>NW_027361688.1:30792500-31392500 GCF_039654945.1 Dendrobates tinctorius | reverse complement strand
GGCGCCATGGCTGAAGACTCCGACCCTGTCTCTGTGATGAACCGCCAGCAGCTGGAGGACGGAATCGCCCAGCTGACGTGCCGCCTGCGACTGACAATGGTGTGGGGGGGGCCCACCAGCCCAGGGAAAATTGCCCCATTATAATACGCCACCATAGCGCCACGCCCCCCCAATGTACCTCCCCCTTCCTCCCCCTTCCTCCCCCTCCCAGACCCACCGGCCACCGCAGCGCCGGCCCCTCACTGATAAATCCCTGCTCTGTGCGCACAGGACCTGTGATGAGGTCATAGGAGGGGAGGAGTCAGGGGTCACATGATCAGGGGCCACAGTCGGAGGCCCTTGATCATGTGACACCTGACTCCTCCCCTCCTGTGACCTCATCTCAGGTCCTGTGCACACAGTCCTCAATGTATTGTATGTGGGACTCTGCTGTGCTGGTTGTTATGGTGCTGGATGAGGGAAGTATGTGTGGGGTCAGGGGGGGTTTACAGGGTGGATGTAGCTGCATGTGTGTGCGAGGTGTACAGAGCAGAGCCACGCGTGTGCGAGGTGTACGGAGCAGAGCCGAGAATGTATGATGTGTATGGAGCAGAGCAGCGAATGTGCGAGGTGTATGGAGCGGAGCTGCGCGTGTGCGAGGTGTACGGAGCAGACATGCGCATGTGTGAGGTGTACGGAGCGGAGCCACGCGCGTGCGAGGTGTACGGAGCGGAGCAGCGTGTGTGTACGAGGTGTACGGAGCGAAGCTGCATATGTGTACAAGGTGTACGGAGCGAAGCCGCATGTGTGTACGGAGCAAAGCCGCGGGTGTGTACGAGGTGCACGGAGCGACGCCACGTGTGTGTACGAGGTGTACGGAGCGGAGCCGCGTGTGTACGAGGTGTATGGAACGGAGCCCTGTGTGTACAAAGTGTACAGAGCTGAGCCGTGTGTTTACGGAGCAGAGCCGCATGTGTAAGAGGTGTACGGAGCGGAGCTGTGCGTGTGCGAGGTAAAAACATATGTGACATGCACAAATGTGAACAAGTCGGTCAGACAGTGTTCACACCACCCACTGACTGAAACACAACAAGAAAACACAAAATGACAAATTTGCAAAAATACTCTGCAGTAAAAAAAGACAGTAATCAGCAAGTGCTGGATAACAAATACAGGGCATTTAGTCGATGCATTTTTTGCAAAAAGTGAATACCAAGCTGTTCCACCTCGTCACGGTAACCCTTCACAGAGCAGTCCCTATCTAATGTATTTAAAACCTGAACATGTGAACAGTGTCTAAATGAACAGGATACAGACAGGCGCCTCCTAGTATGGGCTCGTAGTGTAAGACAGCTCATTTATGTGCATTTCACACAAGAGAGGGGTGGGGTCTCCCAAACCATGCTAAGCAAGGAAAAAACGGATTAAAAACATATGTGACATGCACAAATGTGAGCAAGTCGGTCGGATAGTGTTCACACCATCCACTGACTGAAACACAACAAGAAAACACAAAATGACAAATTTGCAAAAATACTCTGCAGTAAAAAATGACAGTAATCAGCAAGTGCGTGGTGTACGGAGCGGAGCCGCGAGCGTGTGAGGTGTACGGAGCGGAGTCACACATGTATGGAGCAGAGCCACGTGTGTGTACGATGTGTAAGGAGCGAAGCTGCGTGTGTGTGCGAGGTGTACGGAGCGAAGCTGCATGTGTGTACGGAGCAAAGCCGCGTGTGTGTACGAGGTGTACGGAGCGAAGCCGCGTGTGTGTACCGAGCGGAGCCGCGTGTGTACGAGGTGTACGGAACGGAGTCCTGTGTGTACAAAGTGTACAGAGCTGAGCCGTGTGTTTACAAAGCGGAGCAGCGTGTGTACGAGGTGTACGGAATGGAGCCCTGTGTGTACAAAGTGTACAGAGCTGAGCCGTGTGTTTACGGAGCGGAGCAGCGTGTGTACAAGATGTATGGAGCAAAGCCGCATGTGTACAAGGTTTACGGAGCAGAGCCATGTGTGTACAAGGTGTACAGAGCGTGGCTGCGTGTGTATAAGTTGTACGGAGCAGAGCCTCTTGTTTACGAGGTTTACGGAGTGGAGCCATGTGTGTACTGAGTGGAGCAGTGTGTGTGCAAGGTGTACGGAGCGAAGCCATGTGTACAAGGCATACAAAGCGGAACCGTGTGTGTATGAGGTGTGCGGAGCCATGCTTGTACAAGGTGTATGATGAGGAGCATTCATACCTCCCAACCGTCCCAGATATTGAGAGTCTGCCCCACTGCCCCGGCTGGGAGCTTACTTTTCCCGCGGACACAGGCGTATACAGCGGAGCCCCGAGGAGCACTTGAAAACTCGCACGTGACATTCCATCGGAAGTGACGTGCTGGAAGCTGACCGGAGGAGATTGTGACGGAACCATGGAGGCACTTCAGGGAATGCTTCAGATCATCACCATGCCCTCCTCCGACAGCGCTGGCAGCGGGATTGCCTTGGACTCGGGGATGTGGGCCATGTGAATGGATCATGATATGTCCTGCACCAGGAGGTTCAGGTGGGCGCTACAATGTGAGCCGGGCTGGTATAGTATCTTTATAGAATCTTTCTTTCTTTCCCCTCTTTCCTTGTCCTTGTCCCTTCTTTCTTTTTTTCTCTGTTTTTTATTTCACCTCTTTCTTTCTCTTTTTGTTCCTTCTTTCCCCTCTTTCTTTCTTTCTCTCTCCCTCTCTCTTCTTTCTTTCTTTCTTTCTCCTTTCTTTCTTTTTTTCTCTCTCTGTTCTTTCTATCTCCTTCTTTCTCTCTCTGTTCTTTCTTTCCCCTCTTTCTTTTTTCTCTCTCTGTTCTTTTTTTCTGTCCCCTCTTTCTTTCTCTCTGTTCTTTCTTTCTCTCTTTTTCTCTCTCTCTGTTCTTTCTTTCTTTTCCTCAGTACCAGTCAGTGTGCCCACATTGCCAGCCACTGTGCCCATAATGCCAGCCACTGTGCCCTCAGTACCAGTCAGTGTGATCAGCAGTGCTAAATGGGTGTGGTTGGGGCGTGGACATGGGTGTGACTAGTTGTGAAGTCGGTGTGGTCGGACGGCCGGTAACCAATCATAATAGTGGAAGTCATCTGTTTCCATCAACTTTGTTATATGTGGGCAGTGGGCACCTCTAGTAAGGTGGGCACGAGATGGTGGGTCTTGTCACCTCTGCCTCACACATAAGATACTATGAGGTGTACTTTATTCCTGCCACATTTCTTTCTTGGCCTACTGAGAGAAATGTTTTGACCAGTTGAAATTTGTACAACCTGAGGATTGTGCACGTGTGCGCTGGCCGCATGTAGTAATATGTGTGTGTATGTATATATATATATATATATATATATATATATATATATATTATATGCTCCTGTTCCAATCCTGGGGTCTTTTTTGGTCCCCCTTGGTCCTCCACATGCTGAACATCTGGGACATGACTAACATTGCGCAATGTGCGCTTGTTCTTCGTCAGATGCAGCGTCGTGCCCAGTGTGTGAGGAGACGGCGACTTGTCTGTGACGTTAACCCCTCTGATGCCATGTTGAGCACAGCCTGTGACGAGGAGCATCTCTTCCTGTGTATCCGGCCACAGGCTGCACATCAGAGGCTGCTTCTTCTATCTGGGGAAGTTCATGAAGCAGAAGCCTCTGTGTGACTCATGTGAAGTAACTTGTCTGACAGGTCATGGGTCCAGGTCAGCAGGTGATTGCAGACTATTAGCTGGTTTCGATGTTAGGTACAGGTGAGTCAGGACTAGATGTTGGGTGGAAGCCTTCCAGTATTTGTAAGGCCTCGTGCACATGCTGAGTATTGTCACGAGGACCCGTCCTGTGTGACTCGACCAGCAGGCCGGTAACTAAAACAACAGGACGCGGCACGTAATACTGTCCTGTGTGACACGGCTCACAGGACGGTAACTAAAACAACATGACAAGGGGTAGGGAAACAACGGTGGGCCCTGCGATAGGGAAAGGGGACGTGGAGACCTCCTGCACTCCCCTGAGTTAGTGTCCCTAACGCTCCTAATGTTCCCTATGCCGTTTCCGCACCGGGCACAGATCAAGAACCTGTCGCCCTAGCACACCCTACACCTATCCCTTGGTAGGGAGCTGGGTGGCGCAGGCACTGGCCCCACCGCTGTACTAATGCACACTAAGGAAAAACACAAACAGGGAAACACAACTTAGCTTTACTCTGTTGCACTTGCTCCTGGCAACAGAGTCCACCACCAGCATGCAGCTCTCCTCCTGAATCGCTACCACAAAGCTCTGTCAGAGCTACAAGGAAATCCCCTATGATTCCTTCCACACCAGGGCTAAGACAGTGCTGCAAAGAACGCTCTCCAGCTCCTTCCTCCACCAAGGATGGTTGAAATGAACACTATCACCAACACTGATTGCAACACCTGTAACTCTTTTATAGCAGAGCCAGCAATCACACCTGCATTATAATCATGTGAGCTTAACTAAAGAAGCTAGAATGCTATCACGCTCACCACCACCGGGGGCAAACTTGAACAAACGACACCACAGTGCAATAATCCTAATCGCCACCGGGGGCAAAAACCACTTAAGCTTGGTTTAAGGAGAAAAAAAAAAGGTTACCTGTGCTTATCAGTCCTGATCCAGCATGGATCATGACAAGTATTTGGTGAGTTTTTACCTCAGTATTTATAAGGCCTCGTGCACATGCTGAGTATTTGGTGAGTTTTTACCTCAGTATTCATAAGACCTCGTGCACACGCTGAGTATTTGGTGAGTTTTTACCTCAGTATTTATAAGGCCTCGTGCACACGCTGAGTATTTGGTGAGATTTTACCTCAGTATTTGTAAGGCCTCGTGCACACGCTGAGTATTTGGTGAGTTTTTACCTCAGTTTTTATAAGGCCTCGTGCACACACTGAGTATTTGGTGAGTTTTTACCTCAGTATTTATAAGGCCTCGTGCACACACTGAATATTTGGTGAGTTTTTACCTCAGTGTTTATAAGGCCTCGTGCACACACTGAGTATTTGGTGAGTTTTTCACTCAGTATTTGTAAGGCCTCATGGACACGCTGAGCATTTGGTGTTTTTTACCTCAGTATTTGTGAGGCCTTGTGCACACGTTGCGTATTTTTTTACTTCAGTATTTAACCCCTTCCCGCCCCTTGACGCACTGTATGTGTCATGAAAACTAGTGACTTCCCGACCCCGTCACATGACCGGGGGCCCACAGAGTCGGAACAGCCCGGGGCCCTGGCTACCCTTAATTCACCCCGTGTGTACGAGGTGTACGGTACGGAGCAGAGTTGTGTGTATGAGGTGTACGGAGTGGAGCCGTGTGTGTTCGACGTGTATGGAGTGGAGCCGTGTGTGTACGAGGTGTACAGAGCAGAGCCGTATGTCTACGAGGCATACTGAGCGGAGCAGCGTGTGTATGAGGTGTACGGAGCGGAGCCGCGTGTGTACGAGGTGTACGGAGCGGAGCTGCGTGTGTACGAGGTGTATGGAGCGGAGCCACGTGTGTACGAGGTGTACGCAGCCGCGTGTGTACGAGGTGTACGGAGCAGAGCCACATGTGTTCGAGGTGTACGGAGCGGAGCCGCGTGTGTACGAGGTGTACGGAGCGGAGCCGCGTGTGTACGAGGTGTATGGAGCGGAGCCGATTGTGTGTATGAGGTGTACGGAGTGGAGCCGTGTGTGTTCGAGGTGTATGGAGTGGAGCTGTGTGTGTACGAGGTGTACAGAGCAGAGCCGTATGTCTACGAGGTATACGGAGCGGAGCAGCGTGTGTACGAGGTGTACGGAGCGGAGCCGCGTGTGTACGAGGTGTATGGAGCGGAGCCGTGTGTGTACGAGGTGTACGGAGTGGAGCCACGTGTGTACGAGGTGTACGCAGCCGCGTGTGTACGAGGTGTACGGAGCAGAGCCACATGTGTACGAGGTGTACGGAGCGGAGCCGGGTGTGTTCGAGGTGTACGGAGCGGAGCCACGTGTGTACGGAGCGGAGCTGCGTGTGTACGAGGTGTATGGAGTGGAGCCGTGTGTGTACGAGGTGTACGGAGTGGAGCCACGTGTGTACGAGGTGTACGCAGCCGCGTGTGTACGAGGTGTACGGAGCAGAGCCACATGTGTACGAGGTGTACGGAGCGGAGCCGGGTGTGTTCGAGGTGTACGAAGCGGAGCCGCGTGTGTACGAGGTGTACGGAGCGGAGCCGCGTGTGTACGAGGTGTATGGAGCGGAGCCGTGTGTGTACGAGGTGTACGGAGTGGAGCCACGTGTGTACGAGGTGTACGCAGCCGCGTGTGTACGAGGTGTACGGAGCAGAGCCACATGTGTACGAGGTGTACGGAGCGGAGCTGGGTGTGTTCGAGGTGTACGGAGCGGAGCCGCGTGTGTACGAGGTGTACGGAGCGGAGCTGCGTGTGTACGAGGTGTATGGAGCGGAGCCGTGTGTGTACGAGGTGTACGGAGTGGAGCCACGTGTGTGCGAGGTGTACGCAGCCGCGTGTGTACGAGGTGTACGGAGCAGAGCCACATGTGTACGAGGTGTACGGAGCGGAGCCGGGTGTGTACGAAGTGTACAGAGCCATGTATACTTGGTGTATGGAGCGGTGCCGCGCGTATACGAGGTGTACGGAGCCATGTGTGTACTTGGTGTACAGAGTGGAGCCGTGTGTGTACGAGATGTACAGAGCCACGTGTGTACGAGGTGTAAGGAGCGGAGCCGTATGTACGAGGTGTACGGAGCGGAGTCGTGTGTGTACGTGGTGTACGGAGCGGAGCCACGTGTGTATGGGGTATGCGGAGCGGAGCCGTGTGTGTACGGAGTGGAGCCGTGTGTGTATGGGATGTACAGAGCGGAGCCAAGTGTGTACGAGGCATACAAAACGGGCTTTTCCCATGGACAAAGGAGTATAAGGCGGAGCCCTGAGGAGCACTTTGAGGCTGTGTGCCCACGTAAGCGTTTTTATCGCGTTTTTAAGCATTTTTTCCATGCAAAAGCGCTTAAAAAATGCATACATTAAGCATCCCATTCTTATAATGCATTCTGCAATTTTTGTGCACATGATCATTTTTTTTCCACATAAAAAACACATCATGGAAAAAAACGCAGCATGTTCATTAATTTTGCAGAAAAAAATGCATTTCCAACTATATTCAATGAGAATGTGGATGGTCCGGAAAAAACGCGCAAAAAAGTGACAAAACCGCGAAAAATTAAAATGTGGATTTCCTGGGAAGGAATCAGGTTTTGCTCAGGAAATTTCTGCATACGTGGGCAGTGACACATAGCCTAAAACTCGCACATGACGTTCCACCGGAAGTTATGTGCTGGAAGCTGACCGGAAATGATGTAATTTCATGAGGAGATTGTGATGGAGCCATGGAGGCACTTCAGGGAATGCTTCAGATCCATCACCCTGTCCTCCTCCGACAGCGAGGACAGCGGGATCGCCTTGGAATCGGGGATGCCAGCCATGTGAGTGGATCATGATATCTCCAGCATCGGGAGGCTCAGGTGGGCATTACAATGGGAGCCGGGCTGCTACAGTATCTTTATAGAATCTTTCTTTCTCTCTCTCTCTCTGTTCTTTCTTTCCCTCTCTTTTTCTTTCTCTCTCTCTGTTCTTTCTCTCTCTAATCTTTCTTTTTTCTTTCTATCTCTCTGTTCTTTCTCTCTGTCCCTTCTTTCTCCTCTTTCTTTCTTTCTTTCTTTCTTTCTTTCTTTCTTTCTTTCCCCTCTTTCTTTCCCCTCTTTCTTTCTTTCTTTCTTTCTTTCTCTCTATTCTTTTTCTTTCTTTATTTACTTCTTTCTTTTTTCTTTCTCTCTCTCTGTTCTTTCTCTGTCTCTCTCTGTTCTTTCTTTCTTTCCCCTCTTTCTTTCTCTCTATCTCTCTGTTCTTTCTTTTTTTCTCTTTCTTTCTCTCTCTCTCTATTCTTTCTTTCCCCTTTATTTCTCTCTCTGTTCTTTCTTTCTTTCCCCTCTTTCTTTCTTTTGCTCTCCCTCTGTTCTTTTTTTTCTGTCCCCTCTTTCTTTCTTTCTCTGTTCTTTCTTTCTCTCTCTATGTTCTGTTCTCTCTCTGTTCTTTCTTTCCCCTCTTTCTTTTTTCTTTCTTTCTTTCTTTCTTTCTTTATTTCCCCTCTTTCTTTCTCTCTATCTCTGTTCTTTTCTTCTGTCCCCTCTTTCTTTCTTTCTCTCTGTGTTCTTTCTTTCTTTTGCTTTCTTCTTCTTTGTTCTTTCTTTCCCCTCTTTCTTTCTCTGTTCTTTCTTTCTTTCCCTCTCTCTGTCCTTTCTTTCCCTCTCTTTCTTTCTCTCTGTTCTTTCTTTCTCTCTCTAATCTTTGTTTTTCATTCTCTCTCTGTTCTTTCTTTCTCTCTGTTCTTTCTTCCCCTCTTTCTTTCTTTCTATTTCTCTCCCCTCTTTCTTTCTCTCTGTTCTTTCTCTTTCTTTACTTCTTTCTCTCTCTCTTCTTTCTTTCTTTCCCCTCTTTCTCTCTCTGTTCTTTCTTTCTTTCCCCTCTTTATTTCTTTCGCTCTACCTCCTTTTCTTTTTTGTCCCATCTTTCTTTCTCTCTCTGTTCTTTTTTTTCTTTCCCCTCTTTCTTTCTTTCTCTCTGTTCTTTCTTTCTCCTTTCTTTCTCTCTCTATTCTTCCTTTCTCTTTCTCTCTGTGTTCTTTCTTTCTCTCTCTGTTCTTTCTTTTTATCTGCTCTTGCTCTGTTCTTTCTTTCCCCTCTTTCTTTCTCTCTGTTCTTTCTTTCTCCTTTCTTTCTCTCTCTGTTCTTTCTTTCTTTCCCCTCTTTCTTTCTTTCTCTTTCTCTTTCTCTACTCTTCCTTTTGCTTTCTCTGTTCTTTCTTTCTCTCTCTGTTCTTTCTTTTTATCCGTTCTCTCTCTGTTCTTTCTTTCCCCTCTTTCTTTCTCTCTCGCTGTTCTTTTTTGTCCCCTCTTTCTTTCTCTCTGTGTTCTTTCTTTCTCTTTCTTTCTTTCTCCTCTTTCTTTCTCTCTCTCTGTTCTTTCTTTCGCTCTCTGTTCTTTCTTTCTTTCACCTCTTTCTTTCTCTCTCTGTTCTTTCTTCTTTCCCTCTCTGTCCTTTCTTCTCTCTCTGTTTTTCCTCTCTCTGTTCTTTCTTTCTCTCTCACTCTCCTTTCTTTCTCTCTCTCTGTTTTCTTTTTTCTCTCTCTCTGTTTTCTTTTTCTTTTCCTCAGTACCTGACAGTGTGCCCACAGTACCAGCCACTGTGCCCATAATGCCAGCCACTGTGCCCTCAGTACCAGTCAGTGTGATCAGCAGTGCTAAATGGGTGTGGTTGGCTGTGGGCATGGATGTGACTAGTTGTGAAATGGGTGTGGTCGGGGCATGGCCTAAAATTTGCAGCCTTTGTCCCGCTTTCCCTTCTTCAAAAGTTGGGAGGTATGGGTTTACACACTGCACCACAATGTTGCCATCGCAGACGACTGCTAGTGTCCGGGCAATATGGAGCCCCAAGGATATTTGGTCCATTAGGGTTGGTTCAATCTGGACTTCCACCCCTTCGAGGGGCGTACAAGTGTAAGAGGAGGCCAGGACAGTAGTCGTGGCCAGAGACACTGAAGCATCTGTGTCCCGACCTTCCCTCACAGAAAACTGTAATCTACTGCTCAGCGTACCGGCGTCTCCAGATTCAGGTCCCCCTGGGCACTTCTCAGGCAGCAACGGCCCTTCTTCCAGGTGACCTCCAGTAATGAAGACACAGTCCAGAACAACTTGAACATTTTCTTTACTTAGAACTTTGCACATTATATCCACAGTTGGCACATCATGGAATTCACATTCAACTTTACTGGCTTCCTCAGGTTTTCCTATTTTGCTGACTCTTCTGTGCGGCACACGTCCGGACCGGATCGTCTTAGACTGCTCCCCAGATTCTTCCTGGCTTAACCTCGCCATGATGACAATTCCTTCTGCCTGTTTTGCCCCAGACTTGAAATCCGCCACCTGGTTTAGTTGCCTCTGGAAAAGCATCCAGCCCGTCTGTACCATTCCCTGCGAAGCTTCAACTTCCTTCTGTACCACACTCCAACCGACTCCCGCCCTAAAGGCATCCGCCCAGGCTATGAGTCGCCACATCTTCCTTCTACCGTATTGGCCCACTGCAATGATGCCCAGAGGCCGTGGATAATGTGAGCTTTAGCTGATTAAAGTTGCAAGACTGCCAAGCCGTCCTAGGCCTATAGCCCATGTGGACACGTTTGGCACCCTGGCCCCATCTGACTAACTTCCCTTCTGCTCTAACCTTAACTCTTGGTAGCCCCTCCTACACTTAACCCTATACAATCTACTAACTGTTCTGTATACTAGAGTGCCCCAATCTAGTGTCCAAATGAAGAGCACTACGCTTTCCCTATACTGTACACGAAACATAGTGAATATTATCAAATTATATGCAATGAAGAACATGGAGACAAAGCAATGGTAATACCCAGAAGTGGTAGCAGTACATGAGGTAGTATATGTAACATGTAGGAATACCAGTAAGCAAAAAGGCATAAATACAACAATGAACATTATTAACTTAACCGCTTTACTCAAGCTCATACGGGCAAAGTGAGGACAGTCTGGCCAGGGGGGAGGACGATTTTAGCTTCTGCAGGGAGCAGCACTTTTCCTATCATTTTTCCTCCACTCCTCGTTTCCAGTATCAACTGTTGAAACACCTTCCTCTGGGGGGCTCGTGGGATCCACCGGTTCAGAAAAACATCCGGGGACTCGCTGATCAGGAGGGTTCCGAGTACTTTTACACATTTGGAACGCCCCACAGGGCCGGGGGTTACTCGATACCGGGCCTTTCAGGTTCTTTTAAGGGGGAAAAGGGGAAAGTGTCACGCTGGTGATGGTGACCCGGTCCGTGGCCCTGGGTGTCCAATAAAGAAGATGGAAGTTTAAATGAGGGGAAAGATGGTGGGATAATTAATTGTGAAAAGGGGAATCGTGATGCCACCGGTGGTACTCGGCTAGGGTAGCCGATGTTGCGATGCAGATCCACTAGGACGGTGTTAAAGCAGCCAAGATGGTGAAGCTCTCCACGGGCAGAGCTGTGTCCCAGGGCAGTTGAGCCGGTGACGGAGATGGTGAATGCAGTGCATGGCAGGCGAGTTGTAAATGACACCAAGGACACAGTTGGATGCAGTTTCTTGGTTTTTACTCACAAGTCTTGTGCACACGATGACCCGCTTGGTATTGTGTCCTCCGAGGGAGGGGTCTGGCAAACTCTCAGGTAGATCAGGAACACCTGTTCAAGACTCCTCTTTGTGTTCTCCTCTCTAGGCCATGTCTCTGCGCTGATCTCTCCCTTCTTTTCTGCCCTGTGCCTTCACAAGCAGTGTCCCAAGTCGGCAGCCACAGATCACACCGGGCGACGTGGGTCAGGCCCCGGGGTGCTTTACTTCCACAGATGCCTTTTGAGGAATGCTTGTGGATTTGGCTGTCGCCCTACAGTCACTACAGCCTCTGGCTTACTAGTTGAGTCGAGTTCGGTATACTCCGCTAGGCTTAGGAGTCGGCTCCCTCTCTCTGGTCTGGTCCTTCCTTTCCAGGATACGGGCCCCACGGTTGGCTTTCGCACTATCCGTGCCCCTAGGACCCCTTCCTTCCAGTCTTGGAGCGTTATCAAGATGCTTCTCTCTTCTCTGACCCTCTGTCCTCTCACGTCAATCCTGCTCTTACTCTGTCCTGTCACCGACTGACTGGATCTTCCAGAAAGATCCTTTACCTCAGGCTTAACTTCACCCACACACTCCTCTGATTGGCTGTTCTAAAACCACTCCACTTTCTAAGCTCCTCCCCTTCTACCTACCTTCCCCACTAACTCCCCAACACCCTTTCCTAGCCAGTCTGGGATGAGGCCATCCTCCCGAAGGGTACACCCAGCTGCCCTGACTAGACTAGTGTGTGATGGATGCGAGTGTTAGGAGTCCTGGGTGGTGATCCCTCCTTACCTGAGGGTGGGATACCACACCTCTGGATGAGGTGCAGTACCTCTGTGGCGACCGGACCCTCAGGGGTGCCACACATTCATTCCCAGAGTCACTGGAGGGCCATTACTGTTTTCTCTGGGGGTCAGCACGACTCCTTTGCGACCCACATCTTTGCCGCACACTGTAATCTGCATCCAGAACACCCATGCGACTGGGATGGGCAACTGATTGGCCACTGTCAATTTGATCAGTGGGCCCCACTCTGGCCGTGTCACCTCAGGAAAATGACGTCTGAAATATGCTTCCAGCATGGTGGTCACCTGTGAACTGCTATCAACTAGGGAGCGGATGGCTCGACCATTCATTTCAGCCCATATAAGGGGACTCACAGAAATTAAATTATTGGGACTGGCTTCTTTATTTGGCCTTTCAGGATCCAGGCGCTGTCCCCCAGCCACAGAGCCCGCTAGTTTAACGTTTAAACAGCAGACAAGAAAGACAGCATTACTTACCTGCCCAGATCTTGGAACAAATGCACTACAGGGTGCAGCCAGCCCATAAAGCAAGATGCTAGCAACACAGGTGCAAAGTACCAGATTAACAGCCACTCTCCACCTACCCATTCCTGGAGGGGTGACTGCCCAGTATACAAATGTACAATAAAGGCCCGCTTAGGGAGTTGTTCACAGAAAGGTACTGCATAGTGTCTGGTTCACAGCCTATTAGTCACGCCCCTACTTTTGGATTAGGCGTGCTGGCCAGCACACTCTCAATGCATCTCAGTGTGAACACCCCTCATGCTAAACCAGACGTGTTTGGGCTTGGCTGCACCCCGAAAATATAGGGCAAAAAAAAATATAAAAATAGTGAGGTAATAGCTTATATTTTGGCCCAAATACGAGAGCTCGTAACCCATGACAAGGGTCCCCACACTTGCGAGGCCCTACACTAAACTAATTAGCAATGTTTAACGGCTGCCGAATAAGATGCCCCCCATCTCATGCAGCCTTGGGCATATTGTCCAACGTCTCCACACTTTAAATATGTCGGGTGTCTTTCGACTCGGTATTCTTCTCTTTCCTGGCTGGGTACAACGAGCAAGTGGGAATCGGGGTCACTTCTGTCTCGGGACGGATTCGAAGCCATGGCAGGGTTACTCCTGAGGCCAGACCACTCTTCCCGCATTGCCTGCATTTCTTCCCGGATCTCTCGGGCCCATCCTGGCTCAGCTGTGGGTGAAGCGGGCACCCCACTACTTGGAACCATCCCTGTCGAGGCTGCCGTCCCCTGCTATTGTCTCACATGCGCGCTTACGCCACAATCTCCAAGATCGTCATGCGCGGGCTGGCACGCAGGCTGTTGTGAGTTAATTTTCCCCTTCGTCACTGAGGTCTGGTGAACTCCCTATTCTGGTAAAGGAAGGTAATGGGCCTGATTATCAGGCACCTGAGCCTAATGAGGATGACTGGCTGAGTGGAGTCATGGACTGGATATAAGGCTGCCGACGCCCTTCTTCCCTGCGGGTGATTTCTCTGTGGACCTCTAGGACACCAGTCTGATTCCTGCTCCTCTAAAGCTAAGTTTTCTGCTTTGCCTGTTAGCATTTGTGTTTGGTTGTTGTTTTCCTTGCTTTTCTGTATTCTGCCATTCCCTGCTGGGGTGAGCTGAATCTCCTTTTGCCTGTAGCTCTGTCTTCAGAATATTCCTGAGTACTGACATAGCTTTTTTGAAGCCTAGCGTCTTCAGGGCCTTTTTCACTGTCAGTTTGTTGGCTCTTATTTTCATAGGGTTTTTCACGGATTGCAGACAGCAGCCTTCCTGTCCTTTTCTATCTAGTTAGCTTGGGCCCCGTCTTTGCTCAGTCTATCTTTCTGTGTTAGTGTTTTCATCTTGCTTCACCGTCATTATATGTTGGGGGCTGCCTATTGCTTTGGGGTCTGCTCTGGGGCAGTTTAGATTTCCCCTTTCTTTCTTTAGGCCTATTTAGTTCTCCGGCTGTGATCGAGGGGTCTAGGGTATCGTAGGAACCCCCCACGGCTACTGCTAGTTGTGTTGATAGGTTCAGGGGTCTGCAATCCGATAGCTGCCAACTTCTCTGGTTTTCTGGACTTAGTTAGCATTTCTGTTTTTGCCTCCTACGGTGACTCAATCATAACAGCAGGCGCTCCCTCACAGCTTTTTGAAGCAACGTGTCCCTGAGGCCCGCTATAAGTTGATCCCTCAGAATCACATCAGGAGGTTCCACGCCTACATTATCCCACTTAGCGATTGCCACGTGCACCTCTTGTAGCGCATTCATATATTGCATCACCAATTCGCTCTCTTTCTGAATATGGCTAAATAATCGCATCCGCAATTCTCCGATATCAGTGGGATCCCCATGCATCTCTTCCAAAGTTTGCAACACTTTAGTAAAGGTGTCCTGTTCATAGGGGGCTGAAACATTACTGAACATCTAGCATAGCGAGGGTCATTGGGTGCACTATCAACATGCCTTTATCCCTCTTAGACCAGTCCCACAGCAGTGAATTACTCGCTGTAAACTTTGGAAGATTACTGAGCCTGGCCCCCAGGAGTAAACTGGCCCTTGGGACACGCATAACCATTTGGTCTGCTGTCTCTGCGTTCGTGGACTGCATCCTGCCAACTACGCCAAATGTAAGCACGTGCTGAGATGCAATACGCAGGGATTGCAGAGCAGTACGGTATAACAAAATTATTTAATGTAACAGTCAAATTAAGGGTTGATCTCCTCTCAGGGAGTTAATAAACAATGAATCAGCGTTAAAGGAACAGGCGGAATTAAAGCAACAGTCCTATATTCAAATAACACTTATCGTGGCTCCCACTGATGCTCCTTAAGCCACAGTCCAATGGGGGTAGTAGTGACCAGACCACATATTACCATATGAAAAGAATAAATACCTACACACCATGTAATACCGCCACACCTTTACCAGACCAGATGTTACCACCACATAATGACCGAATAATACCACATATAAGGGAGAAATACAGCCACACCGTGACCAGATCGCATATTACAACTACATAGTGACCGAAAACTACAATACTGATCATTAATAAAAACTAAAATACTGACAATACTGTTATTACCACTAGTGACATTATACACAAGAGTGTATAGTGTACAGTATAGTGTCAGTGTACAGGATATTACATTGATCACCAGTGACATTATACACAGGATCTCTCTATATAGTGTATAGTGTACAGGTAATACAGTGATTGGAGTTGAGCGACTTTGGTCGGATCGGGTTTTGTGAAACCCGAGTGAAACAAAATTTGACTCGGATGAAACTGGTCCGACGGGCAAAAAAAGTCGGAGTTTCGTCCGAAACCCTACCCCAATGCAAGTCAATGGGGAATAAAAGTCGGCATTGAGTGGATGAATGTCATCTGCTCAATGCCGACTTTTATTTCCCATTGACTTGCATTGGGGTCGGGTTTCGGACGAAACTCCGACTTTTTTTGCCCTTGTCGGACCAGTTTCATCCGAGTCAAATTTTGTTTCACTCGGGTTTCACGAAACCCGATCCGACCAAAGTCGCTCAACTCTAACAGTGATCACCGATGACATTATGCACAGGAGCTCTGTATATAGTGTCTACCCTCGCCTACTGTATTCTCACCCATCCCTTGTAGATTGTGAGCCTTCGCGGGCAGGGTCCTCTCTCCTCCTGTACCAGTTATGACTTGTATTGTTTAACATTATTGTACTTGTTTTTATTATGTATACCCCTCCTTACATGTAAAGCGCCATGGAATAAATGGCGCTATAACAATAAATAATAATAATAATAGTGTACAGGTAATACAGTGATCACCATTGACATTATACAGAGGATCTCTGTATATAGTGTTCACCAGTGACATTATACACAGGAGCTCTGCATATCGTGTATAGTGTACAGGTAATACAGTGATCACCAGTGACATTATACACAGGAGCTCTGTATATAGTGTCAGTGTACAGGTGATACAGTGATCACCAGTGACAGTATACACAGCACAGGAGCTCTGTATATAGTGTCAGTGTATAGGTGATACAGGGATCACCAGTGACATTATACACAGGAGCTCTGTATATAGGCCCCAAGGCTCTGTTTTAGGACCCCTACTCTTCTCAATCTATGCACTTGGTCTGGGGCAATTCATAAAGTCCCACGGATTCCACTACCACCTTTATGCTGATGACACTCAGATCTACCTCTCTGGCCCAGACGTCACCTCTCTGCTGTCCAGAATCCCAGAGTGTCTATCAGCCATATCCTCCTTCTTCTCCTCTCGCTTCCTAAAACTCAATGTAGACAAATCTGAGCTCATCATCTTTCCTCCATCTCACAGATCTTCTTTACCTGACCTAGCTATAACAATTAATTACATCACACTTTCCCCAGTACCAGAAGTCCGCTGCCTCGGAGTAACCTTTGATTCTGCCCTGTCCTTCAAACCGCACATCCAAGCTCTTTCTACCTCCTGTCGCCTCCAGCTCAAAAATATTTCCAGAATCCGTCCTTTCCTCAACCCTCAATCTACTAAAATGCTTGTGCATGCCCTCATCATCTCCCCCCTCGACTACTGCAACATCCTTTTCTGTGGTCTCCCTGCTAACACCCTCGCACCTCTCCAGTCCATCCTCAACTCTGCCGCTCGACTAATTCATCTCTCTCCTCGCTACTCCTCTGCTTCTCCCCTCTGCAAATCTCTTCACTGGCTCCCATTCCCTCAGCGTATCCAGTTCAAATTACTAATACTAACCTACAAGGCCATCTATAACCTGTCTCCTCCATATGTCTCTGAACTAATCTCCCGATACCTTCCCTCACGTAATCTACGGTCCTCCCAAGACCTCCTTCTCTCCTCCACACTTATTCGCTCCTCACCCAACCGCTCCAAGACTTCTCCCGAACTGCCCCTATTCTCTGGAATTCTTTGCCCCAACAAGTCCGACTATCAACCACACTCAGATCCTTCAGACGGAACCTGAAAACGCAGCTCTTCAGGAAAGTCTACAGCCTGCAATGATCCCCGCTACTTCCTCACCACTACTGGAGGCACCGCCTCACCATCACTGGAGCTGCTGCAACCCACCAACCTACTGTCTCCTTCCCCACCATCCTGTAGCATGTAAGCCCCCGGGGGCAGGGTCTTCTCTCCCCTCTATATCAGTCTGTGATTGTTAGTTTGTTTACTGTAAGTGATATCTGTAATTTGTATGTAACCCCTTCTCATGTACAGCACCATGGAATCAATGGTGCTATATAAATAATAATAATAATATAGTGTCAGTGTACAGGTAATACAGGGATCACCAGTGACATTATACACAGGACCTCTGTACATAGTGTCAGTGTAGAGGTAATACAGGGATCACCAGTGACATTAAACACACAAGCTCTGTATATAGCATATAGTGTACAGGTAATACAGTGATCACCAGTGATATTATACACAGGAGCTCTGTATATAGTGTCAGTGTACAGGTAATACAGGGATCACCAGTGATATTATACACAGGAGCTCTGTATATAGTGTCAGTGTACAGGTAATACAGGGATCACCAGTGATATTATACACAGAAGCTCTGTATATATTGTCAGTGTACAGGAAATACAGTGATCACCAGTGACACTATACACACAAGCTCTGTCATGCGTCACATGCGAGGATGCACATTCAGTTGACACCAGCGGGCCCCCTCTGCTTCCTGCACGGGGGCCTGTCAAAGCCCCGGGGCCCACCGTAGAATTCTCGGGTGTCTGATGGGACCGTCTGATCCTGTGTGTACATATATATCATTCAGCTGACCCATCCTGTTTGAATGATGTACTCATCTATAAGATGGCTGAAGAAGCAGAATTCTGCAGCAAGCCAATTAGAGTGCTGACATATGCAAATGAGCTGGTGACAAAAAGAAACAATTGACTTTTTGATGAATTTCTGCTAAATATTCAGCAGGGACGGGTTATTTTGTCAGCAAGGGCGGGTTACTTTGTCAGCAGGTCACGTTTGTTTGTTTTTTTAATGTCTCCCTAAGGTAAAAACCGGCACATAAATAGAGCTAACTGTTTTTGTGTATAATCGGGTGCGGTGGTAATGTAAAGAAAGCTTTCTGCCAACAGGCGCCGGGAAAGGTCAGAGAGATCCGGCGCCTGCACACTGCAGTACTCTGCTCAGCCCTCAACAGGAGCAGCGGCAGAAGTAAGAAGGAGGCGTCATCGTATAAAGATGGGAGGCGCCGGACCGGACCGTGACCCCCATTGGACCGGACCGCCCCATGGGTGAGTATAATCTAACTTGTGTTTCTTATCTTTCAGGTTACATCGAGGGCTTATCTACAGCATTACAGAAGGCTGTAGATAAGCCCCTGATGGCGATGGCCACAGCTCATACAGCAAAAATGGGGTGACAGATTCCCTTTAAGTCAGGCCCCTCATCTGTCTCTAAGTCACCCCTGATTAACAAAGGGCTGGCTTAGCCAATAAATTCATCCCATGAGCCATCAAGTCAATGACACAGGGAGACAGGAGGTTCTTCTCAAACATCACAGCCATACAGAGGAACGTCCACTTCAGGGATGAGACTATAATGCAGTGATGGAGGAATAACATTTGTAAATGATGTGTACAATAGCCAGTGGCTATATTGGCTCCATTGCGCCTCGGTTTCCTGCTGATTCTACGCCTTGTTCACACACAGCGCAATTTTTTTTTCCATTGAAATGTTTATGCAAAAATTTGCTGTTTCACCATATAAGCAAGGTGGATGTTGTTTCATGAAAACTCCTGCCCACTCTGCGTTTAAAAACGCTGTGAGACTGGATGTTTTTTTGTGCGTTTTTTGTTTTTATTCTCTAAAGGCTAAAATACGTGTTAAAAAGTAGTTGTATTTTTTAATTTCGGAATTCTGAAATCTGTACTAAATAGTGCATCAAATACAGGGGAACGCGCACCAAAAATTGCGTAATTTGGTGAAAACATTTTATCTGCACATTTTTTGCAGAAAACGTGCACATAGAAAGCAGCAGGAAAAAAACACCACGTTTACGCTACATACTGACCAAAGACTGTTGTGTGAACAAGCCTTTTAGCCATCAGTAATTGGGCTCGCGCAAACGACCGTAGTTTCGGTAGGTCCGAAGGAAAAAATCCCAACATGCACAATTTGCCTCCGAGAATCGGATGGCACTCGCCCATTCATGTCTATGCATCCGTGGAAAAAATTGGACTGCACTTGGCTGACATCCAAGTGCAGTCCGATTTTCACACACAGACTAGGTAGGAGACAGAGAAACCTTTTTTTTTTTTTAATTCTTCACCTCTGAGAAAAACAGTTTCCACTCTGATCAAACTCTGATCACAGTGTGATTATCATTATCGGACTGTTTTGCTGGGAGGGAGAACATACGGTCATCTGCATCTTCCCTTTGTATGCCAAAACCAGGAGGGATCGAACAGAGAAAACCTATGATTGAAAGATTGATACCTGTTCTGTGTATGGAGACACTCCTGGTTTCGGCACACAAATACCTGATGAAATATTGATCAAAAATACTGATGTGTGAATAGAGCCTGACAGAAAAGCTTTTTGCTAAAACATATCACAAAATGATTTCCTCCAAAATCCTGTGCCAAACCCCGTACGCTTGCACTATGCTGCAATGTAGTAGTATCCGGCGATCTCTGGTCCTGTAAATGGTGTCATAGCCCAACTTGTCGTGCACCCCCCGACCTAAAAAATGTATTTTTACACTGTGCATTTGAAATCTGCACATCTGTATTATCACAGCCACATCTGAGCCATATGGAGACCAAAATGTTGAAAAATTCCCAAACCCATTTGTTTTCAGATACGCATCTGCCATTATTACCCCTTGGGGAAGGATATTCCATAATTTACTGCTCTAACTGCAAAGAACCCTTTGATATAATGATGACATGTTTTGACATTTTTTAAAAATAGTCTTGTGTAAACTACAGCTGCATGTGTAAACTATGAAGGGGTTAAGCTGGTCATTGAGGTCACTAATGGACATTTGGGGGTCCGCCCTGCACCTGATGCCACTTCAGCTCTTGTCCAATCAGAGGTGCTCTGGTTTGTTCACATTGTATAAAACCCCGGACTATGGTGGCTGGTGATATAGGCAGCTGCTGACAAGATGGGCTTGTGTAGAGTGTGGCTTGGGCTTGTAGTTGCCCTTTGGGCCTCTGGTTTGGGGTCATCAGTGGGTGCAGCGCAGGACTATTGGGATGAGCCATCACATCTGCAGTGTGGAGCTGATGCCATGGAGTTTTCTCTCCCTTCCTTGCTGGGGGATGCAGTATTTGCCTTGGCTGTGATTGGTAAGAGCCATAATGTTGTGTGGGAATGTTGCCCATAGAAGTCATGGTGGCTTGTAGAATGGTCACCACTATCGGCTCAGCAATCACTGCAGCTTTTACTTTTATTTTTGCTCTGTATGTGGTTGCTTGCTATGGGTGACTCTAGGAGACATGAACCTTTTTTTTTTTTTTTTTTTTTTTCCTCAAACTGCCTCTCACATTCAGGACATGTATGTTTGCCATGTTGTGTCCTTGCTGTTAATGTTTGCATGCTGAAGCTGCATTTTTCTTGGCACATGATGGCTGACTAAATCAGTAATCATGTACCTGTAAGAACTGACTGGGTTTCCAGGACAGTCTTAATAAGAGACCATGATCTCTGCTCTGCATAGCAGAACTATGTGTATGCCAATGGCTGATGGTGGCTTTAAGTTCCCCTAAGGGACTATTAAGAGTAAAGCTCATTAAAAAAACAAAAAATCCCCTCCCTTTTGCCCCCTATAAAATAAGCACCCACTTAGTATTATTGCTGCATCAGACATACAAAATTCACCTAACTGGTAATTGGCATAGCATAAGCTCAAAATGTTGTGACTGTTTTCTTTTATTTTCCAGTACTGTGGTTAAATGAATGGAATCATTCAAAATTACTGCTTGTCCTATAGGGAAAAGCCTTCACACAGCTAAATTTGATTTTGAAAAGTAAGATGCCTCTTGGAAGATTGGGGGGGGGGGGGGACAAAAAAATCACCTGTGCTTGAAAGGGTTAAGGTCTCCCTGTAGCTGCTCCTTATACAGTGTGTAGTGATTATCTCCTTGCAATGCTCAGTAATCTCTCCCTGACACTGACAGCTGGCACTGCAGAGCAAGGTGAAGTGACTGCAGTGTGCTCCTTGTATAATGAGTGGTGCCTGGGAACCAGCAGCTGCAGGGAGAATAACACTTCCATTTTCTTCCTGTAGCTGCTGCTTCAATTTGGCTACATCACACCCTCACATGCTATTTATCTGCAGACAGTTTCTGAAGGTGATGGGCTCCCAGTAAAGTGGCTCTCCCTTGTATAATGGCCTTGGTGGGAAAGGTGGTGTCCAAAACAAAGCTCCCCTACTTTTCCTTCTTGAGATCTGGCAATTGATCATGAAAACGGTGTATTAAATGGCGCAGCTGTTGCCAAGAACTGGGCTAAATTACTGGTGACCAGATCCTGCTCCATCTGGTTATTGTCAATGGAGCTCTCCTCATGGGTGGATCCTGATGATGGCCTGGACAATACCTTTGTCAAGACACTACATGTTGGCGTGCCACTGCCAGTAATGTATCTCTCGCCTTTCTTATAGACAAGAATGGAAAGTCTCATTACTTTCACAATGACTCCACTTGTGGCACCTGGCTTGGACAGAAATCTGATGGCTCAATGGTGCTCGGCTCTGCATTTCACGGCTGTTATGTGCGAGAAGAGGTAGGCCGATAAGGAGCCTAGAACACTGTATAGCCTGCAGAATCGTCAATGGATATTGACTTCTGTGGACTGTTTGCCTCTGGCTCCTCCATAGACTTCTATAAGCAGCGACTGTGAGATGTCTAAGAAGTTGTCATCCATATTGTTGTTTCCAAACTTGTACAGTTTATTCTGCATAACTGGGACCTGACACTTGCATCTTCTGGGGTAGAAATTTGTTGTATTTGTACTACTGAAGTATCTTGCGTTGAGACTTTTTTTTTTTTTTTTTTTTTTGATTGCAGAATGACCACTATGTAATGACTATCACTCTAGGAGAAGTTTTCCAGGATGGAAAATCCCAGTATCACAAGAAGGACCTGATGTGCCCCGTTCTCCTAGGTAAATCTCTACGGCGTGTTACAGAGCTTGAGTCCTGTGACGTGGTGTTGGTTTCCTTATGAAGGAGGCTTGTCTGGGCCCAATGACTGTTCAAATCAATAGCAAATGCTTGGTACACCTTTGTCATGGCTGAACTCAACACCTCTTCTGGAGGTCTTTCCTCCTACCCATAATATCTCACCTAGGAAGTGTCCACTCATCTTCTGTGACACGATTGGGAGGGAGATGTCACTCCTGTGCAGCTGATGAATCCACAATGGCTTCCAATGGGTAAAAATTTTAATAAAGGGTTTACAGGGTCAATGCATTTCGAGTTCACGCAGGACCTCCATCAGGACAGAACTCCAGCGTGCATCACTTCTGGCTGTATGGACCTATTGGAGGCAGGGAATAGTACATAGTCTTGACTAAATCTTACTCCCCAACTTGATGGGCTTAAGCCATTCTCCAAAGAACACTGAACCCAGCCTTAGACTAAAAGGCCAAAACAATCAGTTGTTAGTGATTCAATAACTCCTTCTGGCCTTCTCTATCCCCATAGCTATGGATGCTCCAAGCCCAAGTGTCTGTGCTTCAGTTCAGCCAGCCGACCGTCTGCCGTGCGCCAATGACTCTGTCTCTAGAGATCTCTGTGAAGGACTTGGATGCTGCTTTTCCCAGTATGACCGGCTACGTTGCTACTATGGGAATAAGTGTAAGTTTAACCACATGGTCCATTCTAATGCTACATCTACTGGTACAGACATGGTAAAACTGAGCTTGACATGACAGATGTATTAAGTGATGGTCAGTGTATCTTGCATGGGACTGCAGTGTTGTATGTGGCAAACACACTTTTTTTTTTTTTTTTTTTTTATGGCCATGCTGCAACTGAATATGGGGGGGGGGGGGGGGGGGGGGGGGAGCTGGTGCCACCCAGCACTCGCCCCTCAAGAATAAAGGGATGTCAACTTGGCTTGTGCAACTTTGGGATTTCCAATTGCATTGAAGTGCACGACATGGGGGTTCTCATAGAGCCCTCTGTTGGGCAAGTGCTCCTTTGGGATCATTCATCCTTATGAACTCTCACTGAATTTGGGTCTCAAAGCAGAACTGTGAAAAATGAGGATGAATGAACTCATGGAGATCAATATCCAACACTGCAGAGACACCATCACATGTTTCTCAACGCAGTGATTCTAGAGCAATGCCCCACCCTTATGGGAAATATGTAAATATATGCAAAACACAAGCCGCAGAGACACCATCACATGTTTCTAAACGCAAGCAATGACTAGCCAGGTCTTTCCCCGGGAAGGGTAGTCTCCAATGAAGGAAACCACCTATGCCAAAACATGGTATCCATCCACAGACAGATTGCCCTAGAATCACTGCGTTGAGAAACATATGTTGCTCTCCATGAGTTCATTCACCCTCGTTTTTTCAGTCTTCTACTAGGCATTGCTCCTACTAGCCAGTTTCCTACTCCACACTGAGGGCAATACACCGAAACAGCTGTCTGTGGATGGATACCATGTTTTGGCATAGGTGGGTTCCTTCATTGGAGACTGCCCTTCCTGTGGTTGTTCCCTCCCAGGGAAAGACCTGGCTAGTCATTGCTTACGTTGAGAAACATGTGATGTCTCCGTGGCTTGTGTTTTTGCATATATCAAAGCAGAACTATGGCCAAAAGTAGTTTTGTTCTAAACTTCCAATCTTGCACATTGCTTGTGTAGGTGCCAACAACTTTTCCGGACGTCGATAACATCATGCGTATGAAAATCTAAAGATCTTGTCTCTCCCATGATGCTTTCCATATTGCTCTTTTGACTTCTTATACAGTGACTGCTTATTGCAACGCTGAAAACAAGATGGTGGTGGCTATTTCAAAAGACCTGACTGTACCTTCCTTAATTTTGGACTCCGTTTATGTTATGGATGTGGACTCTGCCTCCTGCCCGGAGATGAGAATAGCCACAACTGCATCATTCATTGGGTTCCAGTTACCCCTGTCCTGTGGAGGTGCAAACCAGGTGAGCAAAAAGATGTCTACTCAACCTATCAACTAAAAGTCAAGCCTGCCTTGCTCTATACCTGCAGCAACTGATACTCCTCCTATATAACTTGGGACCATTTGGTTTTACAGGTGGCTGAGTCCTTGGTATACGAACGCACTTTTGTGGCAACTAACCGTGTAGTCACCTGGCAGAGGGCCTCAATCACTAGAGACAGTAACATGAGGTAGTAAAGCACAATTCTAAGCTAACAGACTTTCTTTCTTTTTCTCGTCATGCTTTACTAATGTACTCCCCTCTAATACAGGGTAACCGTACGCTGCAGCTATGGACATACTGATGTTGTCCCTCTGCAGGTCGAAGTTTTGACTCTCCCACCACCTCTCCCTGTGTCCACCTCTGGTCCTCTCCTCTTGGAAATGAGAATAGCCAAAGGTAAGTTTCTTTAACACCCATGATGTGGTGTCACAAGCAATTAATACTACAGAATAAGTAATGGTGCACAGAAGTTTGGCAAAAAAGCCATTTGGTTAGGACAAGGCTTTGCATGAGTCATGATGAATCTCCTGATTCCCTTGTGTTTTATGGAAAAGCAATCACACATCACATCAATGTCTTGCAGATCAACAATATACTTCATACTACACTGAACGAGAGTATCCCATCGAGCGTGTCTTAAGGGATCCTGTGCACACAGAAGTTCGGATTCTGCAGAGGACTGATCCCAGCCTGGTTCTGGTGTTGAACAACTGTTGGGCCACCAATTCTCCTGTACCCACTGACAGTCCTCAGTGGCCTATACTGTCTAATGGGTAAGGGTTGCACAACAGTGGATAAAATCCTTGTCCTGTTGAGGACTTCCATGGTGTAACACCATATTGTGTTCTCCCTCCTCAGCTGCCCTTTTCAGGGGGACAACTATCTGACAGAGCTGGTTCCTGTAGTCTCTTCACAGGGCATGACTTTCCCAACGCACTACAAGCGCTTCATCGTTAATGCGTTCACCTTTGTGGATGCTAACACCCAAACTGCTCTTTCTGGACTGGTAAGTGTCTTGCTTCTATATGGTCTATTGTCTTCAAAACAAAATACTTTAAATAATTTGCAATTCCCTTTACTAGTATCAATGATGCTTGGTTTTAAATCACTTTCTTATTGAGCAGCCAGAAGTTTGTCTGGCTCCTACTTGACCTGGTGACTTGTAAGCACTGCATGTGTCCAGCCACTGCTGTATAGACAGTAAGGTTGGTGGGTCGCCTTGGCAAGGATTCCTAAAACTAAAGATCAGGGCCATGTGGAAATGAAAAGTGGTGGTAAGGGGGAGTAACCATTAAGATCTGCACCAATTGGGGAGCTTCATGCTCAACACCACTCCATTCATTGAGTGGTGTGCTTGGCTTTGAGTGTCTGACCTACTATGACTTCCTGTGTATACATATAAAATATATTTCTGCTGACACAAGTGAACTATAAGAGATAAAGGGTCTGACAAAGTGACCAAACTAATACTTGGTTCTTCACAGTGGGACCAGTCATTAAAATACAGTCTGACTTTCCCTAAATTCCCCCTCACTCACTACTCTGACCTCATAGAGCCAGTGAAGGGTGGGGAACAGATAGAAACCAAGCAGTTGGAAGGTGTATTTAAAGGTCTGGTCCCACCATGGAGCACTAAGTGCCTGTAGTTGGTTTTGAACAGTCATTCTGTGCTGATAGTCCCTTCTGGGGTATACCTTGTCACAGTAAAATTAGTCTTGGTTATGTATAGAATTTGACTTTAACAACATGGGTGCTTAACAAACTGAGCGACGTGTTCTCTTAAGCCTTGTCTTCTACTCTGAAACAGTAAGTGTCCATTGAGGCTCTAAACAACTGCTCTGCCATATGGTCTAAATCCCAGCAGTCAGAAAATAATATATTATATGGCATGTCTGAGCTGTGAAACCTCAAGTGACTTCTCTGTGGTCCTACAGGTGTTCTTCCACTGCAGTGCGTCAGTGTGTGTGCCATCTGCCACAGAGTCCTGCTCCATTAACTGTGCCAGAAGACAAAGTAGGTGGAAATTGAGGTTCACTCAACTACTGTCTTAGGATTGGGGGCATCATCTTCTGCAATCTGTTATTTGATGTTCTGCACATCTTGTGGGCCTAACACTCAGATTTGTCTTGCAGAAAGAATGGTTGCCACATGGGGGTCCGATGTAACAGTAACTTCTAATGGGCCGATTGTGTTTAACACTAAAGTAACAGAAATGGAGAAGTTGCTCCATGAGGAGGAAGGTAAGGTGCTTCATATGTGGTACAACAAGTTTAACTAACTGCAATGGGTAGTCCCTCACCCATGCATTAGTTGGGCATAGACTTTGGTAACATGTCAACCTAATTGTACTCCAACTTGAAAAGACTACCTTCATCATGAAGGAACCTAGCTTTATAGTATCTAAAGTTATTAAGGCCCCAACTCGCCAAGCAGTCTCTGCCAAAATCCTGGCTTAAGTGTCACAATATATTTGACTTTACACCAACTAGGTTTTTGTCCCTGAAACCCATGATGCAATTTTTGGCATAAATGACAATTTAGACAAACATTCCTATCAGAATGGTTGAGGCTGCCAAATTCCTAAGTCTTAATTTATTGATGCCTAGGATCAGTTCCAAAAGCCAAGACTCTTATGGCCTATAGACAATGCATCTCGGAATGACGACTGCTCTCAAATGCTCAACATATAATGTTCCTTCTTTCACAGGCCATCTTGATTCTGGCATTCTTATGGCTTGGTTACAAGCAGGAGCAGCTGCTGTTGGTATACTCCTGTCTGTGTATATTCTGGGAATTTATCTGTATAAGAGGCACAATAAATGTGTTGTGTCCACACTGACTCCTTGAATAAAGCGGACTTTTCAGAAACTTGTTGCATGGCTTTAATCATCACACTTCTGTTCTCGTGTCTATGGGTTACTCTATAAAAGCATAAACCAGGTGTTTGTCAGGACCTATCTAGGTAACTCTGACTAGTCAGACAAGACCTTATGTGCTTCAATGCACACTTGACCACCAAATGTGTACACGCTTGTCTAAATAAGATGCACTCGACACAAGCTAAGACATAATTCAAAAGATGGAGGAGTGCTTCAAGAACTGTTCTCCCTCTAAGCTATCATAATGGTATATTGTCTAGTGCTGTGTACTTGCAATTGCTCTTTTTGCCCTTCTACCCATCTAATTCTCCCATGTGGTTCATCGCATGACGAACAGTGAACTTTATCCTTCTCAGTTCTATGTAGAAACAGTGTCTATTCCCTGCATGAGTCAGCGATTTATTTTTTATATTTTTTTTTTTTTTTTTTTTTTCTTCTAACACTGCAAGTTCCTGGCAGTCAAGCTAAAACCCATTTTTGCTACATCTTTTCTTTCAGTGTCCAGGACTGTAGCTTAAGGCTTGGTGCAGATTGCATTTAGGGCAATCCATTAAACAGATGCACTGAGAATGAGCCCAAATTGTCTTTGGGTTTTTTTTCCCCATCATTGTGTTACACATGTGGCTGCATTGGGTCATTATGCGTTTGCAATAGTTTTATGGCAGAACAAACACTTCCGTTAGCCATAGCCACGAAAACATGGTAGTCCACATTGGAAGGTGCGTCACAAGTTAATGGACCACTGCATATATATAGGTTTTTTTTTTTTTTGTTTTTTTTTTTTTTTTTTTTTGGCATGCGTTAGGATGTGTGTGTAACATGTCCATTGCATTAGTGCTGCTTACAAACGCATCCATTAAACAGATTGCCCTAACACAATGTGAACCCAGCCTTAGTGATGACTCATGCAGCAAAGACATCCTGTTTCTATATGGGACATGATTCAGATAGGGTTTTTTCTTGTGTTGCCATAGATCTAATAAAAATGAATTAATAGGTAGAAGGGCAAAACAAGCATGTACTCTGTGTAAAGGCTCATTCACACATCAGTATTTGGTCAGGATTTTGCATCAGTGTTTGTATGCCAAAGCCAGGAATGGAACTTGCCAAGAAAAAAAGCATAATTGAATGACTGTCCTTTGCTTTGGAGATGCTCCTGGTTTTGGCATACAAATACTAATCAAAAATACTGATGTGTGGAAGAGCATACAGAGGATAAAAACACTAAAGGGAGCACTCCAATAAAAGTTAATTTTTGTGGCTGAAGGCAATCGCAATCTAGTAGTCCATAGCAAATCTAATATCTGTAATGGGATGTCATAGATATAACCAAAGTAGGCTGGCATCTTTGCACCATACTAAACGACTTGTCCAGCTACAGGCCATGGTGCAACTGTGGTGGAGGGTACACCAGCTCATCACCTGGTGTAAACTAGGACTGACAGGTTAAGAATTAAACCACTTTACCAAACTACATGGACCAGTCTGATTTAATGCATGAATGCCTGGGGAGGGGGGGTTAAAAGCTCTAAAGCATATGACTCAAATATCATAACTACTTGCAGTGTGTGCCACTTCAGTTGAGTTGTTTTGTTTTTTTTTTGCCTGTGACCAGATCACTATTCAGGTGTCATCTATCTTGAAAGCTGCTACAAACTTACATATAACAGTGGATGCATTCTTGAGCCCAAAGCCAGAATGGGTGATGTGGAGTCAGCACGTACGCAAAATGCATCACTTTATTGAAATTCGTATAGTAAATTCAAGAAAATGGCGCTGGACATTGCAGGATGCGCAAGCATTGACTCTGGTGCCACTTTTTTGACTTGTACCACAACTTCAACATGGGGCTAGTGGCAATGGCTAGCATACTGCTGTGACCTCCACATGAACACTGCCATGTTGTAGTTCAATAAAATGGTGCGGAGTCAGTGCCTGCACATAACATAATCTCCAGAACAGTTTTATTGGAGATTGATAAACCCTTTAGCTGTGGCATTATGTGAAAATACAGATATTTGTAGAGTCACAAGCTCGCATCAGTTTGAGGCTGTGTGCACACGCTGCGGATTTTGTAAAATCCGCAGGTCAAAAGACCTGCGGTTTTACTTGCGGATTGCTCTGCAGTTTTGCATCTCCTCAAATGGAGGAGATGGCAAACCGCAGGAGAATCCGCAGAAAGAATTGACATGACAAATCTTTCTGCAGATTGAAAACCGCAGATAATCCGCGCAGAAAATTCCGCACTGCAGTTTTTGATTCCCATAGGGAATCATGGTACTGTACACCGCAGCAGAAACTGATGCGGGTCTGCAGCAGCCGGAACCGCAGCAAAATCCACAGCGTGTGCACACAGCCTTAACCATCTCTATACAGGTTCCAAACCCAATGCTCTCATTTTCCTTCTATTCTAGAGGGATTTGAAGAATTTGGCTGTGATGGCCAACTACTCTAAGCTGTGAACAACTCTTGATACTAAACTGACACAGCTAATATCTAGCTTTCCTTTTAGTGGCACACAACTAGCTACCTGAGTATGGAACTCAAATATCCTTTATCATTTATATTACGTCACCCATTCTTAAACCTAAGGGTTTCAAGCTAGAATTCATTATCCTGGTTTGATCATTTCAAAAATTCATAGGCATAATTGATTAACTTCTGCTAAACTTGGCTGGGCCACAATTGGGCTCTTCAAGGTGTCATGCTTTTCAAACCAAGCATGATGGTTAACTCACATGGATGGTTTTTTTTTTTTTTTTTTTTTTTATAAAGAACCTGGTCTCTTGGCATTCCTGAAATTTTATTCTGGTTTGGTAATGCAACGAAAACTAGACATTTTGCCTAACATTAACAGTCCTCTGCTCCCCCTGTCTTATCAAGGCTATTGGCATGTTTGTATGGGTAACATCAAGGCCTACAACATTCATTAAAACTGTCATCCCAAGAACAAGGGGGTACTAATATGCCAATCTAAATTGCAGACTGGTGTTTTTGTTCAGAACAGTGGACTGGTTCAGGTGTGTGGAACCAAACCAATTGGGTGAAAACCAAAAGGGACCTCTGTGGACACTTGCATCTCTACCTTTTGGAATGACAAAATACATGTACAAACTAAACTGCCAATACTTGCTCAAGTTTTAATCTCCTCATGTTGGTTGGGGTGGTCCATAAACAACCTTGTTTGGCAACCCATATTTCCCTACGCTTCAGGTGCAGACTCACTTCTAATCTGGGACAGATCCACCAGGATTAGATTGAGACATGTTCTCATAGGATCAGGCTCTTTGCTTTCCTATACAGAACTTGGTGGCTCTAGGTAGGTGTCTATCTTGGCTTGCATATTTCCAGCTCAGGTCAAGTAAATTTCTCAAAACTCTCACTGAGGATGAATTCACTCAGTGTGAAACCTTAGTCACTCAACTTGTAGGAACTTCTATCTTGTATATGCAAAGGGACACCTTTAATGACCCTTTACTGGGGCTTGTGAGAAGGAATTGGGTAGGCACCTTTCAGATGTTACTTTTTTGGCAAAAAAAAAAAAAAATGCTCTCCCTCAAATTAAGTTTCTCCTCAGCATAGCAAGTAATTATCTAGATGGTACTATACACTATGCTACATAGGATCATCCCCTCAGTTGGCTTGGGCTGGTGCATTGCTGGGTCTGTTACATTTATGGTGGGAATGACCCTTGAGTTGTGGGTTATGGAACGTTTCTCATTTTACAGTAGTCTCACACTCAACCCACGTTCAATCGTTCCAAATGCAGTCTCAAAGGTAAAGCAAGATACCCTAAAAGCTGTTAAGTCAGTTGTTCCACGTCACTGGAAATCCAGAAACTCCTACTTTGGGTGGAAGAAGCTAATTTTATGAAGATGTGCAAGCATGTTCTCCAAACGTCTCAAAGCTTTTCATCGCCAATGGACATGTTGGATATTATTGAATGAAGGGAATAATCTGGTTGTCAGAAAGGAATACTTAAATAGACTGTTGGGGAAGATGTGGTCTCACCTGGAGTGCTGCTTCCGATTCTCTGTTCTCGCCCTCCTTTCTTCACGTTCCTCTAGAGAGCTCACAATAATTTGGCTCATGTAAGAGCTTACATTAATACCTCCTAAAGCTGGTTATACCTAAACATTAGAATATAACGATAACTTATTAAAAACTGTCAACTTTTTTTAATGTATGGAATTGGAATGTTTTGACTTCATATCAATGTTAAAACCAAAATAAAAATATTTAAAGAAAAGTGTGGGTACGCCAGGGTTTAAATGGTGCTGTGTGCACATAGCATTAGTTTACACTGTAAGAATTACAGTTTTGCTAAATGTGCCCAACTGTCATATGTCACAATTCCAGAAACTACTGTTGCTGTCTGTCCAAGTGTGATCCCGGGCTGGAGACTGTTCCTGCCCATCCTATCTACAGATATCTGTAGCCATGTCATGTACATATCACAATTATATCATATTCCACAGCACTTTACAGACATTATCATTGCTGTCCCCATTGGGGCTCACAAACTAAATCCTATTACTATGTCTTCGGAATGTGGGAGGAAACTGGAGAACCCAGAAGATACCCAGGCAAACACGGGGAGAACATAGAAACTGCTTGTAGAAGTTGTCCTAGGTGGGATTTGAACCCAGAATTGCAAAACAACAGTGCTAACCACTGAGCCGCCATGTCTGTTGTCAGTTCCTGACGTTAACTATTGCTGCCTAGTGTTCTTTATGTGAATATCCTGTGATACACTGCGCCATCAAGCCTCTGAGAAACAGGATTTCCATGTTTGAACTTCCCCATATAGTCATGAGTTCATAATTTGGTCATCATGACCAGACTCCTGCGCTCCCGTACACTCTGGCACTGCAATGAGAAAGTGTAGAATTGAGCCCTTTGTGGACTTTATTAATTTTATATGTGCCGGCTGCTATCGCCTATTGTTTTGCTGTATCCGTTTTAAAGAGGACCTCTCTTCAGGTCAAAAGTGGCAAGTTCACTCTTATTTAATTCTCACTGCTCCCCTGATTCATTTTTTTACCCCCATATGGTACCAGAGATGTTTTAGTGCTAATTTACATGGAATTTGCCAAGGGGGCAGTGCTTACAGTGCAATAATGCAGATCAGCTTATAAACACACCTCAGAGGATCCTGTGAGCCACACCCACTTGTTAAATACCATAAAAATTAGTGCAAAAGAAAAGTCCACAATACAGTGGATTAAAGAAAAACAAAAAAATGTATACTTGGAGAAAATGTAAAAAGGCGTAAAAACGCAAAAATGCGGCAAAAACACACGTATTTTAGGTTACATTTTTTCCTGCCAAGAGATACGTCTTTGGTGCAGAAATGTCACGAATAGAGTTGAGCGACTTTGGTCGGATCGGGTTTCATGAAACGAAATTTGAGTCGGATGAAACTGGTCCGACTAGGGCAAAAAAAGTTGGAGTTTCGTCCGAAACCCGACCCCAATGCAAGTCAATGGGGAATAAAAGTCGGCATTGAGCGGATATTCATCCACTCAATGCCGACTTTTATTCCCCATTGACTTGCATTGGGGTCGGGTTTCGGACGAAACTCCAACTTTTTTTGCCCTAGTCGGACCAGTTTCATCCGACTCAAATTTCGTTTCATGAAACCCGATCCGACCAAAGTCGCTCAACTCTAGTCACGAAGCTTTAGGCCACAGTCACACATTCAGTAGTTGGTCAGTATTTTAACTCCGTATTTGTAAGACAAAATCAGGAGAGGAACAATCAGAGGAGTATAATAGAAACACGTCACCACTTCTGGTTTTGGCTTATAAATACGGAGGTAAAAAACTGACCAAATACTGACCGTGTGAATGTGGTCTTAGGCTGGTTTCACATTAGCGCTTTTTAAGCGCACGCACGGCCGGGGGTAGCTCCGCCCCCGAGCCGGCTCTCTGCCCGGCGTGCCCGCCCCTTGCTTGTAGCGCCGCCTCCTAGCGCACAGCGGCGCCTGCGATCGGCGCACCCTATCTTTAGCATAGGGTGCGCAGATCGTGCGCAGGCCGTGCGCTAGTTGCGCTTTGACCTGCGCTGCGCACTTTTGAAGGTGCGCCGTGCGCGCCAAAATCAAACTTTTCGGATTTTGGCGCGCACGGCGCACGGTCAAAAGTGCGCAGCGCAGGTCAAAGCGCAACTAGCGCACGGCCTGCGCACGATCTGCGCACCCTATGCTAAAGATAGGGTGCGCCGATCGCAGGCGCCGCTGTGCGCTAGGAGGCGGCGCTACAAGCAAGGGGCGGGCACGCCGGGCAGAGAGCCGGCTCGGGGGCGGAGCTACCCCCGGCCGTGCGTGCGCTTAAAAAGTGCTAATGTGAAACCAGCCTAACTCTTATATCGAGCTCTCTATGCTGTCTGGTCCCTGAGGAGAGCAGTATTCATACTCATAAGGGTGTTCCCCTTTTTATCACCGGCCCTAGTGGGGGTCTCCAGTTCTTCCCGCTAGGTTACAAGTCCTTATGACAAAGTCAAGCACTGCTCTCTGGACCTTTCTCACACTGGCTGGTCCCCATCCCGTCTGCTGCACCACCCAAGACTGAACCCTGTACTGTACGTCAGTGCTGGAAGTAACAGCCCGGCTCACTCGCGTTTCTGGTTCACCGCTGCGGACGTCCACTTCCGGATTAGGGTCCTCACCAGGCCTTCGGTGTTTGATCTGCGACAGTTGTCTATTGGGCCTGGACGAACAAGGGCTGGGCCTCAGGTCTTAACCGCCATGGTCTGGTCCAGGGATTTTGACAGGCGCAGGTCTGAGCCTCAGGTTTTGACCAGTGTGGTCTCTTCCACGGATCTTGACTGACACGGGTCTGAGCCTCAGGTCTTAACTGGTGTGGTCCATGGATTTTGACTGGCGTTGTCTGGACCCCACTCGCGGGTGCACAACAACCTGCAGGTTCGAGCCTCCTGGCAAGTTCTAGTGTCTCAGCCTTGGCGTAACTCTTAGCGTATGTCCTGCTAGTCTCGATAGTTGGCATCATATCTCTTGCCACTACAACCTCTTATATCGGGGAACAGCGTCACGAAGTTCACCTGACCTTGCACTCCATCAAGACTTGTCCTTCCCGAAACTCTTCTACTTCCTGTTGGTTCCACAGGATTCTGCTTGGGCAGCAGGTGGCAGTCTATGGACACAAATGCAGCACAGCTCTGGGGAATCTCATCTTCTATAGCACACCCTCTTCCAGCAACATAAACTCATGAAAAGTTGCCAATTTTATTCGACTTTTGAGATAAGAAAACTAAAATTGCTGAAGTGCCTTGAATGCTCGAAAAGACCCTTGAGTTTTGTGCCAAGAAGAATTCAGCAGATTCGGATTTTTGGTGACACGAAAGTAATGTGACCACGTGTGATGATGCGGTATGACTTCTGCCTGTGTGACTAAAGTCGTTGTGTATCCCCAGCCTAAGGCCGGGATCACACATGCGAGAAACATGGTCGAGTCTCACATGCAGCCGCACGCTCCAATCCGAGTGCCTGGTATTAACATGCGAGACTCGGCCATGTTTCTCGCATGTGTGATCCCGGCCTAAGGATATCTTCACACAGTGGTTTTTTGAGACTGAAAAATCTGGTGAGGTTTTCAAGGGAAAACCCATGAAGTTTCTGATGAGATTTTTAGTTAGGATGTGGCTTCTGATGTCATGTTTAATCTTTTTTTCTAGTCTTTTGGAAACCTTGTCTGAAAAAAAAAAACAACAAAACACTGGATTTAACATTGAAATCAATAGTATTTAGGATTGAATCTGCTTCAAAATTCACACAAAAAATGTTTGAAATACTCCTATTCGTTTGAATGGGAAAATCTACTTTACTGGTCCCACAACAAGGGTTTGGAGAAGTTCTTATTTGGCATCTGACTTCTATGAGATGGGTTCCTCACGAAATGTCAAACTAAAACAAAGGGTAAAAAAAAGTGAAGCAAAAAAACCCCAACAAATTTGCACTTACTGAAATGGATCCCACTTGAAAACCCTGTCGATTGCCCCCCAACAAATATAAACAAAAAAAAAAAAACAGTATGAACATGCACTCAAGTCAAAATCCTGAAAAAATTGCACAAAATTACAAAACTTAAAAAAATTGCTTCTGAAAAAGGAGGAAAAAATATATGGGGGCTAGATGAATAGATATGATTAGGCCACATTCACACGTTCAGTATTTTACCTCAGTATTTGTAAGCCAAAATCAGGAGTGAGTGAGTGATCCAGAAGTGGAGGCATGTTTCTATTACTTTCCCCTGATTGTTTCACTCCTGATTTTGGCTACCAAATACTGAACATGTGAACATGGCCTTATATACCAGGATGAAAGTGGGAGCATTTGACCCTGATAATAGACACCTGTAGGTACTGCCATCCCTGTCCAATCACAATGGACCCTCCCCTCACTATATATAGGACTGCCGTGTACTCAGGGGTAGTATTGGGAGCTACAGCCACAATGGGTTGGAGTAAGCAGCACCTGGGCCTGGCCATATTGGTTTGGTGCTGTAGTTTCCAATGTTTAGTCTCTGGCCTTAGTCGTTTTTTAGATGAAGTTTCCAATCTGCAGTGTCGGCCCAATTCTATGAGGTTTTCTATTCCCACCATACATGAGGAATTTGCTTCTGCTTTGTTGGTGTTGGGTGAGTAGAAGTTTTTCTACCCTGATTATTTAGTATTTTTATAGAATGGAGGACATTGGCCCTGATTCACCTTGACGGCTATCAAAGTCTTTTTTTTTTTTTTTTCTCTGAAATTCTGCAGCATTTTGGAGCCAAGTGAACCTGGCTGGGTTCATACATGGGCCCATAGATTGGGCTGTATGCATCAGACATTGGGTTGATAGAATAATGTGTGCCTCTTAATGAATCTTGTATTTCACTTTTAAACCAAAAAAAAAAAAACCTTCAACTAGAATGTTGTGACCCTTTTAAACAACCATAGTCCAGACCTATAGGGACTGACTTTCTGAAAGTGTCACAAAAGTCAGGTTTATAATCTTATGCTAAGAAAATATACTAATTATGCAGAGAGATGGATCTAGATATAGGGTTTTTTTTTTTTTTTTTCATGGTGGAATACTGGCTCCAAAATGTACCAGACTCCCAAAGCGGCACATCTAGCTTCATCGGGTGCTTTCCCTGCATACAGGCTATAGATTTATGTAGCGAGACTTCCAATTGGGAAGCAGTTTTGCCCTATAAGCCTGTATGTAAGAGCACACCTGATGAAGCCAAGTGTCACTAAAGAGCTTTATTCACACTCGGCTTCATCAGGTGCTTTCTCTTACATACAGGCTTTAGGGCAAAACTGCTTCCCAAATGAAGATAAACGTATAGATACTTTGAATTGGAGAATTCTTGCACTGAGCCTGTGTAGAGCACCTGATGATGCAAAATGTGCTTTCTCTACATTCAGGCTTGTAGCGAAACTAATTCCTAATTGTGTCCTCTGTCTAATGTGGAACAGCCACTTCTCCTTATGCTATGTGCACACGTTGCGGATTTTGCTGCGGATCCACAGCGTTTCTGGCCCTGCGGGTCCGCAGCAGAATCTACTACGTTGTACAGTACCATCATACTCTATGTAAAATGGAAACCGCTGTGGAATTTTCTGCCTGGTTTTGCTGCGATTTCAAATCTACAGAAAGAAATGACATGTGACTACTTTTCTGTGGATTCCGCTGCGGTTTACCATCTCCTCCATTGTAGAGGTGATAAGCCGCAGGTCTTTTGACCTGAAATTTACCTGCAGATTTTACGAAATCTGCAGCACCTAAAAACTACATGTGCACATACCCTTACAGCTGACCTGCTATATCCTACACACTGCAATTCCAGATCCAGCCTTTAAACAAGAGTGGTGCTGGTCATGTGTAGTTTGTGGGGTGTGTGGGTTTTTTTTTTTTTTTTTTGGGAACACCGAGAGTCTTGATTGTGACATTCACTCGTACACAAACTGAGTCCAAATTTTCAGTTTGGGCAGCATTTTTAAGGCTTGTTACATAGCAAACCTAAAAAAAACCCCTGCGTTTGGCATCTCTCCCTTTTATCCTATCCATAGTTGGAAATGCAGAACACTTGATGGATGCATATTAACACTGTAAAACTCATGGCAGGATGTTATCCATGTTACAAGCTTGATGAGTAACTCATTAATTATGTAAGTTTGTGCTCTTGTCTTCCAGATTCTAAGGGAAATTCTCAAGATCTGCGCAATGACTCCACTTGTGGATTGTGGGTAGGACAAAATCTAGACGGCACAGTGACCATTAATGCTGCTTATGAAGGCTGCTATGTCAGAGAAGAGGTGAGACTCGTGCTTGGAGGCAATGACTGGCTTCACATGGCTGCATTTTGGCCTGTAGTAACCCACGTGACTGCCTTTGCTTCACCATTGATGTTGGGGTACCCCCAAAAATGTCTTGTATTTAATCCCAAAAAATCGACTAAAAGTGACAATTTGTCATTTTAAAGACCAATATGTATACCCGTACTTAATTCAAGGGAAGCATGTAACTAAATAACTTCTAAGTCGCTGTAGAAATTCTGGGAAGATCTACTAATCGTCTAGAATACGATACCCAATTGCTCAGTGGGTCCTACTGGATGATAAATTTGGTGCATTACCAATTTTTATTTTTTTATTTTTTTTTTTTTTTTCCCCTGTCCCCTTCGTGTCTCTGACGTTTATATGACCATTTGATCAGTGAGTTGCAAAAGTGTCTAAAATCTTAATGTGATCTACAAATCCTCAATTGCGTGATCTAATTTCTAATACTCCTGTGCCTCTTGTTTTAGCTCGGAGAACATGTGGTGACTCTGATCTTGGAACAGATTAATAATGGGCAAGTGGAACATGATAAAAAGGACCTCAAATGCCTGTCATTGCCAGGTAACTCCATGGTTTCTAGGTCAATCAATATCCTATATCGTTCCTGTGGCTTAGAACTCTGGTACTGATCAGATGACCCCTAGTTCTCTCATGCTTGAGCCACCTTCAATAATTGGCCCCATAAATGTACTAGTATAGTACACATACACCACATGCCACCCTAGTGCTTTTCCTGGTAGCTGCGTGATCATAAAGAATACTATGACCACTGAGTGGCATCCATTATGAAGATTAAGGTGGCTACCAAATGTGTGGCTTCTGGAAGTAACTTCTCTTAGTAATTACTGACTACTATCTTATCTACATGATACATGGACTGAGGTCTACCAAAGCAAAAAAAAATTACTGGGTCTTTACAAAGGTTCTCACCAGGCTCTGACTCATTTGGGTAATGGTTATCTTCAAGACTAATCCTAACTTTTAATGTTGAGTGAAAATCATTCCTTCCATATATATGCACAATGGAGATGTTCCACAGTGGTCAGGACTCCAGATGGCAGCTGAAACTTGGTTTGGTGCATGTTTCCATGCTCTTCCCGGCACACATGCATCTGCACTTTCTTTCTGGAGTGCTGTCGTGCTTGGCTCTGCTGGCAATACCATTCTGGTCACCTTGGCAGATGTAGGTTTGTAGCAGTTACAGGTAGATGGTTAATAATGAGGCATCTCTTCATAGCTTTGGATGCTCCAAGCCCTAGTGACTGTGCTGCTGTCAAGACCACTGATCGCCTGCAGTGTGCCAATTCATCTGTGCCTCGGGATGTCTGCAATCAACTAGGATGTTGCTTCTCTCCTGGAGTCTCGCCTCAATGTTATTACGGGAACAAATGTAAGTTGTAAGAACAAAAAATGTTTTCAGCAGGAAAAAAAAAAATACTTCATCTGCTTCTAAGTTATTAGAAATGAGCAACTTTCCATCAGTGGTGCTGGGGTGTAATGCCAAACAACCTTTGGTCTGTCATGGTGGTGTGTGTGTGTGGGGGGGGGGGGGGGTCCTCTAAACTCAAACAGTATACAGTGTGTACTGATAACTTCCAAAAGTCATACCTGGTCTGTTTCTCTACTCCTATTCCAGTCACTGCCCTATGTACTGACGATGGTCAAGTTCTGATCGTCCTTTCTAAAGAGCTGACTGCCCCATCGTTGATCTTTGAATCTGCCTTCATCCATGGTGTGGATTCCTCATCCTGTCCATTGCTGAGATCTTCTAAGAATTCGGCTTTTCTAATGTTTCAGTTTCCCCTCTCATGTGGTGGAGGAAATCGGGTAAGGCTACAGTGAAGTCTTCAAACTAATTTCCAAAACCCTAGGTTGGTGGCTGTCTTGGCAACCTTAGACACCAACAGCATAAAAACTTAGAGGTCTGTAGCAACTCAATAGTTGGCATTTCTTCAACTAGTCATGGATGTTTGGCATGACTTCTACATTATCCATCCATTGGCAGGTCTTGGATAACTCCATTGTATATGAGAATACAGTTGAAGCCACTAGGGATGTTAGGACATGGAAAGGCTCCTCTATCACAAGAGACAGTACAATGAGGTAAGAACAAATCTGTAACCCTGGCATGATTGTATGTAACTTATGCCATGAAGTTGCTATTGGGGCCAATTCCAGTTCTCTCATCGCCATTTTTATATGGGTGTAAACCTCCCTAGAGTTATGTTGTCACTCCTAGCAAAAAAAGGCTGATTTGTAGAAATTGGAAATTGCGTCTAGTGTTGAAGCACCTGAAAAACAAAACGCGCAACTTCTTTTACTGGTGGGTGCTCAAAATAACTGAAAACATCTACCTCCTAGGCTGACTGTTCGATGTAGTTATTCTCAGACTGGAAACCTCCCATTACATGTTGAGGTGCTTACTCTGCCACCACCGCTTCCAGTATCAACTACAGGACCTCTGCTGCTGGAGATGAGAATAGCTAAAGGTAACAAGTGGTCACAAAGTGATGTCTAGAATCAAGAAGGGGGGGGGGGGGGGGGGGGTCTGCTTAAAAAAAAAAAAAATAATAAATAAATAAAAAATGAACCCAGTCTTCACACCTCAGTGCCACTTCTTATGGTCGCTGACAGTCTAATTCCTTGTCCAAAACTTCGTGTACCATTCCTGGCATCAAAGATGCTTGTGTGGCACAAGACTGCTCAGGCTAGTAGTTGGGCATAGTGGTCATGTGTAATGTATAATCACTGCCCAACTAATTAGAACCACTAGAGTTGTAGCACTAGACCAGCATGGGCATTGGGTAGATGAGTTTTAGCTGTTTTCTAGAGGAGATATTACTCAAGGTATGACAATGCTGCCATAGTGCTACACATCGGAGCTTGCCAATGTTTTACTCGTATTAACTTGAGAAGTTGAGCTTGCTAAACCAAGTAGCATGTTCTATCTCCTATAGGATTACTGTTTGTTGAAATCTTTTTGTAGTATGTATAAAACCGACCCATCATGGTTTTACTTCCTGCATTTGCTATATTCTTAACACTTGCCTTCTGAACAAATCAACTTTTTTTTTTTCTAGATGAGGTTTATGCAGTATACTTCATGGACAATGAGTATCCGGTAACTAAATTTCTAAGAGATCCAGTCTTTTTGGAGGTCCGCATTCTGAGAAGAACAGATCCAAGCCTTGTTTTAATGTTGGATGACTGCTGGGCCACTTCTACTTCAGATCCCACACAACAAGTCCAGTGGCCTATACTTGTAGATGGGTAATATCTTAAAATATAACGTCTAGGATGATGCAAAAGCTTAATTTTATGCAAAGGGTAACCAAAAGCTTTATTTCAGATGCCCCTTTCCTGGAGATAACTACAGGACGAAGCAATACTCGGTTGGAACTCCCTCACAGAGATTGCAATACCCTACACACTACCAACGCTTCATTGTCAACACCTTCACATTTCTGGATGCAAATAACCAACCTTCTACTGGTGGACTGGTAAAATGTCTTTAGCCTTTACTGTGGGAGTTTGAATAAAGCTAGTAATACTAGGAAATGTCATGAAAGACCTAAACACCCAAAATGACAGCAATGTGGAGGAGCTTTAAGGGAATGTTGAATCATGGGTGTTACACCGCAAGTTTTATGTCCTCATTGTCCATAGCATTTGTTTAGGTCCAATGCATGCTATGATTATGGTCTTAATTGACTCTTCCGCTATGCATCCCAGGTGTACTTTCACTGCAGTGCTGCCGTTTGTGTCCCATCTGCTACACAATCCTGTAGAACCTCATGCCGGCAAAGAAAAAGTAAGGATTTTGCTTTTTCGGATTTCTGACTATTGACTGACCAAGCATAACTGTCTTAAATGTTATCTAACTGCAGGACGAGACATTGAGGAAAATGGTGAGAAGATCACAGTGAGCAAAGGTCCGGTTCACTTCATTGATCCCAAAATGCCATCACAGACAGAGGGTGACATGTTTACTAGCATGCAAGGTATGTTGCCCCTTACTGGTTCATCTGGTAGATTTCATGATGGAGAAACATGGGTGTTGCCTAAACCACCCACTTCTATGTTTGGTTGGGCAGTGGGTTCTAAAATCTCACCGCTTTTGGGACTTTTGTATCTACCAGAAGGAGACATCTGGGACTACGATACACAGAATGAAACGTCTATACCAGATTTTGTAGGTGCTGAAAAGGAAGATCCTGTGGATGGGGACTTAATTGACTTGACCAAGAATTTCCCCAGAAGAGTCAAAGGTAATGATGGCAACACATGGACTTTTTTTTTTTTTTGTTTTTTTTTTTGTTTTTTTCCCTCTTTTGGATGTGTCTTCTAAACTTATTACTTTCCAGACTTTGAATCAGATGACTCCACCCTGGTGTGGCTCAAAGCGGTGGCTGTAGGAGGAGGAATCCTTGCCGTAACGGTTGCAGTACTCGGTGTCTGGCGGTGTCAAAGAAGTCAGAGGCCCACAATGTACTCTGTAAAAATATGAATAAAGTAACATCCTCCAGAAATAAGCTTGATATATTCATTACATGGCACTAAAGAGAATAATGTTAAACATGGTGTGGAAGGGTACTCGTGCAGATGTAGTAAACTAACTGATACAGCCTATTTTATTTTTTTTCACACAGCTTCTACAGGTGAAATGTTAACTTTTCATCAATTGGAGTTTTGCTTTTAAGCTCCATTTGTTTAAAAAAAAAACAACCCATAAATAAATCACATTCCCACCAGTAGCAGTCAAACCAAACAGGAGGAGAAGCGATGGTGTAAAGCCTGCATCACAGCTAGCTTGTGAGTGAGGGTGGGTAGCATTTGTAACATGTGGTCCACCACTTCAGGGCTATAACAGGGGCTGTGGACAAACTAGTAAAGCTCCAGCATGTACAGCTGTCTATGTAATCTGCCCCAAGTAATGAAGATGAATTTCTCCCCCATTATAAAGACACATGCACTATTTTGGAGTGTTGGTGGTTGACCTCTTGCATGGCACCGTAGAGCATAATTAACCAAGTTCAGGTAGTGAGATGGAAAACCAAAAGCCAGTGTTTATGGGAATATTCATGGTGTTTAAAGTTTTATTTTACATGTTCCTAGTAGTATGTACAAAATTAACATGGAAGTATATGAAGATGGGTGTCCAACAACATAAAAGGTTTTTCAGAAACAGCACTGGTTTGTCAGTAGGCCATATCTGATTGCAATGCAGCCCTAGTCACTTCAATGGGACAGAGCTGTAACACCAAAAAATCAGTACACTGACGATTGAGATGCAGTTGCTAAAAATAATGGGTTTTTTTTCTTCTTAATATTGATCACCTTTTTCAGTTCCAGAAAACACAAAGTTTGACTTGGTGCTCCAATGTTTTTTGTAATCTCATATCAAATTTTAAGCTGAAACTACAATAAATGAAATTCTCCTGGAGATGGTCCACCTTGTACCATGTGTTTGCAATCTCCCATTGGTACCACAGTGTAGCTCACAACTTCTACAGCTTAGTATCTTCAGAACAATCAGATACAACCGAGCCTTTCTAAAGAGGAAAAATATTGCATGATCAACTGAAACCATGACGAGGGAATATGCCGGGATAAGATATTTTCTGACCATGCTCGGGTCCTAACCGAGTGACTACGGCGTGCTTTAAAAAGTCCCCCATGGCTGGATGTCTCATGGATGTTTGACTGTTGCAACACATGCAGTGCATGCCTGGCAATCCCCATGTGTTGTAGCTGTCAAACATCTGTGAGATATGCAGCCATGGGGACTCAAACATATTGTTCGAGCACAAGGAAGTCAGTTGGTTGGCACCCGCGCATGCTCAGATAACACCTTATCCCAGCACACTCCCTCATCACTAAGCACGTTTAGTAGAATACTCTCATGCATGAGATTTTACTGACAAGTTAAAGGGGTATTCCCATCTTATAAAAGGACAGAACATCCCTAAGATAGGTGAATGCTTTATAATTGTGGAGCTTTGACTTCTATAGAGCCCCCCCCCCCCCCCCAAAAAAAAAAAAAATTGCACTGGGGTTGTCGGTGCACTTGAAAGAAGCAGTCTAAGTGCACTCACACACCCCCATTACTCTGCCAGCCTGATCTGCATGCAGCTTCTGCACAAGATTTCTCATGACTGGGATGTTGAATCACAATATAAAATGTATTGTTTTTATTGGGGGGGGGGAGAGAATGAGTAGCTGTTATATGTAAGTGTGATTGTACAAAGTCCTGACAAGTTCCCATTAAGATTGGGCTCCCATCAGTCATGTGTGTGATACGTCATGCGTGTTAGCCTATGGGTTCACATGATCATGTGATAACACACATTCACAATCACAAAAAATCCAGCAGGGAGTGCATATGGGCAAAGATGAACTTGGACTTTGAAATTAGACCACTGGAAAGGTGGAGTCAGACCTATCGCCCCCTGGTGGTAGGAGACCCTGGTGGCTTCTGAATGATATTGTGACATGACACAAAATGCTTACAAACTGGAAATTTATTTACAGGATCTTCCAATATGGTGGAGCAATATATGCAACATTTCAATGGACTAAAGTTCTGGGATACTCGCGTATCTACAGATGGCCCATCCCAGTGATGGCAATGTGCTGACATACATCACCAGCTGTACTCTTCTGTCGCAGTCACCACGCAGTATACCCAGTGCGGCCTACTCCACTCAGTTTATGGTTTATAATGCAGCACAAGCTCACTTCTTCCTTGACAATCTGAATAAGTCTACTGCCCACCTTCTCTCTGCCCCCCTAGGTACTGGCCTTGTTACTGAGGTCCCCATCAGTCAGTCACCACCTTGCATCACTCAGCTTCATAAAAAACTAGTACAGAACTGTCAAACCAAATGCTAAAATCAATTTCCAGGGGTTACAGCTGCTAGTATCTCACTTCACACAACAATGCCATTCTGATCTTTCCCTTCCCGGGGAACGGTGGGGACCTCTGGATTCTTTCACTGAGCGGCACTACTGCCGATCTCACTGCACTTCCACTGCAGGATCCTACAATACCCTCCTGACTTAAGCCTAAATTACCAATCACTCCCACATTATGAAATATGCCACCCGCTTGCCCATCATTAATCTCACTTTTGCACCATGTCAGTGCCACATATCCGTATGACATCATGTGAGGCTGTCAAGTTTGGATCAGGAGGCTCACAAACAGGATCCAAACTTGACAGCCTCATATGAAGCTGTGATGCTTGGGGCAGGAGATTTGTGATAAGTCCGTGCATCCTTTTTTCACATTCAAACCTTGACACACAGATGAGGCTGTCAAGTTTAGGTCAGGATACCCTTTGGATAGTCAGTACATTGGGGTCTCTGCACGGACCATGACACATGGGTGAGTCTGTCAAGTTTAGGTCAGGAGACCCTTTGGTCAGTAAGAACATTGTGGTCTGTGCTTGGACCATGACACATGGATGAGTCTGTCAAGTTTAGGTAAGGAGACCCTTTGGTCAGTGAGTACATTGTGGTCTGTGCTTGGACCATGACACATGGATGAGTCTGTCAAGTTTAGGTAAGGAGACCCTTTGGTCAGTGAGTACATTGTGGTCTGTGCTTGGACCATGACGCATGAATGAGACTGTCAAATTTACGTCAGGAGACACTTTGGACAGTGAGTACACTATGGTCTCTGCTCGAACCATGACACACAGATGAGGCTGTCAAGTTTAGGTCCATGGACCCTTTGGACAGTCCATACTTTTGTAGTCTCTCCTTGGACCATGACACACAGATCTGTGAATAAGGAATGACACTTACACATGTTTTTTATATGCTAAAGTGCCATAATATCACTTAGGGGCTCTCAAGAATTAACAGACTACTGATTTGTAGCGCATGTGCCCTTCACTGCCTCCAATGAGGATGTCAAGTTTAGGTCAGAAGACCTATGGACAATCTGTGCATTGCTCTCCATTCTTGGACACACGGATGAAACATGTCAAGTTTGGGTCAGGCCATCAATCATGGTCCGTGATCGGACCATGACACACGGATGTGTAAATGTAGAGTTACTCACTCAGTATGCAAATAACAGAAAACAAATGTATTACAGGAGGTGTCTATCCGGCAGCCTCAGAAATACAAAAGCTGGTGCAAAAAAATGGTGCCTATAAGGCTGGTTTCACATTAGCGTTTTTTTGCGCGGCGCATCGTGCGCGTCCATGCGCATGCGTCATGAGCACCTATGTTTAACATGGCGTGCGCATGGTCTAGCATTTGCACGCGTTCGTATGCGTTTTCGTGCACATGCTTTTTTAAGGTGTGCGCCTAGGCGCGCCAGACGCAACCTGTTGCATTTTTGGGTCCGTCCAACGGTGTAAAAAAAAACGCATGCGCACGGAATGCGACAAAATAACGCATTACAGTTTATGGGAATGCAGGTGTGTGCATTAACATGCGCACGCCTGCGTTACAAAACGCATGTGTTTTAAGAGTTAATGTGGCTTGAAACTGGTTAAAACGCTTGCACCTAAAAAGCGCAAATGCATGCAAAATGCCTGATACGGTTTTTTCGTATGCGTTTCTATTGCGCACGAGGCGCTGCGCTAAAAAACGCTAATGTGAAAGTAGCCTAAGGCTGTGTTCACACACAGCGTTTTTTTTAGCGGTTTTTACCACGGTTTTCACTATAAAACCGCTAAAAATAAGCTGCACAGTCATTTCTATGCATTTTGCACTTTGTGTGCACATTGATGCGTTTTTTACCGTGAAAAAACTGCATCGCGGTAAAAACCGCAGCATGCACATTAATTTTGCATTTTTTTCCGCTGTTTAGGCTTCTCCCATGCTTTTAGAAACCGCTGCGGTAAAAACGCATCAAAAACGCATCAAAACCGAGCAAAAAACTCACAAAAACCGCCGCAGAAAAATAGGTGCGGTTTCTGGGAAGGGATTCAGGTTTTTGTGCATACCCTAAGGGTGTGTGCACACGTTGCAGTTTCTGCTGCGGATCCGCAGCAGTTTCTGCAGCGGTGTACAGTACCATTAAAATCAATGGAAAATGAAAACGGCAGTGCAGACTGTGCCGCAGCATGTCACTTATTTGTGCGGATTCCGCTGCGGTTTGGCACCTGCTCCATGGCAGCTGTGAAACCGCCGGGGAAACCCGCAGGCTAAACCGCAGAAAAACTGCAGATAAACCGCAGGTCTTTTAACAAATCCGCAGACTGTGCAAACAGCATCCTGATATCCTTCCCACCACCATCATTGGACACATATGAGATTTGCATAGCCTACACTTACCCATGGGACCTGCTGGGCACAGGTGTCCACATTAGTAGCTGACCAATCACATGTTCCTGCTCCCGCTCCATGATATAAATGCTTGGTCTTGGGTGTAGGTTACTATTCAGTGTCACAGAGAAGATGGGGTGTAGGATGGCAGGGTTGGGTTTTGGGCTGGTGTTCTGGACATGGTTTGCTTTGTGGAGTGATGCAAAGAATTTATGGGAGGCTTCTTCACATCTCCATTGTGGTGTTAAAAGCATGGAGCTGTCCTTCCCTCTATTAATTGAGGACATTGCATTTTCACTGACTGTTTTAGGTAAGTCTAAACTCTTCAGTGCACTTTTGACTTTCCTATTAGATTTTGCTTTATTTTATCTAAAGTATAGGTCGGATGTAAAGTTATGGGGAAAATAGTGTGAGAGTGTGTGGGACTATGATTTGGGGTTTTAAACCCTTGTTTTGGGAGGGGAAACTGGATGTATGAAAGCAGGATTTGGCTTGTCTGTGGCCGCTTTTTTTTTTTTTTTTTTTTTTTTTTTTTTTCTTCCCCAGACTTCTAAAAACCTGCTGTAGTTGGAAGTCCTGTATGTCACCGTTTTTTGCAGTGGCACCTGCCTGCTCTGAAATGGCCACTATCCAATTGTGAGATACCAATGGCAGCTGTAGGCCCCTGTTCACTGCCATGTTGGTCGTCCTGGGCTGCCAAGCCTGGGCAAGGAAATGTCGAAGACCCAGAACTTGGTCTCTGTAATTGCTTCAAAATGATGGCAATAAAACCTACTGCTTGCCATGCAAAATAACTTTTTTTTTTTTTTCCTTCCCCTTCCTTACTCGGGACTGAAGTACCAGCTCACTAGGGTATGAAACAGGGAATATGTGCAGACTCCAGATAGCTTATCCCAGAGCTGGTTTCACATCTACGCTGCACAACTTTAATTCATGAGTCTTCATTCTGTGTCTATGGAAGACCTCATGATTGTTATCTCTACATATGTTGCAGGGTGTGAACTTTCTCTAAAACTTGCATGATGACAACAAATTGTTTAAATTGTCTTAGACTTTCAGGGAGAGCCTCATGTCCTTGGCAATAACTCTGCTTGTGGGTTCTGGATAAGCAAGAAACTAAATGGCACAATGCTGGTTAGTGCTGCTTATGATGGATGCTACATGACTGAGGAGGTAAGAACTAGATTGAGACCTGACAACCAAAAAAACGAAGATATTGCAATGACTAACTTCAGTGCTTCCATACCTTTTTCACATGGTTGCTGTAGGTGATCCCAAAGACCCCAGTATTATAAACAAATAGGCTACCAGATTTTGCTTTGACCCCTGTCCCATATCTTAGATTGAAGGGCAAATCTAGGACTTTTTGGTTGTGTATGGCAAAAATTTAATCTGAAGTTCTTAAACTTTTAATCTCCATGTTATGCTGTGCACACCCAGGAAAACAGGTCAAGGCAAAATAAGTAGTCGTTCTTCTCCATCCATTAGTTTTCTGGGAGTTTGGAAGTTGCTATCATGGTTTTGTAGACCCATTTAACTGGTCAGGGCTCTAATCTGCTGTCCATACATCTTGGCAGGATAAAGAATATGTGATGACTCTACTCTTGGAAGAGATCGTAAATGGACAAGTTGAGCAATATAAGGTGGAAAAGAGATGTCCTATTATAACAGGTAAACCACTCTAAACTTTTTTTTTTTTTCTGTACATTCACTTTTGTTGCTGATTTTACTCCACTCGTTAGTATAGATGAGTTCTGAAGCACAAATACTGCTACAGATTTAAATCTGCATGTCTGGTACTAGAAGATCCAGGTTTTCTGACAGAACTATACAAAGTGTGCACAGACCCTAAGGGAAGAGGGCTGGTGATCCCAACAAACTCATCTGTTGGGGATACGATAGAAAGTTTTGTTTGGGACTGCCATGACAGGCAAATACAACATTAAAAGACATCTTCCATGAGAACTTGCCATCAAGAGGTATTTCCTCTACCTAAACTAGATGTGGCTTCCTATTCCTCTGTAAGTCTAAGGACAGCCCTGTTAACATAACCTCCTTGGTACCTGGTTACACTTCCTTCTCTCTTCCATCCTAGCTATGGATGCTCCAAGTCCAAGTGAATGTTCAGCAGTGAGTCAAGCAGACAAGCTTTCTTGTGTGAAGGCCCCAGTGTCTCGTGAAGTTTGTGAGGAAGTTGGGTGCTGTTTCTCAAACGACTTTACAGTGCCTTGTTATTATGGAAAGAAATGTAAGTATCTTGCCCACAAAAATCCTGTTCACAAGTTTATCTGTTTTAGTCGAACTTCATGGAGGAATGACACTCAATTTTTCAAGACCATTCAATAGAGAATGGTAAAACTTCTAACTTTCCTCCGGTTGTCATGATGTTTCATAACTTTCTTGTAGTGACCACACAGTGCACAAGCGACAATCTCATGACAGTTGCTGTTTCCAAAGATCTTACAAAGCCATCACTGAACTTGTCTTCTGTCCGTGTGGTTGGTTTGGACTCTTTGTCTTGTGCTCGTTTGTCGATGTCCATGAGTGCATCGTTTGCAGTATTCCAGTTCCCTTTATCCTGTGTTGGATTTCATCAGGTAAGGACAGGTAGAGGGGAAGGTCCACACAAATAGTTAGCCAAACAAAGGGTGCACCAAGTGTCTGGACTTGGTTTCAACAGTCTGTGCTGACAATCCCTAAAAGGATACAGAGCTAAACAAATCTGGTCTAGCTTGAGTAAGTGAAGGTACAGAAGTATTAAACATAAGTCTAGAAGTCTGGTGCCTTAAGAAATATAGCTGAGCTGGAATGTCTTAACTTGTGGACAAGTGCAGCAGCACTGTTCAAGAGCAGACAGCCATGTGTCTACAAATCTTCACAAATGATTTGGCCAACCCTATAACACTTCCTACAGGTCTCAGATATAAATTACTGTTGTAGCCTCAAACTAGACCCTGCATGATGTAACTTCTAAATGTCTAATATAGGTAGTTGGAGGACCAATAGTCTATGAGAGCACCATTGAAGCTGTTAGAAATGCGATCTCCTGGCAAGGATCCACTATTACAAGAGACAGCACAATGCGGTAGGATGAGTCACACTTGTGAGACTAAAATCGCTGATTTCTGTCCTGATTTATAACAATGTTGTCATATTTCCAGGGTGACCGTACAATGCAGTTATTTCCAAACTGACCTTATTCCTCTGCAAGTTGGAGTGTCCACTCTGCCACCACCATTTCCCATTACTACATCTGGACCACTGTTTATGGAGATGAGGATTGCTCAAGGTGACTTCATGGAAAGACTTCAAAAATTGCACAAAAAAGGCAAAACCTTAGCTTCTAAAAACTTTATTCTAATTGCAGATGTGTCCTACTCCTCTTACTTTATTGACGAGCATTACCCTGTGGTTAAAGTACTCAGAGATCCAGTCTACTTGGAAGTCCGCCTCTTGCATAGAACCGATCCCAATCTTGTCCTAGTGTTAAATGACTGCTGGGCCACCAACTCTGCAGACTCCACGATCCTTCCTCAATGGCCTATCCTACTGAATAGGTGGCTGATCAGTTACAAATCAAATGCCCAATATGGGTTTTATGCACCTGACTAACAAGTCTTCTTACAGATGCCCCTTCGATGGTGACAACTATATTTCCCAGAGTGTACCTGTTGGAGGTCCTACACAAAGACTGCCTTACCCAAATCACTATAAACGTTTTGTAGTGAAGACCTTTACATTTATGGATCAAGGGGCCCAAATTGCTCTTGAAGGATTGGTAAATATACTAAAAATCCTTCACTTCTGTACAAAACCTGATTATGTATTAGCCATCAAGCTTTGTTCTCTCCATTCCAGATCTACTTCCACTGTAGTGCTTCTGTCTGTGTCCCATCTGCCATGGACAACTGTGTGACTTCATGTTCCTCAAGAAATAGTAAGCTTGCTTCATCTAAGCATAAGCTATTGCCACCTTGTAGTGTCATCTTCTACACTAAATATACATAGAAATAATACTGAGGCTTATTTTCTAGGACGTATGGCTGAAGATGTTGAACCGCAACCTTTAGCAAACGTGGTAACTTCAGATGGACCGGTTGAGTTCCTCCCAATTGAGAATGAGGCCTTAAACCTAAAAGGTAACTGTACAATGTGTGGGTTGATCATGAGAATCTGGTGATTAAAGAAATATAACTTTTTTTTTTTTTTTTTTTTTTCTCCTCTTCAGGTCACAATTACTCTAAATATTCAAAGTTGGATGTTGTCAGAGCCATTACTGCTGGAGGAGTAGTTATGTCAGTGTTTGTGGTGTTTTTAGGTGTTTGGCTTCATTGTAGGATGCAAATTAAGAAACATGAACTAAATGCTTAAATAAAACATTTTTTCTAAAACCTTAGTCTTGGCCATTTCCACCAAAAAATGTCACCATCTCTGTGGGATAAAACTACCAGCTTATCCTCTTGCATGTAGACTCAAGTGCATGGGTAGTAATCTTCTCGCATATGTTTGAGGGATTTTCTGTATAACAGGAACTGACCAATTAAGCAAACTTGATTCATTTCTAAGTACTGTAGTTACTGAAATGGATGAAGTACTCTAAATCCAGATTTGGGACCATATATCTAGCTCGAATGGGATTTAAACCAGTGGTTTTCCCTTCACCCATGACAGCACCACCTGAGAGAGGGATCCGCCCCGCCAGGACAGGAACCTACTGAGACATAAGGGGCGGCACCTCTCCCCCGCTTCAGTTGGGTTCCTGTCCTGGAAGGAATCCCACTGTGGCGGTGCCTGTCATGGGCGAAGAAAAAGATAAGACCCAGGCCCGTCCCGGCACGGGAAGAACAGGTAGCTTACCTGTAGCGCCGGCCGTCGGGTACTGGAAGCGCAGTCCCCGGGGCTCCGGGTTCGTGCGGGCGTGGATGGGATTCCGGTCGCTCCGGGAAGCCCCCACCGCGCCGCCCTCCCCTCGCCGCATCTCGATCCCCGTGGTAGGGGAGAGACGCTGGCGTCTTCCGGCCGCTGACGTCAGCAGCGCTTGGAATGCTGGGTGCGCCGGCTGACGTCAGCAGAAGGCGACGGTGTAATGGCGCTGGGTGCGACGCCGGCCGGCTTCTGAAGCGCTGAGCCGGCGGTCGCAGGGGGGAGGGGAGGAAGACGCTCACCAGGCGGAGGCATGCAATTTAAAAGGAGGAAGACAGCTGTAGATCGGCGGTGCAAAATGGAGTCCGAGCAGGAACGTTCAGCGTCCCTGCCTCCCTCACAGCCCTCTGGCAGGAAGCATGGAAGCCATTCAAGCAGCAGTCGCCCCAGCCGCAGGTCGGGGCACTCCTCAAGGTCCAAAGAGCCCGGGTCAGGTGCTCCGATGCAGCCTCCAAGTCCGGTACCCTTGATTACGGGTGGTGAGTGATCTTCGTGAATGTTAACAGTATATTAATAGGGGTTTTCTATTGTATGCTTCACCCTGTAGGAAAGGCCCAGAAAGGCGGGAAGCAAGAAGAAGAATAGGGATTGTGCTATATGTAAATCTCCCCTAGCAAGAGACTGGCAAAAAGATCTCTGTGCTTCGTGCATTCAGCGGACTATGGCGGAGGAAGCGCCTAGTTTCGCAGCCAATCTAATATCTGCCCTCAGGTCAGAAATGGAAGGCTCAATTAAGTCCTTATTGAAAAAAGGGAAAAAAAGCAAGAAGGATTTCCCTAGTTCCCCCTCAGATTCCCCGTCAGTATCATCTCAGGCGGAAAAATCATCCTCCTCAGATAGTGACACAGGGGGTAAGCCATGTTTCCCTGTAGAAGATACAGATGCCCTCCTAAAGGCCATTAGAACCACAATGGGCCTACAGGAAGAAAGGGCGGATAAAACCCTAGAGGACGTCATGTTTGGGGGGCTTCAGGAGAGGAAAAAACGAACCTTTCCAGTAAACGTGAAAATCCAGGCGCTTATTGAGAAGGAGTGGAAAAATCGGGGGCCCTTCCATCCGCCTCTAAGAGACGATACCCCTTTGAATACAAGGATACGGAGGTATGGGACAAAGTCCCAAAAATAGATGCAGCGGTGTCCAGATCTTCCAAAAGGTCGGCCCTGCCCTTGGAAGATGCAGGGGTTCTTAGAGACCCGCTGGACAAAAAAGCGGACTCATATTTGAGGCACGCATGGGAAGCGACAGCAGGAGGTCTAAAGCCGGCGATAGCGGGCACCTGCACGGCACGCTCCCTCATGATCTGGCTGCAGCAGTTAGAAGAGAAGCTGGCGTCAAGGGTCCCAAGAGAGAAGATCTTATCAGACATGTATCTCTTGCACGGGGCAGCGGCTTTTTTGTCAGATATCTCGGCGGACTCTATGCGATTGACAGCCAGAGCAGCGTCACTATCAAATGCTGCTAGACGCGCGTTATGGCTTAAGGGCTGTCCGGGTGACCTTCAGTCCAAGGCCAAATTGTGCTCTCTCCCCTGCGATGGTCGATTCCTGTTCGGCAAGAACTTGGACGATATTCTGGAGAAAGCAGGCGATAAGAAAAAAGGCTTCCCTATGGATCAGAGGAGACAGCCCTTTCGGAGGGGGAGATTCAATAGAGGGCGTCCTCCCGCTGACAGGAGAAGATGGGAGGATAAAAGAAAGAATCAGGGTTTATGTTTGGTGGAGGCACCTCCACCTCAAAAAAGTCACCACAATGACGCCGGTATTCCAGTAGGAGGGAGATTGGCACTCTTTTTCCAGGCCTGGGAAAAGATCTCCTCCAATACCTGGAGTCTGAGCATCCTAAAAGAAGGCCTGAAAATCCCCTTTATTCGTCAGCCAAAACCCGTGGTCGTCATCACACCTATCAGGAAGATGACCGAAGAACTGGCCTTAGAAACAGAAATCCTGAGCCTGATAGACAAGCGGGTACTGTCCGAGGTGCCACGCTTACAGGAAGGAAAGGGGGTTTTATTCACCCCTTTTTCTAATAAAAAAACCGGATCAGTCGTTCAGGACAATCATAAACCTCAGACGCCTCAATCTTTGGATAAGGAACCCGACCTTCAAGATGGAATCAGTGAATACGGCAGTGAAGCTGCTACATCAAGATTGCTTCATGGCCGTAGTCGATTTAAAGGATGCGTATTATCACATCCCTATCCATCCAGATTACCAGAAATACCTGAGGGTAGCGCTTTATATTCAGGGCACACTAAGGCACTTTCAGTTCAGGGCTCTTCCGTTTGGCATATCCATAGCCCCGAGGGTCTTCACCAAGGTCATAGCGGAAGTGACAGCCTTTCTCCGGATTCACGATACGGTCATAATACCATACCTGGACGATTTTCTTATAGTGGGCAGTTCAGAGGACCACTGTACAGCACAGTTGACTCAGGTGATCAACACCTTGCAAGAATTAGGGTGGATAGTCAATTTCAAAAAATCAAAATTACAACCCCTAAAGAAACAGACCTTCCTAGGATTTATACTGGACTCAGAAAGGCAAGAGTGTCTGCTCCCAGAGTCCAAGATAGAGAAGGTACAAAATCTGACCTTGGCGGGCCGAAACCAACCATGTATGACATTAAGAAAAGCAATGTCCCTACTAGGTACCCTAACATCCTGTATTCCGGCGGTCAGGTGGCCTCAGTTTCACACCCGGCAACTCCAGGGGGAGATACTAAGAGCACAAAGATCGCTAAGAGGGCGTTTGGAAGGGAAGCTGGAGCTTTCCTCAAAAACCAGAGACTCTCTCAACTGGTGGTTGAACGGGACAAATCTGACCTTAGGAATACCATGGGACAGACAGGTGACAGATATAATTTTAACAGATGCAAGCTCCTCGGGGTGGGGGGCACACCTAAGGGGCATCATAGGTCAGGGTTCCTGGACACCTCAAGAAAGGAAGGCATCCTCCAACCTGAGAGAACTGTGGGCAAGGCCCTAAGCCACTTCATTCCGCTACTCCAGGGTCGAGACGTACGCATCATGTCAGACAACAAGGTAGCAGTGGCATACATCAACCACCAAGGTGGGACAAAATCACACTCCTTAATGGAAGCAGCAACAGACATTCTGAGCAGTGCAGAGGAACACCTACACTCCGTGAAAGCCCTACACATAAAAGGGGCAGAAAACATAGAGGCAGATTTCCTGAGTCGCAATACCCTGAGGCAAGGAGAATGGGCGCTAAACCGGTCCATTTTTCAAAAGATAATTCAGCTTTGGGGGGAACCGGTGATAGACCTCTTTGCAAACAAGCACAACAGGCAAACAGAAAGGTTCTGCTCTCTAAACCCGAGGGAAAATCCATGGGCAGTGGACTTGTTGCACATCCAGTGGAACTTCAGACTGGCTTACGCGTTCCCCCCAGTAGCTCTGATCCCAACTGTGGTAAGAAAAATCAGAAACGATCAAGCCAGGGTGATTCTAATAGCTCCATTCTGGCCAAAAAGGCCCTGGTTTGCTCTGCTACGGAAGATGTCCCTCTTCGATCCATGGGTTCTGCCAGAAATCCCGGACCTACTAGCTCAGGGTCCAATATTGCACGCTCAGGTCAAAGGATTCCATCTGACGGCGTGGAATTTGAAAGGTCGCTTTTAATGGATAGGGGGTTCTCCCCTGGGCTGGTGGCCACTCTGCTAAAAAGCAGGAAACCGGTGCCTACTAACATCTACGGCAGAACATGGGATAAGTTCCTACAGTTCTTGGGTAAGCCGTTAGGAAAAGAACCCCCGATTAGGGCCATCCTAGAGTTCTTACAATCTGGGTTGCAGATGGGGTTAGCAGTAAACACATTTAAGGTTCAGGTGTCGGCACTAGGGGCGCTCTACAATTGCAAACTGGCATCAGATAGGTGGATAGCCAGATTTATTAAATCCTGCCATAGAGCTAAGCCTATTCCAATACCCAGAATAGCCCCCTGGGATTTAAACCTGGTGTTAGAAGCCCTTACAAAAGATCCGTATGAGCCATTACATCAGCTACCCCTAAAGTTCTTGACCCTAAAAACAATCCTGTTAGTAGCCCTCACATCAGCCCGCAGGATAAGCGACTTACAGGCTCTCTCAGTAAATCCTCCTTACACGCAAGTCTTTCAGGATAGGGTAGTTTTAAGAACAGACCCCAGTTATCTGCCCAAGGTAGTATCAGATTTCCATCGGGGTCAGGAAATTGTCCTTCCATCCTTTTGCGAAAATCCAAAAAATCTGGGGGAGGAAAAATTCCATAGTCTGGATGTTAAAAGGGCTCTCGTAGAATATATATCTGCCACTAGCCAGTGGAGGAGGTCACAGTCCCTATTCGTAGCTTTTCAGGGTGCCAGGAAAGGCTATGGGGTTTCAAAAGGGACTATTGCTAGATGGATTAGGGAAGCCATTAGTGTAGCCTATTCAGCTAGTGGTATCCCGATTCCTGACGGCATCAAGGCTCATTCCACCAGAGCCGTGGCGACCTCCTGGGCTGAAAAGGCAGAGGTATCAATCGAACAGATTTGTAAGGCCGCTACCTGGGCCTCACCTTCAACCTTCTTTAAGCACTATAGATTAAATCTATCCTCCTCTGCTGACTTAACCTTTGGTAGAAGGGTGCTGCAAGCGGTGGTCCCTCCCTAAGGTGTTTCGAAGTCTCCAAAAATCTCTCAGGTGGTGCTGTCATGGGTGAAGGGAAAACCACCATGGTTACTTACCGGTAGCCGGTTTTTCTGGAACCCATGACAGCACCCGTACATTCCCCCCCTTTTTCACTGTATGGGTGTGCACAATTAGTAGGGTGTTTTGAGTGTTGTGGTGTTGGATTAAACATGTAACTAACCGGGAAGTCCTCTCAATGCTCTGTAACCCAACTGAAGCGGGGGAGAGGTGCCGCCCCTTATGTCTCAGTAGGTTCCTGTCCTGGCGGGGCGGATCCCTCTCTCAGGTGGTGCTGTCATGGGTTCCGGAAAAACCGGCTACCGGTAAGTAACCATGGTGGTTTTCCCTTCACCCATGACAGCACACCTGAGAGAGGGATCCGCCAGGACAGGAACCAACTGAAATATAAGGGGTGGCACCTCTCCCCCCTTCAGTTGGGTTCCTGCCCTGGAACGGGATCCCAGTCTGACAGTGTTGGTGCCTGTCATGGAAGAAGATGGACCCAGGGCTGTCCCGGCGCAGGAAGAGCAGGTCTGCTTACCTGCAGCACCAGCTGTCGGTGGCCTGGAAGTGCAGTCCCCGGGGATCCTCCTGCAGGCCCCGGGTTTGTGCGGTAAGGCAGGCCTCGGCAGCGGGGCGCTCCTCTGTGCCTCCGTCCCCCCTTCGCACACCCGATCCTTCTCCCTGGGACGACAGGGAAAGTTGAGGGTGGTTACTGGTGTCTGACGTCAGCGGCGCGGTGCCCCCTGGGCGTGCGCCGACTGATGTCACAGATGCGACAGCAAGATGGAGCCTGGTGCGGCGCCGGCTGCAGTAAGAATGGCGGTCGCAGGGGGGAGGGGAAGAGAGCGCTCATCGGATGCACCTACTTAAAGGAGGATGAGGAGCAGGGCGGCCAGGTCATACAATGGGGTCACAGCAGGAGCGTTCAGCGTCTCTGCCCCATCGCAGACCTCTGCACATAAGCATATGTGGCACCCCCTGGGGCTCAGTCGCCACAGGGGTACTGCCCCTTGCTCTCTTTCCAAGGTGTGGTACCCCACCATCCAGGTAAGGTGGGAACTCCCTTTCTACACTCCAACACTCGCACCCCACACAACGGGGTGGTTCTGCACAGCCACATTGCGGCTTCATGCTCAGAGGGTAGCAGAGCACCTTTGGTGGTTCCCTGCTTGGATCACTGGATGTGCTGGGAGGTGGGTGGAGTTAAGATACATAAAAGAGTGGGAAAGTGTAGGATGTGAGGTTCAGTCTGACAGAAGGTCAGTCGGGTAGGAAGTCACTCAGACAGGAGTGAGGATCCCTGGAAGAAGGAGTGCTGCAGCTGCCTCAGGGATCTGAGCCAGCTGGCACAGGAAAGGAACAGAAGGAGAAAGATGTAGAACTGAAACCTAAGCTTCCATAAGAAAGAAGGACAAATACAGAACGAAGGACTAGAGAGGACGTGGGTTAGAAGAGGAACCCTGCCTATGGGTGCTCAGCACAAGGCCGGGGCCCGGTCCCCAAGGTTGTATGGACACTTACGGTTCTGCAGCAGACACCGGTGGAGTAGCTGGCTGTAAATGCTCTACTCCCATCGAAGACTTGGGGCACAACAGCAATCGGATAGAGAGCCGGGACTCAGGAGAAGGGAGTCCCCGAAGCAGGCTACAGCTGTCTGCCGTACCAGTAGGTTCTTGAACATCTGACAGGAGGAACTCCAGTGTACCACAGTACTGGAGATCTTCACACTTAAAGGTGCTATAGAGGAGACGTTCAGAAAAGGCACATAAGTTGGCGGAGTGTTGTTGGAGGGGAGCTTTCCATCTTGCATGGGGGTTGACTGAGTCCCTGACCCGGGGGGGACACGGCACAGAAGCGGGCACTACTGACTGTGAGTAAAGCTTTGGAACTACATGCTCTGGTGTCCTCCATTCCTTCCTGCGTCTGTCTGCCTGACACTGCTACATCCCCTGCGCTGGACACTACACCACCTAAGTGTCCCCACATCTACACTGCCCTGGGATAACAGCCCTGCCTGTGGAGGGCTATACCATCATTGCTGCACTACACCATCTGTCCTGGAGGATCTGTTTGCAGCGTCGGCTTAACACCTCCCTTGCCGAACACCACAGGTGGCGTCACAAACTATTCCATTAACTACATTCCCCCATTACTTGGGCGCCCAGGGCCACGGTCCGGGTCACCTCTGCTGTGACACATCCCACTGACACCGGCCCAATACCGAGTACCTCCGCAGCCCTGGGAGGGCGACCCACATGGCAGCTGTTCAAGCGGCAAAAGCAGTAGCCGCCCGAGCCACAGATCGAGAGAGGACAGACCACATGCTCCAACACAGCCTCCGTGTCCAGTATCCTACTTTGTGGGTGGTGAGTAATCTTCGTGAAAGTTAGACCAATATTAATAGGGTCCTTCTTGTGTGTTATTTTTTCCTTAGGGAAAAGGCAAAAAAGCAAGGAGCAAGAAAAATAATAGCGTGTGCTATATGCCAGAGCCCCCTAGCGAGAGATTGGCAAAAGGACCTTTGCGCCAGCTGTATCCAGCGAACTATGGCGGAGGAGGTGCAGAGCCTGGCAACTAACCTCAGATCAGTCATAAGGTCCGAGGTAGAAGGCTCACTTAATGTTATTAAAGAAAAAGGAAAAAAAAGTAGAGACTCCCCAAGTTCCTCATCAGACTCTTCCTCGTCCGACTATCAGGCCGAGCACATGTCCTCCTCCTCAGATAGTGATACTGGGTCGCCCTCCCAGGGCCGTGGGGTACTCGGTACTGAGCCGGTGTCAGTGGGATGTGTCACAGCAGCGGTGACCCGGTCCGTGGCCCTGGGCGCCCAAATCAATGGTGGTTTGTGATATAGTTTATGTGAACAGTTCGTGACGCCACCTGTGGTGTTTGGCAAGTAAGATGTTAAGCCAACGCTGCATGCAGATCCACTGGGACTGATGACATGGTGCAGCAAAGATGGTGTAGCTCCCCACAGGTGGAGCTGTAGTCCCAGGGCAGTGTGAATGTAAGATTAGAGGAGAGGCACAAGCGGTGAGGGGATTGGTACCCAGGTGTAGCGGTGCTGAAGATGTTAGTGCGCAAATGAATGGAGGACACTAGGGCTTGCAGTTTCAACGCTTTACTCACAGTTTGTGGTACACACTGGTGCCCGCTTCCATGCCGTGTCCTCCGGGGCAGAGACTCAGTCAACCTCCCGGGCAAGTCAGGGCTCTCCTCTCCAACACTCCGCCAACATGTACCTTTCCTGATCGACTCCGCCAATGCGCCTTTTAGTGTGAAGCTCTCCAGTACCGTGGTACTCTGGAGTTCCTCCTGTCAGATGTTCCTAGCAATTCTATTCGCATGGCAGACAGCTGTAGCCTCTGTCGGGGACCCCTTTCTCCGGAGTCCTGGCTCTCTATTCAGTTGCTGTTGTGCCCCGAGTCTTAGTTGAGAGTAGTGCATTTACAGCCAACTAGTCCACCGGTGTCTGCTGCAGAACCATAAGTGTCCATACTGCTCTGAGAACCTATAGGCAGGGTTCCTCTTCCAACCCACAACTCCTCTCTGTTCTCTCTACTCCTTCGTTCCGTACTTGTCTCTCTTTCCTATGGAAGCTTAGGTTGCAGTTCTACGTCTTTCTCTTGTTCCTTTCCCATTCCAGCTGGCTCAGATCACCGAGGCAGCTGCAGCACTCCTTCTCTCCCTCTTCTAGGGATCTCCTTCCTCTCGGACCCATCCTCAGACTCTCCTGACTGACTGTCCAGACTCAACCCAGACTGATCTGATCTCAGACTGATCTGTAATTCTAAACCTTCCCAACCTTTTATATGGGTCTCAACTCCACCCACCTCCCAGCACATCCAGTGTGCCAAGCAGGGAACCACCAAAGGCACTCCTAATGTCTAGGAGGAGAGAGAGTCCTCAATGTGGTTGTGCTGAACTACCCTGTTGTGTGGGATGCGAGTGTTGGAGTGTGGAAAGGAGCTCCCAACTTACCTAGGTGGTGGGGCACTACACCTTAGGAGAAGGTGCAGTACCTCTGTGGCGACTGAGCCTCAGGGGCGCCACATACCCCCCCCGTTAAACACAGCACGTCCGCGGGCAGCAAGGTAAACAAAGTTGACAGCAAAGAAACATACAAAAATTTTGCAACACAGAACAAACTTTTCTTATACTAAACTTCCTAGTATAGGAGGTACTTATTCTTGAACGTTACGAACAATTCTTATTTAACTATCTAAATTTCAAGTCAAAAGTGCAATTTTTCATTCTAAGTGCCAATGTCTGTAACTCACTATCACTTCAGTATTATTCAGCTTTTCCTTCTCTAGTACACATTTCTTGATCATTTTTCTACTTTCACTGTCTCTTCTAGACGCAAGACGCTAACCACAAGTACCTGGTCCGTCACCTGTCTACTTTCAATTCTTTATTCTTAATTCTGTATCAAAACATCTCAGTTACTAATACTCTTATAAAACACATTATCAACAATAAAACATCTCAAAGATTCTTGTAAATGCTGGACACCGCTCCCAGCCGGGATTTCTTGCAGTGTCCATTGAGGTAGACATCATCTTCGAAAAGTGTCCATGCAAAGCATCATCTTCGCAAAGTGTCCTTATGTAAAACCAAGAGAAAGCACCTAAAGAGGCGCAAACTATTTACAAGAGAGTTTGTGATACACTCCAAGTTCATGATCATTGTAGTTCAAAATTGAAGAACGCTGCCACTGCAAAAGTTAGGCAACAAAAGTGCTACCAGAAAAACATGATAACAACAAAAATAGAAACAGGCACAACGGTGCAAACAAATCCTCCTGGGTAACGAGATTTACAACTTATTTTTAATGCTGGTCCCCTCCTGGGGTTCTGGAAGCTAATTGGAAACTGCTACCAGATGTGGTATCTTTATCTTGATTCTCTTCAGGGATAAGATTAGCAGCTGCCTGTGCAGACACTGTGGTGGCAGATAAGTCTGTTACTTGGGGTTCTGCAGGGATTGCAGCCGATATTTCTGCCATCAGCGATTTGGCCAAAGCGGCAGCGGGTACCGATAGGTGTTGTTCCGTGACTGCAGGGGGTATCATAGCAAATGGTACTATGGCCGGCTGCTGCGGGTATAAGGCAATTTGGTGGCCGCCCACTGATGTCGGCGCGATCACTGGACCGTTTCTGTCTGCGGCTCCTAATACTAGGATCATGGTAGGGGCAGTCATCATACCTGCTACCTCCCGGTGATGTTCTGGCTCCTGCGGGGGCACTGGATGGCGAATGATGGCAGTTGCAACCCCCAGGGTTGTCTGTCGTACAGCCGGTAGCTCTATCCGTCCCGGCTCAGGACCAGGACAGGCAGGCAGGAGTCTGCGTGGCTGCGCCGGCTTCGGGCTGGGTCTCCGCTCCCGTCCCACAATCTCCGGAACTCTCATGTATCTTCTCCTGGCAGGCCGCATCCAATGACAGCACTGGCCTGGCGGCAGCGGCGGACGCTGTAAAGGGTGTCGGAGCGGTGGTGGCGGCCGCTGCTGAGGATGTATCAGCGGTCGCAGCCTCCGCATGGGCGGCCTAGGGGCAAGAGGCCTCTCCTCCCCCTGGTCTTCTGACTTCTCGTCTTCCTTCATCATGGCGTTCTTCTACCTGCCTCGTCCCCTTTCCCGCCACTGGCTTCTTCTGCCCCTCCTTCCGGGGGGCGGCGTCTTCTTCCAGCGCCTCCATACCAAGCCAGTATACGAACCCCTCGGGGGGTGGGCCATGTCGCTGTCACATAGTAATTCAGGCAGGGAAGGCCCAATACTCTTCGTGGTCTATTCCTAGGACCTCCCATCTCTTCACGCCCTTCTTCTGTGCGCCAGTGGCCATTTCTAATGTCCATTTTACAGTCTATTAAATCAGGTCTTCTGCACATTTTCAAAAGCACAAAGTCTCACAAATTTCAGATGCACAGAACCCGATGGCATCGGGTCTCGTCATCCTGTTCGTGACGCCAAAATTGGGTCGCCCTCACACCCAGGGCTGTGGGGTACTCGGGACCGGGCCGGTGTCAGGGGAATAGTATCACGGCAGCTGTGACCCGGTCCGTGGCCGGGCAAGTCAGGATTCTCCTCTCCAACACTCCGCCAACATGTGCCTTTCTTGAACGACTCCTCTATTGCGCCTTTTAGTGTGAAGAACTCCAGTACCGTGGTTACTCTGACGTTCCTCCTGTCAGATGTTCCTAGAACCTTTCTTATATGACAGACAGCTGTAGCCCGATCAGGGACCTCCTGGATCCCGGCTCTCTATCCGTGTTGCTGTTGTGTCCCAAGTCTTAGATGGGAGTAGTGCATTTACAGCCCACTACTCCACCGGTGTCTGCTGCAGAACCATAAGTGTCCATACAACCTCGGGGACCAGGCCCCGGCCTTGCGCTGAGAACCTATAGGCAGGGTTCCTCTTCCAACCCACAACTCTCTGTTCTCCTACTCCTTAGTTCCGCGCTGTTCCTTCTCTCTCTTATGGAAGCTTAGGTTGCAGTTCTGCGTCTTTCTCCTTCTGTTCCTTTCCCGTGCCAGATGGCTCAGATCACTGAGGCAGCTGCAGCACTCTTTCTAAACTGAACTCAAACTGAACTCAAAACTAACTTCAGAACTGAACTCCTCTCGCCTGACCTTCTGTCAGCCTGCTCTACTTCTCTGGGACTCCCCCAGACTGACCTGCAATTCTAAACCTTCCCCCTCTTTTATATGGATCTCAACTCCACCCACCTCCCAGCACATCTCGTGTTACGAAGCAAGGAATCACCAGACGTGCTCTGCTACCCTCTAAGCATGAGCCGCAATGTGATCAGTGCTGAACTATCCTGTGCGTGGGATGCAGGTGTTGGAGCGTGGAAAGGAGTTCCCAACTTACCTAGGTGGTGGGGCACTACACCTTAGGAGAAGGTGCAGTACCTCTGTGGCGACTGAGCCTCAGGGGCGCCACATACCCCCCCGTTAAACACAGCACGTCCGCGGGCTGCAAGATAACAAAGTAGACAGCAAAGAAACATACAAACATTTTGCAATGCATACCAAACTTTCTTATACTAATCTTCCTAGTATAGGAGGTACTCATCTTGAACGTTACAAACAATTCCATCTAAAATTTTTAATTCTAAGTGCAATTCTCAATTCAAAGTGCTATTCTCTAACACATTTTCTCTCATCTTTCCTTCTCTAGTGCACATTTATTTTTCTACTTTCACTGACTCTTCTAGACGCAAGACGCTGACCGCAGATACCTGGTCTGTCACCTGTCTACTTTCAATTCTTTATTCACATCACTCATCTCTAGATCAGACATTCCTAATTCTTCTATAAAAGCCATTTCTCAGTTACTAATACTCTTATAAAACACATTATCAAATACTTCACAGTAAAACATTCAACAATTATTCTTGTAAGTGCTGGACACCGCTCCCAGCCGGGATTTCTTGCAGTGTCCTTTGAGGTAGACATCATCTTCGAAAAGTGTCCATGAAAAAACATTATCTTTGCAAAGTGTCTCTATATGTAAAACCAAGAAAGGGCACCTAAAGAGGCGCAACTATTTACAATAAAAGTTTTTGGATCACTCCAAGTTCATGATCGCTAGTTCAAATTGGGAAAAATGCTGCCATGGCAACAAAAGTGCTACCAGAAAAACATGATAATAAGAAGGCACAACTGGTGCAAACAAACCCTCCTGGGTAACGAGATTTGAATTTTTAGTGCTGATCCCCTCCTGGGGTTCTGGAAGAACTGGAACTGCTACCAGATTCAAAGTAGTCGTTGGCAATACTTAAGTACTCCTCTTCCCACGGTGTCAAGCCAGGGATCTTTGGTTTGGGCTGCCGAACTGCAGGTGATGCAAGAGCAGCCTGGTTCCTAGGATTGGGTACCTGAGCAGTCTGAGTAGCAACGGTGGGTGGAGGGGCAGCAACAGGTCTCTTTGGCTTGTACCTTTCAATAAACTCCGGAATACGGCGGATATTCAGGGCGCACCACCCCAAGAGTCCCTCATGCCGGGTGAAGGTTACATACTCTCCAGGCTTCAGGTCTCTATCAGGATGCCCCCTCCTCAGATGGGGCTCCACATCCTGCCGGTTAAAGAACAGGTCGCTGATTCTTTTGGGGACCGCAATAAATCTGAAACCCTTCTCTCGGCATACATTCAGCACCTGCCTCCATCCAGCTGCATCCTGGGGACCATGATGCCCAGCCCGGGCCCACTCTTTCCGGGCCAGATCCGGGCCCAGCGCAGCCTTCTGTCTCTGCTCTCTCTCCCGGTATTCCGCTGCCAGCTGTCGAATGGTGTCCCGACATCCTGCCCAACTCTCTTCTTCCTCCCGCTCTTCCCGGGACCTGCCCTCACCCACGGCACTGGCATCCCGGTCCCAGACCAAATCCAGGACGACCTGGCCAGCCGCTGCAACTGCGGTACACCCCAGGGCCTCCCCAGGTGGAGGAACATCCGACATACCTGGGGCCTCCGGGCGGTGCGGCCTCTGCTCCGGTGCAGGCGGTGATGGAGCGGATGGTGGCTCCGGATCCGCAGGGGTCTCTGCGGGGACCTGCGCAGCCATGTCAGGTCCGGGCGAGAGCTCCGCTTCCACTCCTGGGTCCTCCGGTAACTCCTTCGAGCAGGCGGCACTCAGCCGTACAGTCAGGGTAGACGTATAGATCAGCGCTGCTCGGGGACAGTCCGGTGTGGTAGCGGCAGGTACCGATGGAGAGGGTACCGCTGGTGTAGGCCCCGCCGGGGCGTGCTGCCGTCTCAGCTTCTCTAAGGCATCCTTCCTCAGCTGCAGACTGGCTGTCAATTCAGCAATTTCGGCTTCCAGTTGCTGGCGGTTCATTCTGGAGTTCGGGTTGGAGCCGTCAGCCATGGCGCCAGGAAGATCCGTTTCCCCGTGCTCCGCAGGCCTCCTTCCCTCACTCTTCAAAATGGCGTTCTGGCGTTCTTCTTCCTGCCTCGGCCCCTTTCCCGCCACTGGCTTCTTCTGCCCCTCCTTCCGGGGGCGGCGTCTTCTTCCAGCGCCTCCATACCAAGCCAGTATACGAACCCCTCGGGGGGTGGGCCATGTCGCTGTCACATAGTAATTCAGGCAGGGAAGGCCCAATACTCTTCGCGGTCTTTTCCTAGGACCTCCCATCTCTTCACGCCCTTCTTCTCCGTGCCAGCAGCCATTTCTAATGTCCATTTTACAGTCTATTAAATCAGGTCTTCTGCACATTTTCAAAAGCACAAAGTCTCACAAATTTCAGACGCACAGAACCTGATGGCATCGGGTCTCGTCATCCTGTTCGTGACGCCAAAATTGGGTCGCACTCACACCCAGGGCTGTGGGGTACTCGGTACCGGGCCGGTGTCAGAGGAATAGTATCACGGCAGCTGTGACCCGGTCCGTGGCCCTGGGCGCCCAATATCAATGGTGGTGTATGTAGTTAATGGTGAATAGTTTGTGACGCCACCTGTGGTGTTTGGCAAGTAAGATGTTGAGCTAACGCTGCATGCAGATCCACTGAGACTGATGGTGTGGTGCAGCAAAGATGGTGTAGCTCCCCACAGGTGGAGCTGTAGTCCCAGGGCAGTGTAGGTGCAATGGATGAGGAGAGGCGCAGAATGGTATAGATGCCGATACCCAGATGTAGCGGTGCTGAAGGTGTTAGTGGCGAATGAATGGAGGACACCAGGGCTTGCAGTTTCAAAGCTTTACTCACAGTTCGTGGTACCCACTGGTGCCTCCCTCCGTGCCGTGTCCTTCGGGGTAGAGATTCAATCAACCTCCCGGGCAAGTCAGGATTCTCCTCTCCAACACTCCGCCAACATGTGCCTTTCCTGAACGACTCCTCTATTGCGCCTTTCAGTGTGAAGAACTCCAGTACCGTGGTTACTCTGAAGTTCCTCCTGTCAGATGTTCCTAGAACCTTTCTTATATGACAGACAGCTGTAGCCCGATCAGGGACCTCATGGATCTCGGCTCTCTATCCGTGTTGCTGTTGTGTCCCAAGTTTTAGATGGGAGTAGTGCATTTACAGCCCACTACTCCACCGGTGTCTTCTGCAGAACCATAAGTGTCCATACAACCTCGGGGACCAGGCCCCGGCCTTGCGCTGAGAACCTATAGGCAGGGTTCCTCTTCCAACCCACAACTCCTCTCTGTTCTCCTACTCCTTTTTTCCGCGCTGTTCCTTCTCTCTCTTATGGAAGCTTAGGTTGCAGTTCTACGTCTTTCTCCTTCTGTTCCTTTCCCGTGCCAGCTGGCTCAGATCACTGAGGCAGCTGCAGCACTCTTTCTAAACTGAACTCAAACTGAACTCAAAACTAACTTCAGAACTGAACTCCTCTCGCCTGACCTCCTGTCAGACTGACCTTCTGTCAGCCTGCTCTACTTCTCTGGGACTACCCCTGACTGACCTGCAATTCTAAACCTTCCCCCTCTTTTATATGGATCTCAACTCCACCCACCTCCAAGCACATCTCGTGTTACGAAACAAGGAATCACCAGACGTGCTCTGCTACCCTCTAAGCATGAGCCGCAATGTGATCAGTGCTGAACTATCCTGTGTGGGGGATGCAGGTGTTGGAGGGTGGAAAGGAGTTCCCAACTTACCTAGGTGGTGGGGCACTACACCTTAGGAGAAGGTGCAGTACCTCTGTGGCGACTGAGCCTCACGGGCGCCACAGATACCCTACAGAGACTTGGCTGGATGGTGAATGTCAAAAAGTCAAGACAACAACCAGGGGTGGATTAAGGGTAGTCAGGGCCCCGGGCTGTTCAGGCTCTGTGGGCCCCCCGATCATTTGACGGGGTCGGGAAGTCACTAGTTTTCATGACGCATACGGTGCGTCAAGGGGCGGGAAGGGGTTAAATACTGAGGTAAAAAAACTCTGCAAATCCGCAACGTGTGCACGAGGCCTCACAAATACTGAGGTAAAAAACAGCAAATGCTCAGTGTGTCCATGAGACCTTACAAATACTGAGTGAAAAACTCAACAAATACTCAGCGTGTGCACGAGGCCTTATAAATACTGAGGTAAAAACTCACCAAATACTCAGCGTGTGCACGAGGCCTTACAAATACTGGAAGGCTTCCACCCAACATCTAGTCCTGACTCACCTGTACCCAACATCGAAACCAGCTAATAGTCTGCAATCACCTGCTGACCTGGACCCATGACCTGTCAGACAAGTTACTTCACATGAGTCACACAGAGGCTTCCCCAGATAGAAGAAGCAGCCTACAATGTACAGCCTGTGGCCGGATACACAGGAAGAGACACTCGTTGTCACAGGCTGTGCCCAACATGGCAGCAGAGAGGTTATCGCCACAGACAAGTCGCCGTCTCCTCACACACTTGACACGTCGCTGCATCTGGCGACAAACAAGCGCACAATGCGCAATGTTAGTCATGTCCCAGATGTTCAGCATGTGGAGGACCAAGGGGGGACAAAAAAGACCCCAGGATTGGTACAGGAGCATGGGAAAGTGGATGGCGGTCGGAGGGGCAGGGTTTATATAGGGATCGGAGTAAGTATATATATACGGACACATATTACTACATGCAGGCAGCGTACACATGCACAATCCTCAGGTTGTATAACTTTCAACTGGTCAAAACATTTCTCTCAGTAGGCCAAGAAAGAAATGTGGCAGGAATAAAGTACACCTCATAGTAACTTATGTGTGAGGCAGAGGCGACAAGACCCGCCATCTCGTGCCCACCTTGCTAGAGGTGCCCACTGCCCACATATATCAAAGTTGATGGAAACAGATGACAGCCACTATGATGATTGGTTACCGGCCGCCCGACCACACCCATTTCACAATTAGTCACACCCATGTCCACGCCCCAACCACACCTATTTAACACTGCTGATCACACTGACTGGTACTGAGGGCACAGTGGCTGGCATTATGGGCACAGTGGCTGGTACTGTGGGCACATTGACTGGTACTGAGGAAAAGAAAGATACAACAGAGAGAGAGAGAAAAAAGAAAAAGAGAGAGAAAAAAAGGAGAGAGAAAGAAAGAACAGAGAAAGAAGGAAGAAACAGAGAGAGAAAGGAAAAAAGAACAGAGAGCAAGAAAGAGGGGACAGAAAAAAGAACAGCGAGAGAAAAAAAGAAAGAGAAGAAAGAAAGAAAGAAAGAACAGAGAGGGAGAGAGAAAGAAAGAGGGGAAAGAAAGAGCAGGGAGAGAAAGAAAGAAAGGGAAAGAAAGAACAGAGAGAGAAAAAGAAAGAAAGGGGAAAGAAAGAAGGAACAGCGAGGGAGAGAGAAAGAAAGAGGGGAAAGAAGGAACAAAGAGAGAAAGAAAGAGAAAGAAAGAGGTGAAAGAAAGAACAAAGAGAGAAAAAAGAAAGAACAGAAAGGGAGAGAGAAACAAAGAGGGGAAAGAAAAAACAGCAAGTGAAAGAAAGAAAGAAAGAATGAAAGACAAGGAAAGAGGGGAAAGAAAGATTCTATAAAGATACTATACCAGCCCGGCTCGCATTGTAGTGCCCACCTGAGCCTCCTAGTGCAGGACATATTATGATAAACTCGCATGGCCATCATCCCCGAGTCCAAGACAATCCCGCTGTCCGCGCTGTCGGAGGAGGATATGGTGATGATCTGAAGCATTCCCTGAAGTGCCTCCATGGTTCCATAACAATCTCCTCTGGTCAGCATCCAGCACGTCACTTCCGATGGAATGTCACGTGCGAGTTTTCTAGTGCTCCTCGGGGCTCCGCCGTATACTCCTGTGTCCGCGGGAAAAGTAAGCTCCCAGTCGGGGCAGTCACTCAAAATCTGGGACGGTTGGGAGGTATGAATGCTCCCCATCATACACCTTGTACACGCATGGCTCCGCACACCTCATTCACACACTGTTCCGCTTTGTATGCCTCGTACACACGGCTTCGCTCCGTACACCTCGCACACACACGGCTCCAATCCGTAAACCTCGTACACATGTGGCTCCAATCCGTACACCTTATACACATGCGGCCACGCTCTGTACACCTTGCACACACATGGCTCTGCTCTGTAAACCTTGTACACATGCGGCTTTGCTCCATACACCTCGTACACACGCGGCTCCGCTCTGTAAACACATGTCTCAGTTTTGTACACACAGGGCTCTGTTCCGTACACATCGTACATATGCGGCTCCGCTCCGTACACACACGCGGCTTCGCTCCGTACCCCTCGTACACACACGCGGCTCCGCACAAACGTGGCTCCGCTCCGTACACCTCGCACACGCGCAGCCCCACTCCGTACACCTTGCACACGTGCAGCTCAGCTCTGTACACACAGGACTCCATTCCGTACACCTCGTACACACACGCGGCTTCGCTCCGTACACACATGCGGCTCCGCTCCGTACACACATGCGGCTCTGCTCCGTACACACATGCGGCTCCACTCCATACACCTCGTACACACGCGGGTCCCCTCCGTACACCTCATACACACACACGGCTCTGCTCCATACACCTCGCACACGTGCAGCTCTGCTCTGTACACACAGTACTCCGTTCTGTACACCTCGTACACACACGCGGCTTCGCTCCGTACACCTCGTACACACACGCGGCTTCGCTCCGTACACACATGCGGCTCCGCTCTGTACACTTCGTACACACGTGGCTCCACTCCTTACACCTCGTACACACACGCGGCTCCGCTCCGTACGCCTCGCACACTTGCAGTCCCGCATTGTACACCTCGCACACGTGCAGCTCAGCTCTGTACACACAGGGCTCCGTTCCGTACACCTCGTACACATACGCGGCTTCGCTCCGTACACACATGCAGCTCCACTCCGTATACCTCGTACACACACGCGGCTCCGCTCCGTACACCTCGCACATGCACAGCTCAGCTCTGTACACACAGGGCTCCGCTCCGTACAACTTGTAAACCTCGCGCGTGCGGCTCCACTCCGTACACCTCTCGCGTGCACGGCTCCGCTCCATACACCGTGCGCGGCTCCGCTCCGTACACCTTGTACACGCATGGCTCCGCTCCACACACCTCGTACACTCACGGCTCTGCTCCGTACACCTCGCACATTTGCAGCTCCGCTCTGTACACCTCGCACATTAGCGGCTCCGCTCCGTACACTTTGCACATTCGCAGCTCCACTCCGTACACCTTGTACACACACGGCTCCACTCCATACACCTCGCACATTCGCAGCTCTGCTCCGTACACCTCGCACACACACGCAGCTACATCCATCCTGTAAGCCCCTCCTGACCCCACACATACTTCCCTCATCCAGCACCATTACAACGAGTACAGCAGAGTCCCGCATACAATACATTGATGGCTGTGTGCACAGGACCTGTAATGAGGTCACAGGAGGGGAGGAATCAGGGGTCACATGATCAGGGGCCTCTGACTGAAACCCCTGATCATGTAACCCCTGACTCCTCCCCACCTGTGACCTCATCACAGGTCCTGTGCGCACAGAGCAGGGATTTATCAGTGAGGGGCTGGCGCTGCGGTGGCCGGTGGGTCTGAGAAGGGGAGGAAAGGGTCAGTACATGGGGGGGGGTGGCGCTATGGTGGCGGATTATAATGGGGCACACCACTGGGCCCTGGGCTACCGCCCAGATTGACCTCATTATAATCTGCCACTGACCACAACCCCTAAAAAGGCAAATATTTTTAGGATTTATCCTGGACTCGGAACAACAAATTTGTCTTTTACCAGAGGCCAAAGTGGAAAAGGTGAGGAATATGACCTTGACCGCCATAGACCAGCCTCACATGACCCTGAGAGAGGCGATGTCCTTACTAGTCACTTTGACAGCCTGTATTCCAGCGGTCAGATGGGCACAATTTCATACCCGTCAACTGCAGGCAGTGATCCTATCAGCACAGAAATTGCTAAGAGGACGTTTAGAAGGAAGGCTGGAACTTTCCTTACAAGTCAAAAACTCTTATCATATGGTGGTTAGACAGGGCAGACCTAGTAGCAGGAACATTGTGGCACAGACCAGTGTCCGATGTGATCCTGACGGACGCAAGTTCCTCGGGGTGGGGAGCGCACCTGAGGGGACAGGCAGCCCAGGGACCACCAAGAACAAAACGCATCTTCCAACCTAAAAGACCTACAGGCAGTAAACAAAGCCTTAAAAAAAACTTATTCCCAGCCTAGAAGGCCGCAATGTCCAGATCATGTCGGACAACAAAGTGACAGTGGCATATATCAACCACCAGGGGGGGACAAGGTCACACTCCTTAATGAACGAAACCAGCAAAATTTTTTACAGAGCAGAACGACACCTACTTTCTTTAACGGCCCTACACATCAGAGGGGTAGAGAACATACAAGCCGATTTCCTAAGCCGCAACACATTAAGGCAAGGAGAATGGGTCCTAAATCACTCAGTGTTCCAGAAAATAGTACAACTCTGGGGAGAGCCGGTAATAGACCTCTTTGCCAACAAAAGCAACAGGCAGGTAAAGAGATTCTGATCACTAAACCCAAAAGAAGAGCCATGGGCGGTGGACGCATTGCAAATTCCGTGGAATTTCAAACTGGGTTATGCCTTTCCTCCAGTAGCTCTAATCCCAGCAGTGGTGAAGAAAATAAGAGAAGATCAGGCCAGGGTGATCCTAATAGTCCCGTTTTGGCCAAAAAGGCCCTGGTTCTCACTACTGCAGATGATGTCCCTCTCAGATCCATGGGTACTACCAGAGATTCCAGACCTGCTAGCTCAGGGTCTGGTATTCCACACGCAAGTCAAGGGGTTCCATCTGACGGCGTGGAATTTGAGAGGTCACTTTTAAAAAATAGAGGGTTCTCCCCTGGGTTGGTGGCTACGCTGATGAAAAGTAGAAAGCCAGTAACAACTAACATATACGGTAGAACATGAAATAAGCTTCTGCAGTTCCTAGGGAAACTGTTGGACCAAGAACCCCCGATTAAGGCCATCTTAGAATTCTTACAGGTGGGGCTACAGCTAGGTCCAGCAGTAAATACACTTAAAGTACAGGTTTCAGCACTAGGCGCTCTATATAACTGCAACATAGCAGCAAACAGATGGGTGGCCAGATTCATTAAATCCTGCCAGAGGTCTAAACCAATCCCATTACCAAAAATAGCTCCCTGGGATTTAAACCTTGTGTTAGAAGCTCTCACGAAAGAGCCATTTGAACTGGTGCAACAACTACCAGTAAAATATCTCACCCTAAAGACCATTATTTTAGTGTCCCTTACATCGGCCCGTAGAGTAAGTGACTTGCAGGCCCTCTCAGTTAATCCACCTTATACCCAGGTGTACCAGGACAGGGCTGTCCTAAAAACAGACCCTGCTTATTTATCGAAAGTTGTATCAGATTCCCATCGTAGCCAAGAGATTGTCCTCCCCTCCTTCTGTGAGAATTCAAAAAACCCAGGAGAGGAGAAATTCCATAAACTAGACATTAAAAGCCCTCTTAGAGTACATATCAGTGACTAGCCAGTGGAGGAGGTCCCTGTCCCTATTTGTAGCCTTTCAGGATGCCAGGAAGGGCTATGGAGTATCAAAAGGGACTATTGCCAGATGGATTAGGGAGGCTATTAGTGTAGCCTACTCAGCTAGTGGTGTTCCGATTCCTGACGGCATCAAGGCTCATTCCACCAGAGCCGTGGCGACCACCTGGGCTGAAAAGGCAGAGGTATCGATTGAGCAAATCTGTAAGGCCGCTACCTGGGCATCACCTTCAACTTTTTTTAAGCACTATAGATTAAATCTATCCTCCTCTGCTGACTTAACCTTTGGTAGAAGGATGCTGCAAGCGGTGGTCCCTCCCTAAAGTGTTCGAAGTCTCCAAAAATCTCTCAGGTGTGCTGTCATGGGTGAAGGGAAAACCACCATGGTTACTTACCGGTAGCCGATTTTTCCGGCTACCGGTAAGCACCCGTGTATTCCCCCCCCCTTTTTCACCGTATGGGTGTGTGGCGCCCCTGAGTGTTCAGTTGCCACAGAGGTACTGCACCTCCTCCTGAGGTGTGGTACCCCACCATCCAGGTGAGTTGGAGGCTCCAAACCACGCTCCAACACTCGCAACCCACACAACACGGTAGTTCAGCAAAGCCACATTGCGGCTCCCTGCTTGGAGTGTAGCAGAGCACCTTTGGTGACTCCCTGCTTGGAACACGAAACGTGCTGGGAGGCGGGTGGAGTTTAGAATACATAAAAGAGCGGGAAGGTGTAGGATTTCAGGTCAGTCAGTCAGTGAGAGGGAGTCACTCAGAGAGGAGTGAGGAAAGAAGATCCCGGAGAGAGGGATGGAGGAAGGCGTGCTGCAGCTGCCTCAGTGATATGAGCCAGCTGGCACAGGAAAGGAAAGAAGGAGAAAGACGTTGAGCAGAAACCTGATCTTACATAAGAAGGAAAGACTAGTACGGAACGTAGGAGTAAAAGGGAACAGAGGACGTGGGTTAGAGGAAGAACCCTGCCTAGAAGTTCTAAGCGCAAGGCCGGGGCCCGGTCCCCGAGGTTGTATGGACACTAATGGTTCTGCAGCAGACACCGGTGGAGTAGTGGGCTGTAAATGCACTACTCCCATCTAAGACTTGGGGGCACAACAGCAACATTGATAGTGAGCCGGGATTCAGGAGTAAGGAGTCCCCGAAGCAGGCTACAGCTGTCTGCCGTACAAGTAGAGTTCTTGGGAGCATCTGTCAGGAGGAACTCCAGTGTAACTCAGTACTAGGAGATCTTCACACTTAAACGCGCTATAAGAGGAGACATTCAGAAAGGTACATGTTGGCGGAGCGTTGGAAGGGAGCATTCCATCTGGCCTGGAGGTTGATTGAGCCTCTGACCCGGAGGACACAGTACGGAGGCAGGCACCGGTGTGTTCAACAGACTGTGAGTAAAGCTTTGGAACTACAAGCCCCGGTGTCCTCCATTCATTCCTGCACCAACACACCTGTTACCGCTACATCTGGGTACCAGCTTCTACACTGCCAGCGCCTCTCAGCTACCCCTACATCCACACTGCCCGGGACTACAGCTCCATCTGTGGGGAGCTTCACCATCTTGGCTGCAGCACACCACCAGTCCCAGAGGATCTGAATGCAGCGTCGGCTTAACATCTCCCTTGCCAAGCACCACATGTGGCATCACGAACTATTCATCAATTCTACTTCATTGTTCTTGCACCCCCTTTTGCCATGGAGCCCCAGGGCCACGGACCGGGTCACAGCTTCTGTGACAACTCCCAGTGAGATCAACGGGCCCGGTGCCGAGTACCCCAATAGCCCTGGCTGGGGTTCTCTATTCTGGCATCACGAACAGGATGACGAGACCCAATGCAATCGGGTTCTGTGTGCCTAAGATTTGTTGGACTTAAAACTTTTGAGAATGTGCAGAAGTCCCAATTTGATAGACTGTGAAATGAATACTAAAAATGGCCGACAGCCTGGAGAAGAAGGGCGTGATCATATGGGTGGTCCTAAGAAAAGACCGCAAACTGTCCTGGGCCTCCCCTGCCTGAATTACCATGCAATAGCGACATGGCCCACCCCCCGAGGGGTTCATATACTGGCTTGGTATGGAGGAGTTGGAAGAAGACGCCGCCCCAAGAAGGAGGAGCGGAAGCCAGTGGCGGGAAAAGAGCAGAGACAGGAAGAAATACGCCAGAACGCCATGATGGAAGAAGAGGGAAGGAGGCCTGCAGAACGCAGGGAGGTTGAGCTGGATCTCTCCGCGCCATGGCTGAAGGCTCGGACCCTGCTTCTAGGCTGGATCGACGGCAGCTGGAGGAGGAGATTGCCCGGTTCACCCAATGTTTGCGGCTGAGGCAGGAGGCCTTGTAGAGGCTGAACTGGCAGCATGCCCGGGAGGGGCCTACACCTGCGGTAACCGCCGCTGCTGCACCGGGGCTTCCACAGGCAGACTCCACGGAGCCTGCAGCTGCCATCACACCACTGGCAGCATACGAAGCCCCCGTCGCTACCGCCACAGGAGGAATTGTATGAGGCCCCGGGAGCCAAAGCGGAGGAAGAGGAGTTCCCGCCCGGACCTGACGCGGCTGCGCCGGTCCCACCAGAGGCCCCCGTGGGCCTGGAGACACCATCCGCTCCACCGCGGCCTGCTGCCACCGGCCAGCTCCCACCGGCACCGGAGCAGAACCCACACCGCCATGAGGCTCCGGGTATATTTGATGTCCCTGCACCTGGGAAGGCCTTGGGGTGTACCGCGGTCGCAGCAGCTGGCCAGGTCATATTAGATCTGGTCTGGGACCAGGATACCAGCCCACGGGGGGGGGACACCAGAACCCCTGACAGTGGCGCCGCAGTACAAAACTAGTTTGGATCGGTCTCGGGATGACGAGAACTGGGCTAGCTGCCAAGCGACTATCCATTCATTCCTGCGCCAACACACCTGTTACCGCTACATCTGGGTACCAGCTTCTACACTGCCCGTGCCTCTCAGCTACCCCTACATCCACACTGCCCTGGGACTACAGCTCCACCTGTGGGGAGCTTCACCATCTTGGCTGCAGCACACCACTAGTCCCAGAGGATCTGAATGCAGCGTCGGCTTAACATCTCCCTTGCCGAGCACCACAGGTGGCGTCACGAACTATTCATCAATTCTACTTCATTGTTCTTGCACCCCCTTTTGCCATGGAACCTCAGGGCCACGGACCGGGTCACAGCTTCCGTGACAACTCCCATTGAGATCAACGGGCCCGGTGCCGAGTACCCCACAGCCCTGGGAGGGCGACCCAGGTGTGCACGTTAACAGGGTGTATTTGTGTGATGTGGTGTTGGATAAACATGTAACTAACTGGGAAGTCCTCTCAATCCTCTGTAAGGCTGTGTGCACACGCTGCGGAATCCGCTGCGGATTCATCCGCTCGGATTTTGCAAAATCCGCAGATAAATCCGCAGGTCAAAAGAAGGTCGGATTAGCCTGCGGTTTTGCCCTGCGGTTTCACCATCTTCACAATAGTGGAGATAGGAACCCGCTGCGGTTTCAAAACCGCGCGGAAAAATCCGCACCGTCTACGCAGCGGTTTTTTTTTTTCCATTCATTTGAATGGTACTGTACACCGCATCTAAAACTGCTGCGGGTCCGCAGCAGCCAAATCCGCTGCGGAACCGCAGCAGAATCCGCAGCGTTTGCACACAGCCTAACCAACTGAAGTGGGGGAGAAGTGCCACCCCTTATATTTCAGTAGGTTCCTGTCCTGGCGGGGTGGATCCCTCAGGTGTGCTGTCATGGGTTCCGGAAAAACCAGCTACCGGTAAGTAACCATGGTGGTTTTGTTTCACAAATCTCATTCAGCTGCCTCCAAACATCTGACTTCCTAACTCAGGCAACCCCCCGCCCCCAAAAAAAGTTTCCTGCTCAAAACTCCCCTGACCACAACTTTACTACACTCTCACTTGTGTAGACAAAAAAAAAACCTTTAAGATCTCAAAAGGTGTAAGGGTTACGAAGAGCAACAAATTGGTGTAGGTACTAGGTAGACATCTGATGCTCCCCATGGAAATTTGAGTGGGTGTGTAACCTTTATAGCAACTCGCTATCATGTCCAATATTCTCACTAATGGGCTTTGCCATCTTGTCGCTGGCTAGAAACTTTACTATCTAGATACCACATCTTTCATTATAGTGGCACTAGCAATCCTAAGTCAGTATTTATGAAGTGTCACGAGAGGTCCTCTTGAGTTGCCTTGCATGTTTTATAATCACGTGTCCTGATGGCCACTTGCTATGGACTTTCCTAGAGTTCCTTCCTTTACCCTCACATCACAACGCGAAAGCATCCACTGATCTTTAGAAGGCCACAATTGCTGTACTTCAGACTTGTCCACGAGGAGCTCTAGACCAGGGCTGTCAAATAGAGGGCTAGAACTAAAAGCCTGGATGAAGCCACAGACCAACCTTGATATTAAGTCTACGATTAAGGGTGTGTGCACACGCTGTGGATTCTGCTGCGGTTCCGCAGCAGATTTGGCCGCTGCGGTGTACAGTACCATAATATCCTATGGATATTAAAACCGCAGTGCAGACGATGCGGATTTTTCCGCGCAGTTTCTAAACCGCAAAAAGAATTGACATGTCAATTCTTTCTGCAGATTCCGCTGCGGTTTGCCATCTCCTCCATTGTGGAGATGAAAAACTGCAGGGAAAAACCGCAGGCTAATCCGCAGGTAAAACCGCAGAAATCCGACAAAATCCACGCTGCCAAATCCGCACCCCAGTCCGCAGCGTGTGCACATACCCTTAAGGTTCTTTCCTTTTTATAGTTAATTTATGCTTTCTCATGGAAACAAACTTGAGGAGGTTGTCCTACATGCAGTACATGTTAATGAATAGATCTGACTTAATTTATTCTGTTAATGTAAAAGCAGTATAAAGCCTATTGGGTAATTTAAATAAAAAAAACCTTGAATAATGTGTGATTTGGACAAAAGTGCCCTAACAGTGATACCCACATAGTGAATCCTCCACGGTATAATGGCCCTACTGTAATGAGTAGACATGTAGTGCTACCCAAAAAGTTTATTCAGACTTGCAGGGCACTACCTTCTGATAAATATGGCAGTAGCCCTATCTGCTGCCTCAGTTAAAGACCTTGCTGTCCCTTCCCAAAATTTCCACTCGAGTCATTCATCAAAGCAAATTGCTTTGCCATGTAGCACAAGACTTTAGGACTACAAGCCTTATAGGAGAAGGGGTCCCTGACGGCCGAGCCCAGTGTTGCAAAGGATATTTGGGTCAAATGCCCTCCCTCATTTGTTTCATGACCCATGATTGAGGTTAACCTCTTGGTTAGAGGGAACCTGTCACCAGTTTTATCCTGTCAACTAACACGATAGAAAGGAATATCAACCGCACTCTCAAAATCGATATATTCAAGATACCAGTTGAAAACAGATTAGCGACAAAATAAGGAACCTGTTTCGACCCATCACATTTTATTTATCACAAGGTTGCAGTATATCTGAATCACTGAAATACAGCATATGGAAGCACGAGCTTGTTATAGAGGGATAACTTAGAGTCCATACATCTGGGGAATAGAAGAGAGTAATGCAGGCATATCCTATGCCCTTGCAGTTTGTTTTTAACTGGTTCATGCTTCTTTGATGTGTACCAATCAATGTATCATGAACATATTGACTTTGAGAGTGCTTTGGATATTCCTTTCTATATACTGCAACTACAACCCACTTCTCCAGCACCACCAATTTTTTTTTTTTTTGCATGCAGACCAATTATTAACTTCAACTAAAACTTATGACCTTCATCAGCACCTTTGCTGCAGTCCAGCAACAGATATGTAACCCCCTGTATATCTACCCCCCCAAAAAAAAAAAACCCTTAAGTTCTCACACACTGTATGCTAACCCTGTCGGACCGGTCCAATAGACGTTTTAAGCGGTTTCTATCCCATTTCCTGGCTGCTGCTGTCACATGGATGATACCACTTGCGTCATCCACATAGCCAAGCAAAATCTCGTGCCTGTGCAGAAAAATCTCCATCTCACACCTGCACACTATGCTTGGCCTTCTTACGGGCATAGCCTAAATCCTACCGCCACATGTGCACTTGTTTTTGGCTCTGCTCATAATAGGACAGAGCATACTGCCCAGGCGCGAGATTTCGCCAGGCTATGTGGATGATGCAGATGGCGTCATCCACGTCAATTACAGCAGGAAAACGGCTAGCAGCAGCCTGGAGGAGGGATGGAGACCGCAGAAACAATGCCAACCGGATCAACGTACAGTACAGGAGAACTTCAAAAGTTTTTTGGGGGGAGTCAGGGGGTTATATAACCATTGAAGGAGTTTAGCAAAGGACCTGATTAAGGTCATAGTTGTAGTTGGTAAAGGACAAAACTGGTAACAGGTTTCCTCTAATTTCAGGTCAGCACATTACTTCTCCGCAAGGGGGGTGCCCCTCCACCTTCTCCCCTCTGCCTAAGCTTGTGTTCCTGCCCTCCTTTTTATATACTGCTGTTCCTTCTCTTCCTCAGTATCTGCTGACTGTGCTGGTTGTGTCACACCAGCAATATGGCCAACGGAGAGTTAGTGGCAGCCTTGAGGGTGCGCATTAGGGTGACCGGATCTCATATGGGGGGGAAAAAAATGTCAGAATCTTGTTCGTCTGGACCCCACAAAACGATTCCCCTTTCCAGATATTGAGAGAGCCAAAATTTGAGCTCGATCAAACGACGTTAACCCGTGCCGCTCGTCGCTCAAAGTTTGAAAAAATCCAAATTGAGGTATTTTAAGATTTAGGTATTTTGCATAGTCTGTTAGACTATAAAGAATGTGACAACAACATTGCAGAAATAGCCCTGACCAAATTTTCGAACCATTTGTGGTATTTGAATGCAGAGTTGGTGGGATTATCGTTTTTTGATCCCACCATTACAGACAATGAAAAGTTGTTAATGGCTAATAAGTTGCTCAGTAGCACAGATGAACCATCAGAGCACGCTAACCTACATGAGTTGATAATTTTACATAGTTATCTAATCTATTCTAGAGCTTTTGTTAAAGTAGTTTTTGAAACGTCAGAATATAATGCTCGGCATTTGCTTACAACTTGCAGGACATATTGCTTTTGTTCTTCATCTTTTGTCAGAAGGTCGTTAAAGTCGGTTACTTCCTACCTCTTTTAATTTTTCTTTCCTAACTTTTGGATTTACAACCCTAGCGTGCTCTGATGGTTCATCTGTGCTACTGAGCAATTTATTAGCCATTAACAACTTTTCATTGTCTGTAATGGTGGGATCAAAAAACGATAATCCCACCAACTCTGCATTCAAATACCACAAATGGTTCGAAAATTTGGTCAGGGCTATTTCTGCAATGTTGTTGTCACATTCTTTATAGTCTAACAGACTATGCAAAATACCTAAATCTTAAAATACCTCAATTTGGATTTTTTTCAAACTTTGAGCGACGAGCGGCACGGGTTAACGTCGTTTGATCGAGCTCAAATTTTGGCTCTCTCAATATCTGGAAAGGGGAATTTTTTTGAGGGGTCCAGACGGACAAAATTCCGACATCGATTTTTTGCGGCCACCCTAGTGCGCATACAGGTAGAAGGGCAGGGTTACTTACCGTGTCTTAACCAAACTTGTGGCTCAAGCTCCTGCTTACCAGTCAGCATTGGGTACGCAGGTTAATACAGGCAGTCCACACAGCGTCCCAGCCCCCCCTGCTTCTGCCCAAGGTAGAAAGTAGATGAGGTGACCAGGAGATGTTTGGCACAGGCAGTGTCTGAGGCCTCCTTGAGGCAGTTGTGCAGCCTCGTACCCTTATCCCTAGTGCAATTTACTGTAGTGCTATCCCTGTGTGTGTGTCTACTGACGTGCCAATAGCTATTGGAGAAGTACTTGTCGGCTAAGGATCCTTTAACGGCTCTTGCTACACAAATTAATGAAGGGGTTATAGCAACTCTTATACAACTTCCAGCTAGTGAGGAGGTTGAAAACAATTTCTTTTGATGCCCCTCAGCCTCCTCTTAATAGCTCACTAGTGGGAAGAATTTCCATGTACCATTGGTCCTGGCAGTGTCACGCAGGTGCACCAAGAAGGCTCCCTCGTGGTCACGCTCCTGGTATGGTTCCCAAAAGTCTGTTAGGAATGGGCGCAGTAGGATCGCTGGACGCAGACATTTCTTCAGATCGTTGAGGAATAAAATACTGGATGGGGTCAGCCACAGTTGTGTCATGTGGGTTATTGGTCTTATTACGGTAGGAAGGAATTCTGTTTTCCTTAAAGGTGTTCGTTAGTCTCAGCAGTCAAGTCATGTTAAAATGCTTCTACACAATGGTCCAGTCTTCTGCGGAGCGATGATGTAGGGTGGTGAGAGAGTAAGGCCGGAGTCACACTGGCGAGGAATACGGGAGAGTGAGAGGCGCAAAAAGCACGCATTACACACGGACAAATGATTTTCTATGGGGTCACTCGCACCAGGCGTATATTTCTCCTCCGTATCCTACGCTCCGTGCCACTCGCAGCATGCTGCGATTGTCAGCGTACTACGCCCGTAGTACGCCAATGCAAGTCTATGCGTGCGCAAAAAATACGGATTACACACTGAACACACGTGTGACCTGCGAGCAATACGCAGGTCTTTTGGCTGGTGACAGGAAATGGCCCAATCCATCATCAGGAAGCCTAGACATGCAAATGAGCTCAAAAAGCGCTCCAGACATCCAGGAAGTACGCCTCCACGGAGTACAGCAGCAGCATGGCGTCCACGTACATAAATGTGGAGATGCTCATTGTCCTGGTGCAGGAGCGTCCAGAAATATGGGACCCACGTGATGCAAATTATGCAAACCAGACAAGAAAGGAGGCGTCATGGAGGCGCATCTGTCGCCAGATGTACCATGACTTTGGTGACAGACCACGTGAGGAGCAGCAGAAAATTCGTAAGTGCAACTATAAAAATATCATTAACCTTAGCGCACACTATAAAAGGAATCTAGATTCAGCACCCCCCCTTCCTGTGCATGTACTTTTATTAGCCTCATGAGGCCGTTACATTAGGATGTGACACATGGCTTCACACAGCCATAATTAGGGGTTAGGCCACAAGCTCCTCATCCTCCTAGCCAATAAAATTAGTTTCAGTGTAGCTAATGAGACCCTGGGTATCGGCCCAATTACATATGCCACCATGGGTAGAACGCACACCCCAGAAGGCCCCATGCCTAGACTACTGTTTGAAAATGTGACCTCTCAAATATGTGATTTTGACAATCTTTCCTGTCACATTGCAGTGGAAGATGTGATGAAACGCTGGCGAAGCATCCGTGACCAATACCGCCGGGAACGCCAGCAGCGGTCCAGGACTGGGGATGCTGGCCATGTAAAGCGCAAATATATCTACTATGACCGGCTGAACTTCCTCGCCCCAATTCTGGCTCTGAGACCGTAAGTACATACCTCACACCACATGACACAAAAACATTACACAAATACTTTACAGGGCCAAAAATATTGATGTATTTTTGCCTCTGTTCTATTTCATAACAGAACTCAATCCAACCTTACGGATCAAGGAACGGCCTCAGAGGCAGAGCCCATTATAGATCCTGTAGGGGATGAGGTGGCTGGCCCATCTTCTCCCCCTACAAGAAGGATGGCTGAAGAGGAGGCATCACCAGAACACACAATGACTGCCCTACACAACACACCACCAGGACGGTCTGCTGCTGCAAACTCACCCATCCTGGAAGAGCCGGGCAACTTGAGCAGCAGCCCAACTGCCCAGATCAGGTCCTCCCCACAGGCTGCTCTAGCATCACGGCGAATAAGAAGGCGCCAGGTCACCATTCAAGAGAGCAGGACCAATGTGGACAAAGGGGTGCTGAATTACTTGTCCAGAGTCACTACAGATGATGGTGAGGAGGCCTATGCACGTAGCCTCACCCTTTATCTCCGCGCCCTTACCCGTGAGGTCAGGCTCTGTATTAGGGGATGTATTCAGATCCTGCTTGATGCAAGCACCCCCCCCCCAATACCCCATATGAGGTGTTTGAATTTCTGGAGAGGTGGCAGCTCTCACCAAGAAATTTAATGCGCATGAGACCATCCACACAGATGCTTGATCAAGCAGGGTCTGAACAGCCCCTAATACGTGGGCCAACACCTCAACCCCTTCCTCCCCCTACCCATCCTTCTATTCCGCAGCCCCAAATGTCTTCTTCAAGCCAACCCCACCAATATGGCCACTTGTACCCACCCAGTGTTGGAGGTTGGTCCCAACCTGGTTGGGGACGATCTGGCTATCTTGGTGGGTATGAGCCACGGGCCTACCAGAGCCAACAAGAAGCCCCTCACCATCATCATTACTCTGGCCAGTATCCCCAACAGGCCCAGGAGGCTGGACAACTACAGCATCATGGGCAACAGTATGGCCCCACACAGGGCGATGTTGCCCACAATGTCCAGCAGCACCCACAGGCTGGTCCTCCACGTTCCCCTTCCCCTACATATGAGGATTTATGATTCAAAAGTTTGGAGATGTCCAGTGACATGTAACTGGTGCTTCTAATCTAGACCAAAAAACAGGTGTTCTCCATCACCAACATTTAGAACATAATTTAACACTCACATTTTTAAACAATGTTTTCCAAACATATGAAACAAGCCATCATGACAGGCAACGCTACCTCACGCCTTTCACACAGATATTACATGTGTGTATAAAAGAGAATATTTAAATGCGCTATACTGTTACATGAAAGGATGAAAATACACTACTCACTTGCTAACGCATAGGAAAGGCGTGCTTGCCTTTAGTTAAGTAGTCAACTTTGTTGTTAGCATTCTCTAGTAAACCAATTTGAGGCGACCAGCATTCAGAATATCACGCTCTCTCTATGTCTTAACAAGTGAGTTTTGTATTTTCATCCTTTCCAGTATAGCATGCTTAAATATTGTCTGTTCTACAGACAGGTAATATCTGTGTGAAAGATGTGAGGTAGCCTTGCCTGTCATGGTGGAATCATTCTATGATTGGCTAACATTATGAGGAAATGTGAGTGTTATCTTATTGACTTTATGTAGGTGATGGAGCTCACCCTTTGTTGCCTAATCCAGGTTAATGTAGGCATGCAGCAATGTTGTTATTGCATAATGTTTGTTGCAGTTTTTTTCTGTAATGTTACACCAAGTTAAAGAAGGCACAAAGGGTCATTTTGGCCATTGCCAAATTTGTGTTTATGGCAAAATTATGTTTGCCTTTAAGCAAAACAAAAAGGCAAAACTAAAAATTTGTCTACTCTAGTTAACGTCTCTGTGTGATTTTTCACAATCCATCACAACATACTAACATACACTAACCAATGCAATGAAACAGTCATAGAATCATAAGGGCTTGAGTAATATATATTTTAGACACACTTAAAGAAACAAATTATAACATAGACACAGCATGCTCTTGCCAAGAAGTTGCCCCCTCAGGTGAGATAAAGTAATTAGTGAAAATATCACGCACTTTGAGGCCAGAGAGCGGTCTACGTTGAGGGTTCATAGGTGGTCTCACCCTGCGCACATTGTCCGGCCTACGCACAACACCATCGGAGGAGGAGCAATCATGTATCCTGGTGAAGTTATGCAGAACCACACAGGCTTTGACAACTTCATTCACATTTTGCTCACTCAACTGAATGGCAGACTGGAGTACTCGCCATTTGGCACAAAGAATCCCAAAGGAACACTCCACAAGTCGCCTAGCACGTGATAGGCGCAAGTTAAAAATTCTGCGCCTGTGGTCAAGGTTGCGCCGGGGATATGGCCTCATGACATTGCGCGATAACTGAAAGGCCTCATCTGCCACAAGGATATAAGGGACTGATTGTTCGGGGGAGCCTGGTAGCTGGCGTGGTGGTGGTAGATCCAACGGGTTGGTGAGTAGCCGCCGAGCCATTATGGAAGTATTGAAGACTCTAGAGTCTCCCGTCCTTCCATATGCCCCAATGTCAACAATTATAAACTTGTATTGAGGGTCTACCAGAGCCAACAATACAACAGAAAAGTATTGTTTATAATAGAAGAATTGGGAGCCAGAGTTCGGCGGCTTACGCACCCGGATATGTTTGCCATCCAGGGCCCCAATACAATTTGGAAACTGGCATTCCTCCTCAAAGTCCCTTGATATCCTTAACCAGTCTTCCATCCTGGGCTCAGGTAGGACAACCTGATGGAGTCTTGTCCAGATTTCTGCACATGTAGACCTCACTATGCCTGAAATGGTTGACTTTCCAATGAGAAACTCATGGTGGAGGGCGGCATAAGAGCGGCCAGTGGACAGGAAGCTGTAGAACAACAGAAATAGTACATTTTAGAATGGCTAAAGTAAAAAAAAAAAATCACTTACATGCCGACCAAACTTGTTAGGAAATGATAGAGAAGAACACACACATATTTGGTGGCACAATGACTAAGTGATATGCAGTACATATTAGATGTAACATTCTGCTGTGTCAGGTGAAACATATTTGGAGTAAGATGATGGCATTAAACTTTGTCCAAGAAGGCCAAAAAACATAAATTAACACACACATTATGAACATAGAGAATGTGGTTGTGTAGTACATACCGTATTGTGAGTAGAAGTCGCTCCTCTGCAGATATCGCTTTGCGCATCCTTGTGTCCTGAATGTGCGCCCTGGGATAACCTGTCTCCAAGAGTCGATCAAATGTGGAAATGCTCATTCGACAGTACTGGTAAAATTTCTCCGGATGCTCCCGCAGAGACGAATAGAGGCGGGGAAAATTACCTCTTGTGAGTCGTTGCCTCAAAAGTGGATGGACCCACATGCGTCTCCTCCTCCGCGGATCCACTATCACAGGATATGGTTGGCCAAAGCGCCGTGACAAAAGCCAGGTAAAGAGAACCTGCTCAGTTGTATTGAATCGCAGACCCTCTGCCATGCTGCACAAAGAACACCAACACACCTCGTGAAAGCAAGGTGACAAATGGACAGAATGTAGGCAGCCACCTGTTTCTGAATGTCTAAATAGGGTGCAGGCTAATGATTTAAATTGTTTGCAGGCCTGAAAACCGTTAAATGTCCATTTTGCAAGGCTGCGAGAAAATCTCGCCATACGGATTGCATACGGATGCCCACATGCGCAAAATACGCGACCACACCTTGCTTACGGATGACCTACGGAGCACTGTTTAGGGGTCATTCATCCGTGTTCCGCATGTAAAATACGGAGCGTATTTTGCGCAGGTTAGTGTGACTCCAGCCTAACATTTTTTTGCTGAAAGTTGAGAAAGTGGTGCTATATGATGGAGTGGGAGCTCATGTTGGCAAGAGGAGGCCTTGTGCTCAACGAGCTAGCCGATTGGAAGATAGGACATGGTTGGGTGTGGCAGTTAATGGCGCTGATGGAGGAAGTAGTAAGGCTGGGTGGCCTGGTGGGGAAGGCCACCAGGTCACTTAAGAATCATAGAATCGTAGAGTTGGAAGGGACCTCCTGGGCCATCTGGTCCAACCCCCTGCTCAAAGCAGGATTCGTTAAATCATCCCAGTCAGATGTCTGTCCAGCCTGTTTGAAGACTTCCATTGAAGGAGAACTCACCACGTCTCGTGGCAGCCTGTTCCACTCATTAATCACTCTGTCAAAAAGTTTTTTCTAATATCTAATCTGTGTCTCCTCCCATTCAGTTTCATCCCACTTGAAGGCACGCCAGAGACGAAACACGAGCCTGAGGTTGAACCCCTGAACTCTATCTGGTTCATGGCCTGCAGTAGGGCCAAATTGCTGGAGATATTATGGGCCCAAACACCAGGGGCTAGTCTACTGACTCCAAGAACAGTCCCCACCCCTGAGCGGGCAACCCCTCCCACCTCGATGCAGTGGATAGAGGACATGATTCGGGACAAGGAGAAGAGGGAGGAACAGGTGTGGGGCCAGCTGAACAGCCCTAGAGATGAGGACTTGGTTCAGCATATCATGAATGGAATGGTCCTGATTTTTTACCACGAAAGGGACTATGGCATCCAGAAAGAGAAGCGCACCTAACACATTGTATATGTGAATGCTTGTTCTATCCATTGAGGTCCCCTTCTCTCACATGGCTAAAGTTTACAGCCCCAGTGAGTTCAGTTCCATAAGGAAGACAGTCCGTGGTTCACAGGTGGATTTCCCCAAAGTGGAGAAAGACTGTCCACAGTCATGTAGCTCCCAGTGAGCTTTGATTCACCCATGCCTCGGGGCTTGTGTGGTGGACAAAGCCAGTGAACACAGTCTTGAGTCTCCACAGTTCAATAGAGGTGGAAGGAAAGAATTACAGAGTTGGAAGTTGCACCCAATACTATAAGCAGTTTAGGGTACTTGAGGGCCACAGTCCAATGGGTGGGTGGGGGTGTGTATGTGTCTGTGTGTAACTGTTTGGTGTCTTTCAAGTTTTGGATGGCAGAAGATGGCCATTGTTAAAGAAGGGGGAAATGTAGGGAGATAGACATGCTGCCTGCAATTCCTTTTGAAGTGCATGCATATTGTTGTATTGCGTGAGCTGTGGTGTGGTGGTGCTGTGTTCTGCCTGACAGTGGGGAGAGTTGGAGTTGATATTTGGGACTAGCCCATAGTGGAAGGAGCTAAGGTGAGGGGAAGAGGTCGTCCTGTTGTGACATCGGACGAGGCCCAGTGTGCGTCAGGAGCAGACCTAGGGTCTAGACAGTAGGCAGTGCCGCTTGACATGGGTGTCCAGGTTGAGAGGAGACAAGACAGAGGTTGGGGTGAAGCATAGCGAAAAGGAAGGAGAACTGACAGAAGGACAGGGTGGTCAGCCAGAGAGAGGTCCTGGGAGAAGACACCCAACAGTGCAGCACCGAGTTTGTAACACGGAGAGGTGGTGGGCAGGGACAGGACAGAGAGTGAGGCGCGGAGGGTGCCCCAGGCGGGAGTTCTGGGGTGTCAGTAGCAGAGAAACTAAAGTACATATTGCCATAATGGCAAACTAGTTACCTTGAGTGGAATGAAGACACAGAACCACAGGACAAAAATAGGACTCATTAACTGAACCGTAGTACTGAGCTGGGTTGTGGTGAAGGAAGGTGAAACAGTGGAGATAGAGAACAAACGAGTCAAGAGAAAGAAATTGAACCTCCATGTGAAAATGATTCATATTGTGAAGGAAAACATTCACCAAGCTGTGTACCCGCTACCTGTTGTACATAATCCCCAACAAGTTATCGTTTAGTAAAAAGTTTACTTTTAACAGATAGTCTCCCTCAATGAATTATTCAACATCTGTTCCTGGCCAATCCAAATCATCAGTAACATACGGCCTGCAAGGACGTAGTGCCCCCCTTAGCAAAAGTCCATTCACTCAACCAGGACCCCCACCTTCATGTAACGTACCGTAAGAGAACAGTGCCTAGCCCATGGCACCATGTTACACAACATCCCACCTTTACGACCCTCAGTCCAGTCTGAAGCTAGCCACAAACAAATTACTGTTAGCTGTTATTGATCACTTTGCCAACAGCCATCTCTCCCAAACAAAAAGAGCCCTCAAACACTCCTGTCTTCTCTATGAGAGAGTCCACTGATGATGGCTTATCCTCCCACTGAAAAAAAAAAAAAAAAAAAAAAATTGGCTATTGGAATTCAAACTGGCAGATTTTTTTCCCACCCATCAAATAGGAAGAGTCAAGAAGCCTCCATAAACATTTGATGCTTGGCCAAAATTGGCAGATTTGGTCAAATTTAATCCCATGACTATAAGGGCCTCAACAATACAAATCAATAATTTGCTTCCTGGTAATCCAACTCTCCATGTTAGTCTCCTGCGTTTTCCAGTTATCAGGGATGTACCAAATAAAAAGCCCAATTGTAACATTGGGGCAATTGGGTATTGTCATGCTTGAATTTTAGTGGTTGAGAGGTCAAATAAATGATTACTGTAGATTAATAAATTTATTAAAAAAAAAACTTTAAAACTTTAAAATGAATTGAACGATTGAACATTATTCTCAACCATGGGTGGATTGAGTTAACTAAACTAAAACATTGAAATACAAAACTTTTGATCACATTTCTTCTGTGTTCGCTTCTGTCTTTTATAACACTGTAATAGGTCTGTTCACTCTCTCAACACTGTGGTGGATTCCATATCCAAAATATATAGCAAAACCTGCAAAAAAAAAATAAAATATAGTAACGTGGAGGAAATGATAGCCCCGTATTATGGAAGTATAAGAGGTCTTAAGGGATTTGTCCACTATTTGGAAAACATCACTCTCAGTAAATAGTTTAACCCCTTGTAAAACATTTCTACTTACCTTCAGCATGGTTCCAATGGTGTCAGCTCTGCTGCAAGGAGCGCACACTAAACTCAATAAAGTAGAAATGTTTATTGATGCAAAACAAATATTAAAAACATGCTAAAAACATGATAGGCAACCCACAATGATACAATATAATGGTTGAACATGTCCTTAAAGCGCTGTGTATTTACCTACTTGCAGCATAATAGCTGCATGCATGTCTATCCTGCGTTCCATGGGAGAGCTTCATGCGTCCCACTGGACGCAGGCGCGGTGGAGTTCTGACTCATCATGAGTCACGTGTGGATTCTACAGCGCATGCGCAGCGGCCATGTTTTTTCATGAGACCGGGACGCCGGTCTCTGAGAAGGGCTTTTCTGATGGAGGGGGATCCGTTACGGCGCGCAATTACATACACCTGGCCTTAGTAAGGTATTTAAACAATCTGGACCCTAACCAGCTCACTTCCCCTGACGAAGTCGCACGGGTTGTGGCGATACGCGTGGGGTATGGTCCTGGGTTGGGCACCCACTCTTGTTACTTCATTACAGCTTGACCGCTAATTGTGCTCGGTGTGGCAATTGATATACTGGGTGGTGGACTCTGGCCTTCTGATCTGAGGCCTATTGTGGCCCAATTGCCTTGAATAGAAAATACCTATGATTATTTAGAGTGTATTATTGGTGGTCACTCCATCGTATTAGGGCCTGGTGGTCCCCATGAGCCTTACTTTAGGGTGGTTGCTGAAATATTCTTATATAGGTTGGACGGTATATGGATTATCATATTGGAGATATATATGTCATACATGTTCAACCATTATATTGTATCATTGTGGGTTGCCTATCATGTTTTTAGCATGTTTTTAATATTTGTTTTGCATCAATAAACATTTCTACTTTATTGAGTTTAGTGTGCGCTCCTTGCAGTGGTGCCTTTTCCTTCTTTTTCTACAGTTTATTCCACTGTTGCGGCACCTTTCCTCATATAATTCTTTATTATTGGCACAGTTAGTGCGCCCTATTGTGTTTAATATAATGGTGTCAGCTCTGGCTCTCCTGGAGATCGCATGACATAATGTCACGCGATCCCTGAGGCCAATCAGCCACTTCACTCTCCCCTCCTTCAGACGAATCACATACATCTGAAAGAATTGAAACAGCAGCCGCTCTCACTTCCTCCGAATGTGTGATTTGTCCACGGGAGAGCCAGTGCTGACAACAAGAATAGCACCGGCACCAGAGGTGAGTATGTGTGTTAATATTTTACAAGGAGGAAATGTAGGGATTGAGAAGAGGTTGTCCAAACAGTGGTTAACCCCTTTAAAACTTTTTATGGTAATGTATTCTCTTGTTGCTTATTGGCTTTTCCACTTACCAAATGCCATCCACACCATGTATCGAAGCCATGTGTCAGGACTTAGTTGGACCATCAGGTATATATTAACAAAGATGCTAAGTACCGGTAAAAATGGTAGACATGGAACCTACAGAAAGAACAAATGGAATGCTAATGTAAAAGATTCTTTAAGAACGATATCGTTGATGGACCTAGAATGATGAAGTTCTTAATAACTTGGTATTTTTACACAATTAACCTAAAGACAGTATCCTAAATACCACAGCTACAAAAATGAGTCATGAAGGCAGGAGACATACTTGTCTAACTAGAATATATGGTGCTGAAAGCCACTCTTGACAAGGAGGAAGGCAAGTGTGTCTTCCTCTGTTGCACTTTGGCTTATGCAAAATCACCTACTCTTCCGGTGGCGTCTCCTATGAATGGTGTCCCCTGTCATCAGCTCTCAGTATTGGACCTCCTACACATGGTGCCTCCTCTCAAGAGCTTTCAGTATTGGAGCACCTGCATATGGCGATTCCTGTCATTAGCTCTCAGCATTGGATCTCCTAAATGTGGTGTCTCCTGTCATCATTGCTCTCAGTATCTGAAATTTGGTTGCATCCAGTCATCTCGCGGCATTGGACCTCCTGCACATTGCATCTCCTCTCAAGAGCTCTCCGTATTGGACCTCCTCCACATTGTATTTCCTGGAATCAATGCTTTCAGTATCGGACCTCTTGTTGTCTTCTGCCATCAGCTATCAGTATTGGACCTCCTACACATGCTGTCTCCTGTCATCAGCTCTCAATATTGGACCTCCTGCACATGGTGTCTCCTGTCATCAGCTCTCAATATTGGACCTCCTACACATGCTGTCTCCTGTCATCAGCTCTCAATATTGGACCTCCTACACATGCTGTCTCCCGTCATCAGCTCTCAATATTGGACCTCCTGCACATGGTGTCTCCTGTCATCAGCTCTCAATATTGGACCTCCTACACATGCTGTCTCCTGTCATCAGCTCTCAATATTGGACCTCCTACACATGCTGTCTCCTGTCATCAGCTATCAGTATTGGACCTCCTACACATGCTGTCTCCTGTCATCAGCTCTCAATATTGGACCTCCTACACATGCTGTCTCCCGTCATCAGCTCTCAGTATTGGACCTCCTACACATGCTGTCTCCTGTCATCAGCTCTCAATATTGGACCTCCTACACATGCTGTCTCCTGTCATCAGCTCTCAATATTGGACCTCCTACACATGCTGTCTCCTGTCATCAGCTCTCAATATTGGACCTCCTACACATGCTGTCTCCTGTCATCAGCTCTCAATATTGGACCTCCTACACATGCTGTCTCCTGTCATCAGCTCTCAATATTGGACCTCCTACACATGCTGTCTCCTGTCATCAGCTCTCAATATTGGGCCTCCTGCACATGGTGTCTCCTCTCAAGCCCACTCAGTATTGGATCTCCTGCACATGCGGTCTCCCATCATCATCTATCAATATTGGACCCTCCAACACATGTTGTCTGCTGTCATCAGCTCTCAGTATTGGACCTCCTACACATGGTGTCTCTGGTCTACAGCTCTCACTTTGATAGCACCTGTACATGGGCCTGGCCCTTTCTAAATGCTGAGGTCACAAAGTGTGACTAGTATCCCTTACCATGAAGGCTGCTTTGTTCGGATTTTGTGGCTGTCTCCAGATGAATATGGTGAGTGCCAGTATTCCAAGAAGAGCCAGAGCAAGTGGAATAATGTACCAAACTGTACCAGACAGCAAATACTGTAATCCTGCTGTAGACATCACACTCGTTGCGCAGCTTAGAATGGCTGTGGGAAGATAGTCTTTCATGTAGTTAGCTTTTCCAACGTTTTCATCCCATCAGCTTTTTTATAATATAATTTTCTATGGACACTACCATCCCCCACTATGCAGTTAGATGTCATACATCAGCCATAAAAAGGTATGGTCCCATACAGTGATTTATAAATACATATGGTTAAACACAAAGAATTGCATATTATAGGGATAGCCTCCTTTACTAGCAATGCTTCTAGGAAAAAAAATATAAAATCGTACAGATGTACGGTTCTGTGCCAAAGATTAAGGCAGGTGTGGGAAAAATGGCGCTTTTAAAAATACAATGATAATTGTATTTTGTTAATAGATAAAAATAAACTAAGTGAATGAACAGATGAAAAGTCTAAAATCAAATCAATATTTGGCGTGATCGCCCCTTGTCTTTAAAGCCGCATGAAAGCATCAATTCTTCTAAATACACTAGAATACAATTTTTGAAGGAACTCTGCAGGGAGGTTGTTATAAACATCTTGGAGAACTAACCACAGATCTTCTGTGGATGTTGCTTGTGTAAATCCTTCTGTCTCCATGCAATCCCAGATAATAAGACTGCATGATGCCGAGATCAGGGTTCTGTGAGGGTCATACCATGACTTCCAGGACTCCTTGTTCTTCTGTACGTTGAAGATCATTCCTAATAACATTGGTGGTATGTTTGGCATCATTCTCCTGGTGCAGAATAAAAATGGAGCCATTTGGATGTCTCCCTGATGGCATTTCATGATGTATATGTGGCGCCCCTGAGGCTCAGTCGCCACAGAGGTACTGCACCTTCTCCTAAGGTGTAGTGCCCCACCACCTAGGTAAGTTGGGAACTCTTTTCCACACTCCAACACCTGCATCCCACACACAGGATAGTTCAGCAATGGACCAGATTGCAGCTCCATGCTTAGGCCTCTTTCACACTTCAGTTTTTTGTGTCAGTTAAAATCCGCCAAAAAGGCGGATCCGTTCCTAACTTATGTGAACGGATGCCACAGGAACGTTGCAAGGTCCGTCCAGGCATGCCGGCGGACGAAAAAAATTTGGCGGATCCTCACAAAAACGGATCCAACGGATAGCCATCCGTCAAGATCCGCTAGTAATGCAACTCAATAGGGAAAAAAACGGATCCGCCAAAAAAAAATGGCGGATCCGTTTTTTTCAAAACCTGGCAGATTTTGACTGATGGTCAAAAACGGAAGTGTGAAAGAGGCCTTAGAGGATAGCAGAGCACCTTTCGTGGGTCCTTGCTTCGTAACACGAGATGTGCTGGGAGGTGGGTGGAGTTGAGATATATAAAAGGTTGGGAAGGTTTAGAATTACAGAGCAGTCAGAGAGGAGTCTAGGGGTCAGTCAGGAGAGACTGAGGACGGATCCCTAGAAGGAAGGATGGAGGAAGGAAGGAGTGCTGCAGCTGCCTCAGTGACTTGAGCCAGCTGGCACGGGAAAGGAACAGAAGGAGAAAGACGTAGAACTGCAACCTAAGCTTCCATAAGAGAGTGAAGGAACAGCGCGGAACGAAGGAGTAGGAGAACAGAGGAGTTGTGGGTTGGAAGAGGAACCCTGCCTATAGGTTCTCAGCGCAAGGCCGGGGCCCGGTCCCCGAGGTTGTATGGACACTTATGGTTCTGCAGCGGACACCGGTGGAGTAGTTGGCTGTAAATGCACTACTCCCATCCAAGACTTGGGGCACAACAGCTACTGAATAGAGAGCCAGGACTCTGGAGAAAGGAGTCCCCGAGAGAGGCTACAGCTGTCTGTCATACAAGTAGAGTTGTTAGGAACATCTGACAGGAGGAACTTCAGCGTACCACGGTACTAGAGCTCTTCACACCTTAAGGCGCAATAGAGGAGTCGTTCAGGAAAGGTACATGTTGGCGGAGTGTTGAAGAGGAGAAGCCTGACTTGCCCGGGAGGTTGATTGAGTCTCTGCCCCGGATGACACGGCACAGAGGAAGGCACCAGTGTGTACCATGAACTGTGAGTAAAGCTTTGGAACTACAGGCCCTGGTGTCTTCCAGTCATTGTGCACCAACACCGTCAGCACCGCTACATCTGGGTATCATCCTTTACACTACCTGCGCTTATACACTGCCCTGGGGTTACAGCTTAACCTGTGGGGAGCTACACCATCTATGCTGCAACACACCATCAGCCCCACAGGATCTGCACGCAGCGTTGGCTTAACATCTTGCTTGCCAAACACCACAGGTGGCGTCACAAACTATTTCATCACATTAACTACAAACCACCATTGATTTGGGCGCCCAGGGCCACGGACCGGGTCACTGCTGCTGTGACACATCCCCCGACACCGGCCCGGTACAGAGTACCCCACGGCCCTGGGAGGGCGACCCATATATATCTACCTGTATTTCTCAGCACTGAAGATACCAAAAAATATGGGTAATATTGAGAACTGTAGATGCAGTGGAATCTTAGTGCAGCAGATGAAAGACACATCACGCTTTCCTCCCTTCAAATTTGGAAGATGTCCAGCAGTGCCATCAACTCAGAACTAAATCAAATGGTAAAACTGGAGAGACAAAAAAGTGCAAATAGGGTCTTAACTGTTAACCAAGTGGTGTAAAATATTATAGGTAAGCTCACCTGATAAGGTTGTGACAGTCACAACACCTATAGAAAAGCTACAGCAAGACCACCAGGGAGATACGTTGCAATGAATGAGGAATATGGTTGCTCAGAGTCTACACTGCCCAAGATTCAAAGATAAGATCACACATGAAGGTGAAGCACGAGTGCGGTTTATTGTCAACGCGTTTCAAGGTTTTCAAACCTCTTCATCGGGAATTCATTGTGGTTTGGTCCTGATGATGAGGTTTGAAAACCTTGAAATGTGTTGACAAACTACATAAACTACATTCATGCTTCACCTTCGTATGTAATTGTATCTTTGAACCTTGGGCAACGCGGACTGTGAACCACCATATTCCTCATTCTCGTCAACTCAGAACTGGTAGTAACCAATGTGATCCAGCTACACTCATCTATTATTTAGAGAAGGTTGGACAAAAGTGGTCTTAATGGAAGAATTGCGACCGAATGCTAAATCTTCCACATGGAAAGAAATAATTAAATTATGCTCGAAAACATAGCAACTGGGGTGGAGAAAAAAAGTCAAAAGAAGTGCAATAATGAGGGTCTGCAGAAACAGTGAAGCATAGTGGAGGTTTCTTCCAAGGTTGGGGTTGTATTTCAGTAAACAGAAGTTGTGGATTTGGTCAGGATTAATGGTGTCCTCAATTCTGAGAAATATAGGCAGATACTTATCCATCATGCAATACCATCAAAGAGATGTCCGATTGGCTCCAAATTTACTGTGCCATAGGACAATGACACCAAACATGCAGCCAATGTCATTAAAAACCTATCTTCAGCATAAAGAATCACAAAGAATCCTGGTAGCCATAATACGGCCCCCACAGAGCCCTGATTTCATCATCGAGTGTCTTGGATGACATGAAGAGACAGGAGTATTTGCATAAGTGACAGTAACAGACGATCTGGCGAGTTCTTCAAGATGTTTGGAACAACCTCCCTGCTGAGTTCCTTCAAAAAACTGTAGCTAGAAGAAGTGATGCCTTCTTGGAGGCAAAGGGTGGTCACACCAAACAATTGTAACGGCAATGCCAAGTTCATGAGATCTTCTTCTGCTGGCTTTAATACTAGAGGTTAGGACAGTCCCGATAGGGTACACCATGGCGCTGGTGGGATGGCCTTTACAATTTTTCTGATCAAACACAGTATTTATTAAGTACTCTGTTATTTATATGCGCTATTGTTATTTTACTTACAGCAGGGTATATGCTCATTTAGTTTCTGTGTTAGGTTTTGTCTGCTGTATCCTGTACACGCAGGTGTCAAGTGAAAAGGCTTGATCCCTATAATGTGCATATTATAAGCAACATTCTTCCTGTCAACACTGTTATTATCAGCTGAAAAATTTGCTGCAAATTCTCAGTGTATGCATATATCAGAAATAATCCTCTCTTCAATCAATCCCTTACTTCATGCTTACATAAATTAGAAAAATAAAAAAATAAAAATCTTCTAATGTTTAGTGTATACAGCTCCTAGGCGGACCTATGTGTTCTTTAATCACAGAATACAAATTTCGATTTACAGACTATACAGAGAATCAGACTACACGCAGTGTTTGCAGTCTGTTACCTTAGAGACACATAGGCCGGCCTAGGAGCTGTAAACACTAAACGGTAAGAGATATTTTACTATGTACAGTTAGGTCCATATATATTTGGACAGAGACAACATTTTTCTAATTTTGGTTCTAGACATTACCACAATGAATTTTAAACAAAACAATTCAGATGCAGGTGAAGCTCAGATTTTCAGCTTTCATTTGACGGTATCCACATTAAAATTGGATGAAGGGTTTAGGAGTTTCAGCTCCTTAACATGTGCCACCCTGTTTTTAACCCCTTAAGCCCCAAGGGTGGTTTGCATGTTAATTCCCGGGCCAATTTTTACAATTCTGACCACTGTCCCTTTATGAGGTAATAACTATGGAACGCTTCCATGGATCCCGGTGATTCTGACATTGTTTTCTCGTGACATATTGTACTTCATGTTAGTGGTAAAATTTCATTCATATAACTTACGTTTATTTGTGAGAAAAAAGAAACACGGAAATTTGGCGAAGATTTTGAAAATTTCGCAATTTTCCAACTTTGAATTTTTATGCCCTTAAATCACAGCGATACGGCACACAAAAAACTTAACTTAAGTAACATTTCCCACATGTTTACTTTACAGCAGCACAATTTTGGAACCAAAATTTTTTTTTGTTAGGAAGTTATAAGGGTTAAAATTTGACCAGCGATTTCTCATTTTTCCAACACCATTTTATTTTTAGGAACACATCACATTTGAAGCCACTTTGAGGGGTCTATATGATAGAAAATACCCAAAAGTGACACCATTCTAAAAACTACACCCCTTAAGGTGCTGAAACCCACATTCAAGAAGTTTATTAACACTTTAGGTGCGTCACAGGAATTATTGGAATATTTAAAAAAAAAAAAATGAACATTTAACTTTTTTTTCACAAAAAAAACACCAGGTTAAATTTTTTTTTTATTTTACCAAGGGTAACAGGAGAAGTTGGACTGCAAAATTTATTGTGCAATTTGTCCTGAGTACGCTGATACCTGATATGTGGGGGGAACCACTGCTTGAGCACACAGCAGAGCTCGGAATGGAAGGAGCGCCGTTTGACATTGTCAATGCAAAATTGGCTGGAATTCAGATCGGACACCATGTCACGTTTGGTGAGCCCCTGATGTACCAAAACAGTGGAAACCCCCCACAAGTGACCCCATTTTGGAAACTAGACCCCCAAGGAACTTATCTAGATATGTGGTGAGAACTTTGAACCCACAAGAGCTTCACAGAAGTTTATAACGTACAGCGGTACAATTAAAAAATCCTATTTTTTTCCACAAAAATTATCTTTTCACCCTCAATTCTTATTTTTCCAAGGGTAACAGGACCCTAAAAGTTATTGTGCAATTTGTCCTGAGTACGCCGATACCCCACATGTGGGTGTAAACCACTATTTGGGCGCATGGCAGAGCTCGGAAGGGAAGCAGCGCCATTTGACGTTTTTGGCTGGAATTGAGATCGGACATCATGTCGCGTTTGGAGAGCCCCTGATGTACCAAAACAGTAGAAACCCCCCACAAATGACACCATTTTGGAAACTAGACCCCCCAAGGAACTTATCTAGATGTGTGGTAAGAACTTTGACCCCTCCAGTGCTTCACAGAAGTTTATAACACCCAGGCGTGAAAATAAAAAAATCGTATTTTTTCACAAACATGATCTTTTAGTCACCAATTTTTTTACTTTCCCAAGGGTACCAGGATAAATTGGACCCCAAAAGTTGTTGTCCAATTTGTCCTGAATACGCCGATACCACATATGTGGGAGAAAACTACTGTATGGGGACATGTCGGGGCTCGGAAGGGAAGTAGTGAAGTTTTGGAATGCAGACTGATGGAATGGTCTGCGGGTGTCATGTTGCTTTTGGAGAGCCCCTAATGTACCTAAACTATTGAAACTCCCCACAAGTGACCCCATTTTGGAAACTAGACCCCCCACGGAACTTATCTAGATGTGTGGTGAGCACTTTGAACCCCCAAGTGCTTCACAGAAGTTTATAACGCCCGGGCGTGAAAATAAAAAAATCATTTTTTTTCCACAAAAATGATATTTTTGCCCCAAATTTTTTATGTTCCTAAGGGCAACAGGAGAAATTGGACCCCAAAAGTTGTTTTGCAATTTGTCCTGAGTAGGCCGATACAGGTAAAACACTGTTTGGGCGCATGGCAGAGCTTGGAAGGGAAGGAGCACCATTTGACTTTTTCAACTTAGAATTGGCTGGAATTGAGATCAGACACCATGTTGCATTTGGAGAGCCCCTGATGTGCCCAAACAGTGGAAACCCCCAATTATAACTCCAAACCTAACCCCAACACACCCCTAACCCTAGCCCTGGCAGGAAAATGGAAATAAATACCTTTTTTAATTTTATTATTTTTCCCTAACTAAGGGGGTGATAACGGGGGGTTTGATTTACTATTTATGGCGGTTTTTATTTTTGGCAGCTGTCAGACGCTAAAAGACACTTTTTATTGTAAAAATAGTTTATGCATCACCACATATTGACAGCTATAATTTTTCCGTATTTTCACCCACCAAGTCATGTGAGGTCTTATTTTTTGCGGGACGAGTTGACGTTTTTATTGGTACCATTTTCGGGCACGTGACATTTTTTGATCGCTTTTTATTCTGATTTTTGGGACGCAGAATGAACAAAAACCAGCGTTTCATGAATTTCTTTTAGGTGGTGCGTTTACACCGTTCCGCGTGCGATAAAATTGATAGAGCCCTTTTATTCTTCGGGTCAGTACGGTTACAGCGATACCTCATTTATGTCTTTTTTTATGTTTTGTCGGTTTTATGCAATGAAAACTATTTTATATAAAAAATAATTATTTTTGCATCGCTTTATTCTGCGAGCTATAACTTTTATTTTTTCGCTGATGCTGTATGGCGGCCCGTTTTTTGCGGGACAAGATGACTTTCAGCGATACCATGGATATTTATATGCGTCTTTTTGATCACGCGTTATTGCACTTTTTGTTCGGCGGTATGATAAATTATTTTTTGCTTCGTTTTTTATTTTTAAGGGGCTCGCTAAAGGGATTAACTAATGGGACAGTTTTATGGGGTTTTTTTTATTATTTCCAAAAAATGAATTTATTGGGGGAATTTTTTTTTTTTTTTTCTCTAATTTATTTGGCGATTTTTTTTTTTAAATTATTTTAACACTTTTTTTTTAACTTTATTACATTGTCCTAGGTGGAACATCACTGTCCTGTGACAGATCGCTGATCTGTCACATCACAGATCAGCAATCTGTCACAGGCAGTGCAGCAGACTTCCTCATGCCTGCGCTTTGCAGGCACTGAGGAAGCCAGCTCCCTGCAGGCCCCCGAAGGTCCCCGTCGCCATATTGGATCCGGGGACCTGCAGGGAAAGAGACCCCCGCAGCAGCGCTGCACATTGCGCTGCTGTGGGGGGCTCAGGGAAGCACAGAGGGAGCCCCCTCCCTTCCGATGCTTCCCTCCAACCCCCGGTACACCGCGATCATGTTTGATCGCGGTGTGCAAGGGGTTAACATGTCGGGGGCGGTCCGTGACCGCCCCTGACACATTGTGCCAGGTGTCAGCTGTGATAATCAGCTGACACCCGGCCGCGATCAGCGGCGCTCACCACGTGGGCGCCGCTGATCGCTATGACCTCCTATCCCGTCCCTGGGAATTAAGTCCCAGGGCAAATGGACGGGATAGTACGTCTTATGGCAGAAAGGGGTTAAAGGGACCAAGAGTAATTGGACAATTGACTCCAAGGCTATTTCATGGACAGGTGTGGGCAATCCCTTCGTTGTGTCATTCTCAATTAAGCAGATAAAAGGCCTGGAGTTGATTTGAGGTGTGGTGCTTGCATTTGGAAGGTTTTGCTGTGAAGGAAACAGGCGGTCAAAGGAGCTCTCCATGCAGGTGAAACAAGCCATCCTTAAGCTGCAAAAACAGAAAAAACCCATCCGAGAAAATGCTACAACATTAGGAGTGGCAAAATCTACAGTTTGGTACATCCTGAGAAAGAAAGAAAGCACTGGTGAACTCATCAATGCAAAAAGACCTGGGCGCCCACGGAAGACAACAGTGGTGGATGACCGCAGAATAATCTCCATGGTGAAGAGAAACCCCTTCACAACAGCCAACCAAGTGAGCAACACTCTCCAGGAGGTAGGCGTATCAATATCCAAATCTACCATAAAGAGAAGACTGCATGAAAGTAAATACAGAGGGTTCACTGCACGGTGCAAGCCACTCATAAGCATCAAGAATAAAAAGGCTAGACTGGACTTTGCTAAAAAACATCTAAAAAAGCCAGCACAGTTCTGGAAGAACATTCTTTGGACAGATGAAACCAAGATCAACCTCTACCAGAATGATGGAAAGAGAAAAGTATGGCGAAGGCGTGGTACAGCTCATGATCCAAAGCATACCACATCATCTGTAAAACACGGCGGAGGCAGTGTGATGGCTTGGGCATGCATGGCTGCCAGTGGCACTGGGTCACTAGTGTTTATTGATGATGTGACACAGGACAGAAGCAGCTGAATGAATTCTGAGGTATTCAGAGCCATACTGTGTGCTCAGATCCAGCCAAATGCAGCCAAACTGATTGGTCGTCATTTCATACTACAGATGGACAATGACCCAAAACAAAGCCAAAGCATCCCAGGAGTTTATTAAAGCAAAGAAGTGGAATATTCTTGAATGGCCAAGTCAGTCACCTGATCTCACCCCAATTGAGCATGCATTTCACTTGTTAAAGACTAAACTTCAGACAGAAAGGCCCACAAACAAACAGCAACTGAAAACCACCTGTTATGAATGAGTCACCGAAGGAGCAAAAAACAAAAATAGCTAAGGCCAGAAAACCAGAGAAGTTGGCAGCTATCGGATTGCAGACTCCTGAACCTATCCACAACATCTAGCAGTAGCCGTGGGGGGTTCCTACGGTGCCCTAGACCCCTCGATCACAGCCGGAGAACTAAATTAGTTTGATATATCCGGTACTATTGGTGATCATCAATTTCCATAGTCCCCAAAGGGGATGGGCCACTCTAAGCATAATACAGAACTCACACATGGGAAGAGCATGCTGCCCAATGTAAATAAACATCAAAAAGAATAAGATTAAAAAATCCTTTTATTAGACATCACATAAAACCACAAAATCATAGTAATAGTAGATGAAGTAATCAGTGTTTGGGAGACAAAAACAGATTCCCCAGAACTAATTCATAGCCAAGGCACAAACGAAGTGCACGATAAGAAATATTCCTAAAAAGAAGGAGGGCAGAAAAATGCCCATGTCATGACCTCTCCCCATGTATACAAATAACACGTCTCTTAGAATCCCATAAATGTTCAAAATATATACATATCTAAATGCAAAATACAGAGACTGCAAGTAAGACAGCACTGTGGCCAACATGCATGGAGACGCCTGCCAGTGGGGCTGTGCCTTCCCTTCTGAATAAAGTGACGGTGCAGATCAAAGTGCCATATCGTGCTTACCCATATGGGTGAATATCTAAGTTCTAGGAACGTTCCAGGAACTTAGATATTCACCCATATGGGTAAGCACGATATGGCACTTTGATCTGCACCGTCACTTTATTCAGAAGGGAAGGCACAGCCCCACTGGCAGGCGTCTCCATGCATGTTGGCCACAGTGCTGTCTTACTTGCAGTCTCTGTATTTTGCATTTAGATATGTATATATTTTGAACATTTATGGGATTCTAAGAGACGTGTTATTTGTATACATGGGGAGAGGTCATGACATGGGCATTTTTCTGCCCTCCTTCTTTTTAGGAATATTTCTTATGGTGCACTTCGTTTGTGCCTTGGCTATGAATTAGTTCTGGGGAATCTGTTTTTGTCTCCCAAACACTGATTACTTCATCTACTATTACTATGATTTTGTGATTTTATGTGATGTCTAATAAAAGGATTTTTTAATCTTATTCTTTTTGATGTTTATTTACATTGGGCAGCATGCTCTTCCCATGTGTGAATTCTGGAGAACTAAATTAGCCTAAAGACAGAAAGGGGAAATCTAAACTGCCCCAGAGCAGACCCGAAAGCAATAGGCAGCCCCCAACATATAATGACTGTGAAGAAAGATAAAAAAAACACTAACACAGATAGAAAGATAGGTTGAGCAAATGATGGGGCCCAAGCTAACTAAATAGGACAGGATAGAAAAGCTGCTGTCCGCAATCCACAAAAACCCTATCCAAAAATGTACCAACAGACTGATAGGAGAAACAGGCCCTGAAGTCGCTAGGCTTCAAAAGACTATCAGCACTCAGGTATATTCTGGAGACAGAGCCAGAGATCAACAGATCAGAGACAAAAATGGAATTCAGCTCACCCCCCGGCCGGGGATGGCTGAACTCCAAAAAAACAAGGCAAACAAAACCAGGACTAAAGTGTACAAAAGGAAGAAAAAAACTTAGCTTTGAGAAGCAGAAATCAGACTGGTCTCCAAGAATCCAGCAGGAAAATCACCGGCAAGGCAGCAGGGCGTCGGCTGCCTTATATCCAGTCATCAGTTCCTGTGACCCAGTCATCATCTACCTGCTCAGCTGTATGGTAATCAGCCTCACTACCTTCCTTCGCCAGAAGAGGGAGTTCATCAGACCTCACTGGTGAAGGGAAAAATGAACTCACAACACCACCGCAGTGAAGGCCTGGCAGAGCATCAAAAAGGAGGAAAAACAGCATCTGGTGATGTCCATGAGTTCAAGACTTCAGGCAGTCATTGCCAACAAAAGGTTTTCAGCCAAGTACTAGAAATGAACATTTTATTTACAATTATTTAATCTGTCCAATTACTTTTGGTCCCTTTAAAAACAGGGTGGCACATGTTAAGGAGCTGAAACTCCTAAACCCTTCATCCAATTTTAATGTGGATACCTGAAAATGAAAGCTGAAAGTCTGAACTTCAACTGCATCTGAACTGTTTTGTTTAAAATTCATTGTGGTAATGTCTAGAACTAAAATTAGAAAAATGTTGTCTGTCCAAATATATATGGACCTAACTGTATATAAGCATGAAGCAAGGGGGTGGATTGAAGGGAGTATGACTTCAGTGTTTCTTTGTACCCTACAACCACAAGTGTCTCTAGATTTATCAGGAATAGGAACACAACAGACACTAACTTATGGCTACTATGCTCCGTATCACCAGTGTAGAAGAACGTGCCGGCCTCATGGCCAAAGGTCCGTTACCACTAAGTTCTTGGAGGTTTCCATTGTTGGTTGGGCCAATTTCGATTTGTAATTGGTACCTGGAATTAAAAAAAAAAAGTCAAAAGCTTAATAAATAATTTAAATGAGAATAATATAAAACATGTTCTATCTGACTTTACCTTAGTAACAGGACACAAGTAGACACCAAGGTGTAGGCGAATAAGGTTCCGATAGACATCATATCAACCAAGGCTTTTAGATCAAACAGGAACGCCATGAGAGCTGTCAAGAAAAACTCATTTATAAGACTTTTTTTTTTGGTAAAACCATTTGAAAAAAATTACGATGCCTTTGTAATACTGTAAAGTTGTGCTCACATAATGCCACCACATGGTTTTGGCAAGACTATGTCCAGTACATAATACTGAGCTGTGGAAGGTTGTTAATGAGATTTATGGTGAGATCCATGGAGCTCTAAATAGGTGGAATATTCCTATCCTGGTGGCCAGGGAAGTAAAGGGATTAATGAAGACATCTCCGTGTTCTAAGGTATTTATAATGACCTACATGAAGTGGTTTTGGTAGTCTAGGGTGGTGAACATGATTAATGGTAAGAGAGGAGAAAACCGATACCTGCCACTACTCCAGATGACATGGTAGCAATCACTGGACTCTGCCGACTGCTAACCCGTGATAATGGCTGAAAAAGTAGTCCATCTCTAGCCATGGCGAAGAGAATCCGAGGCATCGGGAAAATAGACCCTAGAAGGCTTTACAAGGGATTACCGGTATTTGCAAAATAAAAAAGAGTGAAGGTTGGAAGAAGACATGGAATGAAAAGGGGAGTACAAAGGAGGCATCTGGCAAATGCCACACGACTCCCTGAAGAAGCACTGCGAAACATGCCTTGGAGGGCAAGGTGGAGGATGAACAGGGCATTTAGATACTATGGGTTTTTAGTCCTTTATTATTCTTACATTGATGTGACCCCTTTATGAATTTCGCATACTTTCGGGTTATTTATTCTTGGTACGCCATCGTTCACTTAGAAATGAGCTCTATATTTATTCTGTTATGAATCAAGGGCTACATTTTCTTTAGTTGTGCAGTAGGGATAGCAAGAACCAAGCACTTTTTGATCATTTAGGTCTATACAATTTTCAATTTGATTATTTTGTCCTGATCTCTGGGTCACTCCTTACTATGAGATCTACATCATAACTTTTGCACTGTATTCCTCCACCTTTTTTTTTTTTATTATCTTGACATACCATATATGGTTTTAATTATGGTAAATTGTGTTGTCCACTTAGTTTTCAATAAATATTTTAACATTTTAGCATTGGTCTGGTACTGGATTTTTGTAGGTGTTATGTTGTAAATGGCACCTTAAGTATAAGTCAATGTCATAGAGCAAAGACCGGTTGACCAAGTGCGAATTACTGTCTCTGCTAATTGAGGACCTGTTGCTAGATCATAAGCGGTCAGTTTCTGCTCTTATTTTATTCCCGCTGCTCCACTAAGTATTTTTTTCTAATTGTGCCATACAGTTCCAGAGATATGGGCTTTTTTTTTTTTTTTTTAATTTAGGCCTGATATTTATGGTGTTTACCAAGGGGGGCGAAGCTCACAGGGTTATGGCACAGAGCAGCCTAAAGACACACCCCGGAGGATCTTGTGATCCACACCCACTTGTGTAGACCATTCATATTTGCTAAAAAAAAAAAAAAAAAAAAAAAAAAGAAGAGTGACCACCCCACTGGAATCCAAAGGCAGATTTTATGAGTATGTGTGTGTATGTATATATATATATATATTATATATACACACACATATACATATACACACACATACATACACATATACACACACACACAAAGATGTAAAGTGAGAAGGAAATAAAAGCAGAAATGATACACCCTTGACCCTGTAACAGGTCCTCTTTAAAGAGATTAACTGAGTAGCGAGTTTTATTGAAGTGTTGCATGGAAAAATATTCTGCAAATTAGCCATCTCATAAGTCCCATCTAGGAGAGGTGGCTACCTTATAAATCAATATCAAACTCTTGCGAGCCTTACAGTGATGAGACAGCCATAAAATAAAAGAAAAAAAATCACAATTCACCATACCTCGTGGTCAAGGCACACAAGGAACCAGCAGCTACAATATATTTGGCCACACTCCACCCCACATATTCAAAAGCAGCCGGCAGTGGGCTCCGCGAATCCAGGAGGTAATATGGCATCATGAGAGTGAGAGACGCAGAGACTCCAAAATATGCCAAGAAGCAAATGGACAGGGATACCACTATTCCGAGAGGTATTGCTCTTTGGGGGTTTTTTACCTCCTCTCCTGAAATTAGAGTTTGGGCATTTTTAGCATTTAAGCTTTATTGATTTTTTTTTATTTTTACACATTATGCACATCAATACCAATAAATGTCCAATAAATGAGGTCATCCATAAAAACCCATCCACACCAAATAATTATGCCATGTGGTTGGGGATGATGTGGTGTCAAAGGAAAACTTCTTGAAGGGAATCTATCAGCAGGTTTTGCTTTAGAAGCTGAGGAACAGCATAATATAGGGCAAGATAACCTGATTCCAGTGATGTATCAATCACTTACTGGACAGATTTTTGTAGTTTTAATAGAATCCCTGTTTTCTCTGCTGTAGATGTAACAGTGCTCGGAATGCTGAGCGGTGTATAACCCCGCCCACACCACTGATTGGCCGCTTGCTAACAGTGTACACAGGAAGCTGCCAATCAGTGGCGGGTTACAAAGCTTAGCTGGACTGCCTGGCATGTGACATCTAGTCCGGCAGAGATAATCTCCTGCAGATATAACACTGATTGTATTAAAACTACAGAAAGCTGCTAAGTGACACATTCCTGAAACCAGCCTCTCTGTCCATACACTATGCTGCTCTCAGACTACACAGCACAAACTTTGACCAATTCATCTAAACAGTTTAACAGGATCAAAGTGATCTCTGATAAAAGGCCGACAACCACAGCCAGTGACGTTGCAAATGTACGTCGGGTTGTGGGATATTGAAGAGAGGGTAAAACTGTTTCCCCTGTGGTGGATTTGTCACCTTATTTCACAATACAAAACTGTTACACATTATAGAATAGATCTGATGAAAAATGTCAGAATTTCTAATTTTTCCTTTTTTTAATCTCTCCCTGCCAAATATTTAAATTAAGGTGTTTTTTTTCTAGCTTTAAAATGCTTATTTTTATATATCAGTATTCTAGAGCCTCTCTAACAAATTTTCAAAGTAAGCACACGAGCCTCATCAGGTCTAAAAGATCTATTCAATTACGTATGCAGTTTCTATTGTGACATCAGCTTTAAATCCCCGATTTGTGGAAATACAGAATACGTACATACCTGTGGTGGCGATGCAGTCAAAACCAACAAAGGCATAGAAACAAGTAGCTGCTCCTGCCAACGTGCCGCTAAAACCGAACGGCATGAACCCACCAACTCCGTACATGCCGGTCTTGTTGCCATCTGCTGAATGGTTACTGTTGGTATGATGGTTAAAAGAAAAAAAAAAAAAAATCTTAATACAATCATGTCATATCGAAGTTGCATAGCGAGCAAGCGAGAGAAGGCACGAAGATTACAAAGCATCATCGGTATCATTTCGGTGTTTTCTCCTGCGAGATAGCCTTCATGAAAACTTTATGCCAATATTCCTTTGGCCGGGGTCACACTGGCGAGGAATACGGGCGCGTGAGAGGCGCAAAAAACACGCATTACACACGGACCAATGATTCTCTATGGGGTCACTCGCACCAGCCGTATATTTTTCATCCGTATTCTACTGTCCGTGCCACTCGCGGCATGCTGCGATTGTCAGCGTACTACGGCCGTAATACGCCAATGCAAGTCTATGGGTGCGCAAAAGATATGGATTACACACGGACCAGACGTGTGACTTGCAAGAAATACGCACCCGGTGTCTTTTAGCAAAGCCGGCAATTCAGTGCGCGATACAGTAAACTCACACTAGTAAATACAGTACTATACACACATAAATACACACACACACATATATATATATATATATATATATATATATATATATATATATTATATATATATGCATTCTATGTGTCTATATCTATTCTTTGGTTTCTGTTAGAAACCCTGTCATAGGGCTCCATTATATGTCCATTTTGCAAGCCTGAGAGAAAATCTCGCCATACGGATTACATACGGATGCTGACATGCGCAAAATACGCGACCACACCTTGATTACGGATGACATACGGAGCACTATTTAGGGGTCTGTCATCCGTATTACGCATGTAAAATGCTGACCGTATTTTGCGTCGGTTAGTGTGACCCCGGCCTTTATGTTAATAATCCATCTGTCTAAAGGGGGAAGGGCGAGTTTGCATTGTTGAGGGGGGGTGGTTTATGTGAAAATCAAAAATGCTTGTACCACTGTTGTATGAATATTGTGATGTTCTTTCAATGAAAACCTATTTGAGTTAAAAAAAAAAAAAAAAAAATCCATAAATTGGTCTTACTACTATGAACCTAAGAAAAGTCAACTACGGCACATAGCAGAGATTATATATATATATATATATATATATATATATATATATATATATATATATATATATATATATATATATATATATATATATATATATTTTTATTTATTTATTTGGGCCTCTCTTGGTGCTTCGTCCCATCATCCTAGTCTAGATGGACCTGGCACAAGTTCTCCTATAGGTTCTCATTGTTTATGTATAGATGGAAGGAAACCAAAGTTAGCTCAGACCTTATTTTCTATTTTATTTACGACACCAGAAATTGTAGGATAAAAAAAAAAGAAAGCTTCACATCATGTGCCAATGGGATTGAAAATACAGTGCAACCTGCCAGTAGCAGGCTATACAGCAGGTGAAGCGGAACAGATTGATATGTAGTTTGTTAAGAATCAGTGTTAGGCCACGTTCACATGTTCAGTATTTCACATCAATATTTGCCTGATTTAGAAAATATGGTTTTCAAAACAATATTAGAAAATCCTGGATTAATAAAGCAGAGACCAACCATGAAGATCTGTTCTTCTATTGGAAGACCTTGTCTAAGGCCACATTCACAATTTGGTCAGTATTTTACATCAGTATGTGCAAATCAAAACCAGGAGTGGGTGAAAAACACAGAAGTGAAGTGGTGACGTGCTTCTTTTATACTTTTCTTCTGATTGTTCCACTCATGATTTTGGACAGGATAAAGAATACCTCATGCTCTGAATGGCATCGTCTAGCTCTTTTTCTGTGATTTCCCAGTTCTTTCGGTTGCCCTTAACAAATCCACTCACTATGACAAACACCAAGACAATCATGTTGACAGCTGTGAAGACTTTGTTAACTGTGGTTGACTCCTTCACACCAAAGGAAAGAAGCCCTGGAATGGAAAAATAGATAAAACCTAAAATACTTTTAATCCACGTTTAGATCGATCTAGGTATCTATCTGGATTCAAACTGCTCTACCGATTCTGGAACAGTTTTTCATCTTCTTCTGTGTCCCTCCGTTCCAAAGTTATGCCCTAAAGTAATAAAGATATATGTTTTCCCTTTAAGCAAGTGGGCGTGTATAGCGGAAGTACTCAGTAGGCGTGACTTTGTTTTGATTGGCCACCAGAGGAAAAATAGCAAACGCCCACAGAGAAGGTCTGTGATATAAGTGCAGTTGGGAAAATTTGCATCCATAATAGGAGGGGACATAAGTTTGGAATGGAGGGGCACAGAAGAAAAAGATAGACTGTTCCAGAATCTGTAGCAATTGGGGGAGGAATTCTGTTTAAATTTGAAATCCAGTGAAAGATTACTCTAAGGTCCCTTCACACAAATTAGAATAAAAGTGGCCGATTTTGATGGGATGGACCATCGATCTGGAGTATATGGGGTCTTCCTCATTCAGCCAACGGATAACGTAAATGGACAAAAAACGATCGGAAAGTCGAATTTCAAGTTCAACATCATAGAACTTTAATACCTGAAAGAATGAGAATAAGGCACACGGCAAAAATGTCAGGGTATTCTGCCAGCCCTGGCACATCCATAGGCATCGTACTACTGAAGAACGTTCCTATTGCTTTTCCAACAAGTTCATCAAATGTAGCGCTCCAAGCTCGGGCAACACTGGAAGTGCCTACAATACAATATACGATTACTGATGTATACTATCTGTCAATATGTCCCTCAAAGGGAATGTATCATCAGTTTATTTCACTAATTTTAACCAGATACTGATGAATATTCTTATCTTTTAGGCTAGTTTCACACTAGCGTTTATGAGCGCAGCGACGGCCTGCGCACGGCCGCCGCTAAGCCCCACCCCTGCCGCGCCCCCGCCGGTAGCTCCGCCCACCGGCGCATGACGCTGCTTGCGCCCTGCGTCCCCTATCTTTATCACTGGGGGCGCAGGCCGTGCGCAGTATGCGTTTGGCGGCGCATGCGCCTTTTTGACGGTGCGCCGACGCAACCAAACTGCAGCAGGTTGCGTTTGGCGCAGGTCGGCGCACCGTCAAAAGGACGCATGCGCCGCCAAACGCACACTGCGCACGGCCTGCACCCCCTGTGATCAAGATAGGGGACGCAGGGCGCATGCAGCGTCATGAGCCGGTGGGCGTGCGCAGGCCGTCGCTTCGCTCATAAACGCTAGTGTGAAACTAGCCTTATTTAGGATTTTTTAAAGTTTTTTTTTGTACAGGATTATGGGGCCTGTTACCTTGCCTGGACTTGATTCAGAGATATACATAAAGCAGTCACATGGACATAGGAACCTGTAGAGGTTTATTAACTCTTATACGAGGGTGTTGTGGGCATGCTCTGCGATCTGTGCAGAGGTCATTGTACAGGCAGGTGGAGGAGGCGATCTGCGATTACCTGCTAACATGAATGGTGGGCCCTGTGTTAGTCATATATAGTGATTTTTTTTTATTGTAACCCTCCCTTGGATAATAATGACATGACTGCTGAAAAGTGACCTCTATGAAACAGTTAGTATAAGCCTACTATTATATTAAGAGTAAAAATAATTAAAAACTTCAAGATTCACTTACTATAGATATGGAAAATGTAGAAAATATTGGCACTTTTTAAATTTTACTGATGAATGAATATACAAACCTTCTCATTCAAAGAGTTTTTTTTATTTTCATGACTATGAAAATTGTAGATTCACTCTGAAGGCATCAAAACTATGAAGTAACACATGTGGAATTATATAATTAACAAAAAAGTGTGAAACAACTGAAAATATGTCTTATATTCTAGGTTCTTCAAAGTAGCCACCTTTTGCTTTGATTTCTGCTTTGCACACTCTTGGCATTCTCTTGATGAGCTTCAAGAGGAAGTCACCAGAAATGGTCTTCCAACAGTCTTGAAGGAGTTCCCAGAGATGCTTAGCACTTGTTGGCCCTTTTGCCTTCACTCTGCGGTCCAGCTCACCCCAAACCATCTCGATTGGGTTCAGGTCTGGTGACTGTGGAGGCCAGGTCATCTGGCGTAGCACCCCATCACTCTCTTTCTTGGTCAAATAGCCCTTACACAGCCTGGAGGTGTGTTTGGGGTCATTGTCCTGTTGAAAAATAAAGGATGGTCCAACTAAACGCAAACCGGATGGAATTGCATGCCGCTGTAAGATGCTGTGGTAGCCATGCTGGTTCAGTATGCCTTCAATTTTGAATAAATCCTTAACAGTGTCACCAGCAAAGCACCCCCCACACCATCACACCTAATCCTCCATGCTTCACGGTGGGAACCAGGCATGTAGAGTCCATCCGTTCACCTGTTCTGTGTCGCACAAAGACACAGTGGTTGGAACCAAAGATTTCAAATTTGGACTCATCAGATCAAAGCACAGATTTCCACTGGTCTAATGTCCATTCCTTGTGTTCTTTAACCCAAACAAGTCTCTTCTGCTTGTTGCCTGTCCTTAGCAGTGGTTTCCTAGCAGCTATTTTACCATGAAGGCCTGCTGCACAAAGTCTCCTCTTAACAATTGTTGTAGAGATGTGTCTGCTGCTAGAACTCTGTGTGGCATTGACCTGGTCTCTAATCTGAGCTGCTGTTAACCTGCGATTTCTGAGGCTGGTGACTCGGATGAACTTATCCTCCGCAGCAGAGGTGACTCTTGGTCTTCCTTTCCTTGGGCGGTCCTCATGTGAGCACTTGATGGTTTTTGCCACTGCACTTGGGGACACTTTCAAAGTTTTCCCAATTTTTTGGACTGACTGACCTTCATTTCTTAAAGTAATGATGGCCACTCGTTTTTCTTTACTTAGCTGCTTTTTTCTTGCCATAATACAAATTCTAACAGTCTATTCAGTAGGACTATCAGCTGTGTATCCACTAGACTTCTGCACAACACAACTGATGGTCCTAACCCCATTTATAAGGGAAGAAATCCCACTTATTAAACCTGACAGGGCACACCTGTGAAGTGAAAACCATTTCCGGTGACTACCTCTTGAAGCTCATCAAGAGAATGCCAAGAGTGTGCAAAGCAGTAATCAAAGCAAAAGGTGGCTACTTTGAAGAACCTAGAATATAAGACACACAGTATTTTCAGTTGTTTCACACTTTTTTGTTAATTATATAATTCCACGTGTGTTAATTCACAGTCATGATGCCTTCAGAGTGAATCTACAATTTTCATAGTCATGAAAATAAAAAATACCTATTTGAATGAGAAGGTGTGTCCAAACTTTTGGTCTGTACTGTGTGTATATATTATATATACACACACACACACACACACACACACACACACACACACACACGCGCGCGCGCGCGCAAAATCTTAGAGCTTACCTATGACGTAGGAAAGAATCAGGTTCCACCCGGCAATAAATGCCCAGATCTCTCCAACCGTAACATAGCTATACAAGTAGGCAGATCCAGTCAGAGGTACCCGAGCACCAAACTCGGCATAGCACAGTCCAGCAAGCACCGAGGCCAGAGCCGCAATCAAGAATGATAAGATAATGCTTGGACCCGAATCCACCTTTGCCACCTCTCCTGCTAGGACGTAAACACCGGCCCCCAAGGTGCTTCCTACACCCAGTGCCACCAGGTCCACTGATGTCAGACATCGGCATAAGCCAGATCCCTCTGTGTCCTCGGAATTAATTTTTTTTGTTCTTGTTAGGCTTTGGTAGAAGTAATGTAAGGCATCACAAGACGGCATCTGGAAGGATCAAGTATGGAACATAATCAATGAAGGAATCTCATGGAATAATATGCTTTTGGGATATAAAATAAAGATGTGAAGACTCTTAAGGCCCCATCACACACAGCGATCTCGCTAGCGAGATCGCTGATTTTGTGACGCCACAGCTATCTCGCCAACGAGATCGCCGAGTGTGACGGGGATCAGCGACCGGCCCCCCCGCTGGGTAATGCTGACCGTGCACTATCGTCCTGGGCCGTTTTTTGATTGCTGGCCAGCACGTGTGGCGCCACTGAGGCTTCAGTCGCCACAGAGGTACTGCACCTTCTCCTAAGGTGTAGTGCCCCACCATCCTGGTAAGGTGGGAACTCCTGATTACACTCCACACCTGCTATCCTGTGTGTGGGATGTTCAGTGGGGCCACCTAACAGCTCTAGGTTGGGGGGGTAGCAGGGCACCCCTCGTGGAACCCTACTTCGTAACACGAGATGTGCTGGGAGGTGGGTGGAGTTAGTATAAAAGATGGGGATGGATAGGATTCACGGGTCAGTCTGGGGTGAGTCTGCAGAGAGGGCAGGCGGAGTAGGAAGGAAAGTCACTCAGTGAGGATCCCTGGAAGAAGGGATGGAGGAAGGGGTGCTGCAGCTGCCCCAGTGACCGGGGTCAGCTGGCACGGAAAGGAAAGAAAGAAGAGACTCAGACCTGAAACTATAGCTTCCATAGAAAGACAGAACAGATCGGAACGAAGGAGAAGAGAACAGAGAGGAGGAGTGGGTTGGATAGGAACCCTGCCTATAGGTTCTCAGCGCAAAGGCCGTGGCCCGGTCCCCGAGGTTGATCGGATCTTTTATGTCCAACAACAGACACCGGAGGAGCAGTGAGCCGCTAACGCCTTGCTCCCATCATAGACTTGGGACACAACAGCACCTTATTAGTGAACCGGGACTCTGGAGCTAGAGTTCCCCGAAGCAGGCTACAGCTGTCTGTCATACAAGTAGAGACTAGGAACACCTAGAGAGAGGCATTCCAGGGTAACTAAGTACTGGAGTGCTTCGCACCTAAAGGTGCATTGGAGTAGTCGTTCAGGAAGGTACATGTTGGCGGAGTGTGGGAAGGAGAATCCTATCTTGCCCAGAGGTTGGCTGGAGCCCATACCTGGAGAACACAGCGCGGAGGCTGGCATGTGTGTGAACTACAAACAGTGAATAAAGCTTTGGAACAGCGCCCTGGTGTCCTCCAGTTATTCCGCACCGCTACATCTGAGTACCTGTACCTACACCATCTACGCCTCCCCGCCATTACTTCATCTACACTGCCCTGGGACTACAGCTCCACCTGTGGGGAGCTTTACCATCTATGCTGCACACACCATCAGTCCCAGAGGATCTGCATGCAGCGTCGGCTTAACACCATATTTGCTGAACACCACAGGTGGCGTCACAAACTATCCATATAAACTATCTCATAAACCTCCATTGATATTGGGCGCCCAGGGCCACGGACCGGGTCACCACCACCGCAGCACATCCCCCTGACACCGGCCCGGTACAGAGTACCCCACAACCCTGGGAGGGCGACCCACACACATCGCTGTGTGTGGCAGCGAGAGACCAACGATCATCGACGCTGGTTTCCAATGTAAACATCGGGTATCTAAGAGCTGCGCGGCTCCTAGATACCCGATGTTTACATTGGAAACCAGCTTGCTCGCTGGTCCTGATCGCTGGAGGGGCTGTGTGACAGCTCACCAGCGATCAGCCCAACGATGTTCCAGCGATCCCATCCATGTCGGATCATTGGTGGGATCGCTGGGACATCGCTATGTGTAACGGGGCCTTTAGGCTCAGCTAAACTAGAGGTAGGGAAAGTTGATCTGCCCTTAAAGAGGTTTTACCACCAAAGACATTTACCGCCTATCCTTAGGGCATGTGTAGATGTCCCATCCAGTCCAAACAAGGTCTTAACCTTGACAGAGATGATAAATAGCCGATCTTTGGGAAACCAACTTCTGGAACACTCATAGATCAGTAGACTAGGTGTCCCGAGCCTCTATTCTCCGAGGAGGTGTGTGTTTGAACACGTGAAACGCTGCTCCACTAATGGTCTATGGATCTGACAGATGTACTTGTAGATCTGGTGGGGGTCGCAATCAATGAGACATATATCTTTCCTGTGGATTGGTGGTAAGACATCCTTAACCCCTAAAGGATCAGGCGATTTTTCGTGCTTTAGTTTTTTCCTCCCCTTATTAAAAGAGCCATAACTTTTTTTTACTTTTTTTTTTTTTTAAATATTTTTCTGTCGACATAGTCGTGTGAGAGTGTTTTTTTTGCAGGATGAGTTTTACTGTTGAAAGACACAATCCATTGTATCATATCACGTAATGGAAAGCGGGGGGGGGGGGATTTCAAGTGTGGTGAAATAGGAAAAAAAAAAGTGCAGTTCTTTGTTTGGAATTTTTATTTCACAGCGTTCATTTTACTATAAAAAATTACCTGGCATCGTTATTCTACAGGTCAGTACAATTAAAGGGAACCTGTCAGCAAGATTGTGCACAGTAACCTACAGACAGTGTCGGGTCGGCGCCGTTATACTGAATGTAATGATACCTTGGATGATGAAATCTGTCTTGTGGTTGTTTAATCTTCATTTCTAGTTTTTGAGTTAATTATATGCTCGTGCTCCGGGGCGGGGTCCTTCATGTGGTGCTCTGATTAGGTATTTATGCTTATGGCAGCTCACTGATCTGCTCCCTATTTTACATATTATATTCAGTATGTTTTCAAAAAAATAAAAAGTTTCACATTCAAGCAAGCAGGCGCCTGCGCTGTAGCATGATCGCATCTATAGTGTCCATGTAATTATTTTATAAGGTGATACACATGTATTCAGAAAAAAACAAAACAAAACTCAAAATGGCGCCATTTTGCTAGAGGAAAAAAAAAAATTGTCTCCACCAAGATGGTGCCGACGGCACCTGCGCAGTGGCATCTATGGGATCGCCATTTTGATAGAATTTTTTTTCTGAATACATGTACATCACCAAATAAAATAATTACAAGGACATTATATATGTGATCATGCTGCAGCGCAGGCGCCAAAGCCTGTCTGCGACTTTTTTTTGTTCAAAACATTATATTCAGTATGTAAAATAGGGGCCAGGTCAGTGAGGGATCAGTGACTTGTCAGAAGCTATACTGATGAATACCTAATCAGAGCACCACATGAAGACCCCCCCCCACAGGCCGCCCTGGAGCACGAGCATATCATTAACTCAAAACTGGAAATAAAGATTTAACAACAACCACAATACGGATTTCATCACCAGGTATCACTATGAAGGCTCATACTCACTTGCGAGAGACTTGCACGATTCTCGTGCGAGTCTCTCACATTAACCCTGACACAGCCGCTGGCAATTGGACCGGAGCGTGCGACTACATGTATTTCTATGAGCCCTGATCAGTATAACGGCGCCGACCTGACAGTGTCTGTGGGTATGTGTAGACGTTCAGTAATCGGCAGCGCTTTGGACGCAGCGCATGTTCGCTTCCGGCTTTTGACCGCAGGTGAATCCGCATGTGATCACTGAACCGTGCAGATTCACCGCGTCCAATACATTGCACGGGTGAAAATGATCTTGCGGAGGCTCGTGTCTGCGCAAGATAAATGGATATGCTGCGGTCTGGAAAGACGTGCCGCATGTCCGGCTCAGCAGGTGATCCGCGAGCGTCTCTGGACGCACAATGGACATGGGATTTCTTGAACTCCCATTCACCACACTAACATCTGGACGCTGCACAAGCAGTGTGCACACAGTCAGTAAACATACCCTGTAGGTTGCGCAGTACAATCCTACTGACAGGTTCGCTTTAAGGAGAAAAATAAAACAAAATCTTTGCATATTTGGTAAGTAGTGGGGAAAAAAAAATGTTTTGCTTGTGTCGCTATTTTCCAAGCGTTGTAACATTTTTAGGATGTGGAGCAGTATGAGGGCTTGCTTTTTGTGCCCCAAGTTGATGTTTTTGTTATTTTGGGGTATATATGATTTTTGTTCGCCTGTTAGTAATTTTTTTTTTGTTTGTTTTGTTGCAGTGGCCAAAAAACGCAATTCAGGCATTTTGATTTTTCTCTCTCATTTACCGATCTGATTAATTTTTTTATTATGATAGATCTGACTTTTAAGATCTGACTTTTACGAATGCATCTATACCAAATATGTGTATTCTTTATTTCTTAATTTTTAATTTGGTAAAAGGGGATGGGGGAGATTTGAACATTTTTATTTTATTTTTTTTACTTTACATTATAAGGCTATGTGCACATGTCCGGAATTCTCGCGGATTTTTTTCGTTTTTGCCGGGCTTTTTCACCACAAACGCTACGAAATCGCGGCAAAATGCATAAAATAAGTAACCCATTGAATTCAATGGCATTCCACACATGCTGTGCTAATGCTGCGTATTTTAGGGCAGTGGAATCGCATCGCGGAAAAATATGCAGCATTCTCAGTCTTTTCGTGGAATCGCGAGACCGCTACGTCAAAGGTCATTGTCGCAAGGCATCACTGGGAACGGGACTAGCTGGGAGCATCGCTGAGGCTCAGGAATTTTTTTTTTTTTTTTTTTAATTATTTTTAACATTATATCTTTATACTATTGATGCCGCATAGGCGGCCTCAATAGTAAAAAGTTGGTCACACTCGTCAAACACTATGTATGACGAGTGTGAGCAACCTGTCAGTTTTCCAAGCGATGCTACAGATCGTTTGGAAAACGCTAGCATTCTGCAAGCTAATTACGCTTGCAAAAAGCTAGTTTATCGCGGGAATTAAAAAGAGCTGGTTTCTCACGTATTTCCCGCTGGAATTCCAGATGTGTGCACATAGCCTAATTGTTAGTCCCTTTAGGACTAACATGTTTTCAAAACACGCGGCTGCATGTCACACAGCTGATCAACACGTGCAGGGATGCCCTGTCTGGTAGGCAATCTCTGCAAGTGTTGCAGCTATGGAACAGTCGCAAGACATGCAGCCGCGTCAACCCCAGCATTTTTTTCGAGCACGTTGAATATGCTCAATTTGGTAAAAACTTTACAAATAAACAATTTTTTAAAATAAACCAATACGAGTCTTGGTCCTCACATTAATCCTACCTTGCAGCGGGATCCTGACTGAGCTCACAGTCTAATAACTCCAGTCAGGAGCTCCCTTCACCTGGACACCTCAGGCTGGATGGTGGCTGCAGTAACCATCTGCTCAGTTACAATTAGCAGCCAAACTTGCAAACCAGGTTTTGCTTAACTATATGTGAGACATTGTCCTGGCTTCTGCCCACCTGTGCAGAAAGGACCTAGGAAATGGGCTGGACTTTGGTAAGGAAATTGTTGACAGCTAATTGCTGAAGCAAAGACACAGAGCCATGGGGTCAGCAGCAGCAGTTTTAGGCCCTGTGCACACGGTGCAGATTCTGTGCAGTTCTGCAGCAGATTTGGCCCTGCAGAACTGCACGTGATGTACAGTACCATTTAAGGCTATGTAAAACAAAAAAGGCTGTGCACATGCTGCAGATTTTTCTGCGCAGAATAAGGCTGAGTGCAGACGGAGTTTTTGGCCCTGCGGATTTTTCCGCGCAGAATGGAAGAAATCCGCAGGTCAAATGACCTGCATTTTTCCTGCGGATTTCTTCCATTTTTCATGCGGTTTTTGTGCGGTTTTCCATCGCAGTTTTCCCCCTGCGGATTTGGTGACAGGGGAGATGGAAAACCGCACAAAAGAAGTAACATGCTGCGGATTTTGTACCGCGGGAAAACCGCGTGGAAAAATCCGCAGCGTCTGCACAGCGTTTTTTTTTTTACATTCATTTTAAAGCTACTGTACATCACAATGCGGATATGCAACGTTTCTGCGCGGTAAAATCCGCTGCGGAACCGCTACAAATCTGCATCGTGTGCACACAGCCTAAAAGAAGCAGCATGTCGCTTCTTTTGTGAAGTTTTGCTGCAGTTTTCCACCTGCTCCATTATAGAAATCTGCAGGTGGAAACTGCAGGGGAAATCCGCACAAAAACTGCGGTAAATCTGCACTAAATCTGCACTAAAACTGCAGGTAAAACGCAGGTCATTTTACCTACAGATTTAGTAAAATCTGCGCGGAAAATTCCACAGCAGAATCCACACCGTGTGCACATAGCCTTAAGGCTGTGTGCACCCGATGCAGATTTGCAGCAGTTCCGCAGCGGATTTTACCGCGCAGAAACGTTGCATTTTTGCATTGTGATGTACAGTAGCCTTAAAATCAATGTAAAAAAAAAACCGCTGTGCAGACGCTGCAGATTTTTCCACACGGTTTTCCCGCGGTATAAAATCCACAGCATGTTACTTCTTTTGTGCGGTTTTCCATCTCCCGTCACCAAATCCGCAGGGGGAAAACCGCGATGGAAAACTGCACAAAAACCGCATGAAAAATGGAAGAAATCCGCAGGAAAAATGCAGGTCATTTGACCTGCGGATTTCTTCCATTCTGCGCGGAAAAATCCGCAGGGCCAAAAAGTCCGTCTGCACTCAGCCTTAAGGAATTGTCCAGTCTCAGGCTATGTGCACACGGTGTGGATTCTGCTGCGGATCCGCAGCGTTTCTGGCCTTATGGGTCCGCAGCAGTTTCTGCTGCGTTGTACAGTACCATTGTTTGCAATGGTAAAACCAAAAACACTGTGCACATGCTGCAGATTTTTCCGCGGGTTACAATCCGCAGCATGTCAATTCTTTGTGCGGATTCCGCTGCGGTTTCACACCTTCACCATTGTGAGGTGTGAAACCTCAGGGCTAAACCGCAGGCTAATCCGCAGGTAAACCGCAGGACTTTTTTTGACCTGAGATTTTACCAGCAGATTTTTACAAATCCGCGCGGAAAAATCCGCAGGACAAAAATTTACGTGTGCACATAGCCTTAGGCTACTTTCACACTAGCGTTTCCTGGAGCTGCGGAGGGATGCGCACGGCCACTGTGAAGCTATGCCCATGGCCACACCTCCGGTCAGCTCTGCCTATGGGCGCATGAAGCTGCATGCGACCTGCGTACCCTATCTTTAGCATTGAGTACACAGGCCATGCACAGGTATGCGTTTGCCGGCGCATGCGTCCTTTTGACGGTGCGCCGTGTGCACCAAAATGCAACACAGTGCATTTGGAGCAGAACGGCGCACCGTCAAAAGGACGCATGTGCCGGCAAACGCATACCTGTGCACGGCCTGCATACCAAATGCTAAAGATAGGGTACGCAGGTCACATGCAGCGTCATGCGCCCATAGGCGGAGCTGACCGGAGGAGGTGCGGCCATGGGCAGAGCTTCACGGTGGCCGTGCGCATCCCTCTGCAGCTCCAGGAAACGTTAGTGTGAAAGTCGCCTTAGGCTACAAGTCTGCAGACTTGTGAATCCTCAGATTGTGCACACTGTGGGGGTATGTGCACACACTGCGGATTTGGCTGCGGATCGCAGCAGTTTTCCATGCGGTGTACAGTACTATGTAACCCTATGGAAAACCAAATCCGCTGTGCACATGCTGCGGAAAATTCCACCAGATTTTCTGCAGTTTATTTTCTGCAGGATGGCCGGGAGTACGTATATCGCATATGGGTCGCCCTCCCAGGGCTGCGGGGTACTCGGTACCAGGCCGGTCTCTCAGATGGGAATGTCACAGCAGCGGTGACCCGGTCCGTGGCCCTGGGCGCCCAATGTAAAAGGGGAATTGAATGGTGAAATGTAGTTGAAATTAATAGTTCGTGACACCACCTGTGGTGTTCGGCAAGGGAGGTGTTTAGCCGACGCTGCATGCAGGTCCTCTGGGACTGATGGTATGGTGAAGCAAAGATGTTATAGCTCCCCACAGGTGGAGCTGTAGTCCCAGGGCAGCGTAGATGTAGAGGTCAAGGGAAGGCGTAGGTGAGGCAATGTCGAGCACCAAGATGTAGCAGTGCCGGGTGTGTTGGCGCAGGAATGAGTGGAGGACACCAGAGTATGCGGTTCCAAAGCTTTACTCACAGTCTGTTGTACAAACAGGTGCCTGCCTCCGTGCCGTGTCCTCCGGGTCAGGGACTCAGTCATCCTCCAGGCCAGATGGAATACTCCTTTCCAACACTCCGCCAATATGTGCCTTTTCTGAACGTCTCCTCTTATAGCGCCTTTAAGTGAAGTACTTCTAGTACTGAGTTACACTGGAGTTCCTCCTATCCGATGTTCCTATGAACTCTACTTGTACGGCAAACAGCTGTAGCCTGCTTCGGGGACTCCTTGCTACTAAGTCCCGGCTCACTATCCAGTTGCTGTTGTGCCCCCAAGTCTGGTGTGGGAATAAAGTGGTCACTACTTCTATTCCTCCGGTGTCTGCTGCAGGACCATTAGTATCCATACAACCTCGGGGCCTGGCCCCGGCTTTGCGCTTAGAACTTCTAGGAAGGGTGCTCTTCTAACCCACGTCCTCTGTTCTCTTTTACTCCTCACGTTCCGTCCTAATCCTTTCTTTCTATGGAGAATCAGGCTTTCAGTCTATGTTGCTCTCTCTCTTCCTTTCCCATGCCAGCAGACCCAGGTCACTGGGATCTGCTGCAGCACTTCCATCCTTCTATCCCTCTCCCCAGGGATCTTCTCCTCTCCAAGTCTCTAACCAACTGACCTCTAATCCTAAACTCTTCCCGCTCCTTGTAATGTAAACTAACTCCACCCACCTCCCAGCACATTTCGTGTTCCAAGCAGGGAGCCACCGAAGGTGCTTTGCTACACTACTTTGTGGTGTGGGGTGCAGGTGTTGGAGTGTGGTCAGGAGTCTCCACCTTACCTGGATGGTGGGATACTACACCTCAGGAGGAGGTGCAGTACCTCTGTGGCGACTGAGCCTCAGGGGCGCCACATACCCCCCCGTTAAACACAGCACGTCCGCGGGCTGCAAGGTAAACACAGTTGACAATACAGGCTCATACAAAATTTTATATTGCATAATAAACATATCTTATACTAAACTTCCCAATGTGGGAGGCACTGTTTCTTGAACTTTGCAAATAATGTAACTGTCTATCTATATTTAAAGTTATGCTACCTAATTTAAAGTGCTATGGAAGCAAACTCACTATTAGCTTGAGTAACACATTTTCTATCTTCACATTTCTTTTCTTTATTATCTGTCACATTTTCTACTTTCTGAAGGCGTGACAACCGTCAGCACCTGGTTCGTCACCTGCATACTTCTATTCAATTCTCACATCTCTATTAAAACATTCTCTCTATTTCTTGCTCAATTGGACCCTATAAAATCAGTCATTAATACCTTTACTACACATTATCACTTTCTATTTTCTTGTTCAAAAATACTAAGCATTATTCATAAGTGCAAAGAATAGACATTGAGCCGGCCATCACGTCTGGAAATGTCTTATAATGAGGTAGTCCTTGTTCCAAGGGAAAGGTTCCTATGTAAAACCAAGAGAGAGCACCTAAAGAGGTGCAAATTATTTACAAGTACAGTTCTGGATCACTCAGCGTCCATGATCTCCACAGTTCAAGTATGAAAAACGCTGCCAACAAAACTGGGCAACAACAGGATCAACAAATAAACATCATAATCAAAAATAGAAAAACTGGAACTTGCTAATACCCTCCTGGGCAACAAAAGTTAGTTTAGAACAACATTGTAGCTAGTTATCCCCTCCTGGGTTTCTGGAAGCGGATTTCTTGGGCTGCTTCCAGGGGAGATGCTCTGGGTGTCCAGATGGGTTGAGGAATTGCCGATTCTCGTCTGGCATGGCTGCTGCCTGAGGTACAGCAGGGGTGGTGATGTCAACCGTTGCTGGTGGTGTCTCTGCTACCAGGAGTTCAGTAGGAATAGCAGCTGGTACTGATGGATACTGTTCCTCCCTTGTGGTTGGTACTGCTGCTCTGGTGTGTGGCCTGACATCTAAGGACACTGCGGTCTGTTGGCATTGGTAGGCAGCTACACGGGGGCTTTGTGTCCAAGGGATTTCGATATCCCCAAGCGGCGCAGACTCCTCCCAGTCCTGAAGGTGTCGAATCGTGCGTGCGTGCCTGCTCCAGCCGGACCCTTCTCAGTAGGGACCTCTTCCACCTCCCCATTTCCGACAGTCTGCTGCCCCCGGATGGCTCGTCCAACACCCCCATTTCAAGCTGCAGCAGGCCAGCCTCCGATAAAGTAAATTCAGGGGGGTAACCCATTAGAAGGGCCCGGATCTATACCTGGTGTCTCCCGGTGGCGCAGTCCCGTTCCCAGTACAGGTACGGTGTGGGCCCGAGTGGCAGCGATGGTGGTTGTAGTTGTCCGGTCCACGGGAATGTCTGGTGGGACCTCCACAGCCGCGTCAGGTCCAGACGGGAGCTTCCCCCTCCTCTGCTTCAGCTCCCAAAACTCCACACAGCGGCGGTGAGATGCCCATAGACGCTGCCGGGGTCATTGCAGCCGTCTCAGGTGCTACAGGGTCTTCCTGGGGGAGATTCGATTCAGCGGTGACAGGTACCGATGTTGCGGGTACTGCGGGTGTAGGCAGTGGCGTAGCAACTGTTTGTGGCGCCCGGGGCGGTCGAAAAATTTGCCGCCCCTTTGGTCGTTGATAATTCGGAAGCATCCGAAGAGCCCACACTACACTCAAAGATCTAATTTTTAGTCTGCTACTAACTCTGCTATTATTTCTAAATTTCTAGACTTTCAACTTCTTGCAGTTCTCTATATGTATGTATTAGCTTGATGATGCTGGATGAAGACCTAATGGCTTTTTTTAATAATAATTTTTAATAATGTGACAGAAAAAAAAACAGAAAGTACAAATTATTTTGGTGGACAGGGGGCGGACACTGACAGCTTGGGGTCCCTGTGCAAGAAATGTGTCCGGGCCCCCCTCCTTTTATGGCGTCAAAGCTACGTGTGTGTATATATACATATATATAGATAGATAGATAGATTATTGGTATTATATAGCCACACACACACATACAGGTATATATTACATAGTCTCCTTTATTATGTATATTGCTGTCCCTTACACAGTGCCTTCTCTTGTTATGTACAGTTCCGTCCCTTACATATTGGATTATATAGAGCCCTGTTATTTATTACATACCGTCCTGTCTTGTTGGCTGTATAATGCAATGATGGCTGATGGAGCATGGGAAAGCTTCCTTTCTAATGGAGGAGCTGATGGACTGGTAGTTTGGTCACCGGCTCTTCGATCAGCAGTCATTTTATATCTAAAAAGAGAGGGGACTATGTAATAAAAGAGGGCACTGTAAATAACAAAATTAACAAGAATACACTATGTAAGAGACAGCACTATACATAACAGCAGAGGAAGCTATATAATAAGGGACGGCATCATATATAACTAGAGAGGATGGTACGTAATAAGGGATGGTGTTATACATAATAAAAGAGGAAACTATGTAACTAAGGATGGTGTTATACAGAATTAGTGAGTCCACTATATACTAAGGGACTGTGTTAGACATAATAAGCGATAATGTCTTCCTCCACCTCCCCCTGTTCCTAAGGCCATTATAAGTCCCCCTTCCTCCCATCCCAATCCCCCACACCCCTCATTGTCCTCCTCCCCTCGCATCCCATTATTGTCCTCTCCCCCACCTCCATCATTTTCTTCTCCACCACTATCTTTGCTTTCTCCCCCACCACTCCCATCATTGCCCATTCCACCACCTCCATAATTTCCTCCTCCTCCACCACCCCCATTTATTGCCCTTTCCACCACCATCATTGCATTCTTACCCACCACCCCATCATTGCCCTCTCGACCATCACCCCATCATTGTCTTCTCCCCATCACTGCCTTCTCCATCACCCCATCACTGCCTTCTCCCCATCACTCCCATCATTGCCTGCTCCATCACCCCATCATTGTCTGCTCCATCACCCCATCATTGTCTGCTCCATCACCCCATCATTGTCTGCTCCATCACCCCATAATTGCCTGCTCCATCACCCCATCACTGCCTGCTCCATCACCCCCATCACTGCCTGCTCCATCACCCCATCATTGTCTGCTCCATCACCCCATCATTGCCTGCTCCATCACCCCCATCATTGCCTGCTCCATCACCCCCATCATTGCCTGCTCCATCACCCCATCACTGCCTTCTCCATCACCCCATCACTGCCTTCTCCATCACCCCATCACTGCCTGCTCCATCACCCCCATCATTGCCTGCTCCATCACCCCCATCACTCCCCTCATTGCCTGCTCCATCACCCCATCATTGCCTGCTCCATCACCCCCATCATTGCCTGCTCCATCACCCCCATCATTGCCTGCTCCATCACCCCATCACTGCCTTCTCCATCACCCCATCACTGCCTTCTCCATCACCCCATCACTGCCTGCTCCATCACCCCCATCATTGCCTGCTCCATCACCCCCATCACTCCCCTCATTGCCTGCTCCATCACCCCCATCATTGCCTGCTCCATCACCCCCATCATTGCCTGCTCCATCACCCCATCACTGCCTTCTGCATCACCCCATCACTGCCTTCTCCATCACCCCATCACTGCCTGCTCCATCACCCCCATCATTGCCTGCTCCATCACCCACATCATTGCCTGCTCCATCACCCCATCACTGCCTTCTCCATCACCCCATCACTGCCTTCTCCATCACCCCATCACTGCCTGCTCCATCACCCCCATCATTGCCTGCTCCTTCACCCCATCACTGCCTTCTAGACCATCACTCCCATCATTGCCTGCTCCATCATACACACAGACATACACACACACAGACATACATACATACATACATACACACAAGACACCACCTCTCTCCTCTCACCTGTCCGCAGCATCGCCCGAGCTTCCTCCCTCACACAGCAGCGGCCGCTGAATGATGACGTCATTCAGCGGCGCTCCTCTGTGTGAAACAGGAAGCGCGGCCTCCGGGCAGGAAGCAGGACGGACCCTTGCCGCTCCGCTCCTGCTATTCACTCTTGCAGGCAGCGGAGCTGCCGTGATCGCATCGCTCCCTGCCCGCCGCTGCACTGCACTGCAGAATGGAATTGCTGCTGCCGCCCCGCCCCCACACACATGCCGCCTGGGGCGGACCGCCCCCCCGCCCCCCCACGCTACGCCAGTGGGTGTAGGCCCCTCCTGGGTGCGCTGCAGATTCAAGGTCTATAAGGCTTCCTGCCTCAGTCGTAAACGGTGCGTCAGCTGGGCTATTTCCTCCTCTAGCTGCTGGCGGTTCATTCCGGAGATGGGGTCGGAGCCTTCATCCATGGCGTCGGGGAGATTCAGCTCAACCTCAGCACGCTCCGCAGGCCTCCTCCCTTCTCCTTCCAAGATGGTGTTCTGGCGTTCATCTTCCTGTCTGGACTCTTCTCCCGCCACTGGCCTCTGCTCCTCCTTCTGGGGGCGGCATCTTCTTCCAACTCCTCCATACCAGGCCAGTGTACGAATCCCTCGGGGGGTGGGCCATGTTGCTGTCGCATAGAAGTTCAGACAGTGGAGGCCCAGGACAGTTCGCGGTCTTTTCTTAGGACCACCCATGTTGTCACGCCCTTCTTCACCGTGACAGCGGCCATTTTTAGCATTCATTTTACAGTCTATTAAATTGGGTCTTCTGCACATTTTCAAAAACTTGGAGTCTTAGGCACACAGAACCCGATGGCATCGGGTCTCGTCATCCTGTTCGTGACGCCAAGTTGGGTCGCCCTCCCAGGGCTGTGGGGTACTCGGTACTGGGCCGGTCTCTCAGATGGGAATGTCACAGCAGCGGTGACCCGGTCCGTGGCCCTGGGCGCCCAATGTAAAAGGGGAATTGAATGGTGAAATGTAGTTGAAATGAATAGTTCGTGACGCCACCTGTGGTGTTCGGCAAGGGCGGTGTTTAGCCGACGCTGCATGCAGGTCCTCTGGGACTGATGGTATGGCGAAGCAAAGATGTTATAGCTCCCCACAAGTGGAGCTGTAGTCCCAGGGCAGTGTAGATGTAGAGCTCAAGGGAAGGCATAGGTGAGGCAATGTCGAGCACCAAGATGTAGCAATGCCGGGTGTGTTGGCGCAGGAATGAGTGGAGGACACCAGAGTATGCGGTTCCAAAGCTTTACTCACAGTCTGTTGTACAAACAGGTGCCTGCCTCCATGCCGTGTCCTCCGGGTCAGGGACTCAGTCAACCTCCAGGCCAGATGGAATACTTCTTTCCAACACTCCGCCAATATGTGCCTTTCTGAACGTCTCCTCTTATAGCGCCTTTAAGTGAAGTACTCCTAGTACTGAGTTACACTGGAGTTCCTCCTATCCAATGTTCCTATGAACTCTACTTGTACGGCAGACAGCTGTAGCCTGCTTCGGGGACTCCTTACTACTCAGTCCCGGCTCACTATCCAGTTGCTGTTGTGCCCCCAAGTCTTGTGTGGGAATAAAGTGGTCACTACTTCTATTCCTCCGGTGTCTGCTGCAGGACCATTAGTATCCATACAACCTCGGGGACTGGGCCCCGGCCTTGCGCTTAGAACTTCTAGGAAGGGTGCTCTTCCAACCCACATAATCTGTTCTCTTTTACTAATCCTTTCTTTCTATGGAGAATCAGGCTTTCAGTCTATGTTGCTCTCTCTCTTCCTTTCCCGTGCCAGCAGACCCAGGTCACTGGGATGTGCTGCAGCACTTCCATCCATCTATCCCTCTCCCCGGGGATCTTCTCCTCTCCAACTCTCTAACCAACTGACCTCTAATCCTAAACTCTTCCCGCTCCTTGTAATGTAAACTAACTCCACCCACCTCCCAGCACGTTTCGTGTTCCAAGCAGGGAGCCACCAATGGGTGCTTTGCTATACTCCAAGCAGGGAGCCGCCGAAGGTGCTTTGCTACACTACTTTGTGGAGTGGGGTGCAGGTGTTGGAGTGTGGTCAGGAGTCTCCACCTTACCTGGATGGTGGGATACTACACCTCAGGAGGAGGTGCAGTACCTCTGTGGCGACTGAGCCTCAGGGGCGCCACACATGCTTATGGTCACATGTCCGACCGTTTCCCTGCAAATCTTCACAGTGCACATCATGTGAGGATTCACAAGTCTGCAGATACAAAATAACTGCAGACTTGTAGCTTAAGGCTATGTGCACACGGTGCGGATTCTGCTGCGGATCTGCAGCGATTCAGGCCCTGTGGGTCCGCAGCAGATTTAGGTGCGTTGTACAGTACCATTGTTTTCAATGGTAAACTGAAAAACGCTGTGCACATGCTGCGGATTTTTCCGCGAGGATTTGCTGCGGGTTCAAATCCGCAGCATGTCAATTCTTTGTGTGGATACCGCTGCGGTTTCACACCTTCTCCATTGTAGAGGTGTGAAACCGCAGGCTAATCCGCAGGTAAACCGCAGGTCTTTTTGACCTGATATTTTACCTGCAGATTTTTACAAATCCGCGCGGAAAAATCCGCAGGACCAAAATCTACATGTGCACATAGCCTAAGACCGGACTTCACCTTTAAGGCTATGTTCACATGTTGTGTTTTTGCAGCGTTTTTTATGCAAATTTGAAGCTGCGTTTTACTATTCCAGCAAAGTCAATGAAATCTCATAAACACAGCTTGGTTTTATTTTCCTGACTGATTTTCCATTGACTCATCCCAATGTTATACAAGTCTGTCAATCGCTTGAGGGTTAAAAATACTCACACCGTTAGATGAATTTCTTAAGAGGTATAGTTTGCAAAATAAGATTATTTGTGGGGGTTTCTGCTGTTTTGGCATGCCAGGAGCCTTCGCAATGTGATCCAGCCAAAATTGCGCTCCAGAATTCAATTGGTGCTCCTTCCCCTCTGAGCTCTGCCGTGTGCCCAAACAGTAGCTTACCCCCACATATCGGGTATCTGTGTACTCGGGACAAATTGCACAACAAATTGTATGGTACAATATTTTCCTGTTACCCTTTGGGTTAAAGCAATATTTTTGTGGGAAAAATGTATTTTTACATTTTCACGGCTCAACGATATAAAATTCTGTGAAGCACCTGGGGGTTCAAGCTGCTCACCACACCTCTAGTTACGTTCCTTGAGGGGTGTAGTTTTCAAAATGGGGTCGCTTGTGAGGGGTTTACACTGTTTAGGTACATCAGTAGCTCTGCAAACGCGACATGGCGTCCGCTATGCATTCCAGCTGATCTTGTGTTCCAAAAGTCAAATGGCGCTCCTTCCCTTCAGTACTCTACTGTGTGCCAAAACAGTAGTATTCCCCCACATATGGGGTATCGGTGTAGTAGGGAGAAATTGCACACAAATTTTGTGGTCCATTTTCACCTGTTACTCCATATGTAATAAAAAAAAATTAGAGCTAAAGTAAAATTTTTATGGAAAAAAAGAAAAAAAAATGTTCATTAATAAAAATTAAAAGTTTGAAAATTACTAAATTTTCACCAGATTTCCGATATATTCACAAATAAGCACAAGACGTATTGACCAAATTTCATGAAGTACAATATTGTATGTCATGAAAAAGCAATTTCAGAATCGGTGGGATCTGTCGACATGTTCCAGCGTTATTACTTCATAAAGTGACAGTGGTCAGAATTGAAAAAATTGGCCTGGTTATAAAGGTAAAACAGGATTTGGGGTGAAAGGGTTAAGCAAAGAGTGCACTGGTTCTAACAAAATTATTTCTTCTCCAACTGAAAGACCAAAGTGGAATATCATTGTACACACACTCCGTAACATTGAAATTGCAACAGTCAGAAAGAAAAGTTGTATGGAAATCACAGGAGTTACTCATCTGCAAATGATGAAAAAAGGACAAAATTTCAAAACATCTCAATTTTTTCTGTCTGAAGTATGAGCCCCACGTGCAGAAATTCTTGCACTTGCACGCCCTGGCTGCTACCAGTGATATTATTAATGGTTGTCTGAGCATTTTTTTTTTTGCCACGTTGAATTCATTTGGCAAATCATCAAGATCTGCTGCTGGCAGCTGACTTCATATCATCCTATCTACCCCAAAATTGGATCATTGAAAACTTTAGCTCAGGGCACAAAAGATAAGCCACATACCCAGAAAAATTATAATGTTACAGGTTTCGGAAAAAGGCAACACAAGCAAAAAGTGTTTTGTTTCTGAAAAAATTTCAGAATTTTTTTCACCACTGAAATGAAATAATAAAATAAACAATAGAAAAAACTATACATGTTTGGTATGTGCGTACTCGTACTGATCTGGAGAATCATACTGCTTGGTCAATTTTACTATACAGTGAACATGGTAGATTAAAAAAGAAAAAAAAAAAAAAGCAAATTGTGGAATTGAACTGTTTATGGAAATTCAATGCACTTGGAATTTTTTGAGGAGTTACAACACGCTTGGAATTTTTTTCCCTGCTTTTCCCTTGCATCACATGATAAAATGAATGGTGTCATTCAAAAGTATAACTCGTCCTAAAATAAATGACCCTCATACAGCTATGTGGGTGGAAAAATACAAGAAATATGGCTCTTGGAAGAATGGGAGGAAACATTAAAGTGAAAAAAATGGAAACTAGCCATGTCATGAAGGTGTTAATCAATCTGGACTGTTGGGTGAGTGATGCGCTCCTCGGTGCACATCCCACCACAAATCCTACTGTAATCCCTGCTGGAGTAAAGTTTGTGGGGTAGCGAGCACCGCCGCTAGCCGTGCATTTGACAAGCGGCGGTCGCCACTACCCCATTCATCTCCAGCTCCACTCTCATTGAGGGAGCTTGACGAAAATGGTACAAGAACCCCAAAATTTGCAACCTGAATCCTGAAGTAAAAGCTTTGCTAAATTGGGCCCATTGTGTTTTCACTCTCGTGTTTTAACTGATTTTTCTCTTTTTGGATTCCATTCAGATCACACCAAAAAAAAAAAAGAAAATTTTTTGAAAATTTTGCAGATGATTAACATGTTTATTGATCCTATGATTTTGCAAATTTTCCTTCTTGGTGTTGCAATTTCAATGTTGTGGAGTGTTACATAGCTATATAGTGCAGTTGAAAAAAAGACACATAGCCATGAATTTCACCCAAGGGATGGGAAAGGATAATGGGAATGGGGTATAGGTACATCCCTAATGCATGACGCTCTCTGACCTAAAGAGCAGGTTTTGTCTCCTGATCACGAGTGTTGATCAACAGAATCAACATTGAGAGCAAAAATTCTTAGAAAAATATCTGAGCCTTTTTTGAAACCATAAGCGGTTCCTACCTCTCTGGCATTACACTGGCCATGATAGACAAGGGTGATGGCTTAGGTATTCAAATGATCCAGTCAAACCCAAATGGAGCCTCAACCAGTATCTTGAGATCAGGGCACATTCGCTAATTTGAGTATATTAGTAAATTATACAATATATTTTTCTTTCTCATATATTTCTTGTATGTCCCGCTAAGGCAAAGAGGAAACTTTTTTGGGGGCATCCATTGGGTCTATAAAGTTATTTCCTGACATATTGGCAGAGCGTGCACTCCAGACCTGATGTGATTGCAGCCTTTACTTTTCGGTTGAAAATCTGCCAGTTTAATGGGAGAAATATTGATCTTGACTGATTGTAAGTTAATGGGGTCTTCCGAGCACTGTTGGCATGACTCCATGCCTCCATGGCTTTCATTATAGGTTGTAGGACAGGTGTAGACAGAGCGTAATCCTTTCTTGTCTTGTTAGAGCGGCTACCAATGGTAACCACCTATAATGCTGCCTTTGACCTTCGTTTTACATTATTATCACCATACAGATCAATTATTCTGAAAATAAACAACATTTAGCAGCAAAACGTTATAAAACAGCAGAAAAACTTACCTTCAGAGAGTTGCGCTTCTAGCACTTGACAATGCCGCTGGGCTGTTCCTCGAGAAAAGTATTTCTAAATTAATTCTGAAAAGCCTTTCCCCCATCTTTTTAAGCCTATTATTTTAACCCTTACTTTACTTCACCAGTAAAGAATCATGGCACAACATTATATCATACCATGACTACCATAACGCCAAAGATAAGTCATGTTCCCGGCATGATATCCAAGCTCGCTGCTGGAAATCAATGAATGAGATAGAAAAAAATTGAGTTAAAGGCGCCTAAGAATCCAGCCCAGTCCAATACTAAAGAACTATTCAAAGTTTGCTATGTATTTCTCAAATCTCATAATCTCCTTTCTCTGGGAATGTGCTGCAGGTCTCGCCTCCGCTTGTGATAAGTAGCACCAGTCAGCAAATTGTTCACTTGGACCCTTTCTGTTGGCACAGGGTAGGAGAGGGAAGAACATTTTCTTTGATAGAAGTAAAGTTAAGGAATCAACAATTAAAAAGTTTGACAACATCTGATTCATGGATGTAAATTTCCATCAGTTGGACAAAACCACTTATTGTCCTTTCTACATATTCTGTAATGTACAAAGCCCTCATTCATATTCCTAGTCTGATTAAATAGCAGTTTTCTGCTGGCTTTTATATCAGTGTTAAAATATCAGTTGCTGTTGGCTCCAGATCCCAACCTTTTATACCCACTCTGCACTGAAATACAGTCAGGTCCACAAATATTTAGACAGTGACACAGGTTTTGGCATTTTAGCAGTTTCCCAGAACATATTCAAGATAGAGTTATATAAATTATATGGGCTTAAAGTGAAGACTCTCAGATTTAATTTCAGGATATTTACATCCCATATGTAGTGGCCTCTTTTTCAAGTAACCAAAGGTAATTGGACAATTATCTGAAAAAGGTCTTTAATGGGTTGCATGGGCTATTCCATCATTAGTCCATCATCAATTAAGCAGGTAAAAGGTCTGGAGCTGATTCTAGGAGTGACATTTGCATTTGGAAGCTGTTACTGTGAACCCACAACATGCGGTTAAAGGAGCTCTCAATGGAAGAGAAACAGACCATCATTAGGCTGAAAAAAAAGTAGAAATCCATCGGAGAGATAGCAGAAATGTTAGGAGTTGCTATATCAACAGTTTGTTACATTCTGAAGAAAAAAGTGCACTGGTGAGCATGGAAATGCAAAAAGGCCTCGATGTCCACAAAAGACAACATTGGTGGATTAAAGTAGAATCCATTCCATGGTGAAGAAAATCCCTTCAGAACATCCCCACCAAGTGAAAAACGCTCTCCAGGGAGTAAGTGTTTCAGTATCTAAGTCTACCATAAAGAGAAGACTTCATGAAAGCAAATACAGAGGGTTCACAGCAAGGTGCAAACCATTAATCAGCCTTAAACATAGAAATGCCATATAAGACTTTTCCAAAAACCATCTAATGAAGTTGCCCAGTTCTTGAAAAGCAAAACTAAGAACGACATGAACCAGAATGATGGAAGTAAGAAAGTATGGAAAGCGCTTGGAACAGCTCATAATCCTCGGCACAGCACATCCTGTGTAACACATGGTAGAGGTAGTGTGATGGCGCGGGCATGTATGGCTTCCAATGGCGCTGGGTCACTAGTATTTTATTGATGATGTGACTGAAGACAGAAGCAGCTGGATGAATTCAGAAGTGTACAGGGCGATTCTTTCCGATCAGATTCTGCAACCGCCAAGTCATCACCAGATTTCAACCCCATCGAGCAGTGTTTCACAGGCTGAGGACAAAACTTAAGGTAGATAGACCCACAAACAAGCAACAACTGAAGGAGGAATCCCAGTTTGGTGACGTCCATGGCTACCTGGCTTCAGGCGTCATTGCCTACAAAGGATTCTCTACAAAGTATTCAAAATGAACATTTATTTATGGTAAAGTTAATTTGTCCAATTGCTTTTGAGCCCCTGAGATGAGGAGGCTTTGTAGAAAAATGGTTGCAATTCCTAAACGTTTCACAGGATATTTTTGTTCAAATGTTTTAATTACACCTGAAAGTTTTCACTTCATTTGCATCTCAGTTATTTCATTTAATTGAAAAATAGTGGCCTGCAGAGCTGAAATCACCAAGAATCGGTCACTGGCCAAAGATTTCTGGACCTAACTCTGTATACAGTGAGCCTGCTTGTAAAATTGCCCAGCATAGAAATAGGGGCAAAACCACATGTAGAGTTATTATGGCTCCATACTACAGAGATGATCGGAAGTTAGATGATGATGCCCTGCGCTTTACCTCCTGTTGGCCCCTTTCCATATGATATACTGTCATACAGTGCCTAATTTGTAGTACCATATACTGCCCAAATGACAATGCTGTACTCTGACCAAATTGATAAAAGTACCACTATACACAGGGTTAGTTTTAGACAAATTGGAGCCCTGGATGAAATTCAAACTGAGGCCTCCAATCCTGAAATATTACATGGACAACACTGTAACAGTCAAAGAATACAGTAGAAACTATAAGTATATAAAGCTCAATAGTATATAAGGCCCTGTTCACACTGTTTCTGCAGAGCATCTGGTGATACCACCTGAATCCCTCTTTAATAGGATTCAGACAAATTCCCGATGGGGCCACAGACTACAATGACACAGATGGAGTTCAAACAAATTTAATTTTTTTCTGAAATTGGCTGTTTGTTTTTTTCTTAAAGTTTCAGTTTGCGTTTCTTCTTCTGAAAGTGGTCGTCTGTTCAGATGGCCGCAGAAATGTAGCAGACCACATTTCCAAATTTTTTAACTTGACTTCTTCCCAAACTTAAATGTATTTTATTCGGCTTTTTATGTGATATACCAACACAAGTAGCAAGTATTTGTGAAGTATAAAATGGAACGATACATGTTCTCCTAATTTTTTCAAAAATATAAATCTTAAAATTGTGACGTGCATTTTTATTCAGACCCCCTGTAGTCTGAGACACCTAAATACAATCCTGAGTGACCAATTGCCTCCAGAAGTCACATAATTACTAACTTGAGTCCACCTGTGAGTAATTTATTCTCAGTATAACTACAGTTGTTCTTTGAAGGTCTCAGAGGTTTGTTTGAGAACATTAGGGATCAAACAGTATCATGAAAACCAAGGAACACACCAGACAGGTCAGGGATAAAGTTGTGGAGAAGAGTAAAGCAGGGTTGGGCTATAAAAGAAAAAAAAAAATAGCTCATGGAGCACTATTCAATCCATCATCCAAAAATGGAAGGAGTATGGCGTGACTGCAAACCTATCAAGACATGACTGTCCACCTAAACTGACATCCCAAGCAAGGAGAGAACTAATGAACTCCAGCAGTCTAGAGGCCCATGGTCACTGTGGAGGAGCTGCAGAAATCCATGGCTCAGGTGGAGGAATCTATCCACATGACAACCATTAGTTGTACACACCACAAATCTGTCCTTTACGGAAGAGAGGCAAGAAAAAAGCCATTTTTTTTAACGCAAGCCATAACAATTCCTGTTTGCAGTTTGCAAGACGGGTATATAGGGGACACAGCATGTGGAAGAAGGTGCTCTGGTTAGACTAGACCAAAGTAGAACTTTTTGGGCTAAATGCAAAACGCTATGTGTGGCAGGAAACTAACACTGCATATCACCCTGAAAATGCCATCTCGACTGTCAAACATGGTGGTGGCAGTACCTTGCTGTGGGGATGCTTTTCTTCAGCATGGACAGTGAAGCTGGTCTGAGTTGATGGGAAAATGGATGTAGCTAAAAATCAGGGCAATCCTGGAGAAAAACCTGCTAGAGGCTGAAAAAGGCTTTAGACTGGGCCGTAGGTTCACCTTCCAGCAGGACAACGACCTTAAACACACTATCAGAGCAACAATGGATGGTTTATATCAAAGCATATTCATGTATGTGACTAGCTCAGTCACAGTCCAGACCTAAATCGTATCGAGAATCTATGACAAGACTTGAAAATTGCTGATCACAGACGTCTCCATCCAATCTCAGTGAGCTAGAGCAAGTTTGCGGCAAAGAATGGGCAAAGATTTCAGCCTCAAGATATGCAAAGCTAGTAGAGACAGATCCCAAAAGATCTGCAGCTGTAATTGCAGAGAAAGGTGGTCCTTCAAAGTGACTCAGGGAGGATGAATACAAAAGGACGCCATAATATTCAGATTTATATTTTTAGAATATTTAAAAAAAAAAAAAAGAAAAGAAAAAAGTATCGTTTCCTTTACACTTCACAAATATTTGCTACTTTGTGTTGATATATCACATAAAATCCCACTAAAATAAGAAATGTCTCATGATTTAGGAATCATACAGACAGTATTGTGCTATCATCATATTGTTGTTATGCTGCCTTGCAATAGGGTTTGCCCCTTTTAGAAGTTTCTGTCCAGTAGCTCTGATGTCACTAACGCCTCCCTTCTTCGTCCTCATCCTGTGTGTCAGCCATGTTATGAAGAGCACGTCTGCATCTCTGGTTCAGAATAAGTTATTTTTACCTAATGTAATTGTACATACCTACAAGAATTCGGCTGGAAAATAAATCTTCTTCTGGAATCTTCACACGTGCCTCTGCAGTCGAGTTCAGGCTATCTGATGAAACCATTTTGTGAGTAACGGTACATGGAAAGCCATGGAAACGGTCTCTCAAGCGCCCACACACTCCACCTAGTTATGGAATCCGAATAAAATACATGAAAGTTGGTGGGAGTAATGTGAAAAATTTCACCGGGTATGAATACTTTTTCAAGGCTCTGTATTAGGATATTTTGTCTCTGTCCTAGAGATGCCCACCTAGTAAACAATCAACCAATCGTGTTAGGACACATATTATATAAAGTACCACCTACAATCCTATCATCGCTTTTTTCCTCAGTCTTTGGTCATTGCAAAGACCATGCAGGTTCTCCTGCCTTCCCACCATTTTTTTTTTCTGTTTCTGTCAGAGATAGGGATCTATTTGCTTATTCAGCAAGGCATTCATACCATCGGGGTGTCTCTGGTTTATTTAAGCTAGTTTTTTTTTCATATGAGAAGACATAATTCTTTGGTCCATAAAAGGAGGTGTCCTTCCAGTTGAGTCACTGCCCGTTTCAGTTTTTAATACCAATGGGTATCCCTTCTTCTAGGTATTCAGAAGGGTGAACCCGAACAAAGGGTGTCCATACATGTACAACCTTTGGGCCATTTTTCAGAAAGGGTATCCCTCTGTTGGATCACTAAGCATTTTTTTCTTGCTGTCCACAACATATCACAGCAGATTACTGCTTACTACAGGTATGGAAATCAGAATGGTGTTATAATGCCTCCCCCTCCCAGCCCCCTATATGGTATAATGGCAACCACACACAAAGCCTCCCAAACGGTACAATGCACCCCCCCCACAGCCCTCCAAACTGTATGATGCCCCCAGCCCTCTATATGGTATAATGCCCCCCACACACACAGCCCTCCAAAAGGTATAATGCCCCCCACACACCCCTCCAAATGGTATAATGCCCCACACACACACAGCCCTCCAAATGGTATAATGCCCCCCACACACACAGCCCTCCAAATGGTATAATGCCCCCCACACACACAGCCCTCCAAATAGTATAATGCTCCCCACACACACAGCCCTCCAAATGGTATAATGCCCCCCACACACATAGCCCTCCAAACAGTATAATGCTCCCCACACACATAGCCCTCCAAATGGTATAATGCCCCCCACACACATAGCCCTCCAAATGGTATAATGCCCCCCACGCACACAGCCCTCCAAATGGTATAATGCCCCCACACACATAGCCCTCCAAATAGTATAATGCTCCCCACACACATAGCCCTCCAAATGGTATAATGCCCCCCACACATAGCCGTCCAAATGGTATAATGCCCCACACATACACAGCCCTCCAAATGGTATAATGCCCCCCACACACATAGCCCTCCAAATGGTATAATGCCCCCCACACACACAGCCCTCCAAATGGTATAATGCCCCCCACACACATAGCCCTCCAAATAGTATAATGCTCCCCACACACACAGCCCTCCAAATGGTATAATGCCCCCACACAAAAACAACCCTCCAAATGGTATAATGCCCCCTACACACATAGCCCTTCAAATGGTATAATGCCCCCCACACATAGCCGTCCAAATGGTATAATGCCCCCCACACACATAGCCCTCCAAATGGTGTAATGCCCCCCCACACACAGCCCTCCAAATGGTATAATGCCCCCACACACATAGCCCTCCAAATGGTATAATGCCCCCCACACACATAGCCCTCCAAATGGTGTAATGCCCCCCCACATACAGCCCTCCAAATGGTATAATGCCCCCCCACACACACAGCCCTCCAAATGGTATAATGCCCCCCCACACACACACAGCCCTCCAAATGGTATAATGCCCCCCCACACACACAGCCCTCCAAATGGTATAATGCCCCCACACACACAGCCCTCCAAATGGTATAATGCCCCCACACACACAGCCCTCCAAATGGTATAATGCCCCACACACACACAGCCCTCCAAATGGTATAATGCCCCCCACACACATAGCCCTCCAAATGGTATAATGCCCCCCACACACAGCCCTCCAAATGGTAAAATGCCCCACACACATAGCCCTCCAAATGGTATAATGCCCCCCACACACATAGCCCTCCAAATGGTGTAATGCCCCCCCACATACAGCCCTCCAAATGGTATAATGCCCCCCACACACATAACCCTCCAAATGGTATAATGCCCCCCACACACACAGCCCTCCAAATGGTATAATGCCCCCCCACACACACACAGCCCTCCAAATGGTATAATGCCCCCCCACACACAGCCCTCCAAATGGTATAATGCCCCCCACACACAGCCCTCCAAATGGTATAATGCCCCCCACACACACAGCCCTCCAAATGGTATAATGCCCCCCACACACACAGCCCTCCAAATGGTATAATGCCCCCACACACATAGCCCTCCAAATGGTATAATGCCCCCCACACACAGCCCTCCAAATGGTATAATGCCACACACACATAGCCCTCCAAATGGTATAATGCCCCCCACACACATAGCCCTCCAAATGGTGTAATGCCCCCTCACATACAGCCCTCCAAATGGTATAATGCCCCCCCACACACATAACCCCCCAAATGGTATAATGCCCCCCACACACACAGCCCTCCAAATGGTATAATGCCCCCCCACACACACAGCCCTCCAAATGGTATAATGCCCCCCCCACACACACAGCCCTCCAAATGGTATAATGCCCCCCACACACAGCCCTCCAAATGGTATAATGCCCCCCACACACACAGCCCTCCAAATGGTATAATGCCCCACACACACACAGCCCTCCAAATGGTATAATGCCCCCCACACACATAGCCCTCCAAATGGTATAATGCCCCCCACACACAGCCCTCCAAATGGTATAATGCCCCACACACACACAGCCCTCCAAATGGTATAATGCCCCCCACACACATAGCCCTTCAAATGGTATAATGCCCCCACACACATAGCCCTCCAAATGGTGTAATGCCCCCCCACACACAGCCCTCCAAATGGTATAATGCCCCCCACACACATAGCCCTCCAAATGGTATAATGCCCCCCACACACATAGCCCTCCAAATGGTGTAATGCCCCCCCACATACAGTGCTCCAAATGGTATAATGCCCTCCCACACACATAACCCTCCAAATGGTATAATGCCCCCCACACACACAGCCCTCCAAATGGTATAATGCCCCCCCACACACACAGCCCTCCAAATGGTATAATGCCCCCCCACACACACAGCCCTCCAAATGGTATAATGCCCCCCACACACCCATCCAAATGGTATAATGCCCCACACACACACAGCCCTCCAAATGGTATAATGCCCCCCACACACACAGCCCTCCAAATGGTATAATGCCCCCCACACACATAGCCCTCCAAATAGTATAATGCTCCCCACACACATAGCCCTCCAAATGGTATAATGCCCCCCACACACATAGCCTTCCAAATGGTATAATGCCCCCCCACACACAGCCCTCCAAATGGTATAATGCCCCCACACACATAGCCCTCCAAATGGTATAATGCCCCCCACACACATAGCCCTCCAAATGGTGTAATGCCCCCCCACATACAGTGCTCCAAATGGTATAATGCCCCCCCACACATAACCCTCCAAATGGTATAATGCCCCCCACACACACAGCCCTCCAAATTGTATAATGCCCCCCCACACACACAGCCCTCCAAATGGTATAATGCCCCCCCACACACACAGCCCTCCAAATGGTATAATGCCCCACACACACATAGCCCTCCAAATGGTGTAATGCCCCCCCACATACAGCCCTCCAAATGGTATAATGCCCCCCCACACACATAACCCTCCAAATGGTATAATGCCCCCCACACACACAGCCCTCCAAATGGTATAATGCCCCCCCACACACAGCCCTCCAAATGGTATAATGCCCCCCCACACACAGCCCTCCAAATGGTATAATGCCCCCCCCACAGCCCTCCAAATGGTATAATGCCCCCCACACACACAGCCCTCCAAATGGTATAATGCCCCACACACACACAGCCCTCCAAATGGTATAATGCCCCACACACACAGCCCTCCAAATGGTATAATGCCCCACACACACATAGCCCTCCAAATGGTATAATGCCCCCCACACACACAGCCCTCCAAATGGTATAATGCCCCCCACACAAAAACAGCCCTCCAAATGGTATAATGCCCCCCACACACATAGCCCTTCAAATGGTATAATGCCCCCACACACATAGCCCTCCAAATGGTGTAATGCCCCCCCACACACAGCCCTCCAAATGGTATAATGCCCCACACACACACAGCCCTCCAAATGGTATAATGCCCCCCACACACATAGCCCTTCAAATGGTATAATGCCCCCACACACATAGCCCTCCAAATGGTGTAATGCCCCCCCACACACAGCCCTCCAAATGGTATAATGCCCCCCACACACATAGCCCTCCAAATGGTATAATGCCCCCCACACACATAGCCCTCCAAATGGTGTAATGCCCCCCCACATACAGTGCTCCAAATGGTATAATGCCCTCCCACACACATAACCCTCCAAATGGTATAATGCCCCCCACACACACAGCCCTCCAAATGGTATAATGCCCCCCCACACACACAGCCCTCCAAATGGTATAATGCCCCCCCACACACACAGCCCTCCAAATGGTATAATGCCCCCCACACACCCCTCCAAATGGTATAATGCCCCACACACACACACAGCCCTCCAAATGGTATAATGCCCCCCACACACACAGCCCTCCAAATGGTATAATGCCCCCCACACACATAGCCCTCCAAATAGTATAATGCTCCCCACACACATAGCCCTCCAAATGGTATAATGCCCCCCACACACATAGCCCTCCAAATGGTGTAATGCCCCCCCACATACAGTGCTCCAAATGGTATAATGCCCCCCCCCCACACATAACCCTCCAAATGGTATAATGCCCCCCACACACACAGCCCTCCAAATTGTATAATGCCCCCCCACACACACAGCCCTCCAAATGGTATAATGCCCCCCCCACACACACAGCCCTCCAAATGGTATAATGCCCCCCACACACAGCCCTCCAAATGGTATAATGCCCCCCACACACATAGCCCTCCAAATGGTGTAATGCCCCCCCACATACAGCCCTCCAAATGGTATAATGCCCCCCCACACACATAACCCTCCAAATGGTATAATGCCCCCCACACACACAGCCCTCCAAATGGTATAATGCCCCCCACACACAGCCCTCCAAATGGTATAATGCCCCCCCACACACAGCCCTCCAAATGGTATAATGCCCCCCCCACAGCCCTCCAAATGGTATAATGCCCCCCACACACACAGCCCTCCAAATGGTATAATGCCCCACACACACACAGCCCTCCAAATGGTATAATGCCCCACACACACACAGCCCTCCAAATGGTATAATGCCCCACACACACATAGCCCTCCAAATGGTATAATGCCCCCCACACACACAGCCCTCCAAATGGTATAATGCCCCCCACACAAAAACAGCCCTCCAAATGGTATAATGCCCCCCACACACATAGCCCTTCAAATGGTATAATGCCCCCCACACACATAGCCCTCCAAATGGTATAATGCCCCCCACACACATAGCCCTCCAAATAGTATAATGCTCCCCACACACATAGCCCTCCAAATGGTATAATGCCCCCCACACACATAGCCCTCCAAATGGTGTAATGCCCCTCCACATACAGCCCTCCAAATGGTATAATGCCCCCCCACACACATAACCCTCCAAATGGTGTAATGCCCCCCCCACATACAGCCCTCCAAATGGTATAATGCCCCCCCACACACATAACCCTCCAAATGGTATAATGCCCCCCACACACACAGCCCTCCAAATGGTATAATGCCCCCCCACACACAGCCCTCCAAATGGTATAATGCCCCCCCACACACAGCCCTCCAAATGGTATAATGCCCCCCCCACCAGCCCTCCAAATGGTATAATGCCCCCCACACACACAGCCCTCCAAATGGTATAATGCCCCACACACACACAGCCCTCCAAATGGTATAATGCCCCACACACACACAGCCCTCCAAATGGTATAATGCCCCACACACACATAGCCCTCCAAATGGTATAATGCCCCCCACACACACAGCCCTCCAAATGGTATAATGCCCCCCACACAAAAACAGCCCTCCAAATGGTATAATGCCCCCCACACACATAGCCCTTCAAATGGTATAATGCCCCCCACACACATAGCCCTCCAAATGGTATAATGCCCCACACACACATAGCCCTCCAAATAGTATAATGCTCCCCACACACATAGCCCTCCAAATGGTATAATGCCCCCCACACACATAGCCCTCCAAATGGTATAATGCCCCCCCACACACAGCCCTCCAAATGGTATAATGCCCCCCCACACACATAGCCCTCCAAATGGTATAATGCCCCCCACACACATAGCCCTCCAAATGGTATAATGCCCCCCCACACAGCCCTCCAAATGGTATAATGCCCCCCACACACACAGCCCTCCAAATGGTATAATGCCCCACACACACACAGCCCTCCAAATGGTATAATGCCCCACACACACACAGCCCTCCAAATGGTATAATGCCCCCCACACACACAGCCCTCCAAATGGTATAATGCCCCACACACATAGCCCTCCAAATGGTATAATGCCCCCCACACACACAGCCCTCCAAATGGTATAATGCCCCCACACAAAAACAGCCCTCCAAATGGTATAATGCCCCCCACACACATAGCCCTTCAAATGGTATAATACCCCCCACACACATAGCCCTCCAAATGGTATAATGCCCCACACACACATAGCCCTCCAAATGGTGTAATGCCCCCCACACACACAGCCCTCCAAATGGTATAATGCCCCCACACACATAGCCCTCCAAATGGTATAATGCCCCCCACACACATAGCCCTCCAAATGGTGTAATCCCCCCCACATACAGCCCTCCAAATGGTGTAATGCCCCCCCACATACAGCCCTCCAAATGGTATAATGCCCCCCCACACACAACCCTCCAAATGGTATAATGCCCCCCCCACACACATAGCCCTCCAAATGGTATAATGCCCCCCCCACACACAGCCCTCCAAATGGTATAATGCCCTACACACATAGCCCTCCAAATGGTATAATGCCCCCCCACACACATAACCCTCCAAATGGTATAATGCCCCCCACACACACATCCCTCAAACAGGATAATGGTCCCCCCACACATCCCTCAAACTGGTATAATGTTCCCCCACACAGACACACAGACCTCCCAGCGATGCTAATGTGGCACCCCCCCAGGAGTATGGTCGCCACAGTGGCATTACCTTCCTCCTCTTTAGGGTGATGTCATGCTTGGAAGCAATGAAGGATCTCTCTATCAGGTAAATCAGCACACAGCACAGTTCCCACTCCAGGCCAGCAGAGGGAGCTCTGAACCAAACTGGGGGAGGAGCTGCTCTCTGGGGCCAGGAAAGGGAAGTTGGTTCAGTTCTGTGGAGAGGGAAAGGAGTGCAGAGGTGGAGAGAGGAGCTGGAGGATTGAGCAGAATTCAGGCTCACTTCTAGCTGTAGCGCATGGTCCGGAGTCCGGTATCCGAGGTTGTATGGATGCTGATGGTCCTGCAGCAGAAACAGGAGGAAGGAGAGGCTGTAAATCCTCTGTTCCCAACTAAGACTCGGAGGCACAGCAGCAACTTGTGTGAGCCAGAAAGAGGAGACTACGGCTGCCTGCCATGCGAGGGGAGTTCTAAAAGAGAGCAGGCAAGAGGAACTTCAGTGTAACTCAGTACTGCATGTACCTCAGAAAAGCGCTAGAAAGAAGACAACACAACCCATCTGCATAGAGAGATTCCTAAGTTTCTTCCAGGCTAATCAGCTCCTGTTCATCTGTAATCTGAATCCTGGACTGCACTTACAAAGCACAGTAAAAAGGTAAAGGAAACTGCACCCTGTTGTGTCATCGCCTTCTTCTTCAAACCCTCCAGCACTGCTTCATCTCTGTGCCAGACACTACACCCTCTTTCTCAACACCTATTACCACTGCCCTGGGACCACAGCTCTACCTGTGGGGAGCCCTTACATCTTGCTGCCTTATACCATCTGTCCCAGAGGATCTGCCTGCAGCGTCGGCTTAACCCCTTCTTTGCCGAGCACCACAGATGGCGTCACATATCATCCACCTATAAACTTTATTCAGCCACGTTTCACCCCTTTTGCATGGACGCCCAGGGCCACGGACTGGGTCACCGCCACCGTGACACATCCCTCTGAGACACCAGCCCGGTACCGAGTAACCCCACTGCCCTGGCGGGCGATCCACTAGAGCCAAGACGCAGTGACGTCACCGTGCCCTCTGCGCTATGACGCTAGAGCCAAGACGCACAGGGAGCGGACGGCTCCATCATCATTGCTTTCAACTGCATCTGAATTTGGGATGCAGATACAGTTGAAAGTGCGATGTTGGGCACCATAGTGGCCACGTGCATTTCTGCTATCAGCGGTTCCACACTGCCGATGTATCCCCCCCCCCCTTCCTCAATGCTTATACAAAGTACATTGCCGCTAATTACATGCTGCTGCCTATGTTACTGGAAAGCACATTGATGCACATTACATATACTGTATATTACAATGTCTGGGTTTTCCCAGTTCATATTAAGGAGAATCCGTGAAGCATATTTAATGCCCATGGGGAGTATGGGAGTCATGCTGCTGCATATTACATATGGACACTCCATGCAGCACAGTAAGTGGTGAGCTCATTCTCACGTGGATTTTTTCAGCATATTGCAGTGTCCGGACAGATTCCAGATCCCCAGTTTTTGCTACTTATATTCCCGTCCAATGTTATGGAAATTCCGACCCTGCTTTTTAATCGGGAATCCTTTATTTCCCCGCCACTTCTGATATCTGCAGTGCACTCTCCTACTCCACCTGTATTTCGGATGCTGTGTAGCTGCTGGCTCCTGTGCTCGTCTCCCGACTTATGAGGTCACTTACTGTGCACATAGGTTATCATATATATATATATATATATATATATATATATATATATATATATGTTCCTTATGACTCTGACATAACACACTGTGTATAAGTATGCCTATGTGTGCTCTGCAAATTGCCTCTCCAGAGAGGAAGAGGACTAGAACTTTTATCGCGCCTCCTGTTGGAAGCAGCGATCCGACAAGTCGCTATTGACCCTTTAACGGGCCTTGTAATATGACGTAGGATAAAAGTCAGATCAGATTCTCACTCGCTGCTTCATTTTGTGATCCACATGGTAGATCCTGGGATGAGACCGACTAGCAGATCATGCATTTAATTCCACACTGCTGGTGGATTGAATGGGTAAAGGGCATATTCCATATTTTAGAAACTGTGGATCCATCCACTCCAGGATTTTCGTTTCTTCAGCGCTGGCATGGTGCAACTCATGTAAGTTCCCTGACCCTAGTATAAGTCATGAGGTCCAAAAAATGGAGAACTACAGATATTACATACCATGGGAATCACCACGATGGTAACATTTAACTCAAGTACACACATTATATATATATATATATATATATATATATATATATATACAGTGGGGAAAAAAAGTATTTAGTCAGTCAGCAATAGTGCAAGTTCCACCACTTAAAAAGATGAGAGGCGTCTGTAATTTACATCATAAGTAGACCTCAACTATGGGAGACGAACTGAGAAAAAAAAATCCAGAAAATCACATTGTCTGTTTTTTTTTCATTTTATTTGCATATTATGGTGGAAAATAAGTATTTGGTCAGAAACAAAATTTCATCTCAATACTTTGTGATATATCCTTTGTTGGCAATGACAGAGGTCAAACGTTTTCTGTAAGTCTTCACAAATTTGCCACACACTGTTGTTGGTATATTGGCCCATTCCTCCATGCAGATCTCCTCTAGAGCAGTGATGTTTTTGGCTTTTCTCTTGGCAACACAGACTTTCAACTCCCTTCAAAGGTTTTCTATAGGGTTGAGATCTGGAGACTGGCTAGGCCACTCCAGGACCTTGAAATGCTTCTTACGAAGCCACTCCTTCGTTGCCCTGGCGGTGTGCTTTGGATCATTGTCATGTTGAAAGACCCAGCCACGTTTCATCTTCAATGCCCTTGCTGATGGAAGGAGGTTTGCACGCAAAATCTCACGATACATGGCCCCATTCATTCTTTCATGTACCCGGATCAGTCGTCCTGGCCCCTTTGCAGAGAAACAGCCCCAAAGCATGATGTTTCCACCACCATGCTTTACAGTAGGTATGGTGTTTGATGGATGCAACTCAGTATTCTTTTTCCTCCAAACACGACAAGTTGTGTTTCTACCAAACAGTTCCAGTTTGGTTTCATCAGACCATAGGACATTCTCCCAAAACTCCTCTGGATCATCCAAATGCTCTCTAGCAAACTTCAGACGGGCCCGGACATGTACAGGCTTAAGCAGTGGGACACGTCTGGCACTGCAGGATCTGAGTCCATGGTGGCGTAGTGTGTTACTTATGGTAGGCCTTGTTACATTGGTCCCAGCTCTCTGCAGTTCATTCACTAGGTCCCCCCGCGTGGTTCTGGGATTTTTGCTCACCGTTCTTGTGATCATTCTGACCCCACGGGGTGGGATTTTGCGTGGAGCACCAGATCGAGGGAGATTATCAGTGGTCTTGTATGTCTTCCATTTTCTAATTATTGCTCCCACAGTTGATTTCTTCACTCCAAGCTGGTTGGCTATTGCAGATTCAGTCTTCCCAGCCTGGTGCAGGGCTACAATTTTGTTTCTGGTGTCCTTTGACAGCTCTTTGGTCTTCACCATAGTGGAGTTTGGAGTCAGACTGTTTGAGGGTGTGCACAGGTGTCTTTTTATACTGATAACAAGTTTAAACAGGTGCCATTACTACAGGTAATGAGTGGAGGAAAGAGGAGACTCTTAAAGAAGAAGTTACAGGTCTGTGAGAGCCAGAAATCTTGATTGCTTGTTTCTGACCAAATACTTATTTTCCACCATAATATGCAAATAAAATGAAAAAAAAACAGACAATGTGATTTTCTGGATTTTTTTTTCTCAGTTTGTCTCCCATAGTTGAGGTCTACCTATGATGTAAATTACAGACGCCTCTCATCTTTTTAAGTGGTGGAACTTGCACTATTGCTGACTGACTAAATACTTTTTTTCCCCACTGTATATATATTACAGTATGACAGTTCTGCTGCCAACAAAGACAATCCCTAATTATATCCAGACACTGAATCATTATTCTATATCCATTTCAGACAATAATAATCCTCAAAACGCGTTTCGCATTAAGCTTCCTCAGGTGGTTACTGTGGATCTGTCTCACGCCCCTTAAATAATGGTCTTTTAACTAGGTAAATCCTTTTAACTGATGCCAAAAATACTGAGAATATGGTGTATTAAATGTTTACCTTACCAATCCAGGTCTTGTAGACAATCAATAGACTAATAGGTATGTTCCATTCTCCAAAAAGCAATCCATAGGTTCTCCAGGAAATACAGCAAGAAACACAAATTATAATCTAGTTTTAGACTAATTCCTAAAACTTACTTTGTAGTTGCTTGGAGAGACTGACTACGAAGAGGCTGAAGTCATGACTCACAGAGATGTGGAGCGGTCCCGAGTGAGCCGAGAGACCTGTTTAATAATTAGACCCCCTGAGAACGGATTTCTTTTCAGCTGGATCCCCCACCTACTGATGCCCTTAATCAGACCCTACTGCCAGCTCCAACAAGCATATCTGTCTAGAAAGACTTTTTTCCCACAAGACTTTCCAAATTCTGTACAAGTAACAGAGGGCTGATGTGCTGACTGCTGGGGATAAGGCTGTAATTAACATTTAGAAGAGACTCGTGGAAGGAAACTTGCGCTGCTTTCATCAGAATTTGTGTTTTGTATATTGTATATAACTTTTGATATTATATTTTTAACTCTTTTATGGAAAACTTATGCACTATTTTTTCATGATTTTAAAGAAAGTGATCTTAGGCTAAATGGCAAAATTCCAGTTTCTCCCTTCAACAACTAAGTATTTTTAAGTAGCGCACCGCTCCCCTGCACGTTGGCTTACTGCTTGCCGGGAGGTGGTGCGCTCCTGATTGATTGACACCTTGGACCGGCAGCATGGTTGCAGCACGTGCCCCAATTGTGCACACTCAAATGCAGCAAGCAAAAGCCGTTTTACCTCTGTAGAATCGGAGGAGAACAGCCACCCGGAAGCTGGCAAACATTTATCATGTTTAGGAAACCCCTTTAAAGGGGTTATCAAGACTCAGAAAAAAAAATGCTTAAAGAAAAACAGGTTGTGTCTGGTATTGCAGGTCAGATGCAAACTAGTGTTCTGCTTTTTTGCTGGGTGCTCGCCAGCAACTTATACTAACAATTTTAAATTGCCCTGGTCATGGGGTAACCAGCCAAGTAGTATGAACTAGAGGAAGGTGAAAGAATTCTCAAGGAGGGGTCATATAATAGGGGAAAATTTTTCAGCGAGGGCAAGTATTAAGAAGGGAGTGTTGCCTTCCTCTATCTAATTCCTCCTTTTTTTTCCCATATATGACCCAATAATCAGCTTGCCACCCTTCCTATTTGGTCGGTACACTAAAAAGAGGGTTTATGGTGGTAGATTCCATTATTGAAGGTTTTGTGGGTGTTTTTGGATACTCGGGGGAAAATATAAAAGATGCCGCAAATGGGGATTGAAAAAAAAAAACGGCAGCTATGCCATAACTAATAGTTTAATTAGAGAGTAGTGGTATTACCCTACCCTGTGATCAAGGGTAGTATGTGACTAACTACATTTCTTTTTTAGTCTGACACAGAGCTCCATATTTTTGCCATCAGAGTTAGATTCTGTCTGTTTATAGCCATCACTAGGGGGAGCTCACTGAAGCCAAATTTCCAATTGAAGATAGAGAAGCTGTATACATGTATATGCTATTAGCTGAGAAAATGCAGTACAGGGTAGATGACAAGACTGAGAAAGAGGGGGAAAGCAGATAACAGAAAGCAGAAGACACTTGTTTGTGAGAGCGCTCATGGTGGGATGGAGACCAGTTACAAGATTTACAGTGGAGCGCTCTGGATACTTGTAAGGATGCTTCTACACTGTGTTCCGGCACCCGTTCAGTGGTTCCATCAGGGCTTATGTCTGAACCTCCTGCAAAACGTAATTTGGACGTATGGGCCAATGGGGCCATAGACTATAATGGTGCCGGCAGAGTGAACGCGAGCTCTGCCATGCATCATTTTCAGAAGAGTATGCCTACTGGAGGCGGACACCCAAACACAGTCTACTATATCTGGGTATCTATATCCAGTAGGTGTATACACCTGAAAATGATGCACGGCAGAGCTCCCTATCGCTTTGTCGGCACCATTATTGTCTATAGCCTCATCAGCGCCATGGGGCCGAATAGGTGCCGGCACGCAATGTGAAAGCACCGTACCACTCCTGGTTACCTGTCCTGCTGAGTTATGTGGTGGTGGATGTCTGATGTGTGGCTTTGGTTGTATTTTCAGGCTGGCTCTTTGGTGAGCGCTGACTTTTTATGCCTTTTTGCATGCAGCCTCAGTTTTACTCTGCAAGATTTCTCTGAGAATGTCCCATGATGTTGGCTCTTATCCCAGAAAACACAAGAATGGAGTTTTCTGTGAGCTGGAGGGATTTCAATATCTCAGCAGCTTTGAGTCGTTTGGAGACAACCTGTTAAAGGGAACCTGACAGCTGATACGTGGCACCCGATCAGTGCATGAGAACAACTGATGAGCTCATCACTTGCCTGGTCAGTGTGTCAATTCTTAAGCTCGGTGCAGACGGCCATTTTCTATTTTTCCGAGAAAATTGGTCTGATTACGTTAACCAGACTCTGATCAGATCTTCTCGGAGGTTGAGAGACCCATAGACTTATATGGGTGATTTTGAACCACGACTTAAATCAAAAACAAACTTATCTCCGAAAACATAAGTGCGGTAATATAAAGACCAATCTTCCACAGTTTCTACTTCCGATCTGGTCGTCTTCTGGCTCGTGTGACTTCTGTTTCCGAGCTGCCGATTCTCACAAGTAATATGTCCCAGAAGAAAACCGGAGAGGAGCTGGATACCAAGGAAGAAGACCAACCCTAAAGATAATCTGTCAGTATAAGTACTGGAGACACGCGACAAGTCTGTACATGGGGGTCCATACGTGGGCCGTATTTTAAGGATGTTTGTATTTGCTCTTAGGATGCATTCACATTGCGTTTACGCACCCGCTCAGTGGCCCTGTCGGGGCTTACGTCCGTACCCCCTCACAAAACGAGATTTATTCGTATGCACCAACATGGCCATAGACTATAATGGTGCTGGTAGAGCGAACGTGTTCCCTGCTGTGCATCACTTTCAGGCATATACATTACAAGAGGAGTTCATTGCGGCGACCAAAAAACGTAATTTTGGCATTTTGACTTTTTTCTCGCTACGCCGTTTACTGATCAGATTAATTCTTTTTATATATTGATAGATCGGGTGATTCTGAACACGGTGATACCAAACATGTATGTTATTATTTTTTTCATTGTTTGATTTTGAATGGGACGAATGGGGGGTGATTTAAACGTTTATATATTTTATATGCCAATCCATCAGAGACCTGCTGTTACGGCGGCGGAACACGCTTAAAAAAATATAAATAAACGTGTTCGCCGCCCGGGGTCCACCGTGCAGCAGGTGATATAACCGCTGCTAGAGAGGCAGAGCACTATGGCGCTAATGTGCACGGGGAAGCGAGCTCTGTTATGCTCACAGAGCTGCAGACAAAAGAATAAAGTAATACGCTAAGTCTGTTCGGGGACACAGACTAACAGCGAAACTGTCACGGTATAAATAGTCACAGAAGTAGCCTTTAGGCAGCAGGACTACTCCCTCTAGACCTACCGTGAAATCAGACAGGAGGCGTTGCAACTGCAGATGCAGAAAAACTGCAATCGCAGCGCGGTGTGAACGGAGCCACAGAGAAGACACCGCAATCTCGCTGGCGCGATGCAGGACGCTAGCTGCTGAGAACGTATAGCTGGAGCGCGCTGACGCTAGCGCTGCTACTGGCGGCTGCCCAATCACTCACACAATCGTAATATCAGAGGGAAGGGGTTTCATAATAAGTCAGTCACCAGTCCAAGCATCCGTCACCATACATACAGCAGCAGTATGAAAATACTAGCGCATGGCATAGCGGCCATGCGCACTTTTTATAGTGTACGGGACCTGCCAGAAATCTCCAGAGCCCTGAGCTAAGCCAATGGAATCAGGAGCAGGACCTGAGCACCTGACTCCTGAACTCTAATGGGAGCTCATTCCAGGAGCATGCTCAGAAGCTGGCTGAAAGGACTTAGCCTCTGGGGACAAATGTGAGGATCTGGATCTCTGCATAAGTATGGCAGGACACAGATTCCTAACACCTGCGCTCATGTGACACGGGCGCCGATTGGCGGGATTAATGATGCGCTTCCGGCAGGATCACATTAAGTGCTGTTGTCAGAGATTGACAGCGGCATGTAACAGTTTAACAGACGCAAGTGGATCTCGATTCCACCTGCGGCTGTTAGAGGCACATGTCAGCTGATGATATCAGTTGACATGTGTCGGGAAAGATGTGGGCTCATCGCCGGAGCCCACATTAAAGGGGGAGACCCGACATGCACCATACATGTACGGTGCATGTTGCGAAGGGGTTTTAAAGGGGATCTGTCACCCCATTTTTGGACTATCAGCTGCCGGCACCGACATCAGGAATTTATCTACAGCATTCTGTAATGCTGTAGATAAGCCCCCGATGAAACCTGAACGATAAGAAAAAGAGTTAAGGCCCCTTTACATTTAGCGATGCACCAGCGATCCCGACCATGATAGGACCCGGTCAGGATCGCTGGTGCATCGCTAAATGGTCGCTAGTGAGCTGTCACACAGGCAGATCTCACAGCGATGTAGCGATGCAGCAGCGGTCGTTACTTACCTTTCAGACGCAGCGATCCTGACGTCCTCCCGCCCGCGTCCACGCGTCGCTCGTCGGCGCCAGCAGGAAGCCCAGCAGGAAGCACCCGACAAGAAATGGAACTGGACGATCTCGCGCGATCAGCGACAGACAGCGGGGGAGCCATTCGGAGGTAAATATCACACATAGCAATATCGCTGCTGTGTCACAATATTGGTGACGCTTTAGCGATATCGCTAGCGATATCGCTATGTGCAAAGGCCCCTTTAGATTATACTCACCTCTGCGTTCGGTCCGGTCCGATGGGTTTCGCCGTCCCGTCCGGCGCCTCCCATCTTCATACGATGATGTCCTCCTTGCTTCTCCCTCGGCTCCTGCGCATGCGTACTTTATCTGCCCTGTTGAGGGCAGAGCAGCATACTGCAGTGCGCAGGCGCTGGACCTCTCTGACCTTTCCTGGCGCCTGCGCACTGCAGTACTTTACTCTGCCAGTTTGGGAGGAACGGCCCCCGTTGAGTGTCTGGGTCGGAACCAAGGGAGCCGTCATCTAGGTTCCGGAGGAAACGATTCCCGGGGGACAGAGTTCGGGGATGGACCGTTGTGACAGACAGATGGGCTGGGGGAGGGACCAGTATAAAGGGGGCCGGGAATCCCCGGGACGATGAGTCAGCAGACCGGGACAGAGGCAGCAGGAGACAGTGGAAGCGACCGAGAGCTAGAGCAACTTGCCAGTGCCAGGGAAGACACTCACTGAGGACTCCAGAGGGACGGCGCCAAGACGATCGGGACATGCTGCCCCGTTCTAGCCTGTGGCCACAGCGGCCCCAGTTCAGCCCGTGGCCGCCTCACCTCAGGCCGTGGCTGCGGCCTACCCGCGGTCACCCACGGCCGCTGCCGCCTCACCTCAGCCCGCGGCTGCGGCCTGTCCCTTGCCACCCGTAGCCGCCCTGCCCTCACCAGTGGGGTGGCCGCCACTGTCCCGCTTCGGACCGCGGCAGGGGCCGAGCCTCTGCTTGCCGCGGATTCCCCGCCGCGGTTGTTAGCTGCGCAGGTGGCCTGCCCTTCGCCACCCCACATCACTGCCGCGGCCCAACCGTCCAAAGACTCCGCCGGGGCCTGTGGTGCTCCCGTGTCAACCGAGCGCCAGAGCGCTCGAAGACTTCGTCTACGCTTCAGCAACTGGGCCCAGCGACTGCTGCACCGAAAGACCACCATCCCGAACGGCAAGGGACGTCTGGACGGCTAAGTTGACTATATAATTAAGGACCCGTAGTCGGCCATACCGCATCCCTATAGAGACCGGCTATTGCCGGACGTAGTCGTGTTCTACCCCGTTTGTGTTTGCTTGTATCAAGCACCTGCGAGGGCAACCCTTGTTACCCCTTTTGTTGACCAGGCCAGGACTGAGGGAAGTTACCTCTAGTCGTATAAACGTTATTATAAAAAGCACCAAACCGTCTCACGACTCGTCACTGCATCCTGCGTACCTGCTAGCACCACACCCTCAACAGGGCAGATAAAGTACGAGTGCCCAGAAGCCGAGGGAGAAGCAAGGAGGAGGACATCATCGTACGAAGATGGGAGGCGCCGGACTGGACCCCAACACCCCCCGCCCCCCGGTGAGTATAATCTAATGTGTTTTTCTTATCTTTCAGGTTTCATTGGGGCTTATCTACAGCATTAAAGAATGCTGTAGATAAGCCCCTGATGGTGGTGGCCGCAGCTTATAGGGCAAAAATGGGGTGACAGAATCCCTTTAATGCAAATTTCAAGCTGCATATTACAGTACCAGAAAAGTCTATGAGATTTCAGAAATCTCCTGCACACACATTGTTTTTTTTTCCTTATTGATTTGGAAAACTGCTGTGTCATTGTAAACTGCAGCATGTCACTTCTTTCAGCGTTTTTTCACTCATAGAAAGCAATGAGTAAGTGCGAAAACACAGCAAAAAAATGCAGGTATCAGGCTTTGCTGCATTATTGGTGCAGAAATCTCAGGAAGTAGCATTATTTTTTTTTTGTGGGGCACTAAACTTCATCAGCATGCACAGCAGACAAATGTACCTGGAAAAAAAATGCAGCATATACTGTACACAGCAAAACCTGCTTTTTGTAAGCAGCATATTTACTGACAAGAGAGCAGGTTTAACTTACGGAATATAATTGCAGTAAAAATGCAACATGTGAACATAGTCTTAGACTGTGTGCACATGGTGCGTTTTTGGTGCATTTTCGCTGCATTTTTTCAGCTCATAATTGGGCAAAAAACGCTAGGGAATACTTATGCCAGCTAATTTAATGAGAATCCTGAAGTGTTGTGCACATTGTCAGTAATTTTCCTTTGAGTATTTGCAGTGCGTTTTTTTTTTTCTGCAGCATGTCAATTATTTGTGCGTATTTTTAGCGCTTATCAGTCATCCATTGACTTCAATTGAGTCAGTCAAATCCGCAGCAAAAACGCAGGTATAAAAATCTTTGCGGATTTGCCGAGTTTGCGATTGCATTTTACAAACTTCCTATGGTGTTTCCCCTCTCTGTCATCTGTGTGACAGCATGAGAAATACCAACACGGCGGTTCTGAGCTGCAGCATCGTTACCGCCGGTGGATCGTTGGTCAGAGCGCTGCAGGGTCATACTGTCAGATATCAGTGTGATCCCACAGATGTGACTGTGACCCACGGTAAAAAGCTTACCTATAAGCTAAAGCCTACTGTCACTTATTACAGCAGGAGCAGGCGGCGGTTGATTGGCATAGTCAAAGTAAAAATTAAAAGAAATATTGGCATAAAAATAAAACAACACAGCATATACACACCTTACACCTAATCCCTGAAGCCCTTGTCTCCTGTAACAAATCAAAAATAAAAAACACCATATACTCGCCTTAACTCCTAATTCTGATGCCCATGTCAGCTGGAAAAGAGAAAAAATAATAATCTACCTTATCCCTCAATTATCTGCAGTAATCCATAATCTCCTGTGACAATTCAGATGACTTGTAGAGCAGTCACATCAGCGGATACTCCTGCTGTACCCTGCAGCTGGCGACACACTGACAGGAGCGTGTGTAGAGATGGAGAAATGGTATAGGAATTTCTGCAATCAAATGTGTGGATTACATGTGTTTTTGATGCGATTCAGCTGTGGAAAACGCACTAAAAACGCATTTAAAAAAATCACTAAGAGCACACATCCTTATAGATCGATAGACCAGAAGTCATAACAAAGAAATCAACTCTTTCCCAAGCCATGCATTTTTTACATGTGCATTATCCACATCTAATGCACAGAAAACTCAGCGCACCCAGCCTTATAATATAAAACCCCTAGAAATGACAGTCAGTGACGGCGCTCCTTCAATATTACGGTCACTGTTTGAGATTTAAAGATGTCTTTCCACCACTAGCCAGCAGGGGACAGTATTCCCATGATAACAACATTAATGTGTTCCCATACATTACAATTAGAAGCCTTTTCTCTCTTCTCACTTAGATCTGTATTAGTGTATGGGTTTTGCGTCTGAATTATTTTGGGGATCTAAGATCTGAAATATTAAAGGGATTATTCAGGATTTTAACATTGTTGGCTTATCCTTAGGATAGATCATCAATGTCTGGTGTGACACCCGGAAGCCCCGCTGATCAGGTGTTCCCATGAGCGATGACTGGACACTGACAGACTGCCATGTCAAGATATAGTGTTGTCTATGGACACAACAAGGCAGGGCAAATGTTCTTCCATACTAGCCATGTAATCTCTGCCACTGCTTGTGATAGGCACACAGGTGCACGGCTTGATACCGCACAGCTATTATGGGGGAATCTTTGCCATGCACCTGTGTGTCTGTCACATGACCAGACAGATTTCAGCCGTTCACGGTCACAGAGGTCGCAACGGGGCCCGTGCGGGTGAGGGACCAGCCATCCCAAACTTCAACTGGATGTGCGTCCTCTGATGCAGAGTCAGATGAAGTGGGTTGTGGCACAGATGTCCGCGCACTGCAATACACGCTGCCGGCCAATCAGAGGCCAGCAGCTGACATTGGCGTGCACCTGACTGGGGGCACATGGCGGTGACGTCATGCTTTCCCGTCGCTTGCACACTGAAGTCAGCTTCAGAAGAGGACGCCGCATGGCAAGGGAGCGGAGGGGAGGAGAGTATAATTGTTTCATTTTTTTTCTATGTATTACAGAACAGCAGCAGAGCGGGGGACATTTACCAGCATGAGTGGACATATATCAGGATGGGGGATATATACCAGGAAGGGACCCAGGATAACAGAGATATATACCAGGATAGGGGATATTTATACCAGGATGGCGCCCAGAATAATAGACATTAATATCAGGAAGGGGCCCAGGATGAGGGACATACCTGTATATACTAGGATGGGGCTCACGATAAGCAACAAATATACCAGGATGGGGCCCAAGAAAAGGGTTATATATACCAGGCTGGGGACCAGAATAAGGTTCATATATACTAGGATTGGGGATATACTATATATACCAGGATGGGGCCAGGATAAGGGACATACTGTATATACAAAGGTGGGACCCAGGATAAGGGACATATATAAATACCCCAGAATGGATTAACATATATACACCATGTTGGGTAACAGGTATATCAGGATGGGGGACAGATATACCAGAACAGAGAATATACAGTTGTGCTCAAAAGTTTACATACCCCTGCAGAATTTTTGTTTTCTTGGCTATTTTTCAGAGAATGTGAATGATAATACCAAAACTTTTTATCCACTCGTGGATAGTGGTTGGGTGAAGCCATTTATTGTCAAACTACCGTGTTGTCTCTTTTTAAGTCATAATGACAACCCAAAACATCAAAAAGACCCTGATCAAAAGTTCTCATACCCGGGTGACTTTGGACTGATAGCATGCACAGAAGTTGACACAAATGGGTTTGACTGGCTACTAAAGGTAACCTGCCTTTTCAGCTTTGCCCATAAATTTTCAATAGGATTGAGATCAAAACAACTCCACAACATGATGCTTCCTCCACAGTGTTTCACAGGTGGGATGGTGTTCTTAGGCTTGCAAGCTTCTTCCTTTTTATTCCAAACGTTAAGATGGTTATTATGCCCAAAAAGTTCAATTTTAGTTTCATCAGACCACAGGACATGTCTCCAAACATTAAGGTCTTTGTTCCTGTTTGCATTTGCAAACATTAATCTAGCTTGTTTATGTTTCTTTTGGAGTAATGGATTCTTCCTGGCAGAGTGGCATTTCAGCCCATGTTGATACAGTACTTGTTTCACTGTGGATATTGACACAATCTTACCAGCTTCCACCATCATCTTCACAAAGTCTTTTGCTTTTGACCTTGGGTTGATATGCACATGTCAGACCAAAGGACGTTTATCTCTGGGACACAGAACTCATCTCCTTCCTGAGCGGTATGATGGCTGGACATTACCCTCTTGTTTGTACTTGCGTATAATTGTTTGTACAGATGAAGGAGTCACCTTCAGGTATGTTGAAATTGTACCCAAGGATGAGCCAGACTTATGCAAGTTTAATTTATTCAGTCATTCTGCCTCTCAAAATTTAGTGGAGTAACAGCTGGGATGCACATGATCTACTTCAGCATAGACCAGACAAGACAAGAAAGTTAGCTCCCCTAGTTGAAGATGGAGGTAGCCTGAATTGCACTTCTATGTACTTATATGTGCTGGCGTTTTGCATGGGGACACATTCTATTGGCGCTGTTTTTGGTGGCTGTGCTGCTGTTTTTGCTTAGTTAATGGTGTTACTGTGACTGTGCTGCTAATGGCAGCACCTTTTCTGTTATGTGGGTCTGACCTTATGGGAAGAATGTATTCCACAGCAGCCTAAAGTTCATTCTATGTGTGTGATTTCGTGCAACTCATCCTAAGATCAGTCATTTCCTGCCTTCTTCCTCTTTCACTCGTTAAGAGAAATGAAAGAAACTTTTTCTTTTTTCAATAAGACTGAACTATTTTCTCTAAACCCAATGGCGCCCTATAAAGGGAGATGTCAGAAGACAAAGACGAAGCTGCTTGTTTCGCAAGCACTTCCACCCCCCCTCGACTCTGCAGAAGACCCTCAGAAACTAAACTCATTAGTTACCATTTGTCTGAACACAAGACACGGATTAAAAAAAAACATCCTGATGAAGGCCAAATCCCTAATTTCATGAGAAGAGGAGCATCCAGATTAGGCCTGAAGGCGTTATATTAAATTCCCTTTAAAGAATGGTCACAGAACGTAGTGATGAACAATTGTCTTTATGAAGAGGCATCCATACTTGTAAACACATAGTGGCACAGTAGGCTTGGTGGTTGCAATTAGAAGCACTGTCCATGAATGTTTAAGCATAAACCTGTTCTCCTTTTTTAGCTATTCTTCACTGGTCGAATGAGAGGCGGGGTGGAATCTGGAATGGTTGGCAGCTTTTGCCAATCTTTCAGTACCACTAAGTTTTCAGGTTGGTTACTCTGATAGTGGTTGTTTGACCTTAGGGTATAAGTCTGCAGTCACGCTAAGTGACTGTAGATTTGTGAATCCTCACAGTTTGTGCACTACACGCTGCCCGGATTCTCTGGGAGCGAGTGGTCATGTAACCGTCAGTATTCAATTTTCATATTTCCGGCCATATTCCGACAAAAAATATCCTGTCTTGTGAGGTCACACACATCTAGTCGGCACGTGACTGTATGTATGCAAATCGCTTACTTGTGGTCACTTGCTTCGGCACCGGAGAATTCTCACAGTGTGCAATGTGAGGATTCACAATTCTGTAGTCACATAGAGTAACTGCACTCTTGTATCTTAAGGCCGGAAAACCCCATTAATATGCCCTGGCTAAGAAATACTTGCACAGTTGCACCAGCTACTCTCTATTGTTAGGCACAGCACCTCTGGAGGTCAAGTTAATCGTAAAGTTATTTTCAGAAAACTCCTATTTTTTGGCTGCAGCTTGTTTTAAAACAACAAACTGTTCTTTATTCACCCTCCCCGGGTCTAATGCTGAATTTCTGTTGCTGCTCCCAGTGTGTGTTATTGTCTGCATCATTGACGTCACATCAACAGCGCTGCAGCCAATCAGTGAGTTCACTGCAGCGCTGTTGATGTGACATAAGTGCTGCAGACAATAAGAAACGCCGGGAACAGCGTCAGAGACTGCACTGGAACCGGGAAGGGTAAGTAAAGCGAGTTTTGTTTGTTTTTTTTAAACAAACTGCATCCAGGAGGAAACTGGAAAATCTCTATAAGACCTCCTTCTCACATCCTAGTGATTCCTGTACAGGAAAAAACAGTACTGGTGAGATCCATCGTCCGTGTCCGTGTGCCATCCGTCTGTACATATGTGATATTCATGTATCCGTTTGCTGCCTGTGTGTCCATGTGTCCGATCCGTGTGTCGTCTGTGTGACACATACCAATGCCTGGGAAAAGTAGTGCAGTAGTCCCAGGCACCGGCTGCTGAAGGCCCCTCTCATCAATGTCACTTGGTCTCCCTGAGATCAGCGCAATCAGGTGACAATGATGGGTGTTGTATTCAGCAGCAGCTGTATACTTCATGTGTAAAATAAAGAATTAGATAAAAAAAAATTGTGGGCTCCTGCGTAATTTTCATAACCAGCAGAGGGAAATCCCACGACAGGGAGCTGATGTTAATAATCTGAGAAAGGGACAATATCTCAAAAGGTTCCCAGGCTATTAATAGCAGCTCTCAGCTGTTTGCTTAGCCTTTCCTGCTGAATTTTTGGGGGACCCCAGAAACAAAATCATGTTATAAATTCAAACCAGCAAAGGCTAAACAAACAGCTGTGGGTTGATTTTAATAGCCTGGGAATGCCCCTCCAGGCTACCAACACCAGCCCTCATCTGCCCCAGAAATGGCGCATCCATAACATGCGACAAATCTGGCGCTTAGCCTTGCTCTTCCCATTTGGCCTAGTGCAGTGGCAAGTCGAGTAATATTTGTGAGGTTGATGTCAGCTTTGTATTGGCAGTTGACATCAAGACCAGGGATTAGTAATGGAGAGGCGTCTATAAGATGCCCCCATTACTAACCCCATAGTAAGTTTAGAAATAAAGACACAGCCTGTTTTACACATTTACTTAAAAAAAATAAAGTCATACTCACCTTTACGCCCAATCCATTGAAGCCTTTGTCCCCTGTAAAAAAAAACTAAAGTAGTAAACAATCTTATCTCTCACCAGTCCGAAGTGAAGATAATCCATACTGTCCCACACCGTAATTCTTCTCTGTGACATCTGATTTACAACCTAAAAGGTGGCATGATGCGACTGTCCAGTGTCATGATCCTGTTATGATTCCACCACACGGCAGGGGGAGAAGGTGCCACTGAGCTCCACCCACCACTGACCCTACCTACTTGCCGGTCCCACCCTAGCCGGTGGGCGACAACTGGGCGGCGGTCCCTACCTCGGCGTAAGTGCAGGGAGCTACAGTGAGGGTAAACCGAGGGTGGAATGAGTGCAGGACAACCTAAGGGAGACAAGCAGCAGCAAGGAGGACTCCTAGAGTGAAACTAAAGAGTGAATGAACCTGAAGGGTAAAACCACGAAACCCCAAGCTAACACAAAAAATACTAAGATTTCAGCAAAGACAAAAGCGGAAAGCTGGAGTCCCAGAGGTACTCAACGAAAGAGAGACCGGGAGGCTGTCAGAGGTTGTACCGGACAGCGCTGTAGGGAAGACAGGAATCCGTACCACAGAAGAATCACTGGCAAGGAGTGAGAGCCCTGTGGAGTGTTAAATAGGAAAAAGGCGGGACATAAGCACAGGAAACAGTGAAGCAGCCAATCACCAGAACGGAGGAAGAACGATGAACGAAAAAAACTAGTTGATCAGAAACTGTATATTAAGACTGGTTGTGTGGCACAGCCAGTAAGGCAGCGAGACTTGCTGTGGAACACAGACTAGACCCCGGTACGAATCCTGACATTACCCCCTCCTTTATGAGGGGCCCCTGGACCCTCACACAGGGAAGGCTTCTCAGGAAAATTGATATGGAACCTCTTACATAACCTGGGAGCATGAACCTCAGAATGAGATACCCACGACCTCTCCTCAGGGCCATACACCTTCCAGTCCACCAGGTACTGCAGGACCCCACGAACTTTCCTGGAATCCAAGATCTTTTTTACCTCAAACTCGGGGTGACCAAGTACAACAACAGGAGCAGGAGGTGTGTCAGCCGGACAAACTGGAGGTACATAAGGTTTTAGGAGAGAGACATGGAATACCTTATGCACTCTAATCGCCTGGGGGAGATCCAATTTGACAGAAACAGAGTTGATTATCTGAGATATTTTAAAAGGACCAATGTACCGGGGAGCCAGTTTACCAGAGGGGACTCTTAGTTTCAGATTTTTAGTAGAAAGCCACACTTTCTGCCCAACTTCAAAGGAAGGACTTCTCCTCCTTTTCATATTAGCAAAGTGGCATTGTGACTCATGAGCCTTTTTGATGTTGCTTTGGACTTGCTCCCAAACTGACCGCAGATCAGAGGAAACAATCTCTACCTCAGGATTGTCCGAGGGGTCCTCAGAGAAAGAGCTGGATTTAGGGTGAAATCCCATGTTGCAGAAGAAGGGAGATATCCCTGTGGAAGAGTTCACCCTATTATTTATGGCAAACTCTGCCAGGGCAATAAAAGATGCCCAGGTCTCTTGCTTATCAGCCACATAGCAACGTAAGAATTGTTCAAGGGCTTGATTGGCCCGTTCTGTCTGCCCATTGGTCTCCGGGTGAAAGGCCGATGAGAAAGCAAGGGAAACGCCAATTTTACTACAGAAAGCTCTCTAGAATTTGGAGACAAATTGGGTACCCCTATCTGACACAATATTAGAAGGAATTCCATGCAGCCGCACCACATGATTTAGAAACAAGGGGACCAATTGCTTGGCGGATGGCAATTTGGGTAAAGGAATAAAGTGCGCCATCTTACTAAAGTGATCCACCACAACCCACAAGGTAGTCATTCCCAGGGAGGAAGGTAAATCAGTAACAAAGTCCATGGAAAGATGGGTCCATGGCTTGGAGGGAACAGGTAGAGGACATAGTTCACCCAAAGGCCGTGAGCGGTTAACCTTAGACCGGGCACAAATGTCACACGCCTTGACATAGGCAGTGGCATCCCGGCGTAAAGTCGGCCACCAAAAATTTCTGGAGATTGACTCCATAGTACCAGAGATACCAGGGTGACCTGAAAGAGGAGAGTTGTGGTGTTCATTCAGCAGTCTAAAACGCAAATGACAGGGAACGAACCATTTATTATCAGGAGAGCCGGACGGAGACAAATGTTGAAATTGCTTAACTTCAGCAAACAAATCAGAGGAATTAGCAGCCAAAAATACTTTATCAGGTAAAATGGGAACAGGTGGGATGTTTGACGGTTGTTCAGGCAAGAAGCTTCTAGATAGCGCGTCTGCTCTGGTGTTTTTGCAGCCGGGTCTGAAAGAAATCACAAAATTAAAACGTGAAAAGAACAACGCCCACCTTGCCTGTCTTGGATTAAGCCGTTTGGCCGTTTTGAGATATTCAAGATTTTTATGGTCGGTGAGGACAGTAACAGGATGTTTGGCCCCCTCCAGGAAATGTCGCCATTCCTCAAAGGCCAATTTTATAGCGAGCAGTTCCCTATTCCCAATATCATAATTTTTTTCAGCTGGGGAAAACTTCTTTGAGAAGAACGCACAGGGTTTCAAATGAGTCAAAGATGAAGTCCCCTGTGAAAGTACTGCCCCCACCCCTGCCTCCGAGGCGTCAACCTCAACAACAAAGGGTCTCTCCTGATCGGGCTGGGTAAGAACAGGAGCAGTGGCAAAGCTCTCCTTAAGAAACGTGAAGGCGTCCACTGCATCTTTACTCCAGTTTACCAAGTCGGAACCTTTCACAGTAAGATCTGTGAGAGGTTTCACCACAATGGAGAAGTTCTTTATAAACTTGTGGTAAAAATTGGCAAACCCCAGAAATCTTTGAAGAGCTTTCAAAGATGCAGGACGAGCCCAATTAAGAACCGCTTTTACCTTCTCCGGCTCCATTGTGATGGCCTGGGGTGTCAAAATATGACACAAAAAAGATAGACTTTGGACCCCGAAAATACACTTTTCTTGCTTGGCGAAAAGTTGGTTATTGCGGAGTACCTGGAGAACATCCCTTACATGATTTAAAATGTGAGTCCCAGTCAGGAGAGAACACTAAAATATCATCCAGATAGACAATTACATAGCGGCCAATAGCATGTTGGAAAATATCATTGGTGAAATTTTGAAAAATCGCCGGAGCATTGCACAGCCCAAAGGGCATAACTAAACACTCGAAGTGGCCCTCGGGGGTATTGAAGGCGGTCTTCCACTCGTCGCCAGCCTTTACACGAATGAGATTATACGCCCCTCTCAGGTCCAACTTCGAGAACCATCGAGCCCCCTGAACCTGGTTAAACAGGTCCGGAATCAACGGTAGTGGATATTGGTTACGGACAGTTATTTCATTAAGACCTCGGTAGTCTACACACGGCCTAAGTCCTCCATCCTTTTTACTGACAAAAAAGAAACCTGCGGCCAGGGGTGAGGTGGACGGACGGATATGCCCCTTTCTTAGAGCCTCTTGTACATATTCACGTAAAGCTTCTCTTTCAGGAGGTGATAAATTATATAGGCGTCCCTTAGGGAATTTACAATTGGGAACCAAATTGATAGTACAGTCATAGGAGCGATGAGGTGTCAACCGCTCAGACTCCTTCATAGAAAAGACATCTGCGAATTGGCCCAAAAGATTCTGAAGAGAAGCTTGTACGGAGACGATACCACAAACGTGTGTTAACAAGCATTTCTGTGAACAATCTGCACCCCACTTCTCCAATTCACCAGAAACCCAGTTAATGTTGGGGTTATGGAGCTGGAGCCATGGAAGCCCCAGTATGACACTAGTTGGGAGGTCATGCATAACCAAAAATGACAGCTGTTCCACATGCAGTACACCAACCTGAAATGATAGCAATGGAGTACAGAGACTAATCTCCCCATTTGCTAGTGGGGTGTTATCAATACCAACTAATTTAGTGGGGTGAGCGAGTGGAATTAAAGAAATACCCAATGAGACAGCAAACTCATAACACGTAAAATTAGCAGTAGCCCCTGAATCAATCATGGCAACTCCTTCTCCCTTAGAGGAGGTGAAAGCAATAGAAATTGGCACTAAGAGTCTCTTAGAACTTAAAGGAATTACCTGTCCACCCACAGGCCTAGGTGGTGTATTCCGAGAAGATTCCCGTGGAGTGCCAGGGCGCCGCGGGCAATCCTTTATCCAGTGCCGAGGATCTCCGCAGTAAAAACAGGTTCCAGGTGCGTGGCGTGGACGGCAAGGACTTGGATCTGTGGTAGCTTGCATGGCTCCCAATTCCATAGGTTCGGCAGCTGGCAGATTCGGAACAGCCGGAGTGACCCTAGAGAAAACGGAAACTTGTGCTGCTGCCTGCTCCGATCTCCTCGCCCTTAACCTGCGATCTATTCTGACCATTAAAGCCATCAGCTCTTCCAGAGACTGGGGCAGAGTGTAGTGTACCAATTCATCCTTTAGGGCTGGTGAAAGGCCCCGCTGAAATTGATTCCGAAGGGCGGGATCATTCCAACGGGTAGCTAAGCTCCATCTACGAAACTGGGTGCAATAAACCTCTACCTCCTGATCACCCTGGGTCAGGGAGGTAAGGTTTGCCTCGGCCAGAGCGACTTGGTCAGGCTCATCATAAATATTCCCTAAGGCTTGAAAGAAGTTGTCTACTGAATCACGGAGATTTGAATCTGGCGGCAGAGAGAAGGCCCACTCTTGGGGTCCCTCCCGTAAGCGAGAGATTATGATACGGACTCTTTGAGCTGGGGGGCCAGAAGAAATGGGTCGTAATTGAAAATATAATTTACAATTTTCTCTAAAAGAAGCAAATTGGCTTCTATCTCCGAAAAATGGCTCGGGTAAGTTAACTCTAGGCTCAGAATTAGTTGTCCCTGCAACGGCAGCTGCTTGAATTTGCTCCTGACGCTGGACCTGCGCAGCAAGATCTTGCACCAGCTGAGTAAGACCCTGCATTTGATTGACTAAAGAGGTCATAGCGTCCATAGGGAAGGCCGGTGATTCTGTTATGATTCCACCACACGGCAGGGGGAGAAGGTGCCACTGAGCTCCACCCACCACTGACCCTACCTACTTGCCGGTCCCACCCTAGCCGGTGGGCGACAACTGGGCGGCGGTCCCTACCTCGGTGTAAGTGCAGGGAGCTACAGTGAGGGTAAACCGAGGGTGGAATGAGTGCAGGACAACATAAGGGAGACAAGCAGCAGCAAGGAGGACTCCTAGAGTGAAACTAAAGAGTGAATGAACCTGAAGGGTAAAACCACGAAACCCAAAGCTAACACAAAAAATACTAAGATTTCAGCAAAGACAAAAGCGGAAAGCTGGAGTCCCAGAGGTACTCAACGAAAGAGAGACCGTGAGGCTGTCAGAGGTTGTACCGGACAGCGCTGTAGGGAAGACAGGAATCCGTACCACAGAAGAATCACCGGCAAGGAGTGAGAGCCCTGTGGAGTGTTAAATAGGAAAAAGGCGGGACATAAGCACAGGAAACAGTGAAGCAGCCAATCACCAGAACGGAGGAAGAACGATGAACGAAAAAGAACTAGTTGATCAGAAACTGTATATTAAGACTGGTTGTGTGGCACAGCCAGTAAGGCAGGGAGACTTGCTGTGGAACACAGACTAGACCCCGGTACGAATCCTGACATCCATGCTGGATCAGGACTGATAAAAAGCACAGGTAACCTTTTTTTTTCCCTAAGCTGTGCTTAGGTTTGGTTTTTGCCCCCGGTGGCCATTAGGATTATTGCACTGTGGTATCGTTTGTTCTAAGTTTGCCCCTGGTGGTGGTGAGCGTCATTGCACTTTAGTTTCTTTAGTTAAATGCACATGATTATAATGCAGGTGTGATTGCTGGCTCTGCTATAAGAGTCACAGGTGTTGCAATCAGTGTTGGTGATAGTGTTCATTTCAACCATCCTTGGTGGAGGAAGGAGCTGGAGAGCGTTCCTTGCAGCAATGTCTTAGCCCTGGTGTGGAAGGAGTCATAGGGGATTTCCTTGTAGCTCTGACATAGCTTGGTGGCAGCGATTCAGGAGGAGAGCTGCATTCTGGTGGTGGACTCTGTTGCCAGGAGCAAGTGCAACAGAGTAAAGCTAAGTGGTGTTTCCCCGTTTCTGTTTTTCCTTAGTGTGTATTAGTACAGCGGTGGGGCCAGTGCCTGTGCCACCCAGCTCCCTAGCAAGGGATAGGTGTAGAGTGTGCTAGGGCGACAGGTTCCTGATCGGCGCCCGGTGCGGAACTGGCATAGGGAACGTTAGGAGCGTTAGGGACACTGACTCAGGGGAGTGCAGGAGGTCTCCACGTCCCCTTTCCCTATTGCAGGGCCCACCACTGTAACTGTTTCCCCTTTCCCCGTGTCTTGTTGTTTTAGTTACCGGCCTGCAGGCCGTGTCACACAGGACAGTATCACGTGCCGCATCCTGTTATTTTAGTTACCGGCCTGCGGGTCGCGTCACACAGGACGGGTCCACGTGACATCCAGGCTGAAAACCATGAGACAATGAGCTGCTGAGAGCGCCACTCCAGTGATGAGCGGTGAAGGTATATAGGTTACCACAGGTCTCTAAAGGTATGTTCCCAGGCTCACTTCTCTGTGGACTGGGACCATGAACTGCGGTGACCTCAATGGGATCACCACGAGCACCATGAGAAATTTGCATCATGCCACCGTTCAGGTTGTAAATAAGATATCACAGAGATGAATTACAGTGGTGTGGGACAGTATGGATTATATTCACTTTGGACAGATGAGGGATATGATTGTTTACTACTTTAGGTTTTTTTTACAGGGGACAAGGGCTTCAATGGATTGGGCATAAAGGTGAGTATAACTTTGCTATTTATTTTTAAATAAATGTGCAAAACAAGGTGTTTTTGTTTTATTTAAAATAAAAGACTATATTCTTGCTGTGTGTTTATTTCTAAACTTACCATGGGGTTAGTAATGGACATCTCTCCATTACTAACCCCTGGGCTTTATGTCAGCTGCCAATACAAAGTTGACATCAACTCCACAAATATTACCCCACTTGCCACCACACTAAGTCAAATGGGAAGAGAAAGACTAAGAGACAGTTTTGGAGCATCTTATGAATGTGCCATTTCTGGGGTAGTTGTGGGTTGATTTTGGTAGCCTGGGGGGGGGGCAATATGCTTGGCCCCTTTCCCAGGCTATTGATATCAACCCACAGCTGTCTGTTAAGCCTTTGCTGGTCTTAATTTATAGAAGGACCCTACGTCATTTTTTTCTGGGGTCCCCCCGTAAATTCACCAGGAAAGGCTAAGCAAACCACTATGATCTGTTATTAATAGCCTGGGAACTTTATGGGGTATTGTCTCTTTTCCCAGATTATTAACATCAGCTCCCAGCTGTGGGCTTTCCCTCTGCTGGTTATGAAAATTGCACGGTAGCAGCCCACACCGTTTTTTTTTATTTAATTCTTTATTTTACACAAGAGGTACATAGCTGCTCCTGAATACAACTCCCATCATTGTCTCCTGGTCATGTTGCTATCAGTGCAATCAGGAAACAATGAGGACAGCTGCCTTCAGCAGTCAGCACCTGGAAACAGCGTGAACTGTACCGCTTATTCCCAGGTGTCGGTATGTGTCACATTGATGACACACAGATGCAATCCGTGTGTAGCACGCTTTTTGTCTGTGTTTCTGATAAAAAAAACTGACATGTCTGCACCACCATTGACTACAATGGGTGTACGTGTGTCCGTATTTGGGGACAGAAAAAACAGATGAGCGAAGGGGGCCTAAATCTGCTTCTGGCCCACTAATGGCTGCTCAACAGGCCCCTCTAACTTCCCATTAGCTTTGTTCTACCAGCAATACTGTGTGGCGTTTCTGCACCGCAGCGCTCACGTCTCTATCAAGATCAGGCTCTTCTGTCTTCAAGTTGGCAGAGAGGTAAACTACAATCCCTGATGCCTAGCTGGTGCATCCAAGTGCAAAAAAGTGCTGCGTGCCGCACCAAAAAAAGTGCACAAGGATGTATTTAGTATCACAAGCTCTCTTGTAGACGAGAAAGGCCCCCCAAAAAACCTTACGTCATCCTTCAAGACCATAAAGCAATGGTCAGGGTTGGGGCCACCAGTGCACGGATGTGATTACTACGTCTGTTCGCCCCCCCATAACTATTCCTCTAATTGGGTCCATATTATGGACTGTCCCACCCAAAGAGCGACATTTGAGAAGCCTGTGCCTTTCGAAGTGACCTGCAGTATCCCTTTTCATCGACAGAGTCCGAAACAATAGAAAATGTGGATACATCAGGTCACTTTTCCCAGAAGCAGAGCTCATATAAAGGGGTAGGATCCGACCCTCCCCCAGAAGTAGAGCCAGGGCTGCAGCCTGGTGCTGACATCACAGTGACGGTGGTGGCAGCAGCTGCTTCACTGTAGGAGGACAGACTCTTCTCTTATCCTTCAGGGCTGCACAAGTCTCTGCCAGGATCTCTGCCACATCTCTTCCCCCACAGAGAAGCCCTGCAGCCCACCTCTTACAAGTAAGTCTTGATCTCATTCTTTCTTCTTGCATTTACCCAATGGGCACAGCAGTTGGCACATAGCCGGGGCTTTAGGGGCATCCATGCAACCTTTTCGTTGCCCCCATGCGGCTGCTGCACACGTATTCTCCTTCCCTTTGTGGCTTTAACAGAGGAAACGAGTATAGATTTTTTTTTTTTTTTAGATTTTCTGCTTTGAATCCGCCGTATTACTGTATGGCGGGGCGCAGAAACTTTTCACACATGTTCTGCATTTATAAATATAGCAGAGCTAATGAGGTTACATGCAGCAGAGCCGAGTTTGCGTTTCGGTGCAAGTCGTCGTATGTAGGCATTATGTAGACCGTCCTTAAAATAAATGACAATCCCAGCTCTGCTACATCCGGTTAATGACATTAATTACTTTTTGTGAAGAATTACATTTTTGGAAAATATTACTTTGTCATTTGATTAGTAGGGATGTGCGGAGCAATAGGCGGAGCTGTACGCCAAGGTTAGGCACGGTTACGCTTCATCCACCGTATGGTACCGTAGACTGGGTGTGTCCCCTGCTGCATACAATTACTGCTCATACGGTTGCTCACGAGTGCCGATGTCTGCTGTTATCCGCCATAAGACATAAGACAATAGAATGTGATACCAAAGAGGATAATGGAAAATGTGACTTTTTCTTTGACTACCCTTTAGGCTTTGTTCACACTCAGCATTTGTGCAGTGTTTTTTTTTTTTTGCAGCCTTTTTTTAGGCAAATAAGAAGCTGCTTTTTACAGTATCAGATTTCCTAAATCACATGCTCATGCTTTTTTTTCTTTTTTTTTCCCTGACCGAATTGGAAAACTGCAGTTTTGTTTTTTGCTTTTTTCATTTGTCTTTTTTCAGCATTTTTACAGCTTTTTTTTTCACCCAGAAAAGCTGCAAAAAAATGCAGCAATCTGGTTTAGCTGCATTTTTTACAGTATTTTTTTTTTTTTCACTGCGTTTTTGGCAAATAAAACAAACTTTGTTAACCGTGTGCTTAGAAAAATCACAGATTTATCAGGCAGAAAAAAATCACTAATCACTGCTAAGAAAGCAAAAAACTGAACCAAGACCTGCATTTTTACTGCCAAGAGAGCAGGTTTGGACTGCAGAAAAAAAAAAGTTGCAAAAAAAACAAAAACGCTGCATATGAACACAGCCTTAAAGCACCACTCCAGCATTTTGGGATTTTTTTGGCAGCGCTGGAGTGATGCTGGTAGTGTAAGTTCTCTAATCTTATACTTATTCCAGCCACCGTCTTCATCTGTTCCCGGTCCTGCACCGCCATCTTGTGACCACAGCTCTTGACTGTCCGGAAGTCAGAGGTAACGGTCACAGTTAGTGATGGGCGAGCGTGCTCAGGTAAGGTGTTATCTGAGCATGCTCTAATATTATCCGATTTTCTTGGGCGTGCTCGAATACTATGTTCGAGACCCCACGGAGGCATGTCTCCCAACTACTCGACAGCTGCAACACATGGAGGGATTGCCTATTTGTTAGGCAATTCCTGCATGTGTTGCGACTGTCGAACAGCCGCGAGATCAAAATTGGACAAGCAGGTAATGGTCAGTGACAATATTGGACACTAGGATGACCTCCGTGTATGGTTCAGAATGGAGAAGGTGGAGGATATATGTTTTTTAAATTTCTCCACATGCGACAAATTTGTATGCCACTCATACCACGCTCTGATCAGAGTCTGATCAGCATCATCGGTCCAATTTTCTCATATGCTAAAAAATCGGACGTCTGAATGAGTCCTAGCAATGTACGGATTATGCAGTCACAATAACACATTGAGCTCTACTATCTCTGGGGAGGACGTATCATTTTTGTTTGTCATTATTCTTCATCATTTGTGAAAAAATAAATGAGATTCAGTGAAATAATCATATGATGTGATTACGATGAGAGATTTCTGCAGACCCGGGTCATGTGAAGCTTATCTGCAGCCAGTTTAGCATGCTGCCTGATGTGGGTACACGGCAGGGTGTGGTGTACGATCAATGCTTTGCTATTACTCAAATTAGTAATACCACCTTCTAAATCCAGTATTATAGGGGGGAGATGCTCCATGCCTACTAATCACATTAGATAGATATATATATATATATATATATATATATATATATACTTACATTTATCAAGTCTTCTATTACTGTAGGTTGGGTCCTGATCATGCCTCACCCTATGTCAAGGACATAGCTAGAGGCGCCTAGACCCTGGTGTAGAACCTCAACTCACACTCCAAAAGAGAGTAAAAATCATGTTACATGACCCTTAGGCAATAAGACCCGTATGTGATTGCTACCTTTGCACCCCGGTCCCCTAATATCTTCACCCCTGATAGTCCTTGTTCTAGTGAGATGAGGGAATCAATTTCTTTCTGAAGTTCCCTTAAAAATTAGGGTCCAAATTTTTCGAGATGTGAAAAATCCAGCTGGTTGACAGTCAGCCGCAGCTTCCCGCTCGGTCCTCTGTTAGCTTCGGATCTTACTTCAGTCTTCGGTACTGATCTTCTCCCAGTGAGTAGGCCTCCGGTGGTCATGTGGGGTTCAATGCTAGTCCAAAAGGTCAGGACCAAAGACCGATCCCAAGCTAGAAGAGGACCAGGCGGATATCTTTCTTCAGTTTTTGGTACTGATCTTTTCCCACTGATTAGGCCTCTGGTGGTAATGTAGGGCTCAATGCTGGTCCCAAAGGTCAGGACTAAAGACCAATCCCATGCTAGCAGAGGACCAGGTGAAAATCTTTCTTCAGTCTTCGGCACTGATCTTCACCCACTGACTAGGCCTCTGGTGGTCATGTGGGGCTCAATGCGGGTCCAAAAGGTCTGGACCAAAGACCGATCCCAAGCTAGAAAAGAACCAGGCGGATATCTTTCTTCAGTCTTTAGTACTGATCTTCTCCCTCTGATTAGGCCTCAGGTGGTCATGTGGGGCTCAATGCTGTTCCAAAAGGTCAGGAACAAAGACTGATCCCAATCTAGCAGAGGACTGGACAGTAGCTGCAGAAGGTGGACAGCTGAAGGGCAGGCCAAGGACAAGTGTTTTGAAACCATTTTCTGTCCCTCTGTTTATTACACCTTGGATTCTGGAGAGACGTCAGAACTTAAGAATACATTTCTTTTCGTGACAGAATCAAGCAAATCTGCCCAAAATTAAGGAGATTTGTTTATTTTATAACGGCCATATAATATCATAAAAACTACCTTCTCCAATTGCAACTGCTCCATTGATTCTGGAACAGTTTTTTGTTTTTCGTCTGTGCCCTTCCGTTCTGTAGTTATGCCTCCCCGAAATGAAGGTGCAAATTTTCCCTTCTACCAACTAGGCGTGTACCACAGAAGTTCTCTGTGGGCGTTTACTTTTTCTTCTCTGACACTGGCCAATCAAAACATGACTATGCCCACAGAGAAGTTTTGTGGAATACGCCCAGTTGATTGAAGGGAAAATTAATATTGTGGGAGGTCAACAAATTAGTGATTCCATCTCATATAGGGTAAGATAGATGCTAATACGGGCAGGATACTTCCAGACCTGGTACTCTTATTTCTTCCCTCAGTGCTTGCTGGAGGTCTTCTTAACTCAGTTGAGCATTGGATAAAAAAGACTATTGATTCAAGTGATACCTTTTCTATCAGGTAGTGGTCATCCCATTAATGAAAGAGGTATTCCAGTTTGTAGAAATATTCCTAATATCAATGGCCCTATGTAACCAACATGGCCGTAAGTGCAGCTTGTCAATCTATCATCACCGTGGAGCAATCTGTAGTGTTTGGCTTTGGGTCTACTTCACCATTCTTGACCTCAGGCTTGTGTTGAGACAGGTTGTAAAGCGATGACATCACATCGATAATCCACATAGTCATGGATATGGGAAATATGAGGAAACCTGGGTTGTTGAAAGACAAGATATATTAGTAAGTGGCAAGATAAAGTAGATGGCCAAACATGTGAACCTTGTAAAGACTGGACTTGGCAATTGACTTTCAACAAGGTGCTGTTGTAGAATGTCTGAAAACAGTCAGTAGGAGCTTCATGGATTGGGTTCTCATGAGAGAAAAGCGACACACAAGGCAGAAATCTCCATAGGAAATGTCAGGAAATGCTTAACGATATACATGTGCATTGTTAGTGGGCTATGGACATGGTCGTCCTTTGGCTTCATGGTGCACTCCTTGGTGTCCCCGACCCATTGTTCTTTACTCAGTTTCCCCAGTCCACATGGGTGGGCAGTAGGCTATCCTTTATAGTCTAGGAAAATTGAATTAGGTTTCCTGCCGTGAAATCACCCCACCAATGTTTTATATTGTAAACTACTGCACAGTTGAGGTGTGGAATCTGCAACTAAAATCCATCATAAATGAACTCACCCTTAAAGGGGTATTCCCACCTCATACATTTATGGCATATCCACTGGAAAATCCATAAATGTATAGTAGATGCAGGTCCTACCAATGGATCACGCATACATCTTAAGAACAGCGGCCCTGTCACCTGCTACTTTTCGTGGAGTGGGGTCAAAATTTCTAAAGAAATGAATGAGATTTCTGACCGTCTCTCTGCTGAGAGTTGCCCTCTTTTTCTGGATACATGCTGGTCTCATTGATGGGATCCACAACTACTATACAGTTATGGCATGTCCTGTAGTTGTACCATAAATGTATGAGATTAAATAACCCTTTAAGCTGCATGATGTATCCAGTGACCCTAGGTGGCTGCATAATCTCTTAATAACCCCCTCAGCTGCTGCAGAACCTCATAATACACACTTGAGCTAGTGCAACAACTCCAATACACACATCAGCTGCTGCAGAACCTCCTCCTAATACACACCTCCAATACACACACGCAGCTGCAGATCCTTATAATACACACCTCAGCTGCTGCAGAACATCATAATACAAACCACAGCTGCTGCAGAACATCATAATACACACCTCAGCTACTGCAGACCCTCATAATACACCTCAGCTGCTGAAGAACTTCATAATACACACCTCAGCTTCTGCAGAACCTCATAATACACCACACAGCTGCTGGAGGTCCTTATAATACACCACTCAATAGTTTTTTTTTCCTTCCACATTAAATGATTACTTCGTGATTTGGTTTGTAGATAGCAGTGATGCAGGCGATGTAACATATTAACATTTGACCAAGATTTTTTTTTGTAGATAGTCAGGTGGTGACAGATTTCCCTTAAAGGGTTATCCGGAGCCAAAAAAACCCACCCACTTACACAGAAGAAGTGATTAGTACCAATGGCTTTACAATGACTCATGGGCGTACACAGGATCAAAACTAGGGGGGCAAGCCATGGTCGGGCGCGCGGCAAATTTTAGTCTACGCCCCCGACCTCACCCATTTCACAACTAGTCACACCCATATCCACGCCCCAACCGCACCCATTTAGCACTGCTGATCACACTGACAGGTACTGAGGGCACAGTGGCTGGCATTATGGGCACAGTGGCTGGTACTAAGGAAAGAACAGAGAGAAAGAACAGAGAGAGAAATAAAGAACAGAGAGAGAGAGAAAGAGAGGGGAAAGAAAGAACACAGAGAGCGAGAAAGAGAGGGGAAAGAAAGAAAGAACAGAGAGAGAGAAAAAGAGAAGGAAAGAAAGAACACAGAGAGCGAGAATGAGTGGGGAAAGAAAGAACAGAGAGAAAAAAGGAGAGAGAAAGAGGGGAAAGAATGAAAGAACAGAGAGAGAGAGAAAGAAAGAACAGAGAGAGAAAGAAAAGGGGAAGAAAGAAAGAACAGAGAAAGAGAGAAAGATGGGAAAGAATGAAAGAAAGAGAGAAAGAAAAAGGGGAAAGAAAAGAAAAACCAGAGAGAAAGAAAGAGGGGAAAGAAAGAAAGAACAGAGAAAGAGAGAAAGATGGGAAAGAATGAAAGAAAGAGGGGAAAGAAGGAACAGAGAGAGAACAGAGAGGGAAAGAAAGAGGGGAAAGAAAGGAAGAAAGAACAGAGAGAGATTGAAAGAAAGAGGGGAAAGGAAGAAAGAACAGAGAGAGAAAGAAAGATTAGAGAAGAAAAGAAAAAACAGAGAGAGAGAAAGAAACAGAGAGAGAGAAAGATTCTATAAAGATACTATAGCAGCCCTGCTCCCATTGTAGTGCCCACCTGAGCCTCCGGTGCAGGACATATCATGATCCGCTCACATGGCCGGCATCCCCGATTCCAAGGCGATCCCGCTGTCGGAGGACACAGTGATGGATCTGAAGCATTCCCTGAAGTGCCTCCATGGTTCCGTCACAATCTCCTCCCGAAATTACCTCCTTTCCGGCCAGCTTCCAGCACGTCACTTCCGGTGGAATGTCCCGTGCGAGTTTTAAAGTGCTCCTTGGGGCTCCGCCGTGTACTCCTGCGTCCACGGGAAAAGTAAGCTCCCAGCCGGCACAGCGGGGCAGAATCTCAATCGGAACTGTCCCGCTGGATACGGGACAGTTGGGAGGTATAAATGCTCTCCACCATACACCTTGTACACGCACGGCTCCACACACCTCATACACATACGGTTCCGCTTTGTATGCCTCGTACACACACGGCTCCGCACCTGTACACCTCACACACGGCTCCACTCAGTACACACATGGCTCCACTCTGTAAACCTCGTACAAATGAGGCTCTGCTCCATACACCTCGCTCATACGCGGCCACGCTCGGTACACCTTGTATACACATGGCTCAACTCTGTAAACCTTGTACACATGCGCTCTGCTTCATACACCTCGTTCACATGCTGCTCCGCACACCTCGTACACGCACATGGCTCCACTCCGTAATCCTCGCACAAATGTGGCTCTGCTCCATACACCTCGTTCACACGCGGCCATGCTCCTTACACCTTGTACATACACGGCTCCGCTTCGTACCCTTCGTACACACAGGGCTCCGCTCTGTACACTTCGTACACACAGGGCTCCACTCCGTACACCTCCTACACACAAGACTCCGCTCCGTACACCTCGTACACACAGGGCTCCGCTCCGTACACCTCGTACACACACGGCTCCGCTCCATACACCTCGAACACACAGGGCTCCGCTCCGTAAACTTCGTACACACAGGGCTCCGCTCCATACACCTCGTACACACAGGGCTCCGCTCCGTACACAGAGGGATCTGTTCTGTACACCTCGTACACACGCGGATCTGCTCCGTACACCTCGTACACACGCGGCTCTGCTCCGTACACTTCGTACACACACGGCTCTGCTCCGTACACACATGGCTCTCCTCTGTACACCTCGTACACAAGCGGCTCTGCTCCGTACACCTCGTACACCCGCGGCTCCGCTCCGTACACCTCGTACACACACGGCTCCGCTCCGTACACCTCGTACACACACGGCTCTGCTCCGTACACCTCGTACATACACGGCTCTGCTCCGTACACCTCGTACACATGCGGCTCTGCTCCGTACACCTCGTACACACACGTGGCGTCGCTCCGTACACCTCGTACACACGCGGCTCCGCTCCGTACACCTCGTACACACACGTGGCGTCGCTCCGTACATCTCGTACACACACGGCTCCGCTCCGTACACCTCGTACACACGCGGCTCCGCTCCGTACACCTCGTACACACGCTGCTCCGCTCCGTATACCTCGTAGACATACGGCTCCGCTCCGTATACCTCATACATACACGGCTCTGCTCCGTACACCTCGTACACACGCGGCTCTGCTCCGTACACCTCGTACACACGCGGCTCTGCTCCGTACACCTCGTACACATGTGGCTCTGCTCCGTACACCTCGTACACACGTGGCTCCGCTCCGTACACCTCGTACACACGTGGCTCCGCTCCGTACACCTCGAACACACAGGGCTCCGCTCCATGCACCTCGTACACACGCGGCTCCGCTCCGTACACACACAGCTCTGCTACATCCACCCTGTAAACCCCTCCTGACCCCACACATAAACTTCCCCTCATTCTGCACTATGACAACCAGCACAGCAGAGTCCTGCAGACACAAGTCTCCTGATCATGTGACCCCTGACTCCTCCCCTCCTGTGACCTCATCACAGGTCTTGTGCAGCCCAGCGACGTCATTGTTGCTGGGATTTAGCAGTGAGGGGCTGCGGCGGGTGGCAGGGGCGTGGCGGCGGGAAAAGTAAACTCGCTCTCCACTACCGCGGCCAGGAGGTGTTTCTATTGTGTGCCCCTGCTTCTGGTGGGGGGGGCACTTGCCCCCCCTGCCCCACGGTGGGTACGCCCATGCAATGACTCCTAATCCTGTTTAAAAGAATAAATTAGTGTTCTACAGAAGCGTTTCCCACCTTACTGCTCTCCTCATCGTCCTGCCCTACAACAAATCAGACGGCGTAGTCAATATGAAGGTTCCCTTAGAGAAGTTGGATCCAATCACACATTTATGGCTTATTCTGTATTTTGTTTTTACCTCTTTAGCAGTTTTTTTTTACATTATATAGCTGAGATTGTTTCCCATTCCCTACATACAGCTCCATTGAGGACCATTGCAGCTAACCTCAACCAATGGGCCTTCTTCATCAATACTCAGTGAAATATCTCACATTCTGTCTAATTAGTTGATGGGAGATGCTAAAATGGATGAGAAATGAGATGTCGGAGTTGTAGATATCAGGCGCCTACACTACTAATAAATGAGCATATATAGTGATTTACTAATCAACCAAATTTGGTAATTCCCTATGAGCGAACGTGCTCTGAGAGGTGGCGCCTCTCCATTCCTGAGATATGGCCATTTCCTTCCTTGTGTACAAATCTAGTCTTGGTGGCCAACGGGGTGTTGTTCTCAAGTAAACACCAACGGGAAAGAGCTGATTATCACGCCCACTTGGCTAAGAAGTCTAAATTTATATAGGGAAAGAGAGGGTCATATCTCAGGAACGGAGAGGAGCAGGAACCAGAAGGTTCCGTCTTGTTGTCCATAATACCTGTCCAGTGTCCACGTTACATTTTTGGTGCAGGTGAAATAAAGTAGAAACTGAGCTCTAATTGGTGTGAGCTACAAGAATACTTTAGGCTCTATGTTTAGAAAAAAATGTGGCAAACCTCCTACCCTTCAAATCACAAGGGTCTCTGCCTGTCACTCAGGTCACGGTCACGGGGAGTGAAACGCGAGTGTCTCCAACTCAAGTGGCTTTCATGACCGCATATGGCGAGTTCAGCCTTCTCTCTTGCCATTCCTCGCAATCCTAACCCCACCCCCACCGATATTCCCGCTATTAAAAATAAAACACACTACAACTTGAGTTCTTTGGATAATTGTGGCCACAGCGGCCAAGTTTATTAACATACCATAACATTTAACAATAAGCAATCATCATAATGCAAAATATGAGGGGAGGGTTCTTGGAGCTAAAAGATCTGGCTAAAACCTTTTGGCCAAAACCCCAATGGGAAAAAACTCGACCACCATGTTACCCTCAGCCATCCATCCCCAGCTCTAGGGCACCGTAACTCCCGTTCCATGAGACTAACCACCAGAGCTCCCGAGGTAAAAACCCCGTCCAGAGCCCATAACCAAAAGCTAGATCCCCCATACCATTTAAAAAACTGCCGGGAATTTTACTTCCAAATCCTTCCCCGACCAATCCTCGTCAACTCCAAGAACCCCACTCCCCGCCAACCACGAACAGCCCTGACCACCTCAGGCTCGTGAGTGCCACAAAGCCACCAAGGCCCTCTCTATCCCTTCCTCTATTGCCAATGCCCACAAGTCAATTCCAATTGAATTCAAATTAACCCCGTGCTCCAACCAAAAGTTACCGACGCCCACTTCCAACTCAAAATGCCTAACTCCAATACCCCCATTTCTAGATACAAATCCCGATACTGCTCGGTTTAGTTTCACCCTAGCTCTGTTAATCCCTTTTAAAGACCTCGCCTGCCTCCACTTCTTTCTGGGTACTATATCAGACCACACAGTCAACGCTTTTGGGAATGACGTCCACAATCTCAAAGAGTTGAAACGTATGTCCCTGATCAATTCCCTCACAGGCCTGACCCCTAAATCATTACCACCTACATGTATGACAATAACGTCAGGCGGTCTGTCACGGCGAACGGACTTGACAAATTCTGGGAGCACCCTACTCCACACCATACCTCGAAAACCCAACCAACGAATCACCACCTGCTCCCTCCTAAAGCCCAATTTCCTACCATCTGGCCTTGCGTCAGCTCACAGCGCACCCCAATACACGTATGAATGTCCGAATATCCAGGCCAGAAAGGGGTCGCTACCTGAAAAACATAACAGAATATGCAAGCAAATTCCTTAGCATTCAACAACTATAATTAACGCCAAACATACAATAAGTAACGATCCAACGTTCACCTGCCAATTCTCCTAATCACCTCGGCCCCCAAACCAAGACTATCAGCCTCCGACGCGGCCCCGATCCTAAAAGAGTGGGACCCCTACACCTCCGGGGGGAAACCAAGCTCCAACAATCCCTTCTTCAAAACTGCAATGAGCTGAAGACGAGACAAATAGGTGCCATCCACAAGGCACAACAAAGGACCCACTCTACCTGACCACTGGACCCAATAAGACCCTAAGCACCTCCGTGGGCACATAAGCGCCCCTTCGACTCGCCCCAACACTACTCGCCTGCCAATCCCCTGTTGATCGGTTTTAGAACGTCGAATCCAAAAGTAATGCCCCCCCGCCCAAAATTCCACATCATCCGCCAACACCCCTCCGGCCTTGTCCTTGCTACGGGACACTAACTCACCGATTCGCATTGCTCCGAAAAAGGCCAAAGAAAAGGCTAGCCTAAGCAATGCCAACTCAAAACCAGAAGTACAAGTACCCTTCAAGATTCTACCTAACCCTTCCAACATACTGAAAGAAATAAGCCTACGCTTGTCACAAGTTTTACTACCCCTGCGAAAACCTCGCAACGCCTGTCTCACCAAAAATTGCTTCGTAACGTCCGTCGATCCCTGCAATCTGAAACCGAAGGCCAAACCCGCTACAAATTTGTTCACCTTAGAAGCCGACCAACCCGCGTCGGCCGCCTTTCCAATTAAAAACAATACGGCCAATATCTTATCGTCCTCGCTTTCCACCCCACCCCATTCTGACAACCAACTTTGCCATACTCGCAACGAGGATTCATAATCTGACCAGGTCTGGTTCAACACCGATTCCCAAATCAATCTTTCTGCTCTTCCGTAATCACTCGCCACAGATAGGAAGGGCATTCCACGCCCGAGGCATCCGCTCCTGGCGCCAACTCTCGAAAACCCCCCCACTGAGAAAGAATCCGCTATTGAATTTGTAACACTGGGCACATGCACTGCAGAGATCCCAGCACTCAACTCCAGACAACGAAGCACCAACAAGCGCACCAATCTGATCACAGGGGGATGAGGCTAACAGACAGTTAATTACCGACACCACACTGGCGTTATCACAGTGAAAACGCACCCTCCGGTTCGCAAACATCGAACCCCAAACTGAGACAGCTACCACAATGGGAAACAATTCCAACAATGCCAAGTTTTTTGTAAGGCCCAACAACTTCCATGCTTCCGGCTGTTGGGAACGGCGGAACGCACTAAATAAAATAATAATAAAGTGCGTTCGCCGCTCGGGGTCCACCGTGCAGTAGGTGGTATAACTGCTGCTAAGTGGTGGCAGACAAGCAATATGGCGGTATGATGCACACGGGTTAAACTTCACCCGGAGTGCGCAGAGCGGCCTCTGTTCACACACAGAGGTGCCGCAACAAAAAACATACAAAACGCTGAACCTGTTAGTGACACAGGCTTCAGGTAGATGCACACATGGTATCTGGTCACAGGAGCAGGACCCAAGACAGAGGAGCTGCGTCCCTCTAGACCTACCGTGTGTGCGGCATCGCTTCTGCGGACGCCAAGGAGGGCTGCAACTGCTGCTCGGCCTAGGACACTGCCGCTCAACGACAAAGCCAGAAAGCAAGCGCGATGTCGGACGCTAGCGTAGCCGTGCTGTGAGCACAGTGGCTTAAAGCTTGCCACTGACTGGCACTGACTACTAAACTAATTCCCTAACCACATGCGTAATATCAGAGGGAGGGGGTTTCATATCAGTCACCAAAATCATGCATCCGTCACCATTCACACATAGCACGTATTGTCTATACTAGCGCGTGGCGGAACGGCCATGCGTGCTTTTTATAGCCGTGCGGGACCTTCCAGATCTCCGAGATGGACCAATGAGATCTGGAACAGGACCTGGGCACATGACTCCCGATCTCCAGTGGGAGATCGTCTCGTGAGCATGCCCAGAAGGAGCACAGAGGAACTTAGTCTCTGGAGAGGTCTGCTGCAAAGTAATCTTATCTGCAGTAGATGGGCAGCAGGAGACTGCAGAATGTGAGGCTCTGGATTCCTGCAGAGCTGATGCAGAAACCAGACGCCTAACATCTGGCCACTCCCCTACACTCCACTTTCCCTTACAATAGACACCGTAACCTGAAGAGCCCGCTGCGTCCGTGTAGATCTCAAAATCAAAATTGGTCAAGGTCTCCTCCTGCATCAATGACTGACCGTTGTAATTCCGTAAAAAACGCTGCCATACCATCAAGTCCTCCCTATGCTCTTTAGTCAAACGGATATAATGGTGCGGAACCTTTACACCAGCTGTCGCCCCAGCCAGACGACGAGAAAAAATGCGACCCATGGGCATAATCCTACAGGCAAAGTTCAACCTCTCCAATAAAGATTGTAACTCCTTTAGCGTCACTTTCCGCAACCTCACAATCCTCTCGACTTTCTGCTTTAAGAATGACAATTTTTCTTCCGGTAAACAACATTCCATGTTTTCTGAATCGATAACTATGCCTAAAAAACTTATAACAGTCTTAGGGCCCTCAGTCTTCTCGTTTGCCAACGGCACTCCGAAACGCTCCGCCACCCAAACCATGGCTGCCAACGCATTCTTACACAACAATGAATCTGGGGGACCGATAAAAAGAAAATCATCCAGATAATGAATGATAGATTGCACACCTGCCACATCCCTTACTATTCATTCCAGAAAAGTGCTGAACATCTCAAACAGCGAACAAGAAATCACGCAACCCATCGGCAAACACCTGTCGAGGTAGAAACCCCCGTTCCAAAAACAACCCAGCAACGGGATACTTTCTGCATGTACCAGCAATAAACGAAAAGCCGATTCAATGTCGGTTTTTGCTAACAGAGCCCCTGAACCATAACGTCACACCCATTGCACTGCCGTATCAAACGAGGTATACTCCGCTGAACACAACTCTTTGTCAATACCATTATGAACCGACAACCCTTTCGTGTATGATAAATGCTGAATCAAACGGAACTTGTTCGGCTCCTTTTTTGGCACTACCCCCAAGTTTCCCCCTTGGGAACTGGGAAAAGGGCCCGCCATTCTACCCAATTCCACTTCCTTTTCCAACTTAGCATCCACTACCTCCTTATGCACCGATGCAGACCGCAAGTTTTTAACTGAAAAAGGAACCACGTGACCGGGGGGTGGATCCTGAAGCCCTCAACAAAACCCTCCCAAATAACCTTGGCTACCGCCCGGGCCGGGTACCTATTTAGAAAGGGGGCCATCTCTTGAACTCTCACTGGGCTCTCCCACTTGACTGGTACCCACGTGGGGCTTTCCTTTTCCCTTTTTGAAACATTTTGAAGCCCTGTGGGAGCTCCCATTGCAGTGGGAGCACACATGCTTGAACTTGCAGCTATTCCCGTACTTACACTGCCCGTCATTAAGCTGCCAGCACGTCCCAGACTTTTCCTCCCTGGGTTGCCTGACCACTACCTCCGTGTCCAGCCTGTTGATTGCCACTACCCCCGCTCCCGTGAAAGGACTGCCCATACCTTACTGGAGTCATAACCTTCAGCCACAAACCGATATCCTTCTGATCCCATTTTATCTCTGGTCGCACCGCCTTCCTCTGTCTAAACTGTTCATCGTATCGTAGCCACGCTTGACCCCCATAAATACGATGTGCCTCCCTGATAGCGTCCAGATAGCAAAACAGCCCCGAACAATTTTTGGGAAACTTTTCACCCACAACACTCGCCAAAACAGCAAATGCTTGCATCCAATTTACAAACGTCTGCTGAATCAGCCGCCACCTCCTCTTTTCCTCCTCCTCTTTCTTACCATCGTCCTTTTTCCCCTTATCTAAATTAAATTTTTCCAACGGGAGGAGGGAAAATATCTCGACGTACTCATCCTGCCAAATCTTTTCCTTCACCTCTTTCTTTAGATGGGCCCCCAACGGCCCCTCAAAACACGTAAACCTCTCCCTTAGCCCTATCGTCCAGTTTAATCTTGTCACCTTTATCCGTTTCCGTCTGAACAGACACCGATACCCCCGCAGATGCCCTTCCATCACACTCGACCGGCCGCAACACCTCCCCCTCTGTCTGGGTGCCGGACCCCCGTCCCACTAACCAAGCCCCCACCGGAGATGGGGCTGCCTCCCCCATTACTCCCCTTCAAGTCTCCTCAAAATTTGTGACATATTGCTCAAAATATCCCGCAGATCAGGCACTTCCGCCCCGCTAGGCCTACTACACCCCCGTTGCTCCCTAGCATCCCCTTGACTACCCCCTGTCACTTCCCCATCAGACCCGGGGCCTGCTGTCCCGGCCTCGGCCACTAGGAGGCGCCGGAGTGTCACGTCGCCGTCAGACTCGGAGCCTGCTGTCCCGGCCTCGGCCACCAGGAGGCGCCTGACTGTCACATCGCCGTCAGACTCGGGGCCTGCTGTTCCTGCCTCGGCCACTGGGAGGCGCCGTGGTTCGCCCCCGAGTGATGGCGGCGATAGAGAAGGGGCTCCTGCGCAGGCATCTGATGAACGCAGGCTCCACTCCTCTGTCAGTCATGAAGGGGTTGGTGCATCACTATCTTGCCTAGTCCTGGGGGCGGTCCAGATGACATCATCAGTCCGGGAGCCTGTGAGGGATGACCTGATCCCTCAAATACCTTGGGAGTGGTCTAGCAAGCCGCCGGATATATTCTTGGTTCCCCTATGTGCTTCTGTGTGATTTGCTATTGTTTGACTCTGACCTCAGCCTGGATTTCTGACCTCTCTACTGCCGCCGTTTTTGTACCTCCGCCTCTCTCCGCTTTTCGACACTGACCTCGGCCTGGATTCCTGACCCCTCTACTGCCTGACGATTTGTACCTCTGCTACTCTCCTGGTTTGTGACCTTGGCCTGGACTATCGACTCTGCCACTGCCTGCCGTTCCTGTACCTCCGCCGCTCTCCCGGTTTCTGACTACGTTTTGGTTTCCTGCCTTCTTCTATATTGGCGACCGTCCTGCTCTGGTCCACTGCTCCGCTAGACAGCTACCCCCTGGGCCTTGCTACAATTCCAGATCCTTGTATAGGGGTTAAGGGTCTCGGGGTGCTGTCCCTACTGCAGTCGAGATCCGCGGACGGATGTCACCCCCCCACTCTCCTGCAATACAGCCCCTGCGGGCTACAAACATGACATGGAACCATACTCACGTAGCTGCGCGGGTGCTGTGTCCACGCCAGCTGAATGTCCAGAGTCCAGACACCCTCTGCTATCCTGATGTTCGCTGCCCGAGTCAGATCCATCTGACCCTCTCCGCTGCTCCCGGCCCACGCCCCTGGCCTCCTCGTCACCAGGGGGACCTGAGCACGTGACTCTTGGCGCTCCATGGACCTCCGACCCGAGCAGGACCTGTGTCGATCCCCAGACCCGGACTGACCCGTCCGGTCCGCAGCGCCGTCTGACCGACTGCCAGACAGCTGGACGTTGCTATCCGCCGCTCTCCCTGCCGCATCCGAAGTGCTGGGGCCAGGCAGGATGTCTCCATATTGCCCACACCTGCCCGCTGTCATGTGCTGTCTGGTGCCCCGTCTTGCAGGCCCCCCAAAGCAGGCATCTCCCGGACCACCCGCTGTGTGGGCCACTGTCGCTGTCCTCACCGTCGCCCGCTCTGATCCTCGCCGCTGTGCCTCAGGCCTACCGCGGTCTTCTCCTGCACCTGAGTGCCAGCCAGGCGCCGCCGAGTCCCGCGATACCTCCTCTTCTGGCCGCGACTTCGTTCCTTCCTGCCCGGCCTGTACTTCCTGCGCGGCTCCCGCTCTCCGGCTTACAGCGCCCGCAGGCCCGGCTGGGCGCTATGTGAGGGGGCTCCACCAGCACTCGCGCCACCCGCAGGGTCCCTGGAGGGGCTCCGCAGGCTGCGCCTGCTGCGCACGGTCACCTCCGGTGACAATCGCTCCGGGGGCAGGGTTCTCCTGCCCCGCCGGCTCGTTCCCTTTCCATCCGCAGCACTGAGGAGAGAGGACAGCTGAGACTGAAGCCATCCTCCATTCCTGGACCGTGCCACGTCCTGGAGCCAGGACATGAGCGCATCCACGGACTCCATATTTTCAGCGCTGTCAGGTGGGTCTTCTGTTTCTTGCTTCTTGATCCAGAATGCGGTTTTCCCGCACTTTTTCCCCACTACCCTAGGCCGCCCCCACTCCAAACTCCTCCCATACCCCGTCCAGCCAATCAGGTCACCAATACCAAAACATTTTTGAAAACTTGCCACCCATTGCAGTCATGGGGGGCTTCCTCTCAGGCTGTGCCCTGCCCCAGCCCCCTTCTTGACTGGGACAATTCACTATTTAGAGCGTAAGAACATGGCTTACTTTCTTACATCTTGACTTTTCGCAAGCAATATACAAGTTTCCATGTGTCCTCAAGAATTTTCTAAGTTTTCATTTCACACTGAAGAATTCCCGAAGATGCCAACTATATGCCGTTTAACCCATTAACAATGTACCAATGTAATGGGATTTATTCTAAGGCGTCGCCTTTGTATGTTTTTTTTGGTATTTTGGTTTTACTCTAAATTTAAAAAAATCATAAAAAATAGCAGCCTTACTTACCAACAGTGGGTCACAATATCAATGGTCAGGATGCAGCAGACCTCCCCGATCCTGTAGTGCATTGGTTTTGTGACCTGGTGTTGGTAAATCTGTCTGCCTTTTTTCTGTGACCTTTTTGGAATTTTATGTCCTTTTTGGTGATGTGTTTTCACTTTGAAAAAAAAAAAAAATCTGAAATAAATTGTACCCCTTAAAAGTTGTCAGTCTTTGCTCTTATTTTATTTCCTCTGCTATTTTGAGTATTTCTTTTTTGTGTTATATCAATCATACTGTTCTAGAGATATGGGCATTATTTAGTGCTAATTTGTATGGTCTTAGCAAGGGGGTGGTGCTCACAGGATCCTGAGGGGCATGTCTTCAGGTTTCTCTGCAGTGTCATCATGTGAGCCACTCCCTTAGCAAAGACAATAAAATCTAGCATTAACCCCATAGCGACCGTCGATACGCCTTTTAACGGCGGTATTTAACTGTACTAAAACCACAGCGCCGCTAATTCACAGCGCTGTGGAGAAAGTGAATAGCGCCACCCAGTGTCGGATTTTCTCCAGGGTCTCGGCTGCCAGGGGTAGCCGAGAACCCAGAGAACATGAATCGGTCGGTTTTTACCGACCCCGCTTTTGCGATCGCCGTTATTAACCCTATAACGGCGATCGCAAAAAAAAAAGAAGCCGCGATTGTGCATTAAATTTCTCTTTCCTCTGATGTGATCGCACATCAGAGGAGAGAGAAAGAGGGTCCCCGATCCCCCCCCGGTACCTCTCCGTGGTCCTCTGCCCCCTCCCGGTGGTCCTGCGTCCCGCCGACGTCCTCCGGTGGGCGCCGCCATCTTGGATCCGGAGAAAATGGCGGGCAGATTCCATTCATTAATTTTGATCACGATGATAAACTATCATCGTGATCAAAATAAACAAAATAGTACATAATCCCCCCGTTTATCACCCCCTTAGTTAGGCCAACATACGAAATAAAGAAAATATTTTTTTTTTCAGTTTTCCATTAGGGCTAGGGTAAGGGCTAGGGTTAGGGTTGGGCTAGGGTTAGAGTTGGGCTAGGGTTAGGGTTAGGGTTGGGCTAGGGTTAGGGTTGGGCTAGGGTTAGGGCTAGGGTTAGTGTTGGACTAGGGTTAGGGCTAGGGTTAGAATTAGGGCTAGGGCGAACTAGGATTAGGGTTAGGGTTGGGATTAAGGTTAGGGTTGGGATTGGGGTTAGGGGTGAGTTGGGGTTAGGGTTGGAGCAAGAATTGAAGGGTTTCCACTATTTACCAACTTTGGGGGTCTAAAAATTGGGTCTAAAAAAATCACATTTGTGGAAATAAAAAATACTTTTTTTTCACAGCTCTGCATTTATAAACTTTTGTGAAGCGCTTGGGGGTTCAAAGTGCTCACCACATATCTAGATAAGTTCCTTAGGGGGTCTAGTTTCCAAAATGGGGTCACTTGTGGGGGTTTCCACTGTTTAGGCCCATCAGGGGCTCTGCAAACGCAACATGATGCCCGCAGACCATTCCATCAAAGTCTGCATTCCAAAATGGCACTCCTTCCCTTCCGAGCTCTCCCATGCGCCCAAACAGTGGTTCCCCCCACATATGGGGGGTATGATTTCTCCTGTTTCCCTTGTAAAAATAGGGTAGCAAATTTTGCTCTGGAGGCCTCACCCCTATGCTGGAGAGAATGCGGCTCCCATGGAAACCTCCTACATATGTTCTGGAGTTGTCCTAAACTGGCCACATTATGGTCACAAACATCTGATACCATCAATAAAATAATAGGTAAGCCTATTACTCTTTCCCCTCAACTTGCGCTACTATCACTAAAGGGGGTTTTACACTAAGCAATATCGCTAGCAATATCGCTAAAACGTCACTGGTTTTGTGACGTTATAGCGACATTGCTAGTGATATCGCTATGTGTGATACTTACCAGCGACCGGCTCCCCCGCTGCTCATCGCTGATCGCGCGAGAATGTCCGGCTCCATTTCTCGTCGTCTGCTTCCTGCTGGGCTTCCTGCTGTGACGTCCAGCGACGCGTGGAGGCGGGCGGGAGGACGCAGGATCGCTGTGTGTGAATGGTAAGTATCGTGCGCTGCGTCGCTGTGAGATCTTTCTGTATGAAAGCTCACTAGCGATCATTTAGCGATGCACCAGCGATCCTGACCGGGTCGGATCGCTGGTTGGATCGCTGGTGCATCGCTAAATGTAAAAGGGCCTTTAGTCTCTCTGATACCAGTCCAGACAAAAAATCCCTCATCATTCATACCCTGCTTGAAGTTAAAAAATCAATTGCATTCAATTGGAAAAATAAAAACCCTCCTGCTTTTCAAGATATAAAAGATAGAATCCTTCTCCATAAATCCTATGAAGAAAAATTCGCTCTAGTTAATAATCAACTAACCAAATGCTCAAAAAAATGGTCTCACTATAACTACCTGACTCCCTAACCCTTTAACATTACACCCGTCTCACGGTGTCACATCTCATACTACATATGATATTTCTTTTCTGTACAACCTTTCCATGCCCATATTTTTGACTCATTGTAACTTCGCTTCAGACAATGTACCTGTCCCATCCTGTATACCAGCATTCTATTTATGTTAATGTTAATATTATGTACGATATATATTGTACAATGTTTATTGTTCTCTTATTTGACTTATGTCACTTCAGTAATTAACAAACGTTGAGGCAATTGTTTAAATGTTTAGTTGCCATGCTACTTGACTTACCTATATAAATGCACTTGTTTTATTATTGCAAAAATCTAGATAAAAATACGGGAAAAACCCTTGTAAAAATAAAAATTTGGGGGCGAAAAGATCATTTTTGTGGGAAAAAAATGGATTTTTTATTTTCACGGCTCTACGTTATAAACTTCTGTGAAGCACTTGAAGGTTCAAAGTGCTCAACACACATCTAGATAAGTTCCTTAATGGGTCTAGTTTCCAAAATGGGGTCACTTGTTGGAGGTTTCCACTGTTTAGGCACATCAGGGGCTCTGCAAACGCAACATGACACCCGCAGACCATTCAATCAAAGTCTGCATTCCAAAATGGCACTCCTTCCCTTCCAAGCTCTCCCATGCGCCCAAACAGTGGTTCCCCCCCACATAAGGGGTATCAGCGTACTCAGGACAAATCGCACAACAACTGTGGGGGTATGATTTCTCCTGTTACCCTTGTAAAAATAAAAATTTGGGGGCGAAAAGTTCATTTTTGTGGAAAAAAATGGATTTCTTATTTTCACGGCTCTACGTTATAAACTTCTGTGAAGCACTTGAAGGTTCAAAGTGCTCACCAGACATCTAGATAAGTTCCTTAATGGGTCTAGTTTCCAAAATGGGGTCGCTTGTTGGAGGTTTCCACTGTTTAGGCACATTAAGGGCTCTCCGAACGCAACATGGTATCCGATCTCAATTCCAGCCAATTCTGCGTTGAAAAAGTCAAACGCGCTCCATTTTTTGCGAGCTCTGCCGTGTGTTGAAAAAGTGGTTTACCCCCACATATGGGGTATCGGCGTATTCAGGAGAAATTGTACAACAAATTTTGTGGTTGATTTTCTCTTTTAACACTTGTAAAAATAAAAAAATTGGTTCTGAAGTAATTTTTTTGCAAAAAAAGTTAAATGTTAATTTTTTCCTTCCACATTGCTTTAGTTCCTGTGAAGCATTTAAAGGGTTAATAAACTTCTTGAATGTGGTTTTGAGCACCTTGAGGGGTCTAGTTTTTAGAATGGTGACACTTTTGGGTATTTTCTGCCATGTACACCCCTCAAAATGGCTTTAAATATGATGTGGTCCCTAAAAAAATGGTCTTGTAAATTTTGTTGTAAAAATGAGAAATCGCTGGTCAACTTTTAACCCTTATAACTTCCTAACAAAAAAAAATTTTGCTTCCAAAATTGTGGTGATGTAAAGTAGACATGTGGGAAATGTTATTTATTAAGAAATTTGTGTGACACATCTCTCTAATTTAAGTGCATAAAAATTTAAAGTTTTAAAATGGCAAAATTTTCACCATATTTCCGTTTTTTCCTAAATAAACACAAGACTTATCGAAGAAATTTTACCACTAACATGAAGTACAATATGTCACGAAAAAACAGTCTCGGAATCAGCGGGATCCATTAAAGTGTTCCAGAGTTATAACCTCATAAAGGGACAGTGGTCAGAATTGTAAAAATTGGCCTGGTCATTAAGCTGCAAACTGGCTCTGTCGCTAAGGGGTTAAATAAAAAGTTCCTTACTTTTGTAACTGTTTTCTGTTAAAAAAAAACCAAACAAAACAAAGCAAAAAATCAACTGGAATACTCAGGAGCAGCAGGAATAAAATGAATGAACTGAAAACTTTTTACTTGGTGACAGGTCCTCTTTAAATACTCAATATTCTATTTGCCAGAATCACATAGTCTTAAAGGCATACACACTTGGGTTCAAGTAATAAAACATCAACATTATAAATAGCCGATTTTATTTCATTTCAAAGTAAAAAAAAAAGCAACGTAAAATCAATAAAACAACCAAATCCTACAAAAGAAACAATAGGTATATGCTGTATGGCTTCTGCGGCACCTGGCATTAATCAGCTGCGTGCTATATAGATCCATCACGCTCTGCACTCAGGTTTAGTAATATGCAGGTAAGATGGTAGTGTTGGTGGGAACTGCTGGGACACTTTGTAGAAGTGTTTTTTGCTCAATGGAGCATGTCACTATTTTCAGTGGTTTTTACCCATTCAAATGAATGTGTGGTGAAAAAATGCTGGAAAAACTCACCAAAAATGCAGGTATCAGGTTTTGCTGCGTTTTTTTTTTTTGTCAAAAACTGATTCTATAGAATAGGACTTTCATTTTCAACTCTAAATTTTAGCATGCACAAGAGACAAATTTAGCATGCAAACACTGCGTCAAAAAGGCAGCGAGGAAAACTTGACTTTTTTTCTGCATCTTCTTTCCTGCCAAGAGATCAGGTTTTGCTACAGGAAAAAAAATTGCTGAAAAAACGCCTAGTGTGACCATAACCTTAAAGTTGTGTTTTTAATGTTTTTATTTCATAAGAACTGTAATTTTGCATGCACAAAAATTGAAAAAGGAAAAAGACCCCAAAAACGCACAGTCCAGTAGCGTCTTTAAATACACAGCTCTCGTGAAATCGCATCCTTTGTTTTTTGCTGCATTTTTTTATGTAGAAAATCTGCTGTTGAAGCAAACCGGATTTGTGTTGCGTGGGAACATGGCCTAACCAGGGGTACACAAAGGGTTTTTTGATCCCCCCCCCCTTCTTCCCAGAGCCACAACTTTCTTTTTTTCTGTTAATGTGGCCATGTGAAGGCTCGTTTTTGATGGGACATGTTGTACTTTTGAATGACACCATTTTTTTTACCATATACTGTACTAGAAAACATGAAAAAAAATTCCAAGTGCAGTGAAATAGCAAAAAAGTGCAATTATTTGTTTTCACTAAATGCTAACAGTAATCTGCCATTATGAATCTCCAGGTCATTGCGAGTTACCAGACACCAAACATGTAGGTTCTGTATTATTTAAGTGTTGGGGAAAAAAAATTCCAAGGTTTCTAAGGAAAAACTGCACCATTTTCTGAGCCGTAGGGTCTCCATTTTTCAGGTCTGGTGCTGGGTGTGGTTTTATGTTTTTGTGCACCGAGCTGACATTTTTTTACGCCTCTTATTGCATTTTATTGCAATGTTGTTGCAACCAAAAAAAACATAATTCTGGCTGTTTGACCTTTTTTTTTTTTTTTCTGGTTACGCCGCTTACCGCTTGGATTAACTGTATTTATATTCTGATAGGGCGATTCTGAACACAACAATACCAAATAAGTATTTATATTTTTCATTTTGACTGGCGCAAAAAGGGGGTGATTTGCACTTTAATATTTTTAATTTTTTAAAAACTTTTATTTTAACTTTCAACTTCGTCCGATTGCTTGTGCTACACATAGAGCTACAGCCCTGCTATATGTAGCAGAAATAATAATTTCATATGAACGCTGGCCAAATGCAATGCCAAGCACAGCGTCTTCTGCAGATGCCCAGCTGTCATGCCAACCCATCGGCGCCTCAAAATCATGTGACAGGGGTGCCAATGAGCCAGGTTTCTGACGTGCTTCCGGGGCACTCATGCTAAATGCTGCTGTCAGTGATTGACAGTGGCATTCAACAGGTTAACAGCCGCGGGTGTATCGCAACTGCACCCGCGGCTGTTAGAGACACATGACTGTTGATCAAAACGTTGGGAAAGATGCGGGCTCAGCGCCGGAGTCCACATCAAAAGGAGTAGACGACCTTGGACATACCTATAAGTCCAAGGTTGTAAAGGGGTTAAGACGCATATCAGGTACCATACTGCTTGTCAGTTTGTGTAGATGGGCTTATATACCTACAGTTGCCTCCAACCATCATACCTTGAAAAACCAGCTCATTATTTCTCATCTGTTAAAGGGGTTGTCCAGGACTTTCATTGATGGCCCATCCTCGGGATCGGTCGGGGTGGAGTAACTGTGCGTGTGCTGGACCAGTGCTCCATTACATCTCTCTGGGAGTGGCGGAGGAGCAGAAGACCCCCAGTCCCGGCCTTGTGCACGGTTCTCAATAGTAAAATTTAAAGGCTAATTAAACAAGAACCAGAGCTCTGACTCCTTTACCGAAGGTATCAGTTTAATCGGTAAAACGGCGCCATTATGGCCATGACTTTATAGTGCTAAATCCTGCTGACAGGTTCCCTTTAGGCCATTTGTAACATGGACAAATATGCAAAAATTTGAATATTTGATCAAAAAAATAATTTACAGCTCTTTAAACCACATGTATGAAAAATAATAATGTGCCTGGTGAGGAACGGGGGTAAACGGCCTGGTCTTAAACTGGTTAATAAAGGCCAGTTAATGGAGTCAGCTGCCTAAAAATAGAGCTCTGCGTGCTTCTTTCATGAGTAATCCCCAGGGCCGCTCTGCGTGAGTCTGCAGATCCGGACACTGCGGCATGTACTGTATTAGATGGGATCATGCTGGCTGTGGACCGTAAAACATGGCTCCTGATGGTCTCTGTCCAGGAAACAGTAATTGTGGAAGACTGCAAGGACGTCTTTATAATGTATGACCGGGGCATTATCCTCCATGTGTGTATCCACCAGCTGTCGCCCGGGCTGATTTCCTGCATACTTGTGACTGCGCAGTTGGCTACACACAGGTGGAGGCGGCCATTTTGTGGCAGTAATCTCTTAGGCCAAGTGCAGTTTATTACCTCAGGATTTGTAAGCTAAAATCAGGAGAGGAACAATCAGAGGAAAAGTGTAATAGAAACACGTCACCACTGCTGTATTTATCACCCACTCCTGGTTTCGGCTTCATACCGTGCCCACAGATGTCCAGTCTATACCTACATATGTCTATTTTATATGTATTCTGACAGAAAAAAATCTGATCTGCTCCAATAGATGCCATATAAAGTGTGTGTGTGTGTGTGTGTATATATATATATATATATATATATATATATATATATATATATATATATATATATATATATATATATATCAGGACAGACCAATCCTGTTTTCTTCATCTAGTTTTTCTTCACATTTTCTTTCTTTGACACTTTGAACCATGGTCACCTTGTCCCATCCGGTCATTTGGCTACCTGTACATTTAGGACTGGTCTCATTTTAGTTTTTGTACAATAGAAGGCCTAAATATTTGATGTGCTTTCGGCCATTAGCTTTGTGCGCTTGTCTTTCACGCCCAGCTGTCTGCAGATATCAGGGACTGTCCCACAGAACTTCTGCTTCATTCCTGGGAGGTGAGGAGTGAGGGGCTCTCAGGGGGCTGGTGGGGGGGAGCGAAACAAAGAATTAAGTGTTAATTCTTGCGATAGTATAGTGGACACAAGGACTACAGACATGTGGGACAGTTATCTGCTGTTTTGGCTATGCAATATTTATTGACTGTGTAGTCTGCTTTGTTCTGGTGTTTAGATGACATGTGTTACTATGTGCGGCACCGAGGTTCTAGGGTTGTGTTCAGTTTCAGCGGTTTGGCAGTGCAAACAATGGGGGCAACATTGGTTGTAGTGTAAGGTTGAGGAGGGGGGGCAGTAGCCGCGGGCAAGGCACTAATTTTCAGTGACTAGGTGCATTACATGAAAGTATGGGCCCTGGTGTTGGGTGGGTGGGCGTGTGCTGTGAGGGCCTTACTCATGTGCAGGCCATATGTAGCCGGTGTTGTGGGCTTGCTTGGACCGGATGTTCCACCATTCATACAAGGGATAACTGGTACAAAGTGTTATGGATGTTTCATGCATACAATATGAAGCATTTTCCACACAGTATCCGTTCTCTGTAGTCTACTCTAGGGCTTTCAACGCACACTGGTTCTCCCTACATCATCACAACCCAGCTTTAAAGCTACAGTCCTGATCAGCAAGTCTTCATACTTGCTCTTTGGTTCCACATCCTTTTTCTTCCACTACTGATGCTCTGGAACCCTCGCACTCCAGATCCCCACTAGTCACACATACAAAGTCATGTTTAGGCCCGTTACCTTCTGCATTACAAGCTTTGGGGTTCACAACTCTACATCCTCTCAAAGCATCCTTCTCCGAAAGGTCACTCTCTTTTGGTCACTTTTTCTTTTGGACCTCACTATCCTTTGCACTTAATCTCCTCTCACTCAGGGTCACCCTTTTCATGCAGTTATTCTCATTTCAAACGCAATATAGCAGAATATAATAAACTAGGCACTCAACTTAAAGATGAATTTTGATGACTTTTTTTAATGCATTCAAACTAAAACGTTTCGGTCACAAACAGCCTTCATCAATTGCAGACTGAAAGCAGTGAAGTAGATTCATGAGAAGGGAATCCTAAGTGCATAGGTACGACACGTATTGGTATTGTTAATACCCCCTCTTATTACAGTCTTACCATAAACCCCGGTTGCCAAGAGTCCGAGAGTCCTAATGCATGCACATGTCTGGTAGTGACGTGGGATCCACCGCTTGTCTGTACAGACAAGCGGTGAATACCACGGCACTACCAGACACCTGTTGATTATATTCTGCTATATGGTGTGTGACCTACTATGGCACCTTCTCTAGTAGTGCGCATTATCTGTTTTCACATTTCACACGCAAGACACTAACTACCTAACAGAAAGCAGTCACCCTCCCTGACACTAACCCCAGCCCTGTGGGCTAGTCCCAAATATTAACTCTAGCTTACCCTATTGTCACAGACTATGCAACAGTCAACTATCTACATACCTATACTACCTATCCTATTACACAAGATATACAAAAGATGCAAGACCTTATTCACACTACAATACAACATATAACACGATTGGTGCCTTTAGGGGTAGGAATGCGATAGCACAGTTCATCACCTTATAGTAGGGAGGTTGAAAATAAACTAATGCTGTCCCACCTTCCCCCTTGCATATATTTTAATAGTGGCACAATTTGGTTTTAAAATGTTACATCCATTGGGCATAACCATGGGCATAGTTTGCAACACAAGCAGAGAAGTCTCGAAATGGGGCCCGAAAATGATGCACAACAGAGAACACGTTGAGTCTGTCAGCACGATAATAATTAACTAGCCATTGAACCCGCGCTATGCCTGGATGGTGAGCATTTTTATTGGTACATTTATACAGTGTGTTCAATAAAATGGCACCAGAGATTGCGGTATATGTGCTCGGACTCCGGCGCCATTTTATTGAATTAATGTACTACAACGTATAATGGCGATGGCCCGGTGTTCGCGCACTGCTATGTTGACGTTGTAGAATTCTTTAATAAAATGGCTCGAGTCAACCTGTGCACGTACTGTGCTATGCGGTGCCATTTTTGTGAAGACACTGTCTGCGAATTTGCATACAGTGTCTTCAATAAACTGGTGCTGGAGACAGTGATTTGCGTATGCGCTGACTCAGCGCCATTTTAATTAAAGTAATGTAGCTCAACGTCAACACTTCTATGTTGCTATTGTAGTACATTACTGCAATAAAATGGCGCCTGAGTCAGCGCAAGCACATCCTGGCTCCATTTTGTTGATGACAGTGCCTGCAAATTCACATACACGATGTCTTCATTAAAAATGGTGTTGCAGTGTGGTATGTGCATGTGCTGACTCTGGTGCCACATTGCGCAGGCGCTGCCCATCCTGGCTTCGAACAGAAGGACGCATTCACCGTTATATATAAGATGGTTGTAAAGGGTCAGAAAAACATGTCGTTTTTTTTTTTTCCTTTCTATGAGAGCGCCACACCTAACACTGGCTGTTTGTGGCATTGCAACTTTGTTCTTGTCACTTTAATGGAGCTCAGCTGCAATACCCGTTTCTAGACGAAAGCCATATTGGCGCCAATACAAAAGAAAGTTATGGTCAAGAGAGGTTGAAAGTAGAGTAGAGCAAATTATATTCTCAGAACCCTGGTCATGTGGCCACGTCGGTAGTCCTTAACTTCCAGAATAATCTGAATCTGTGAGAAAGGAAAAAAAAAAATTACGCATTTTCCATTACATGGTAAGTCTCATGAAGACATCATAGGGTCCATAAGATTCGCAGGTCCGGGTCCATGGCCAGAGCCCCGCAAATTTCCTCCTACTGGTATTCCTGGCTACTCTTCTGGTTACTAGGCTTAGAAGACATTGTTGCGACGTGATTTAGCCATGACGTTGTGCCAGGTCTACTAATCCAGAAGAAGATGCTGTCAGATAGGACAAAGTTTGCAGTACTCTGGCTTTGCAGCCACAGACCCCCGATTTGGCCACTGGACATGGTCCTGCAAATATTTTTGCTCATCTCTTATTAAACTGTGCCTTAATATGGACCCTTTGATTCTGTAAAGTGGCGCTCAGCGGTAGCCATGGGTGAGGTACTCGTGTTTCACGCCTTGGAATGTTACATGAAAATAGAAGTCCTGGCTGGGTGTGTGGGTTTTGTCTCTGGGGGCACTTCGCCCTTGCAGGCCGCATAAAGCGTGTTTCGCACTGATGCTTTTTCAAGGGGAAACCTTGAAAAAGCAACAGTGCAAAACGTGCCTCGGGGCGGTCATGATGGTATCCATGATTTTGTGATTACACTATGAGTAAGCAATAATTTAACATGGCTTTATTCTAATATACTTGCCAGACTAAAAGTGGTTTATTTTAGGCTAGTTTCACATTTGCGTTTAAGGCTGCAGCGGCGGCCGCCGCTAGGCCCCGCCCCCTGCCGTGCCTCCGCCAGTAGCTCCGCCTACGGGCGCAAGACGCTGCATGCGTCCTGCGTCCCCTATCTTTAGCACTGGGGACGCAGACCGTGCGCAGGTATGCGTTTGGTGGCGCATGCATCCTTTTGACGGTGCGCTGAGCGCAACCAAATTGCAACAGGTTGCGTTTGGCGCTGGTCGGCGCACCATCAAAAGGACGCAGGCGCCGCCAAACGCATACGGCGCACGGCCTGCGTCCTCCGTGATAAAGATAAGGGACGCATGACGCATGCAGCGTCATGCGCCCAGAGGCGGAGCTACTGGAGGAGGCGCGGCAGGGGGCAGGGCTTAGCGGCGGCCGTGCGCAGGCCGACGCTGCAGCCCTAAACGCAAATGTGAAACCGGCCTTAGACTACATATATACATTGTCTTTTGGCAGCCATTTAATTGTGATAAGCTGAGTAGACTTGGGTATTTGTCTCAAATCACACCTGGTTTACCATCACCTCTTTTTCTTTAATTGAATTACCCTCTTTGTTGAATCCTCATACATGGGTCTTACTATTTGTTTGATGCATGTCTTTTTAAATATGTTTCATAAAATATGATTTTTACATTTTTTTGTGAGTGGTTAATGGATGTTTTTGTATCCGTGTGTAGGTTATTATATGACCCACTGCATATAAAATTTCCTTAAACAATTTATGGGGAGACGAGCATTGATATGTCTCTAGCCAGGATGTCTTTTGAATATTTGTATGAGTAACGTCACTAATAACACATGTCATAATACACATTACAACAATGTGTGTCTTCAAGGGAAAACATGGGCAGTATGTCCATCTCATTACATTTCTCCCTTCTTTAACAATGGCTGTTCTCTGCCATCCGGAACCTGAAAGACCTCAACCACACCGCACAATGGGTATTAAACAATGCAGGGCCCTCTTTTACTCGTAGACCAATTTGGACAAGGTCCTTCTCGGCAAAGACCCTGGAGGAAACTGCAACTGACCAAGTACTTTCAACCCGAGACCAGTCAATTGGGTTGGTGTGGCCCTTCTTGGCAAGGGTCCTGGAATAGCAGCAAAGTCTGTCTTTTTGCAAGTAGCCCATCGTCCATTCATCGGTCTTTAGGACAGGAAGACAGTCCATCAGGAACGACGTTCATTATCGACCTTCCTAACCATTAACCTTACCTCTTCCTATTGTCGATTAAACTACTGTCAAACAGCTGCGGGGACTCAAACATATTTTTCAAGCACGCCGAAGACAGTTGGTTAGCACCCGAGCATGCTCATATAACTCCTTACTCGTATACGCTCGCTCATCACTAGAAGGTACTGTAAGAAAGGAAAACAAAATCTGTATTCCTCTCGGTGGGATTGCAATGACTGCTGGAGCTTGTACAGGAGAATGAATGGCTGTAGGGGAGGAGTAACACAAGTTACAAGTCTTCTCTGCAGCCTAATATGCAGGCTCTGTTCCAAGACCCTTGAGTCATGCGGTAAACTCCAAAATGTGATCTGCACCAGGGTCTCCAGGAAGACGTCTGAGGCCGAGCCAAGATTTCTGCACTGTGAATAATATTCCATAAAAGGTTCACAGGAGTATAAAAGAGCATGGAGCAAAGACGGCACACCGTTACATATAAACATTATGTGATTTACAAAGGAGGGAATAAAGCATTAGGCTGGAGTAAAAGGGGTTTTGGTTTGTAAATTCTTCAAGCCCAATTGTTGCATTTGTACCTGATTGTGTTGTTTTTTTTTTTTTGTTTTTTTTTGTAGAATTTTTGGTGTTTTACGCCTTTTTTTTTTTTTTTTTTCTTTTTTGATTTTTTTGCACCAATTTCATCTTTTCATTTGCCCCTTTTTTAAAGTCTGTTTTAGATGTTCGCCAGTTTTTTGAGGTTTTTTTTTTTCCGGCCAATTGGTTTAAAGTTTCTACATGTTTTCAACAGGAAAGATGAATATCTTTGTACTGTTAGCCAGTAGATAGAATAATATTCAGGATTGAGAGTCCTCAACTACTGAGGACTCTCAATCCTGAATATTTTTACATGTTTTCAATTGATTCATCATTTGAGACCTTTCAAAATGTCACAATTTATCGCAAATGTACTCGAGCCCCACTTTAAGAGTGATATTATTTTTGCCAGAAATTTTTGAGCAATTTTTGCAACATTTTGCAAAACGTCTGGCTTTGTTTTTTTTTTTTTTTTTTCACCAGGAAGTTACAAAAATGGTTAGTTGTTGTGTTTTTTTTTTTTTTTGGGGGGGGGGGGGGGGGTCATTTATCAAAGCTTTTATCCCAGGATACCCCAAGTCACAAATTTTTCTGCACAATGGAGAGTTCTGAAAAATTTTGCGGCTTTTGAAGTTTTCATGCCAGTTTCAATCTGCTCTGCTGAGAATGAACTGAGCTGGGAAAGAACAAATTCATCAAATGTGCCAGTGTTTTGTTTGCCAGAAATGCTACTCCAGCCTTCTATGCGACTCCAGCGTTTCAGATGCGGCACACTGAGGCATTTGGCACCTTCTACTCCAGCAAGCGTCCACTACACCAGTCTTGATGAATCGGCCTCTTTGCGCAGAAAATCATGCACTGTGTGCGTTATTTTTTTATGAATTTGGTGCAAAAACAGTCAGCGAATAATGCAAAAAAAGTAGAAAAAAGCTCAAAATGATGACTAAAGCCCTATATTTTTGCTTTAAATTGATATCTTGTCAAGGAAAATAGTGTTTGTGGATTCCACTCTTGTTTATAGACAGTGCCTGGATCTGCAGTCCATCGCCATTAACTTAAGCTGCAATTCCCAACATAACCTGAGGACAAGAGTGGCGCTGTTTCTAGGAATATAGTATAGCAGACCTTATTTTCTGATTGACTCTGTCCTTCTGTCAGCCGTGGCTTTGCTGGTGCCCTAATTATAATATCTTCACCTAATTATTTACCATGTTGTGATCCCAAAAAGCACTAGAACTATTGGAAAGAAAAAACTTAGACTTCCATTATTTTAGGCTAACATTTACATTTTTTTTTTTTTATCATTGTCTTTATATTCTTTCATAATTCTCTCTTCTCTTGACAGCTCCTTGTTCTCTTCTGAAGATTTGCTCGGGGTCATCATGGCATCAAAGGTAATATGTCTACACGGGAAGCTCGATGCAGGAAGGACGTTCACCATGAGATTGTTTACAGCCTGTTATATTATATGTTCTAGTGATTGAAGATCTTTTACAAACACGCGACTTCCATTATAAACTGTATATATTAGCCAGGTCCTGCATTCTGCTTTCTTTTTTTGTATACGGTAGGTTTTCTTTGCCATGTTGGATTTATTTCACATATAGCAATACTGAGAAGATAGGTGAAGCTATATGCCCATAGAAAATCCTCCTTTAAAGGGAATCTGACAGCAGGTTTTTGCTATGTAATCTGAGAGCAGCATGAATTAAGGATTGAGAACCTGATTACAGTGATGTCTCACTTACTAGGTTGTGTTGCTCCTTTAATAAAATCAGTGTTTTATCAGCAGGAGATTATCACTACAGGACTAGGTATCTCGTGCATTGTAGTCAGCTGTTCTCTTAACCACGCCTCCGCCACTGATTGGCAGCTTTCTGTATACATTGACAGAAAGCTGCCAATCGGTGATGTGGGTGGGGTTATACACGGCTCCGCATTTAGGCTGTGTGCACACGCTGCGGATTATGTACGGATTCATCCGCGCGGATTTTGTAAAATCCGCAGGTGAAACCGCAGGTCAAAAGACCTGCGGTTTTACCTGCGGATTGCTCTGCGGTTTTGCCCTGCGGTTTTTCATCTCCTCAATGGAGGAGATGGCAAACCGCAGGAGAATCCGCAGAAAGAATTGACATGTCAATTCTTTCTGCGGATTGAAAACCGCAGATAATCCGCGCGGAAAATTCCGCACCGTCTGCACTGCGGTTTTTGATTCCCATAGGGAATCATGGTACTGTACGCTGCGGGTCCGCAGCGGCCAAAACCGCTGCGGAACCGCAGCAAAATCCGCAGCGTGTGCACACAGCCTTAGAGCTCTGCTAGACTGCAGCAGATAAAACAGTGATTGTATCAAAATGACAGCATGCAGACCAGTAAGTGACACATCGTTGGGATCAGGGCCTCTGCCCCTACATCATGCTCCTTTGATTATATAGGAAAAACCTGGTGACAGATTCCCTTTTAAGGGGGTTGTCTCAAGATATTTCTTCCAGAGCGCACCTCTCTTCCTCTTGTTTCTTGTTTGCCGGAGGGTTGTGTGCTTCTCAAGATTGACTGTTCAGGATGGTGGCATGGTTAACACATTGTTTTTAAAAGCACTTTGCAATTTTACTCATATATGATGAGACAATTTCTTTAAAAGGTTATTCCCAAAAAGTTGGGACATCCCCATATACATTCATTAGGGAACAACTTACTGATCATTGGTGATCTGACTGCTGGGACCCCCCGCGATTCTGAGACCGGGGCTTTGCAGCCCTGTCCATCTCAGCCTTCCCACCATTCATTGTCTAGGGAACTGCTGGAAATAGTCAAGCTCTGTGCTCAGCAGTCCTATAGACAAAGAATTGCAAGGAGGCCGAATAGGTGCACCTTTGCTCCGGTCAGAACAGGGCTGCAGTTGTTTAACAAATATTGGACCACCAAGCTTTCAGACCCCCAAAATTCCTTGTTTTAGCACCATAAATGTCAACACATTTCTCATGTATTTGGAGCAAGGGTTGTCGGGGAAGGAGATGCTGGTGATTTCCCAGCACTAAATATATTTAAGTGCACATGCCAAGATATGTTAAGAATGTGACGTCTCCCTAGAACGGGATATTAATAGTGACCGTACAGCTCTGGAGGACTCAGAAGTGAAACCTACACTTCTGGGGAAAAGCTGCAAAGGAGGAAATATTGGTTGTATACCCCAGTTGTATAATAAATGGTATTAAAAAGTGGTAAATATATTTAAATTGTGTCACACAATCTGTTGGATTTTTTCTAGAAGCTGCGACACTTTTGCTTGTGGTGCTGTGCTATATACCATGTGGTACTGTGCTATATACCATGGGGGATACATTATATTCTATGGAGGAGGATGTGTTATATAATATGGGGGGCTACATTATATTCTTTGGGGAGGTGGGCTGTATTATATTCTGTTCGGGGCTACATTATATTCTGTGGGGGGGGCTGTATTATATTATATTCTATGAGGGGGTGATTGCATCAGACTCTATCAGCGGGCTACATTATACTATATGAGGATGCTACATTGTATTCTATGGGGGGCTAGATTATATTGTATGGGGGCTTTATACTTTGAGGGGGATAAATTATATTCTATTGGGGCTGCATTATACTATATGAGTAGGGCTACATTGTATTCTATGGAGGATTACATTATATTCTGTGGGGTGGCTGCATTATACTATATGTGGGCTGCATTATACGGTATCGTGAACTATGGGGAATACATTATACTGTAAACAACTATGGGGTGCATTATACTATGGGAAGTGAATTGTACTACATGGATGACTGGCGGTCTATTATATTATATGGAGCACTGAGGAGTGTATTATACTATATGGAGGACTGAGTGTATTTTAATATTTGGAGGTCTGAGGAGTGTATTATACTATATGGAGGACTATGGGGCACATTATATTATATGGAGGACTATAGGGAGTGTATTATATTATATGGAGGACTATGGGGTGTAAACTGTAGATGTGCTGCTGATAACATGATACTGCATGGTGATCTGTTAGTAATCCATTAGTGAATATTCTGTTCCCATCATTCTTTCTCAGACAGTGGAAAGAGGCCGGGAAACAAGTGCTGAACGACTTCAATATTGTCAATAACACTCATCGCATGTAAATACAACCGAAATGCTTGTGTGATGTGCAATATGTTAGCATTTGGGGCCCCATTTTAAACTTTGCCTAGGGCCCCACTTTGCCTAAAACCGACCCTGAAGCCACAGAATCGCCGGCAGGGGTGGTCAGTAATGACAGATCTGGGCTGGGCTTAATAGCCACAGTTTTTAGGCCCAAGTTAAAGTAAAATAATATAGTCCTGGGTGACCCCTTTAAGGACCACTCCTGATCCACAGTGAAGCATTTTGGGCGTTTTAGCAGCTCCTTTGTTTTGTACGATTTCCCACCACATTCAAGCACTAACCAATCAGGGTATGGTGGAGTCTCACAACTGTTAATATATCCTTACACTTCCAGGAGGAATAACAGAGGTACAGCACAATTCAGAATTCTAAGCCCGTGTGCCCACAATGAGTTTTTGGTGCATTTTTGACTGTACTTTTGCTGCTTCAGTTCCAACAAAGTGGATGGAACTTATAGCAAGCTCCTGCCCACTGTGCTTCTTTTTTATGCAGCATAAACTGACCTGCGCTGCGGGTTAAAAGTCCACAACGTGGGAATTTTTCTTGGCTGGTACTCGGAGTTATGTGGATTTTCCCCATAGACATGCATTTGATGCAAAAAAAGACGTAAATGTATCAAGAGCGCACCTAAATATGTCAAATTCCAATTGCAGTGAAATTGCAAAGAAAATGCATTTTCACTGTATTTTTTTTTGTTCTTCTTTACTGTGTTCACTATATTGCACAACAAAAAATGTTTTAATCGCCTCTTATTGCACTTTATTTAACGAAAAATGTTTTATCTTGATTGGACTTTTACGAACACAGTGATGCCAAATGTGTATTTTTTTTTTTACGGTTTTATTTATAATGGGGCAAAAGGGGGGATTGATTTGAACTTGTGGATTTTTAAAAATTTTCTAAATTTTTTTTTTTTTTTTTTTTCTTCACTTCTTACTTGATTTAATAGTCCCCTTGGGGGACATGAAGCTGCAATTGTCTGATTGCTGGTACTATACATAGCTGTTCATCAGCACTACTAAGTATAGCAGCAATTATAATCTCCTATGAACGCCGGTCTCAGGCTGGCGTTCACAGGAGGATCATAATGGCAGGTGGCACAGGGGTCTTCATCACGTTACAGGCACACCCCTGCCAGACGTGTTAAATGCCGCTGTTAGAGATTGACAGTGGGATTTAACAGGTTAACAGCTGCAGGCGGAGCAGATCTTTTTTTAAAGACACATGACATTTGTGAGCACTAACACTTATTCTACAGAAATCATTACTATCTCTTGTGCAAGAAAGAACAGATGGAAACTAATAGGAACTTTCCCAACATGAGTGGCCTTAAAAAAGTTTGCGCAAAAAAACCTCCAAAAAATATTTTGGGATCAAAGACAAGAAAGAAACCAAGGTAGCAACAGAAAAAATGATCCCTAAAACTTCACTTTTAATCAATGTTTAAAATCTGGACAATCCCAGTTCATAAGGACTAGGGTAGTATTTAAACAGACACCAGACAAAACTAGTAATAGATACTCCAGGTCACTAAACTCGCCCTAATGGGCCCTGGCAATCCCTGCCTAGCCGCGGAGGTTGGCACCCTAGTTGTAGACGATAGTGGCGCCCCCGCTCAACGTCGGTGACCCTAATACACCCTAAAAGACCCTAGTCCACGACGAGGATACACAAAAAAAACACAAACACACAGTAACCACCCGAAAAAAACCCCTGGTGGAGAGACTGTATAACGTCTCTAAGATGTTTTACTAATCTCGTACTAAAATTTACCCATGATTTTAGTACGAGATTAGTAAAACATCTTGGAGACGTTATACAGTCTCTCCACCAGGGTTTTTTTTCGGGTGGTTACTGTGTGTTTGTGTTTTTTTTTGTGTATCCTCGTCGTGGACTAGGGTCTTTTAGGGTGTATTAGGGTCACCGACGTTGAGCGGGGGCGCCACTATCGTCTACAACTAGGGTGCCAACCTCCGCGGCTAGGCAGGGATTGCCAGGGCCCATTAGGGCGAGTTTAGTGACCTGGAGTATCTATTACTATTTTTGTCTGGTGTGTTTAAATACTACCCTAGTCCTTATGAACTGGGATTGTCCAGATTTTAAACATTGATTAAAAGTGCGGTTTTAGGGATCATTTTTTCTGTTGCTACCTTGGTTTCTTTCTTAAAAAAGTTTGTCCTGCTGCCTACACCCCAAGAGATCAGCTTAAATCAAAACCTTTAATAGCAAGAGCTCAACTATTGTACAGTGCCACTCGAGGAGAAATTGGGCATTAGTTTTCTCCATGTAATGTAGGTTGGTTCTCCCACATACTTTACAAGCTTTCTGTTCTGATAACTAAAATTGTCGTTTGCTCGCGGTGTCGTTTGCTCGCGGTGTCGTTTGCTCGCGGTGTCGTTTGCTCCCAAAATGAGACAGCTGTGTTCAAACCGAGAATCCATCACTTACTACAAGGGAAAACTCTTAAAGGCAACCCTATCAATAGGCAAAAAGTGGAAGCTAAAAACTACTATAAAACGTATTGGAATATTTGTATAGACAAATCCAGTGTAGTTACATAAGAGCACAGGTTGTGTATCTATAGAGATGTGCCATTTTCCAACTAGTCATTTCATAAAGGGTTACTCTCCTCTTATTTAGATATCCCATTACTTTTCGGGTGACAGTTCCTTGTAATCATAATTCTACCAGCACTATAGGTGCCGGAGATTTTTCTGCCACATCCCAGCATACATGATTCCTTAAATTATCCAGTGGCCTATTTTTCCTGAACTGGAAGCTCCTCTCTCTATTATACCTGTATACAGTAACAGCAGAACAAGAATAGGGAGATAAAGTAAAAAAACAAACACTTTTTTGTCATACAAGCCCTTTAATTTCTTTCTAGTACTATTATTTTCTTCTGTCTCCCCAATACTCTGTACAATGGGCTGACCTTGCTCACCTCTGGTTAATCTTTCTAGCTTCAGTAGTGTAACCAGACCGTCATTGTTGCCTCTGTGAACTGCTCAGACCCAGAAAATGATAAATTATTAATAATGCTACAGCGAGTTACAAAAGGGAGTGAAATCCAACTAATGAGGGTTCTCTGTTATGGTGCAGTAGGAAACAAGGCTCATTCATCTAAAAAGTTATTAAACAGATTGTCGGAACTTGACATGGAATCTCCGACTTTTAAACACCGGATCATATTTAGGGACCGTTCTGAATCGGTTCTTAAAGGGAATCTGTCGCACCAAACTGACAGCATTACTAAGCCCATATCCTTGTAGGTCATTTAGTCCCTATAAAAAAAAAACGCACCTTTATTGATCTAATAGAGGCCTCGGTTTTTCAGAAACTGAAGATTAACTAAACGTGCTAATTAGGGAGCTCGGTGCACCCTGGGTGTGGCCAAGAAGCTCAGCGCATCATTCCGCCCACTGGTTTTGCATTGCCCCAACTCCCACACTGGTGATTGACAGTACTGTCTGCAAAAAAAGAAAAAAGCTTAGACAAGACATTGCTGTTAATCAATGAAGAAAAAATCAAATTCTAAAAAAAATTTCCTGTTGCAGTAGGTTTATCAGGCTGGACAGTGCCGGTATCGCAGCTCGTCACGTGCGCGGCAACACTGCTACATCCTGTCTATATAGCCAGGAGACCAGAATATCTATATGGAAACTTTGACTCTGTAAAGTTGTGCAGGAAATGACAAAAAATACTACTATACCCTGCTCTGAAATTACTAATCCAAGGTAATTCAGTAACCTGGAGAATTTTTTATTTTACTTTTTTTTTTTTTTTTTTTTTTTTACCAGTTTTTAAAATGAATCCATGACCAGCAGGAATATATCTTGGTGCAGTAAATGTATAGCACGGTCTGTTTGCTTATTTTGCAGGATGGGCTTTTTGGCCGACTAACATGGGTTTTCACGTTGCATTTTTGAGCAGTATGTGGCAGTTTTTCAGGAAACCCATAGTGAGAACACGATTTGATACAAGCTTATGTCATTCTCTTGTCAGCCGTGCGGCACATTACAGCCCTACAGACGCCTTGTATAGTATATCGGGAACTGAGAACGGGCACAGAGTCACAGCAGTGTTGTCAGGCTGTTTGGTCAAGCACAAAGGATGTCAACTATGTCAGTCACTGAAAGTATCCGACTCTCAGGCACGTCTTTCAGGCATAAGAGTCTTGATTCTGTACTTTTCTCTGCACAGACACATAATCTTAGTGTTTATGCATCCCGGGAGGTACACAACTGTTCATCCAGGGAGGTACACAACACAATGGTTACACATTTAGGGAGGTACACAACACAATGGTTACACATTCAGTGAGGTACACAGCGTGATGGTTACCCATCCTGAATGGTACACAGTGTGATGGTTACCCATCCAGGGAGGTGTTCTGTCCCCACATGAGGCGAATGGAGGTGTAGTTGATTGGGGCTGGGAGAGATTCCTACCTTCCATTTCCTCAATGCAGAGCAGACAGGACCATTGTTGCTGTTCATACGTCCAGAGAGATGATACACACCAGATATTGTGAAGTCCAGACTTGTTTATTGGAAATCTGGACATACAGGGTATGATTGGTAATGCAGTACTTCTCCAGAAATGCAGATGTAACAATCCAGGTGGTACAGCAAGATGTGTGCAGCAAGGTGAGCAACAAAGTGAGTGTTCAAAAAACTGATGCTTTTTACAGCCCGTACAGGCAAGTCTCTCCCAAGAGAAAATGAAACTAATAATGGCAGCTAACAGGAAGAGAAGCAGTGACCTTAACCAGAAAGTGGAAGGCATGTACAAGAAATTATTAGCTGCAGTCTGCTATACAGAAAAAGGACAGTAGGTGGCAGCAGACCAAATGCAAGACTACACAGCATGGAAAATAACACAATCTATATAAACATGTAATCAAAACTTTAGATGGGACAGCACACTCCCCGTCTGAAATTCCGTAAGGGATTTCACTATATAATTTTTTTTTTTTGTTTTTCTTTAAAGTTCAATAACCTAGAAAAGAAACATGAATATGCATGCAATAATAACTTCAAAACGAGGTAGATGACAGTCAGTTCCTGAGACAATCCAATGGTACCCATCTTCGGATCGGAGAAGCCGCACTAGGCCAAACTGTCTCCGACCCAATGGTAATCCAATGGATGAAGTAGTAGGGCAGAGTTCTGTTCATGGTTCATCCTACTGGAATGTACTGGATAGAGTGGTTTGTGGCAGACGTGCCAGCCATGACAGTCTGTCTCCACGTGAGCTGAGATAAGATCTTGCAATGTGGACTAACCTTGCTACAGGTCTTAAGAAGTTTCATCCCATTGGAGAAGTATTTGAAGCGCTAGCAACCGAGGCTGGAGGTTGGTTTAGTGTTCGTCGCCAAAGCACTGACCTTGAAGCGGACTTCTGGATCGCCATCCGGATCCTGAAGACTTCCCTTCTGTTCCAACAGAAACTTAGGACCTGAAAGCCAAGAAGAGTTAGCAAAGGACCTTATAGACATAGGTCTCGTGGCATGGTCAGCTGGATTAAGTTCAGATGAGATATTGAGCCATTGCTCAGGCTTGGAAGACCTCCTTACTCTTTCGATGCGGCTACTGACATACACGTAGAAGTGCCTTGTTTGATTGTAGATTTAACCTAAGACAACCTTACTGTCACTGTAGTATTGCACGTCATCTATGTTGGTGTCCAGCTCGTGCTGTATAAGGTCTGCGAGTTCTACTGCAACCACGGTCGCACAGAGTTCAAGCCTGGGAAGTGTGGTCAGGCTTGGGAGCCAAGTTAGCCTTGCCGAAGATGAATCCAACGTGATCTTGATTGTCGGGTCCTGTCACCTTCAGATAGGCAACTGCTGCAATAGCCTCCGTGGATGCATCCAAGAAGACATGGAGTTCCTTCCTAGTGCTAGCAGCAAGTGAGGTTCTGGCGTAGCATCTCTGTATGTGGATCTCATCCAAGGCACACAGACTGCTTCCAGGTTTCCCATTTTGGTTCCTTCTCGGGAGGGAGTGGGGCATCCCAATCTTGACTGTTTCGGAAAGCTGTCTCAGAAGGGATTTACCTTGTATGGTAATTGGTGCTACGAACCCCAGTGGGTCGTATAAGCTATTCACCACTGACAGGACACCACATTTAGTGAATGGTTTGTCTGCACAGTTGATTTGGAAACTGAAGGTGTCGACTGACAGGTTCCACCTCAAGCCTAAGCTTCTCTGCACAGGCGGACAGTCTGGTCCTAGGTTTATGTCCTTGAATCCTGCTGCGTGGTCAATTGAATCGAAGACTCTCGTGACAGCCTGGCTGTTTTGAAGCAATTTTGTGCAATCTAAGCTTAGCTTGGTACAGCATACCTTGGGTCCTCTTGAGTAGATCGATAGCCGCTTCTTCTGTGGGTAGAGATTTTAGTCCATCATCTACACAGAAGTCTTTCTCTACAAAGTCGCTAGCGTCTGTTCCATATTCAGTCTCTCCTTCTTGTGCGGTTCTCTGCAGTCCATAGGTTGCCACTGCTGGGGAAGGGCTGTTCCCGAATACGTGCACCCTCATGCGATACTCCACCATCTCTTTGCTGGGGTCACTGTCCTTGTACCACAGGAACCTGAGGAAATTCCTATGGTCCTCTCTGACTATGAAACAGTGGAACATCTGTTCAATGTCAGCGGTGATGGCAATGGGCTCTTTCCTGAACTTCATCAACACTCCTACTAGGTTGTTTGTAAGATTAGGACCCGTGAGGAGGACATCGTTGAGAGATACACCTTGATGTTTGGCGCTTGAATCAAAGACAACTCTAATTTGCTTAGGTTTCCATGGGTGATATACTCCGAATGAGGGTAGGTGCCAGCACTCCTCGTTTTCCTTTAAGGGAGGCGCTGGCTCCACATGGTTATTCCAGAATTTCTTGCTCATAAAGGTGACAATGTGTTCTTTCATCTCCGGTTTGTTGCGAAGTGTGCGCTGGAGAGAGTTGAATCTGGACGAGGCTTGTTCACGATTGTTCGGGAGTCTTACCCTGGTAGCTCGGAAGGGTAGGGGAAAAACCCAGTGATTGGTCTCGTCCTTAAGGAACTTATTGTCCATTATCCTGTCAAATTCCTTGTCTTCCATTGACGGGGCTACATTGTCATCCTTAGTTGCATGAAACACCGATCTTCCCAAGTCATCTGCATAGGGAGAAGGAATGACATCAGGCAGCTGTACTGGATCTGGAGGCTTCTCTTTCACATCATAGTGATGAGGGCATGGTTTGCAGAAAGTAGCTCGTCCGTCTCTGCATACATAGGTCTTAAAGGAATCGACTCTTGTTCGGTCCAAGCACACATTTCCTATGATTACCCACCCCAAGTCAAGTCTCTGTGCGTAGGGGGCATAGTTGGGACCATTGCACTGTTGGCAGACCTTATGTATCCTTAAATTGTCGCTGCCGAGCAGAAGTAGGATTTCAGCATCTGAGTCCATAGGTGGGATAACACTGATTAGGTGCCTTAGGTGTGGTTGGCGGAACGCAGCTTCTGGAGTAGGGATCTCATCCCTTTTGGCTGGGTATTTGATCGCATTCGATTAGTGTAGGTAAGGGTATTTCTACTCCTCCGTTGACAGGAGAAGCAATGAAACTTTGTGCCCACCTGCCACTAGTCTCTATGCGGCCTGAGCAAGTATTCACAGTATAGGGCGTTGCTGGCCCCTTGATTCCAAAGGCTTCAAAGAACTTAGGTCCAGCTAGGGATCAATTGCTCTGATCGTCAATGATGGCATACATTTTTACTGCCTTCTCTGGTTGCCCTTCTGGATAAACTGATTAGGCATATCCTGACACAGCATTTATCACTTTGGCTCTCCCCACATACCTCTGAGCATGAGCAGGAGACAGCCGTGGTTGAATTGGCGTTATTCTGTGGCTCCCCGCCATGGCTTGTAGCTGGACTAGAGGTAATTGCGACTGCTGGATCGCTGGTGGCTGAGGTTGGATGCAAAGCTGATGGGTGTTTCTCTATGACACTCTTCACACTTAATGGCAGATTTACAGTCCTTGGCCATGTGTTCTAATGAGGTGCAGCACTTGACACATACCCCAAGTTCGCTGAGGATTTTCTTGCGCTCCTGCATGGTTTTGGACCTGAAGCCTCTACATTTATTCAGTGAGTGCGTTTTTTTGTGAATGGGACACTCACGATTGAAAGACTTCTCTCGATGGAATAGTGTACTGTTTATCGGCAGTTACTGCAGATGGTGGCAGGTTAGTCTTTCTGACACTTATACTGCTCCTCAAGTCCTTGCGTCTATGTGAGACGCTTTCATACCTTGATGACTGTGTTGCTGGAGCTGTAGTGTTAGACTCCAGGAAGTCTAGGCTAGGGTCGTTCCTCATTTGGGCCTGTTCGTCGACGAACTTGCAGAACTGATTGAACGGAGGAAAGGTGACATCATGTGATCTTTTGTACCTGGAAACGCATACTGCCCACTTTTCTGGCAGACTATGCGGCAGCTTTGAGACGATTGGGTTCACCCCATGGGCAGTGTCCAGGTAGCATAATCCAGACAGACGAGGGTCTCCTTTTGCAAGATCCAGCTCCATAAGCAGGTCGCTTAAGTCCAGAAGCTTGTGGGCTTTCTTAAGGTTGATCCTTGGAACGTTCTGCAGTCTCTTAAATAGGGACTTTTCTATGGCTTCAGCGCTGCCATAGGTTCTTTCGAGTCTCAGCCAGGCAGCAGCGAGACCTGCTTCAGCTTGCCCCATGTAGACGGTCCGAAGACTCTTTATACGGTTTGTGGAGTCAGGTCTCAACCATTTTACCATGAGGTCGAGCTCCTGTTCTGCAGATAGATTGAGGTCAGCAATGGTGGCCTTGAAGGTTGCTTTCCAAGCTCTGTAGTTCTCTGCACAATGGTCAATCTTTGAGAGGCTGGTGCTGAATAGATCTTTGCTCATCATAAACCTGGCTACCTCGGGCATATCCGATCCTTCACTCCTTATTACAATGTTAGATTGTGTTGCCTCTCGGGCGTATAAGCTGTGTGGCGTGGAAGGGTGAATTGTTCCCGGGTAGAATGATGTCGCTGCAGGGTTGAGCTGCGGTTTAACCTCTGGAGATTTTGAGGACTGCGGCTTGAACTGTGGAGATGGCCTGGAACGCGTCTTGTGATCGTCTTGTGGTGTTTGCTGCATCTGAGGGGACACATTATGGAGTTGGTCTTGGGTCTCTGCAGATGCTGTGGGTAACACTGGCACCGTAAGTTGGGCTGACTTGGACGTTTCCACACTGGTGGGTTGAACGTCGCTGGAGAAGGTGTGTGCTGCAGAGATCTGTTTCTGCACGTAATCACTGGTATGGACAGCTGGGTCCTCTTCTTCCAGTGGTGGTAGGCAAATCGGGTCGAGGTTTTGATTCATTGCTTGCTCAAGTATTTTCACATCAGCTAATGCAATTTTTTTTCCTCAATTTCAGTTTGAAGAATCTTTGCCCGAGCCTCTGCTTCTGTTTGAAGGATCTTTACTTGGGCCTCTGCTTTCTTGGCTTCTGCCTCTGCCTCAGCTTTCACTTTCTTGGCTTCTGCCTCTGCTTCTGCTTTCTTTTCTGTGTAGGAGCGTCTTAGTTTGGATTGCTCTGCGTTTAAACTGGCCTCTAGGATTCTGTCGCTGAGGGTTGAAGTTCTTGAGCAGGATGATTTGCATGACCGAGCAGAGTGTCTGGATGAGCCTGACCTGTGAGATCTTGATTCTTGCAGATGAGCAATACAGAGCTCCGCTTTATCTGTGGCGTCTTGCACGGCGGCGTCCCTTTCTCTTTCTGTGGAATTCACTTTGCTTAATTCTGATGTGGCTTCATCAATATTAGTCTTTTAGGAAGGTGGCGTACCTTGCCGACAGTCTCTTGTATCTTCGTAGGCCGTGTCTAGCTGTTTTAGTGTCCTGTAGACTCGCTGCATCATTTTTGTGGCGTTGGATGCTTGACATGAGGGAGGTGACTCATTCCCATAGGTCGTCCAGGTTGTCATTAAACTCATCCTTTGTACTGTGATAGTTTTCAATGACCTTTATGGTTGGTTTGACAGAGCATCTTGGTCGTGAGTCTGTCTGTTTCTGAAGCTGGCTCTGTTTCCCCCTCTTAATAATGGACAGTATCTGGTAGTATTTGCTCTTTCAGCAGTGGGAGACTGTGCGGGGTCTTTTTCGGCCATTTTGATTTAAGGTGCACTGTCTCTTTAAGAAACTGAACTTTTGAATTGGGGGCTGGAAATCGCAGTGCAGCTTAGTTAAGACGTTCTGACGAGATTCCCAATGTGTTTTTAGAGAATTGTGGGGTTTTGCAGTCCGACAATCTGCAGCAATGTTGTATAATATACAGTCTCTATGCACAATGCGGTCTGGGGTGACACTGCAGAGTTTCTTAGCAGAGCCGGGCTGCAGTATGTGAGCGGGCAGGCGGGTTAGGATCTAAGGGTGATTTTTTGCCGGGCTTCAAGGCAGTTTTTTGACTGTTCTGTCCCCACGAGGCGAATGGAGGTGTAGTTGATTGGGGCTGGGAGAGATTCCTACCTTCCGTTTCCTCAATGCAGAGCAGACAGGACCATTGTTGCTGTTTTGCTGTTCATGTGTCCGGAGAGATGATACACACCAGATATTGTGAAGTCCAGACTTGTTTATTGGAAATCTGGACATACAGGGTATGATTGGTAATGCAGTGCTTCTCCAGAAATGCAGGTGTAACAACCAAGGTGGCACAGCAAGATGTGTGCAGCAAGGTGAGCAACAAAGTGAGTGTTCAAAAAACTGATGCCTTTCACAGCCCGTACAGGCAAGTCTCTCCCAAGAGAAAATGAAACTAATAATGGCAGCTAAAGAGAAGCAGTGACCTTAACCAGGAAGTGGAAGGCATGTACAAGAAATAATTAGCTGCAGTCTGCTATACAGAAAAAGGACAGCAGGTGGCAGCAGACCAAATGCAAGACTACACAGCATGGAAAATAACAATCTATATAAACATGTAATCAAAACTTTAGATGGTGACACATCCAGGGAGGTACACAGCGTGATGGTGACACATCCAGGGAGGTACACAGCGTGATGGTGACACATCCAGGGAGGTACACAGCGTGATGGTGACACATCCAGGGAGGTACACAGCGTGATGGTGACACATCCAGGGAGGTACACAGCGTGATGGTGACACATCCAGGGAGGTACACAGCGTGATGGTGACACATCCAGGGAGGTACACAGCGTGATGGTGACACATCCAGGGAGGTACACATGCTATTGGTTCCCAGTGAACCAATGCTAACCATTGTACAGTGTATATACTACCAGATGCTGCATCCCAGCTTTGATACACTGCGGACTGGCTCAGTAACTCCAATAACATGGCATCAGGACTGGTTCTCCCAGACTACTACACTCAGTATTGGAACCATCTCTTAGGTCGGGGTCACACTAGAAAGGAATACGGACGAGTGAGAGGCGTTAAAAGCACGCATTACACACGGACAAATGATTCTCTATGGGGTCACTAGCACCAGCCGTATATTTCTCGGGCGTATTCTAGGCTCCGTGCCACTCACAGCATGCTGCGATTGTCAGCGTACTACGCCCGTAATACGCCAATGCAAGTCTATGGGTGCGCAAAAAATACGGATTACACACGGACCACACATGTGACTTGCGAGAAATACACACCCGGTGTCTTTTAGAAAAGCCGGCAATTCAGTGCGCTATACAGTAAACTCACACTGACAGGTTTAATAAAGAAACGAAAGAATAGATATAGACACATATATACACATGTCATAGTGACAAATATATATATATATTTATATTTCACAGAGTTCTTCATAGCAGAATAGCCGCTAATTAAATTGCTGGCTTTTATCAAATCCTTCCCCAACCCGACATGAAATGACACATGGTTTACATTCAGTAAAGCATTTCATTTCATGTTTTTTTATATATCACTGACTAATAATTAGATGAGGGCTTGTGTGCAAAATTTGGGAGTTGTAGTTGTTGTTTTAAGGGGTTAATTCGTTGTTAAATGCGTGGCCTTCCCATTGCCCGGTGGCGAGTGGGTTAATCTAACAAAGGGTTAATGTCACCATTCGATTGTAAGGTGACATTAACCCTTTGCTAGATTAACCCACTCACCACCGCTACAGGGCAATGGGAAGCCCACGCATTTTTTTAACATCGAATTAACCCCTTAAAATAACTACAACTCTCAAATTTTGCACACAAACATCATCTAATTATTAGTCAGGGACATATAAAAAAAAGAAATGAAATGCTTTACTGAATGTAAACCATGTGTCATTTCATGTCGGGTTGGGGAAGGATCTGATAGAAGCCGGCAATTTAATTAGCAGCTATTCTGCGATGAAGAACTCTGTGAAGTATGTATGTATGTGTGTGTGTATATATAGTATGTATGTATGTTTGTCACAATGACATGTATGTGTGTGTGTACATATATATATAATGTGTGCATTCTATGTGTCTATATCTATTCTTTGGTTTCTGTTATAATGGAGCCCTATGACAGGGTTTCTATGTCCATTTTGCAAGCCTGCGAGAAAATCTCACCATACGGATGCCATACGGATGCAGACATGCGCAAAATACGCGACCACACCTTGATTACGGATGACATACGGAGCACTATTTAGGGGTCATTCATCCGTATTACGCCTGGAAACTACGGACTGTATTTTGCGTCGTTTAGTGTGACCCCGGCCTTAAAGGGGAACGCACCGGTCACCGGGTCCAGCTAAATTCAGCTCACATACACATCACATGATCATTTGAATAAAACATGTCAGAAAAATGACTATTTCCATGAACAAATCTGAAGGACTGAGAGACCGGCGGTGGCTCACACACCGTACACAAGCATAGGGCTTTGGGTAATGTTGCACCATTTGCTTTGTCCTCCTATAACTATGCATGTGCAGGAATGCGCTGCCATAAAAATACCAGGGATCATGAAGATGATTAACAATATTTTATGCCTTTAATGATGAAACGTTTTTAGCCTCAACATTTTTGGCAATTTTTGCATGTTACCAGCATTTCCTAGGAGTCAGGAACAGACCTACTAGGGAGATAATGGGTTAATAACCTGGAATAGGATTGTAATACTAATACCAGGTTCATCAGAGGGAGATTTACTAGAAAGGGTAATCGGATCCTGCGGTCACAGCGAAAAGCTGAAGTACCTTGAAAATTCTTACTTTTTTTTTTTTTTTTTTTTTTTTTTTTTACTTGTAAATTTTGAGTTTCCCTTTGACCATGGGTTTTGATGCCTAGTGTAACGTAAGCTAATGCCGCATCGCCTCCACGTGGCATGCTGTAATTTCACGCGCTTTCTTTGGCAGTCACGAGATTTTAGAAATCATGACTTGAATCCCAAGGCGCCCTCTAGTGGATGGCTTCTGTATGATCTGATGTATTTTATCCGTTTGGATTTGATTTCTTACTAAAAGCCAACCCATAAATGATGTACAAAGATTCACATTAACCCCTTGTCCCCGGCAGGCTTCAATTCATTTTAGGATACCCTCTTGGATTGTTATTGTGGCATTAAAAATTGAACTAAATGACATATTTTCTATATATGGAACTTGTCATAAATGTTATTACCCGATGTAAATGCCGCTGTTCTCCTGAATCCAGCATTGTTTTTCTTTTGTTCTGCTCCTCTCCGTTCCTGAGATGACCCTTTCTTCTCTGTATATAAATCTAGTCTTATTAGACAAGTGGGCGTAATCAACTATTCTGTGGGTGTCGTCTTGACCACATCCAGCTGGATAATAACATTTATATACATCAAAGAATGGAGGGCTATGTGGGGCCCGTTATACTGTATGGAGGGCTATGTGGGGCCCGTTATACTGTATGGAGGGCTATGTGGGGCCCGTTATACTGTATGGAGGGCTATGTGGGGCCCGTTATACTGTATGGAGGGCTATGTGGGGCCCGTTATACTGTATGGAGGGCTATGTGGGGCCCGTTATACTGTATGGAGGGCTATGTGGGGCCCGTTATACTGTATGGAGGGCTATGTGGGGCCCGTTATACTGTATGGAGGGCTATGTGGGGCCCGTTATACTGTATGGAGGGCTATGTGGGGCCCGTTATACTGTATGGAGGGCTATGTGGGGCCCGTTATACTGTATGGAGGGCTATGTGGGGCCCGTTATACTGTATGGAGGGCTATGTGGGGCCCGTTATACTGTATGGAGGGCTATGTGGGGCCCGTTAGCCCTCCATACAGTATAACGGGCCCCACATAGCCCTCCATACAGTATATGTGGGGCCCTTTAAACTGTATGGAGGGCTATGTGGGGCCCTTTAAACTGTATGGAGGGCTATGTGGGGCCCTTTAAACTGTATGGAGGGCTATGTGGGGCCAGTTATACTGTATGGAGGGCTATGTGGGGCCGTTATACTGTATGGAGGGCTATGTGGGGCCCTTTATACTGTATGGCGTGCTATGTGAGGCCAACTATATTGTATGGAAGGCTGTGTAGGGATTACAGTTGGAGAATCATACTGTGGTGGAGTCACCATTCTTTGTCAGGGGGGATTGATGGAGGGGGTACAGTAGGGGTCATCATACCATGTGTACGGATGGTGCTGTGGAAGAATTCACTGTGGGGGTATCATACTTTGTTTGTGGGCACTTTTGTTTGTTTTTATCTGTATTATTCATGTGTTTTTATTCTTTAATGTTACATATTTAAATTAGACCTTAGGCCATATGTTTTTACGTCTTACATAACACATTACATTAAGCCAATATTTTATTAGAAGATGTATTAATTAAAATGTACTTTGCTCGTGGGACAACTTCTTTGTATTTGCTTCCATATGAAAAAGTTAGATTTGATAAGGAAAAACTTCAATTGTAGAGATTTTTTAAATAAATATATAGGTTGGCCCTCCAGCAGACCTCTATGGTTGTCACTGCCATATTGCTATGAGCGCCGCCCGGTGGGTGGCGCTCATGACAAGTGAGTAATTCTGCTACACACAAGCAATCTGATAATCACCTGTATGTAGCAGAGCCAATCGGGTTATGGCAGCTTCCAGTCTCCCATGGAGACTATTGAAGCATGCCAACAGTACAAAAAAAAAAATATCAATATAAAAAAAATAATTAACCCGATCGCTAAATGGCGTAATGAGAAAGTCAAAACACCAGAATTACATTTTTTTTTTTTTTTGGTTGCCGCAATATTGCATTAAAATGCAATAACGAGCGATCAAAAGATTGTATCTGCACCAAAATGGTATCTTTAAAAACGTCAGCTCGGCGTACAAAAAATAAGCCCTCACCCGACCGGAGATCACGACAAATGGAGACGCTACGGGTCTCCGAAAATGGCACAATTTTATTTTTTTACAAACTTTGAAAATTTTTTTTCACCACATATATAAAATAGAACCTAGACATGTTTGGTGTCTATGAACTCGTAATGACCTGGAGAATCATAATGGTGGGTCGGTTTTAGCATTTAGTGAACATAGTAAACAAAATCAAAAACAATTGTAGAATTGCACTTTTTTTTTTTTTTTTTTTTGCAATTTCACCGCACTTGGATTTTTAACCTGTTTTCCAGTACACAATATGTTAAAACCAATGGTGTTGTTCAAAAGTACAACTGGTCCCTCAAAAAACAAGCCCTCGCATGGCCATATTGATGGGAAAAATAAAAAGTTATGGCTCAGGGAAGAAGGGGAGCAAAAATCTAAAATGCAAAAATGAAAATGCCTCCGGTCATGAAGGGGTTAACTAGTGCCATAGGGTCACCCAAAATTTTCAACAGTGAGTTGTACAATAAAGAAATCATGCCTTTAGTGTAGTAGTCCATTGGATGAGGTCAGACATGGCCTCCTGGGATCTTATTGTGTGCTTAGTTTTAAGTTGTTGAAGAAATCGTTATTAAGCAAATTGAAGATTTGTTTCAGATATTCAAGAGACCAAAAATGATTGGTACATATATTTCCAACCCTGCTTTTTTCATTCCCTGAACCCCTCCAAATGCCAGGGTTTTTTGAAATAGGAGTATTCTTGGGGCAATCTCACTTGCCACCACTTTTTACAGGTCCACCAGACTTTACTTGTCAGTAGACCGGGGTCGCATCTTAAGTTGGCTTTACATTTACAGTATTCCAAGAATTCCAACAAATCTAATCCTAAGTCTTCCTATTAATGTGGATACCAAGATATCAGAGTTTCTGAACCACTGGGATATTTGCTATATTATCCAGAACCAACTCCATCGCTATCGTCCAGAGGAAGTAGTGCAGATTTTGACCAATTCATTGTTATGCCAGAAAAGGACCAAAAACTCTATTTTCATTCTGATTGGAAGGGAAATATTAAAATTAACAAATAAAAGGATGTCTGTGTACAAATCAGTTATTTCCTCATTTTTGCCATATTTAAAACCCTTTATCCTTATATGAATTATACTTTATATAACCTAATTGTATTTTATATAATGCTTCATTTTTTTTCTGTCTCGCTCGCTGTTGCAGGGAGGCCATTACAGAGGATCCGTGAAGGATTACCCAGACTTTGATGCAAGCCAAGATGCAGAAACCCTTTATAAGGCTATGAAGGGATTTGGTATGTGGAATTATTATTTAGGCCATTTAGTATTTGGGGAACAGAGCCTCTCACCTAGCCAAATCAGATCTCATACTTTGCACTGATGAGGGGCAACACCCCGAAACAGTCTGAAAATTGAGATTCTGGTTTGGCTTTTATTCAAAGTCATATTGCAAGGCTCATTAAAGGGTCGATATTGACTTTGTATTTGTGCTTCCAATAGGTGGTGCTAAAGTCCTAGTCCTCTTCCTCTCTGAATTGACAATTTGCATATTTCATTTTGCAAAGGAGCATGCATGGCTTATAAGCCTTCTCACGCTGACATGCCAGGCTTGACATGTCACCCTGCACAAGGAGAAATGTTACCCCTTAGACCCCAGTCCAGATCCTCTTGCCTAACCAAATCTGATCACTTACTTCACACTAATGAGGGGCAACACCCTGAAACCCGTGTCTGCAAATTGAGATTCTGGTTTGGCTTTTATCCTAACCCACATTGCAAGGCTTGTTAAAGGGTCAACATTTAGGATGGCTGCTTCCAACAGGTGGCTCTAGAGTTCTAGTCCTCTTCCTCTACGAAGACACAATTTGCATATAAAATGCTGATGTAAAATGCTGACCCGAATACTGAACGTGTGAATGTGGCCTTAAAGAGAATCTGATGTCAGAGAAAATCTAGTTGCAAGGTCCTAGTGCCGTCATTCAAGGTGATTGACAGGTCTCCTCCGATGTAACATACAGGAGAGACCGGTCAATCAGCCACAGCAACGCGGTCAAGTGCGCCGACGATTCAGAGAAAAACATACCTGACTGCATTTGTGCCGCCAAACTGTGATTCATGCTCTGTACTTTACGGTGCAAGTCATTAGGAACAGAAAAGACACCCTGGAGATGGAGGAGTTTCTGCTTAAAAAAAAAAGAAACAAACAAAACGCTAGTGATGTGGTTCATTCAACGGAGTGAAAAAAAGACGTAAAAGTCATAAAAATCATGGATTTTGTCCGCAAGCATTTTTTTTGGAGGCTTTTCCTGTGGTTTTTGTGACCTTTTGTTTTCCAGATGTGTTTTTTCTTTTGTTTGTTTTTTTTAACTCCACTGAATAAGTAATTTTTTTTATTTTTTATTTTTTTTTTAAAGTAAAAACGATGGAAAAACGTTCCAAAAGACATCCGAGCATCTCTTGAGTTTTCCCATTGATTCGAATTGTAAAGTACAGAGCGGATTCCAAGCAGAAAATGCCTGAAAAATGAAAACGTCGATTTTTAACCACTTGGCGTTTTTAGAAATAAGTGATTAAAAGACGCTAAAAAGACTGAATGGGTGCAAGTCCCTTTTAGACAAATGTATCTTTCTATTGTTTTGCGTGTTCCTGATGGGTTTTTTCAGGCAGTCTGAGCAGCAAAATTTGCCTGAAAAAGATGTGTGAATATAGCCCGAGGCTTGTCGCATAGGACTGTGGTAGATCTTACATTGATTAATATTTTTTTTATTTTTATGATTTCTAATGTTTTTCAGTTCTAGAATGTTTTTCTTTCTTTAGCCATGTTAACTTTCTGGTCTACCGTCACAAGTCCTCCTAGGGGATTATAAAATGTCTGGTGTTTTTTAGATCACTTATGAACCTACGTTTGGCCCCAAATCTAGTTGCCTTCTGCTGGACATTTGTAAATCATAATTACTGATGGCTCAATTTAATTTCTTGTAGGCAGCGATAAACAAGCCATCCTGGATCTTATCACGGCTCGGAGCAACCAGCAGCGTATTCAGATTATCCAGGCCTACAAGTCCCTCTACGGCAAGGTAAGAGGGACAACTTATTGTTCATCAAGTCACTGGTCCAAATTTTGCTTGTCGTCTTTCACACATAGACCCGGTTGCTATAATCATCCTTGTTCCTAAATATAGTTTATTTGTAACGTTCTTCCTTAGGATCTTATTGACGACTTGAAATATGAACTGACTGGTAAATTCGAGAGACTTATTGTAGGCCTCATGAGACCCCCGGCATATTTTGATGCTAAGGAAATAAAAGATGCCCTGGATGTGAGTATAATACAATACTGGATAATCAGTATTACATATTCATTTTATAATTTACATCTTTGGGCTAAAAGATCCAGGATGGTGGAGTCCATCGAATTGCTGGGTCTACTTTTCTATCATGACTATAGGAAGGAGTCCTGTGACCCTATGGCCGGCAATGGACAATGGCACTTAATTTGTAGGTTCCTATTGACCTTCTAAAAGGGGAACAGTAGAAGGACAGGAAGGAAAGATAAGAGGGAAGGGGTGATGTAAGGATAAAAAAATAATGTATGGAAGGGGGAATGAAGAGATGAAAAAGGATACATCTTGGGAAGGTCAGAAAAAGTAGGAAGGAAAGGGTGAAGAAAGCAAGCATGAAGAAAATGAATGAAGAAAGTGGGAGGAAGAAAGAAAGGTAGGGAGGAAATAATGACAAAAGAAATTGGTGATAAGACGTAAAAGAGAAATATTAAGTTAAGAAGAAAAGAGGGAGAGGTGGAAGCAATGGCTGCAAGGCAGGAAGAAAAAAGGATACATCTTAGGAAAGGATTACGGAAACAAACAAGAAAATGAAGAAAGATAGTGTGAGGAAATAAAGAATGAGTGGAGGAAAGTAGAAAGGAAACATGAACTTGTGAATTAAGCGAGAGAGGTAGAAGATAATGGCTGCAAGAGGGAAGGGAAATGGCTGAAGGGAAAGGATGAAGGAAAGAAGCAAGAAAATGAATGAAGCAAGAGATAGGGGGGAAAAAGGAAAGGATGGGTACAGGGAGGAAATAATGAAAAAAGGAATGAGTAATAGCGCAAGGAGGTAAAGAAGAAACATGAAGATGAGAATTAAGAGGGAGTTAAGGAGGGAAAAATGGATGAAAAGGAGCTGGAGAAAATGAGTAGGAAGATAGAATCGAAGAGGAAGGAAGGAAAGGTGTGAGGCATGGAACGAGGAGGGAAGAAATACAGTATTGAAGGAAAGGCTTTTGGGAGAAAGAATGAGAGGAAATGATGGAAGAAGTTAAGAATGAATGGATAGATTTCGGGAAGGAGGGGGGACAAAAGAAAGTAAGAGATGGCTGGAGAAAGGAATAAAATATGGATGATATGTGAGTGATTGCTTGTTTTCTAGCATTATTTTTGTATTATGGAAGTCACCCTTCTGGCCTTCGATCTGATACAATTCCTCCCATTTCAGGGTGCTGGTACTGATGAGAAGTGTCTGGTAGAGATCTTGGCCTCTCGGGACAATCAGCAGATTCACGCACTAGTGGAGGCTTATAAGGACGGTGAGCTTGGAGCGGATCCTATGATATACAACCACTAGTTATTATATATATTTGCTCATCTCTGCTTGCTGGTTTATTACAGCTTATGAAAGAGATTTGGAGTCGGATGTGGTCGCCGATACCAGCGGACATTTTAAAAAAATGTTGATTGTTTTGTTGCAGGTAATATACTCAGTAAAGATATACAATACACACCGTACATACAACATGCATAAAAACGTTACCAAAACTTAAAGGGATTGTCCTTTGTTAGACATTGTTGACGTATCACTAGAATATGCCATCAAACTCCCATCGTTGGGTATCTGATTACCGTGACCCCCACCTTCCACTGTTTGCTTTGCCATAGTATTAGCAGTGCCAATTCATCAAATTCTTCTAGGTACACTTGTATGTAGTTTCACAAGGAATTTTACGGGGAGATTGTTCCCAACATCTTGGACAACAAACCTCTGATCTTCTTCTTTGGATGTCGCTTGTGGAAATCCTTCTGCCTCTCCATGTAATCTCAGGCCAGACTTGATGCTGAGATCAGGGCTCTGTGGAGGCCAAATCACCAGCCTATATTTCTCAGCATTGAGGACATCTTTAATCCTGACCAAATCCCTAACTCCATTTGGTAAATTGCAGCCTCAAACTTGCAGGGAGCCTCCTCCATGCTTCACTGTTCCTACAGACACTCATTGTACCACTCACCTTCGCTTTCGGGAACAAACTGCATTTTGTTACAGCCAAATATGAATTTTACTTATCAGCCCACAACGTCAACTACTATTCTGTATACCAGTTCCCTTTTTTAGGCATAATTAAATTTATTTCCATGTGGAGATTTGTTTTTTGGTCTCAATCCTTCCATGAAGACCATTTTCACAATTTATCTTGTCAGTCCAGAGAACCTGCTGCAGTTTTTCATCCATGAAGGCCACTTTTGTCCAGACTTCTCCATACAGGTAGATATTTATCCATTATGAAATACCATAAGGAAGTCCTCTTTATTGGCTCTAAATTTATTCTATAGCCGGACAATATCCCCAAACTTAGTCAATGCCATTTAAGAACCATCTTCAGTGTAAAGGAGTCCTGGAAGTGATGATATGGCCCCCACAGAGCCCTGATCTCATAATAGCCTGTCTGGGATTACAATGAAGAGACAGAAGGATTTGCACAAACATCCACAGAAGATCTGTGGTTAGTTCTATAATATTCAATTATGACTCCCCCCTCCCCCCATTGTCAAGTCTCATAAGTAAAATGGTATCATAAATTATGCAACAATGTTTTTCTTTGTGGTTTCTTTGCTTAATATTTGCTATTGTCTGGTCTCTGTGTTTTGTAGGGCACAAGGGAAGAAGATGACATTGTGAGTGACGAGCTTGTGGCACAAGATGCCAAGGTAATTTGTCAATCACTGCAATTTTGTGTTTAGATGGGACATGCAGCATTGCACAGTTCCTGTGGATATAAATTGGGTGTCTATAATGCATGGACATGTGGAATCCTCCATAGCTAAAGACACACAACCTAAATTCTGGATAACAAATCCAAAGGGGCATCCCCCTTAAACACTTTTTATAAGGGTATTTGAAACTTATAAGGGTATTCCCATCTCCAAGTTCCTATCCCAATGTGTAGTAGGTGTAATAATATTAGCAACTATTTCCAATTAGAAATGTAGTATAGTTCTTCTAATTTGCTATGAAGCTTACCCATGTGCAGGGCACTGGAGTAGCTAAGGTATCCATGGTTGTGACCACTGTCACTGGGTGGTTGTAACCATGGATACCTAAGCTACTGCAATGCCCTGCAAATGGGGTAAGTGACATAGCTAATCAGAAGAACTATACTACATTTCTAATTGGAGATAGTTGCTAATATTATTATTATTACACCTACTACATATTACACCTACTACAAATATTCTAAATTTTGACATCTCCTTTAACAATATTTAGCACCAGAATTCTTTTAATCAGTGTCCTTATAGTCACTTTCAATTTGTCATAACCGATAAGTCAGAAGAAGCAGAGTACAAAGCTTGGTTGTTTCCCGCAGTCCAATAGGCAGTGAATAGAACTGAGGCCGAACATGTGCATCTCTGCACCATTCATGACCGGGCTCTATGGATAGTGGATAATCATTAAAGGGAACCTGTCACCCCCCCTGGGTGTTTTTAACTAAAAGAACCACTTTCAGCAGCACTAAGGCTTAATTCTGTGAAGGTGGCTCTTCAGTTTCTGACCCCCAGTAACGCCGAAATATTAACTTTTAAAAATAGGTCCTCATACCTGTAATGTGTCCCATAGGTATGGTGTGTCCCCACTGAAGCAGCCTCTTCCCCGCTGTCAATCATGTCTCTGTAGCGTCTCTGCCCCACCTCTCATAGCCGTCCATCATGCCCCTGTGTTGCCGTCTGTGCCCCGCCTCCCATAGCCGTCCATTGTGCCCCGCCTCCCATAGCCATCCATCATGCCCCTTACTCTGCCGTCTGGGCCCCGCCTCCCATAGTCATCCATCATACCCCTGCTCTGCTGTCTGTGCCCCACAACATGGAGGTGTGATCGCCTAATGTCAGTTCATGGGCAGCGTGCACTGCGCATTCCCGAGAACTGTTTTCACAGAGCAGGCGCCGGCATAGGAGACAGAAGGAGGCGGGGCACAGACGCCAGAGTAGGTGCATGATGGACGGCTATGGGAGGCGGGGCCCAGATGATACAGAGACATGGTTGACGGCGGGGAGGCGGTTGCTTCAGGGGGACACACCATACCTATGGGACGCATTACAGGTATGAGGACCTATTTATAAAAGTTAATATTTCGGCGTTACTGGGGGTCAGAAACGGAAGAGCCACCTTCACAGAATACAGCCTTAGTGCTGCTGAAGGTGGCTCTTTTAGTTAAAACTGCCCAGGGCGGGTGACAGGTTCCCTTTAAAACAATCTTAACGACCCGGTTCCAGTGGACCATCTACATAGGCTCATTCTTGATCATTGGACAGTGTGCAATGGTGTATAAAAGTTTTGACAGCCCTGGTCAAAATTACTATCATTCTAAATAGTTAACCAAGTTGAAGATGAAATGATCTCTGAAAGGCTTAGAGTTAAAGATTTTGTAAAAAAATTTTTAACAAAGGAAAATACTTTTTTTTGCCTAAAATACATTCTAAAAATTACAAAAAGGAAAATGGGTCTGCGCAAAAGTTTAGGCACCCTTGGAGATTTGTGTGCTCAGATACCTTTGACCAAGGTTTCAAATCTTAATTGGCCTGTTAGGGTTATGACTTGTTCACTATCATTGTTAGGAAAGGCCTGGTGATGGATATGTCCCAGCTTTATAAAACCCGGCCTCCTCTAACCTTGTGCCACAAACAGCAGCCATGGGTTCTTCTAAGCACCTCTGCATTCCCATATAAAACATATTGACTAAATAGCCACAGTGGTGGGCACCACGTCAATGAAGATATCCAGACTCCTTAAACGCCACACATTTAGCTCAAATGACAGTCATAAATGTATCTAATATGCAGTTCCTGTGGTTACAATGCTTCACAATGCATGTGAGAAAAAGGAAACAATGGGGGGGATCTCAGATTGAAATCTGTCATCCAAATTCCTTCATTCACAGGACAGATTGAGGTCCTCCTTCGAACTGGTCAACCAAAATGATTAAGTGAGTTGGCAGGGAGACTTTGCTACACATTTGAGACTTGGTGCCCCTGATGTTCTATTGTCTTTTGCTGTATTTCAAACCAGGTCTTGCAGCAAACAAATGGTTAATTGCAAAGTAGTAAGCCATTAGGAGACAAGATGTAGGCAAGTAGCAAAAAAAATGGTTAACCACAGGCAGTAGTAATGAATAGACAAACTGGATTCTTGTTTAATGAAAAGATTACATACTGCTGCAGTGTGAACAGCACCTGCATGGGAAAGAAGAGTATATGCTTACAGTAGATGAATAACTAACTGCAGATCTATGCTAGGAAGTAAATGATATTAACAAGGATCAGTTTACTGAAGAGCTGATTAGCCAGCTGAGAGAAATGGATGGTGAAGCAAACTCCAGATATAGATGGGGTAATATACTCAGGCACAACATGGCTATCTGAGTCAGGCTTAAAAGGCTTTGGGTGATTGTCAAAGTAGTTCGCTGGGTTACTTTGAAAATCCTACATGAACTACAACAAAGGGAGGCAGCCATAGGAAAAGAAAGCAGGGTCCAGTGCTGGTGCTGGAACAGGTGCATAATAGATGGAGTGGACTCCCAGAATTTCCTCTGAAATAAATCCTTTGAGTCCTCCAGACACTGTTTTGGCCTTCTGATCCCTGACTGAAAACGGAGCACGTCCAGAAGATCAATACTATGAACATTTAGATGTTTATACCTTTTTCTATATGGTTAATGTCTGAATAATCTGTGTGTTCAGGATCTATTTGAAGCTGGAGAAACAAAATGGGGCACAGACGAGGCTCAGTTCATCTATATTTTGGGAAGCCGGAGCAGGACACATCTGCAACTTGGTGAGTGAACACTTTTTTTTTTCATAGCTACTTCCCATTAAATTCGTATTCCCTTCTCAAGCACTTATGCCATCAATATATAGTAGATGCAGATCCCATCAATGGGCCCTTCATGTATCTCAAGAATATATGTTTGTGTAAGTCCTCTATGTTCATGAGTTTTCTCACCTCTTCAGTCCCTTGATTCTGTGTGTATGCAGTACATCGAGATACATGGCTGGCTGTTAATCATTGGGTGTAGAAAATCAGGAAGAGGAGGCGGAAACATTCATATTGGTTCCATTAGTATTTTCACGCATTATAGGTTCTCCCCTATATTTTTATGAAAGTGTGTGCCCTGATTGGCCACCTCTGACCTGATGTCCAGCCTTAACCAATCATTGCTTCTGGAGCAGCTCAGTTGTTGTACTGTTTGTGGGTGGAGCTGTTGAATATTGTTACCGCTATTGCTGCTGATTTTAATAAGGCATAAATCACATTAATCTAAAAATGTAGATGTCTATCCCTTGGAAAGAAGTAGTCAATGGATAAACTGGGTCAGCCAGGACAAGTTCATTCCTATCTGTGGCTTTTTGCAATGACTCCTGCAGATGGGCCCCAGTTAGGGCAATTCCCATATGTCTTAATAGGACTGGGGGTTGTCAATGTTATATCGCTTTTTCTTCACAATTCCAACCTCTAGGGTCCAGGGAAGCTGAGATATAGGGAGCTGTTTGATGGTGGGTCCTCACATTGTAGGGTCACTGGTGGTTTTAATTTTTTGGTGAATAAAATAGTGGGATACCCTTGCGGAGACCATTTTCTTTTAGCTGGAAAATTACTTGGGACCACAATATTCAAGATTTGTGAAAGTCTAACGGAGCCATAAACTCCGATACAAACAGCTCCCCATACCTAATGTTCCTGAACCCATAGGAGGTGGTGTCTGATATTTGTGTAGAAAATCAGGAAGAGGAGGCGGAAACATTCATATTGGTTCCATTAGTATTTTCACGCATTATAGGTTCTCCCCTATATTTTTATGAAAGTGTGTGCCCTGATTGGCCACCTCTGACCTGATGTCCAGCCTTAACCAATCATTGCTTCTGGAGCAGCTCAGTTGTTGTACTGTTTGTGGGTGGAGCTGTTGAATATTGTTACTGCTATTGCTGACGCTAACTAATTGGATTCCAAAGGTTTCATGCTGTAAATCCGCTTGTCCTTTAGTTAATGTAGGTATCTATTAACAAATATAAAATTTAATATTTTTTTTCTGATCTTGCAGTTTTTGATGAATATGAGAAAATTGCTGGGAAGAGAATTGAGGAGAGCATAAAGGGAGAACTTTCTGGAGACTTTGAGAAGTTGATGCTGGCCATAGGTAAAAGAAAAAAAAATTTTTTTGGGTGGGGGGGAATTAAATCTGTGACTATTGGGTCTAAGCTGTCAAGTCTTACAGGTAATGATTCGTCCATTTCTACTTTTTAAGGAATCATGTTGAAATTTTAGAGAATGAAAACAGTGGTGTAATATCATTCATGGATATCTCCTGTGTAGCTGATTCATAAATAAAGGGATGACTTAAAAATCCTTGGTCCTAAAGTAAAATCTAACAGTGCCGTCCCCTACAGTACCTTGTGCCAATTATAGTACTGGTCGTTCTTGTGGAAGAGGAGCCTTTATGTCCAGTCAGGCACCAGGGCCCTATGTGACTGTGACCTCTACACCCCTTATAGCCAATAGCTATATGGATAAAAGAAAACTAAGAACTGGCTTGCCTTATTTAAGTATCAAATGCAAACTGCTCTGAAAAAGCATGCAAATTAGCTGTTCTCCAAAAAGGAGTACACTGACTCTTTAGTGCCACCGATAGTTAATATAGTCGGGCAAAATGTTCTCACTGCCTAGCTTCGGTGTCTAGTCTTGTCCTCCGCAGTAGCCGGACCAAGGCAGTCCTCGCTCTGTGCTTACAAGGTCTCACAAAATTTTGACATTGGGTGAGTCCTTGTCACTAGGTGTTGTCCAACGCCATGGCATGTCACGTCATGATGTTGTGGGGCCAAGGAGGGAATGTAGCAGCTAGTGCTGGGTTGTGGATGCCGGGTGCATTACTGATGACTGCTCTGGATTAGATGCATCGAGAACCAAAGTGAATGTCGGAACAAGGTAGCACAAATGTTTTTCTTCACTCCAATAAGTCAATAGTTGTCAGACAGTGACTTGCATGTTAGCTACCTATAGGGGGCACTAGAGACAGTTTTATTCCTTCTGGATGAGAGCTACTTTGCACAGTTAATTTTACTTCTGATTAGTATCACGTTCAATAAATGTATATATTTTTTTTTTTTAGTAAAATGCATCCGGAGTATTAGAGATTACTTTGCTACAAGGCTCTACAAATCAATGAAGGTAAGGTGCAGTAATTGTGATAGAGTATAAGGCGGGTATGCATTGTCCCCTTATCCCTAACCTTGTATAAATGGCTCCTCAACCACATCTTGGTTTGCTTGGCCCCTCATCCCCCATCTTGGTTTGCATGGCCCCCCTCATCCCCCATCTTGGTTTGCATGGCCCCCCTCAGCCCCATCCTGGTCTGCATGGCCCCCTCAGCCCCATCCTGGTCTGCATGGCCCCCTCAGCCCCATCCTGGTCTGCATGGCCCCCTCAGCCCCATCCTGGTCTGCATGGCCCCCATAAAAAAAAAAAAAAAAAAAAAAAAAAAAAACCTACTTGCCTTCCTGTGCTCCCTCGCAGTGTCTTGTTTTGGTACAAACAGCTGATTTGCTTGTAAGCAGTGCATGGCAGTGACAAGCAGAGCACAGCTGCTGGAATAGTCACTGCTCTCCACGCCGGGACTGTGTGGAGGGCAGTGAGTATGCATTGCAATTAAGTAGCACGCACAGTGTCAACCACAGCTGCCGTGTGCCCGCTACTTAAGAGAAATAAATATTCCCTTCTCTCCACTCCCATGGGAGTGGAGAGAAGGGAATATTCATTTCTCTTAAGCAGCGGGCACACGTGGCTGCTGCTGGAAGCCAGCGGCTGTGACTACTGTACCCGCCATTAAAGAAAAATAAATATTCACTGCCAGCACAGTGAATATTCATTTCTCTTTAGCAGCGGGCACAGGTGTTAGCTGCAGCAGCCAGCTCCTGCCTCCTGTGACCAGCTGCTTCCCCTCCATCTTCTGGGCCCTCACTCAAGTATAAGTTGAGGGGGACATTTTTAGCACAAAATGTGCTGGAAAACTCTGCTTATACTCAAGTATATACGCTATATATGTATATACTGTATGTGTATATAGGTGTGTGTGCGCAGTGGACATGCACCCCTGTGTCCATTACTGACCTGGAAGTAAATGCTATACAATGAGATATACACACACACACATACTGTGTGTGTGTATATATATGTATATGTATGTGTGTGTATAGATAGATATACACACACCTCCAGGTCAGGTAATGGACACACAGGTCCATGCGTACACTAAATAGTAAATAATGAAGGCGCTCATTAAGTGATAACAAGCAAAGATGATGAAAAACAAAACCAGATGATAGTCTATGAGAAAATTGATTGACTTTACCACCTTTAGGAAGATCCATCACTTGCCAAAAATGTGTATTCTTTTCTTACCTGGTACAAATGCCGTTGTTCTCCTGACTCTGAAACAGTTTTTGTTTTGTTCCTGAGATATGGCCCCCTCTTCCCTGTATATAAATCGTCTTTTTTATCCAAGTGGGTGTGGTTCTCACCTCTTCTCTGTGGGCATGTTCTTGAGGACTACACCCTTTTGGCTAACAAGACTAGATTTATATAGAGAGAAAAAGGACCGTATCTCCAGAATGTATAGGAGGAGGAACCAAAGAAAATTAACGCTGGATTCAGGAGAACTGCGACATTTACACTAATTAGAAAATTACAAATTTATGGCTAGTGACCGGATCTTGTTAAAACTAAACATATCCCATAAATGCAGCCCTATCTGCCCCAGTGGTAGCCGCAGGTCATATTTCAGGTAAGTTTGTTTCATGTTGTACTATATAGTATAGAAGAATTTTTAGAAGCTTTTTTGTGCTTTACAGTATCATTTTTCTTCTTCCTTCAGGGCTTGGGTACAGCTGACAACACCCTGATCCGGATAATGGTTTCCCGTAGTGAGATCGATATGATGGATATTCGTGAGTCATTTAGGACCCAGTATGAGAAGTCTCTGTACTCCATGATTAAGGTAGTGACCTCCTACAGTACATTACTAGCGACAATATGAAATGATGTGAACCGGCAAGAAAATAAGTATTTGTTGAAAGAGGAAATGTGCTCAGATTTGGAGACTTCTCTTGGCCGCCCCTTCTCTTGGCCGCCCCTTCTCTTGGCCGCCCCTTCTCTTGGCCGCCCCTTCTCTTGGCCGCCCCTTCTCTTGGCCGCCCCTTCTCTTGGCCGCCCCTTCTCTTGGCCGCCCCTTCTCTTGGCCGCCCCTTCTCTTGGCCTGAGCTAAACAGACCTCTTACGTTTCGCTTATAACATTTCTTCCATAAAGTGATTTTTGTTTTTTTCCTTACAATTTATTGGTAATATTTTTTTCTAGAATGACACATCTGGAGAATATAAGAAGGCGCTGCTGAACCTCTGTGGAGGAGATGATGAGTACGTATGACCATCTGCTTGTCTTATGGCTCGTTATCATCAGATTCTTACCTTTTTTGTTATTTTATTTTTTTTATTCTTCATGATTATGTAATTGGTATAAATGGTAGAGAGGCAGATCTAAAAAGATAAATAGGAGAGGGATATGTAAAGGAGTAAAGGCTCATCAGGAGATTGTTCTGAGACTTCTCGTGAATTGCACTTCATGAGAATGTACACTGACGGCCCAAGTCATTTAAGATTTATTGTAGTTAATTTTCTTTTTTTCTTTTTCTATTTGCTGTTCTTCAAAATGGCACATGCGGTTCATGTATTTGGCACAAAATTAAAAAAATGCTTTATTTTGGTCTTTGACCAGTTTTTGTGCCTCTTGAACTCCAAAAGTTGCAAATATTAAAGTCGCAAGTATGCACCAAATTAAAAACTTCCTCAAAACTTTAGTCCAGGCAAGGACTTGAATTCGAGGTTTTATAAAAGTGTGACATTTGGTAAGTCGCGTTCCATGAAAAAAAACACTTTAAAAAAAAAAAAAAAAAGTCTTAAGTGGGTCAAAATGTATAGTGAATAAGATGCAAATACTAAAGCCGCCAAAAAGTAGGAAACTGTAGGGATGACAATGATGAATCGGGGCCTGAGTTTTATGAAGTTGCTTACACTTTACTGTGATTGTTACAATTTGAAGGTCTTAAAAAAAAAAAAAAAAAAAAAAATCAACCACTAGAACCTCTAGCAATCCCAAGATCTAGGTTTTAAAAACCTGAGAAAGGAGCTCTGCAGCCCCATCCTAAATGGAGCAGAGATGCTCTAGTGCAGCTTCTCCTCTGTTCATTATCTATGGGTCTAGCCGAGCACTCTACTTGGGCAGTCCCATAGACCATAAACAGGGGGTCAGGTCAGACCACTGGCAATCTACAAGATGTCCTCTTACCCAATGGATGTTTTAGGAATAACCATAGTTAGGTCGCAGCATTTTTCCAGAGGACGGAAAAATATGTGCACGCTTTGTGTCTCTGTCTGTCTCTGTCTCTCTCTCTCTCGCGCTCTTTGTCTCTCTCTCTCTCGCGCTCTTTGTCTCTCTCTCTCTCGCGCGCTTTGTCTCTCTCTCTCTCGCGCGCTTTGTCTCTCTCTCTCTCGCGCGCTTTGTCTCTCTCTCTCTCGCGCGCTTTGTCTCTCTCTCTCTCGCGCGCTTTGTCTCTCTCTCTCTCGCGCGCTTTGTCTCTCTCTCTCTCGCGCGCTTTGTCTCTCTCTCTCTCGCGCGCTTTGTCTCTCTCTCTCGCGCGCTTTGTCTCTCTCTCGCGCACTTTGTCTCTCTCTCTCGCGCGCGCTTTGTCTCTCTCTCTCTCGCGCGCTTTGTCTCTCTCTCTCGCGCGCGCTTTGTCTCTCTCTCTCGCGCGCGCTTTGTCTCTCTCTCTCGCGCGCGCTTTGTCTCTCTCTCTCGCGCGCGCTTTGTGTCTCTCTCGCGCGCGCGCTTTGTCTCTCTCTCGCGCGCGCGCTTTGTCTCTCTCTCTCGCGCGCGCGCTTTGTCTCTCTCTCTCTCGCGCGCTTTGTCTCTCTCTCTCGCGCGCTTTGTCTCTCTCTCTCGCGCGCTTTGTCTCTCTCTCTCGCGCGCGCTTTGTCTCTCTCTCTCGCGCGCGCTTTGTCTCTCTCTCTCGCGCGCGCTTTGTCTCTCTCTCTCGCGCGCGCTTTGTCTCTCTCTCTCGCGCGCGCTTTGTCTCTCTCTCTCGCGCGCGCTTTGTCTCTCTCTCTCGCGCGCGCTTTGTCTCTCTCTCTCGCGCGCGCTTTGTCTCTCTCTCTCGCGCGCGCTTTGTCTCTCTCTCTCGCGCGCGCTTTGTCTCTCTCTCGCGCGCGCTTTGTCTCTCTCTCGCGCGCGCTTTGTCTCTCTCTCGCGCGCGCTTTGTCTCTCTCTCGCGCGCGCTTTGTCTCTCTCTCGCGCGCGCTTTGTCTCTCTCTCTCGCGCGCGCTTTGTCTCTCTCTCGCGCGCGCGCTTTGTCTCTCTCTCGCGCGCGCGCTTTGTCTCTCTCTCGCGCGCGCGCTTTGTCTCTCTCTCGCGCGCGCGCTTTGTCTCTCTCTCGCGCGCGCGCTTTGTCTCTCTCTCGCGCGCGCGCTTTGTCTCTCTCTCGCGCGCGCGCTTTGTCTCTCTCTCTCGCGCGCGCTTTGTCTCTCTCTCTCGCGCGCGCTTTGTCTCTCTCTCTCGCGCGCGCTTTGTCTCTCTCTCTCTCGCGCGCTTTGTCTCTCTCTCGCGCGCTTTGTCTCTCTCTCTCGCGCGCTTTGTCTCTCTCTCTCTCGCGCGCTTTGTCTCTCTCTCTCTCGCGCGCTTTGTCTCTCTCTCTCGCGCGCGCTTTGTCTCTCTCTCTCGCGCGCGCTTTGTCTCTCTCTCTCGCGCGCGCTTTGTGTCTCTCTCGCGCGCGCGCTTTGTCTCTCTCTCTCGCGCGCGCGCTTTGTCTCTCTCTCTCGCGCGCGCGCTTTGTCTCTCTCTCTCGCGCGCGCGCTTTGTCTCTCTCTCTCGCGCGCGCGCTTTGTCTCTCTCTCTCGCGCGCGCTTTGTCTCTCTCTCTCGCGCGCTTTGTCTCTCTCTCTCGCGCGCTTTGTCTCTCTCTCTCGCGCGCTTTGTCTCTCTCTCTCGCGCGCTTTGTCTCTCTCTCTCTCGCGCGCTTTGTCTCTCTCTCTCTCTCGCGCGCTTTGTCTCTCTCTCTCGCGCGCGCTTTGTCTCTCTCTCTCGCGCGCGCTTTGTCTCTCTCTCTCGCGCGCGCTTTGTCTCTCTCTCTCGCGCGCGCTTTGTCTCTCTCTCGCGCGCGCTTTGTCTCTCTCTCTCGCGCGCGCTTTGTCTCTCTCTCTCGCGCGCGCTTTGTCTCTCTCTCTCGCGCGCGCTTTGTCTCTCTCTCGCGCGCGCTTTGTCTCTCTCTCTCGCGCGCGCTTTGTCTCTCTCTCGCGCGCGCGCTTTGTCTCTCTCTCGCGCGCTTTGTCTCTCTCTCTCTCGCGCGCTTTGTCTCTCTCTCGCGCGCGCGCTTTGTCTCTCTCTCGCGCGCGCGCTTTGTCTCTCTCTCGCGCGCGCGCTTTGTCTCTCTCTCGCGCGCGCGCTTTGTCTCTCTCTCGCGCGCGCGCTTTGTCTCTCTCTCGCGCGCGCGCTTTGTCTCTCTCTCGCGCGCGCGCTTTGTCTCTCTCTCGCGCGCGCGCTTTGTCTCTCTCTCGCGCGCGCGCTTTGTCTCTCTCTCGCGCGCGCGCTTTGTCTCTCTCTCGCGCGCGCGCTTTGTCTCTCTCTCGCGCGCGCGCTTTGTCTCTCTCTCGCGCGCGCGCTTTGTCTCTCTCTCTCTCGCGCGCGCTTTGTCTCTCTCTCTCGCGCGCGCTTTGTCTCTCTCTCTCGCGCGCGCTTTGTCTCTCTCTCGCGCGCGCGCTTTGTCTCTCTCTCTCGCGCGCGCGCTTTGTCTCTCTCTCTCGCGCGCGCGCTTTGTCTCTCTCTCTCGCGCGCGCGCTTTGTCTCTCTCTCTCTCGCGCGCGCGCTTTGTCTCTCTCTCTCTCGCGCGCGCGCTTTGTCTCTCTCTCTCGCGCGCGCGCTTTGTCTCTCTCTCTCGCGCGCGCGCTTTGTCTCTCTCTCTCGCGCGCGCGCTTTGTCTCTCTCTCTCGCGCGCGCGCTTTGTCTCTCTCTCGCGCGCGCGCTTTGTCTCTCTCTCTCGCGCGCGCTTTGTCTCTCTCTCTCTCTCTCGCGCGCGCTTTGTCTCTCTCTCTCTCTCTCGCGCGCGCTTTGTCTCTCTCTCCCTCTCTCGCGCGCGCTTTGTCTCTCTCTCTCTCTCTCGCGCGCGCTTTGTCTCTCTCTCTCTCTCGCGCGCGCGCTTTGTCTCTCTCTCTCGCGCGCGCGCGCTTTGTCTCTCTCTCTCGCGCGCGCGCGCTTTGTCTCTCTCTCTCGCTCGCGCGCGCTTTGTCTCTCTCTCTCTCTCGCGCGCGCGCGCTTTGTCTCTCTCTCTCTCGCGCGCGCGCGCTTTGTCTCTCTCGCTCGCTCGCGCGCGCTTTGTCTCTCTCTCTCGCTCGCTCGCTCGCGCGCGCTTTGTCTCGCACACGCGCTCTCACACCAGGCGCAGGGAGAGAGCACACTCGCCCATCACTAGTCATCAATATACTGTGACCAGACAACCCCTTTAAGTAACAGAAGAACTGATGCTCTGCAGGTGGTGGAGTGTAACGTTGGTGTCAGGCCAGAGTGTGTATGAAGGAAACCAGTGATGGCTATACAAGGGGCAGAGTGGATCTAAGATGTAGACCTCTTAGGTGGTCCGGGATCGAGGGAGTGAATAGAAAGGAATCCAGCTTTAGCCAGGGCCAATAGTCCGGTCGGCTACTGCTGTGGTCCACCTGGGACTGGGGTCAGTGTAGCGTCGTTCTGAAGACCACCATGTAGTTGTGCTGAAGCGGGGACATAGATAGCAAAAAGGTTATAGGAAGGATGAAGAGACCAAGTTTGCGGTATCACGCGATCAAAGGTCTCCTATTTCTGTGATGGCGAGAAGTGCGCAGCCGCCTGAGAGAGTGTCTGAAAGATGAATACTGTGGAAGGGAAACCTCTTCCCGGGTGTTTAGGGTCACGGTTGTGATCTATTGCCCTTGCGACTCTTGCACATGTCAAATACCTCAAAGTGATCCTGAAGTATGCTGTCAATTGTAATCCGCCATATAAGCTGTTACTTTCCTTTTTAGCACCGCTGGGGAATATTTCCCAGAAGCTGCTCAGGTGGCGTTTCAGAAATGGGAACTTAGCGCGACCACTGCTGCACGCACGGAGGTTCGAAGAGAATAAGATGCCCCATCCCCCGCTCCTCTCTCTTGCCGCACTTGCTAACCAAGCTAGCAGGCATCACATTTGGCTTCTTGCTTGCCTCTCCTTAGCCAAAGCCTAACCAGGATCTGTCAGGGACAAGTCTGCTCTGGAAGTCGGGAATCTACAAAATGCTTCTACTTGGTGATGGCGAATACATGGCCACCTAGCAGAAAAGTGGCTGCTGCAAAATGCACATATATGCGCTATGTTGTAGATATGTCGTCCACTAAAGAAATTGAACCTTTTTTTTAAGCAAAGTGTCAAATCTCCTGAAATGATGAAATTCTAGTTGCCCACAGTCACCACTAGGCTGAGCTAGCGTGCTAACCATGGAAAAAAAAACAGTATGCAAGAGGCTACTTTGCTCCATCTAGTGGTGACTGCTGGGATCAAGATTTCCATCTTTGACCTCTGTAAAGATCTATTAAGAAATCCATCAACATGGACTTGTGGACCCAGGAAGAAGCATATAACCTGCTGACAAACCCATATGTAGGGTTTTCTATAGCAATAAAAGATTGGGAATGTCAAAATGTAATACTTTCCTCCTTAAAGCAACCAAATCCCTATGTGGAGGGACACCGCTCAATAATGGCACACTGTAGATTCCCAGTCTCATAAGGTGGACCTGTCTGTGACAAATCTGATCAATAGAACTAATCGGCTAATTCCTAATACCCTGCTCCTCTTGGTTTTCCTCCTGCCTAACACTTTCTTTTCAAGCTAATATGTTATACTGTTTGCAAATTAATTTACCTTTTCTTCATTTGATCCCTGGTGGATTTTCTCATCCCTGGTGGATTTTCTCATTCACGTTATTCCAGTTGAAAGGAACTATTCATCCGGCAGCTGACTTCAACGCTGACAATGACGGGAAGGCACTGAGAAAAGCAATGAAAGGATTCGGTAAGGCCGTCTGTCAGTGACATATTGTGTTTTGGGTTTATTGCATTAGTATAGGTGCTTATGTCTTACATCCTGTCTATTCTTGTAATACTTGCTGTCTTATTTTTTCTCAAGCACTTTGCATCGGTTGTACAAATGTGCCAAAACCGGCCAAACCTTATTTTATACATATGTATATTCTGCAGGTACTGATGAGGGCGCCATCATTGACATACTCGCCAAACGCAGCAACAGCCAGAGGCAAGAAATAAAACAAGCTTTCAAGTCTCACTTTGGACGAGTAAGTCTCATTTCGTATGAAAGGGAATCTGTCAGCAGGTTTTTACTATTAAATCCGACAGCAGCATGATGTTGGGCTAGAGACCTTGATTCCTGGGAGGTGACACTTGCTATACTTCCAATACAATCAGTGTTTTATCAGTATGGAAATTCACTGCCGGACTAGGTCTCAAGTGCAGAACAGTCAGACTAATGTGTGCAACCCCGCCCCCACCACTGATTGGCTGCTTTCTGACAGTCTACACAGGAAGCTGCCAATCAGGGGTGTGGGCAGGGTTATACAGAGGTCAGCATTTGAGCACTGCTACATTTACGGCAGAAAAAAAAACAAGAATTCTGTCAAAACTGCAGCAAGCAGCCCATTAAGTGATACATCGCTGGAATCAGGATCTCTGACCCTACACCAAGCAGCTCTCGTAAAATATCGCAAAAACCTGATGATTTTAATAAGGCATAAATCACATTAATCTAAAAATGTAGATGTCTATCCCTTGGAAAGAAGTAGTCAATGGATAAACTGGGTCAGCCAGGACAAGTTCATTCCTATCTGTGGCTTTTTGCAATGACTCCTGCAGATGGGCCCCAGTTAGGGCAATTCCCATATGTCTTAATAGGACTGGGGGTTGTCAATGTTATATCGCTTTTTCTTCACAATTCCAACCTCTAGGGTCCAGGGAAGCTGAGATATAGGGAGCTGTTTGGTGGGTCCTCACATTGTAGGGTCACTGGTGGTTTTAATTTTTTGGTGAATAAAATAGTGGGATACCCTTGCGGAGACCATTTTCTTTTAGCTGGAAAATTACTTGGGACCACAATATTCAAGATTTGTGAAAGTCTAACGGAGCCATAAACTCCGATACAAACAGCTCCCCATACCTAATGTTCCTGAACCCATAGGAGGTGGTGTCTGATATTTAGGTGCTCGCTTTAAATGAACTTTGCAAGAATCAGATTTTAGTGGATCTATGGGGGAGTACCAAACTTTCCATGACAGCAGGTGCTGGGAAGGAAAAAAATGATTGAGCATGTTGGATTTTAACATGCCCAATCCATTATTTTGCTGATAAGCTGCTTATATCAAGATCTGTTTAATAGACGTACACACAAGGCGCTTAGGATCCTGCATTGGGGATTTCTTGGTGCAAGGACTCCTGTCTAAGGATACTTTTGTCTTGTTTCTAGGACCTTATGGCAGATCTGAAGTCTGAGCTCTCAGGAACATTGTCCAAACTGATTCTAGGACTCATGATGACACCTGCTCAGTTTGATGCCAAGCAGATAAATAAGGCCATTGCGGTACGTAGACTTTCTTCTCAGAACTGTGATCCCTGACGATCACTTGACAAAGAAGCGGAAGTGTTCAGTCGAGTGAGATATTAACAGATGGGCCCTGAAAACACAAAATAAAGAGAACTCGCCTAATTTGACAGCTACTCCTTAAAATGTAAAGGGATTGTCTCCTCAAGTAATTTTTTAATTGAAACCGGATCGGCAATTGGCAGGTCTGGGTTGAGAACACTCGCTTGCTGCCGGTGGAGTGTAGTAGTAAATGTCTGGCATGGACCACAAACAAGCAGTAAAATGTAAGGCCAGGGGGGATACAAGGGCTGACCGGAGTTTGAGGCTGGATACAATGAAAGCAAACTCCTGTCTAAGCGAAGTATCAGGGCTCTACAGGATTTTAGCCTTTGCAACAAGTAGAAATGGAATAAAAGACCAAGTTAATTAGAATGCTACATTTACTTTTTATTACATAAATTGTATATATTTAATAGATTTTAATACATACAGTGGGGAAAAAAAGTATTTAGTCAGTCAGCAATAGTGCAAGTTCCACCACTTAAAAAGATGAGAGGCGTCTGTAATTTACATCATAGGTAGACCTCAACTATGGGAGACAAACTGAGAAAAAAAAATCCAGAAAATCACATTGTCTGGTTTTTTTTCATTTTATTTGCATATTATGGTGGAAAATAAGTATTTGGTCAGAAACAAGCAATCAAGATTTCTGGCTCTCACAGACCTGTAACTTCTTCTTTAAGAGTCTCCTCTTTCCTCCACTCATTACCTGTAGTAATGGCACCTGTTTAAACTTGTTATCAGTATAAAAAGACACCTGTGCACACCCTCAATCAGTCTGACTCCAAACTCCACTATGGTGAAGACCAAAGAGCTGTCAAAGGACACCAGAAACAAAATTGTAGCCCTGCACCAGGCTGGGAAGACTGAATCTGCAATAGCCAACCAGCTTGGAGTGAAGAAATCAACTGTGGGAGCAATAATTAGAAAATGGAAGACATACAAGACCACTGATAATCTCCCTCGATCTGGTGCTCCACGCAAAATCCCACCCAGTGGGGTCAGAATGATCACAAGAACGGTGAGCAAAAATCCCAGAACCACGCGGGGGGACCTAGTGAATGAACTGCAGAGAGCTGGGACCAATGTAACAAGGCCTACCATAAGTAACACACTACGCCACCATGGACTCAGATCCTGCAGTGCCAGACGTGTCCCACTGCTTAAGCCTGTACATGTCCGGGCCCATCTGAAGTTTGCTAGAGAGCATTTGGATGATCCAGAGGAGTTTTGGGAGAATGTCCTATGGTCTGATGAAACCAAACTGGAACTGTTTGGTAGAAACACAACTTGTCGTGTTTGGAGGAAAAAGAATACTGAGTTGCATCCATCAAACACCATACCTACTGTAAAGCATGGTGGTGGAAACATCATGCTTTGGGGCTGTTTCTCTGCAAAGGGGCCAGGACGACTGATCCGGGTACATGAAAGAATGAATGGGGCCATGTATCGTGAGATTTTGAGTGCAAACCTCCTTCCATCAGCAAGGGCATTGAAGATGAAACGTGGCTGGGTCTTTCAACATGACAATGATCCAAAGCACACCGCCAGGGCAATGAAGGAGTGGCTTCGTAAGAAGCATTTCAAGGTCCTGGAGTGGCCTAGCCAGTCTCCAGATCTCATCCCTATAGAAAACCTTTGGAGGGAGTTGAAAGTCCGTGTTGCCAAGCGAAAAGCCAAAAACATCACTGCTCTAGAGGAGATCTGCATGGAGGAATGGGCCAACATACCAACAACAGTGTGAGGCAACCTTGTGAAGACTTACAGAAAACGTTTGACCTCTGTCATTGCCAACAAAGGATATATCACAAAGTATTGAGATGAAATTTTGTTTCTGACCAAATACTTATTTTCCACCATAATATGCAAATAAAATGAAAAAAAACAGACAATGTGATTTTCTGGATTTTTTTTTCTCAGTTTGTCTCCCATAGTTGAGGTCTACCTATGATGTAAATTACAGACGCCTCTCATCTTTTTAAGTGGTGGAACTTGCACTATTGCTGACTGACTAAATACTTTTTTTCCCCACTGTATATTTATTATGTATAGATTTAGATATTTAGAAAAAACAAAAAAAAAGAAAAATCTTAAAATTTGATTCCCATTAACCATGGATTTGCAGGGCGCGGGTACAGATGAAAAAGTCCTGATAGAAATTTTGGCTACAAGAAATAACCAGGAGATCCGAGCTATTGATGAATCGTATCAAGAAGGTGAGCGGACTATAGACTGTTGTGAGTTCATTCTCCCCTTCACCTTTGATGTCTGATGAACTCCCTCTGCTGGTGAAGAGAGGTAGTGAAATTGATTGGGATGGGAAGAACCTGTCATCTGAACAGGAGGAGTGTGATTGGACATCTGGAATTTCTGAGTGGATATAAGGCAGCCGACGCCCTGCAGGGCTGCTGGTGATCCTTTCTGCTCTGAGCTCTTGCATCCAGTTTAGTTCCTGTCTACTAAAAGCTAAGTTTTTGCCCTGCTATTATTCCATGAGATTTTGTCTGGTTTCCTTAGTGTTTGTATTCAGCCAGTCCTGGTTGGGACTGGCTGAATTCCATTTGTCTCTGAAAAGTTGATCTTTGCTCTGTTTTCAGAATATACCTGAGTGCTGATATAGTGATTTTTGAAGTCTAGCGACTTCAGGGCCTTTTTCCCTATCAGACGGTTGGGACATTTTTTGTAGGGTTTTTTGCGGATTGCAGCCAGCATCTTTTCTGTCCTGTCCTATCTAGTTAGTTGGGCCCCATCGTTTGCTCAGCCTGTCTTTCTGTCTGTGTTTGTATTTTCATCTGTTTTTCACCGAAAATACATGTTGGGAGCTGTCTATTGCTTTGGGGTCTGCTCTGGGGCAGTTTAGATTTCCCCTTTCCTTCTTTAGGCTTATGTAGTTCTCCGGCTGTGACGAAGGGTCTAGGGCACCGTAGGAACCCCCCACGGCTACTGTTAGTTGTGGTGTATAGGATCAGGGGTCTGCAATCCGATAGCTACCAACCTCTCCGGTTTTCTGGACTTGGCTTGTATTTTTGTTTTCTCCTCCGGTGACTCATTCATAACAATAGACTGTGCATATTGAGCCGAATGAAGTATGCGGCCCCCCCCCCCTCCATGTATTGTATGAGCCCCTTATACACAATATGAGCATCCTATATAAAGTCTCTCCACCGGGCTTTGCTGTGAGCGCTGACGTTCTGCACAGCAGATACGCGATGTAGTGACGGTAGCTCCATCCTCCACCATTATATTCACCGCTATTTCCATCCTGTAGTCATACAGGAGTTCGTAATCCTGCCTGTATACCCCGTATGAATGTGAATTCTAGGCAGTAGAGAAAGTGACAGTCTTGCGTTAAAGCTGCTATCCTGCCTGTGAATTCTCTCATTTCTAAGTATATCCCCGTTCTTCACAATAGCTTTCCACAAGTCACTGGAAGATGCTATAAGCTCAGACACATCCGGACATTTCAAGAGGATCCTTATCTCATTGGCATCGGTGAGTTAATATCCAAATCAAGCAAAAATCGGATAACTAATATGAGTATATACAGTAAAGATGTAACCATTATCAGATCTTCATTTCATATAATAAAAATCAGAGGAATAATATCTGCATCCCCATCAGACAGTTAGGACTCAATCTGTGTTTTTTTTTTTTTTTTTTTTAAGAGGTTTTTCAGCAGCTGCGGTGCATATTTTCACAGTACTGTAGAATCTTATTGAGAAGAATAAGTTCACTACATATTAAAGGGGGTCTTTCAAATTGTGATAAAATTACCCCGTCACATAATTTGAACGCCAGCCCATCCTGACCACGTGTGTTGTCGGGTTGCAGTCTGAAAAAACACATCTCACAAGACCTGTGTCTCAACTGACAGAGAAGATGTATCGTAAACACATGTACTTCTGAGTTGAGAAGGGCTGTGACTTGAGAAGGAATAAATCCTCTCCTCGGCTTAGTGTGCATGGGGGACTGAGGCTGGAGAAAAACTTTTGTGCTCATTCAGCTGATGAGATTTATTTCTCCTCCTGTCATAGTTCCGCTCCTCAGCTCATGGAGGTATGTTCTTATAAAACTGCTCCTCTGTCAGTTGAGAGACAGGTCACAAACTGCTTCTTCAGACTACAGCACATCCTGACACGTAACTTGGATGGGCTGCCGTTTGAGTAATGTGACGGGGGCAATTTTATTACTTTCTTGGAGACTCCTTTCAATCATGTAAATAGCCTCTTCAGAGACAGAGAGAACAGGAACTCTAGGGCCACCTATTAGAGGTACAATAGCAATAATGAAAGTTAATATCAATATTTTAAGGGGCCTTGCCACATGACTTGGGGTAAGAAGCCAAAGCAGACACTCAATTTGCAGACACGTGTTTTGGTGGTTGGGAGTTCACCTCTCATGAGTGCAAACCAGTGGACTTATAGATACTATTAGTTTTTTAAAGACATTCTTCAGCAGTTAAGGCTATATCCACCCATAGGGCCTGGCCCCTTGTCAGCGGTAAATCATGGATGGCTATACAATGACCTGTGCAGCAACAGTAATATATTATATAGTGTCAGTCAGCCTATAATAAACCTATTACACTACCCAGCATTAAGTCATGATGAACCACATCAACCCCTGCTTACACTTATGTCTCTAGGCTAACCGTGATGAGAGCGGTGAAGACTTTGAGAAAGCCGTTGAAGATGCCAGGGTAAGAAAAGGAGTATTTTCCCTTTATTTTTTTTCTTTACTCACATGGACAGAACAATAGTATGAGCTATGTATCTACTTTTAGACCCATTTAACAAGAAAAACATTCCAACTTATAAAGTAAAATTTACATGATTACAGTTCATATTCTGTCCACTAGGTGGCGAACAAATGCGCAGCTTACTTTCTGCCATTTAAAAAGTTACTTCCATCTTCATAAATGGGTATTGTCGGATAGTGCTTGTAAAGACGAGCAATTTTGCAATTTACTGTTTATTAACATTTTCAGCCATTTATCAGATTAACACTTTTGTTTATGGTTTGTTGCCTTGGAGACCAACCACCGCTGCTAGAGCGCAGAACCTACAAAGCACTTACAAGCTCTTTTCTAGAGCTTGTAAGTTCAGTTTTGAAGCCGGCCAGGATCGCTGGAGAACTGATATCTCCTAACAAGCTTTAAAGATACTGTAGATGGCAGTGGTGGTCGGTCTCCAAGGCAACAAAAAGTGTTTATCTCAAGAACGGCTGCAAATTTAAATAAGCAGTAAATTGCAAAAGTGTTTGGTTTTTCAAGCACAATCAACCAATATTCGCCTATGAAGATGGTGAAAAACCCTTTAAAGGGAATCTGTCACCCCTTTTTTGAGATGTCATATAAATGATATCATTCAGTTGTGTCACATAAGGATTCTCTTAGTATTTTTGCTTCCCCCTGACCCCGCAACTTTCATGCATAAATACCTTTTTTATATCAGTTCAGATGTAAACTGCCGCAGTCCGGTCTGCTGGGCGGGGCTTATTCACCTGCTCCCCCCCTCCCTGTCTTGCTCTACACAAGAAGAAATGTGTAGAGCAAGACAGGGAGGGGGTCGCAGGTGAATAAGCCCCGCCCAGTGGACTGGACAGCGGCAGTTTACATCTGAACTGATATAAAAAAGGTATTTATGCATGAAAGGTGCGGGGTCAGGGGGAAGCAAAAGTACTAAGAGAATCCTTATGTGTCACACAATTAAATGATATCATTATATGATATCTCAAAAAAAGGGGTGACAGATTCCCTTTAAGTCAGAGGTCATCCACTTGAGAAACTCCTTTTAGCAATCGGTGTAAAGAATCATTAATAAGCAGCAACACTGATCTCCACATGTAATGATATAACAGCTGCTGCAAGGAAGATTATTGCCTGTTGCTTCAGCAAAACCAGCTTTATGCCGTGGTCTCAGGAGCCGCTGTGGCATGTATCATGAAACATTCGTTTACAAATCTGAATTATTACTGTCTGTCGCGGTTTTACAGCTTAAATTTCCTTCTACCTGAATCCCCAGCGATCAAATGAAAACCTGCCAGTAAGTGTTTAGATTCCCTGCAGTGCCTCCACAGGACAAATTGGGTATTACAAGAACAAATTGAAAACCGATCTATAATGCAAGTGAACATTTGTTACTGCTCTCCATTCTGCTCAAAATATGAAGATCCTTTACAGTGGTGCTCCTATATTAACTCAGAATTCCCTAATTGGGTATATATGTAGATTAATTATCTAAATTAAATAGCCCATTTTAAATTGTTATATGCCAAAACTTGAAACCCGTTAAAGGGGTTGCCCACTACTTTGATATGACCTATCCTTAGGATAACTTATTAATGTCGGACCGGTACCCCTACTGATCTGCCAGAAGCCCTGGCTCATGGGATGTAAGCTGTGAGCTGAACCAAATAACTACAGCCTCATACCCAGTCTTAGAGGAGAAGTGTAGACTCAACGCCATTGGTGCCACTTGCCTCCCGAGGCAGAAGTGAGTAGTGGTAGACAACCCATTTAGGCTCATTACCCATAACTGTTACATGGTCCTCAGCATAAGGCTGGGATCACACATGCCAGAAACACGGCCAAGTCTCACATGTTGATACCCGGCACTGCTGTCGGTACTCAGGAGCGGAGCCTGAGGCTGCGTGTATTGCTATGCGGCCGCACGCTCCGCTCCCGAGTGCCAGCGGAAGTGCCGGGTATTAACATGCGGGACTCGTCCGAGTTTCTCGCATGTGATCCCGGCCTAATTCTTGCATGTTATAGGGTAGTGGGGACATCAATATCATGGCGGTCAATCACCTCTTAAGAACCCAAGGGCCAACAAAGTGCAATCTTTGTTAAAAAAAAGTCCAATTTAAACAGATGTTCCAGACAGTTCTGGAAGGGGTTATCTAAGCTTATACTTCTGACCAGACTTCTCCAAACAGTAGGTGGGTCCAACTGGTTTCTGTCATTTCTGAGTTGATGGCACTGCTGGATATCTTCTAATTTCGAAGGGACGTAAGCATAATGTGTCTTTCATCTGCAGCACTAAGTTTCTTTGGTCAACCACTGTGTCTACAGTCCTCAATGTTGCCCATTTCTTGGTGTTTCTTACCTAGAAGAATTGATGTTGTTTGAAGGCAAGTGGTGATCACCGCAAATATGAATTTGATTTAGATTTCTCTTTTGTGCCTTCACTTTGCATTTTCGAAAGCTTACTTATTTAACAGCATTTTTGACCACACCTGCCTAAAACTGTTGCACAATTGTGGAATTGCTCTTCTGGCCTAAATTGTGAGCTCCTGGAGTCTGTTATGAGGCCACTTTTCCCCGGCAGCATGGAAGGAGCTCAGTGGTGCTGAGTGCCAGGATCTGGAGCGAACATCTTGCTCCAGCAATCCCGACTTGCTTTAGAGCAGCGCTTCCAAGCTCTATTGGAAAGAGCATGTAAGCACTGTGCGTTTTAAGACACACTGGCAGTGACTGCAGTGTTAGTCTATACAATGACCAACAAACCAAAAAGTTGCAGATAGCTCCTTTCTTAACCTTGGAGAATACTTTTAATAAGTAGATGCAAAGGTGCTTATTTTTACAAGCAATATTTTCCGATATAGAACATGGGAATTACCCTTTACCCCAGGCCTTCACAAGTTTATGACCCAAAGCATCAGGTGTAGTTAGATCATGCAACAGTCATTGGCATGTAAATGTTATTGTAGAGATTAGGGCTGGCAGCAGACAAAAGACCTAAAGAGGAGATCAAGCCAAGTCATATCCATACTCGTAGAGCTCAGGGCTGGCAGCAGACAAAAGACCTAAAGAGGAGATCAAGCCAAGTCATATCCATACTCGTAGAGCTCAGGGCTGGCAACGGACAAAAGACCTAGTGAGGAGATCAAGCAAAGTCATAGCCATAATCGTAGAGATCAGGGCTGGCAACGGACAAAAGACCTAGTGACAAGATGAAGCAGAGTCATAACCATAATCGTAGAGATCAGGGCTGGCAACAGAAAAAAGACCTAGTGAGGAGATCAAGCAAAGTCATAGCCATAATCGTAGAGATCAGGGCTGGCAACAGACAAAAGAACTAGTGAGGAGATCAAGCAAAGTCATAGCCAGCAGACAGCGACAAGAAGGACCTCATTGCCCAGGTGTAGAGCGGTCGCCTGCAGCTGGGTGCCTGGGAAATTTAGCTCTAACTGGACCATCAAGAAGCCAGGAACCAGTGCATGCAACCAGCAGGCAAAGTGGCAGGATTTGGGATGTTAATGGCATCTGCCAAAAGCATGTTGGACACCTACAAATTTGGCTGGTGGATCAGCCTGTAGACTGGAGTCCCAAGCTGGGGGGTCTTTGAATATTCTGTTCTAGGGCCTAAGAGTCTTATAAACAGTGGTGGTCTACGTGAGAATAATTCTCTAACCGAATGGTACAGAAGTTTTTAGCTTCTTTCAAAAGTTTCCAAATTGCAAGGGGAAGTCCAACGTAACTTTTTTTTTTTTTTTTTGCCACAAGTCTCTTCTCAAAAATAAATGAGCGGTTTCCTTCTGGCTAAATATTTAGTAACCGTAGTTCGGAAGCCGACTGTGATTTGCTTGTTTTATCTGTAACCGTTGAGATTTCCTTAGATATCTGCACTTGGTCATTAAATGCGTGTCCTCGACATCAGAAGAACGGCACTTTTACAAGTTGATGCTCAGTAGATAAGGAGCAAAGCTACGGAAACCTCGGGGCGACCACAGACCCCTCCGCTCCGATCTGTACTAGCCCACAATGCAAAACCTGATTTTTTTTTCACTGAACACAATTCTGATTATTTTAAGATATACTTAATAATTCAAGAATCTTAATTTAATTCCTTCCTTACATCTAGCAGATCTCTCAATATCATGGTTGCCTACTTTCCCAGTGAAATGGTTTATTTTGTCTGCCCTCAGTCGCCACTAGGGGGAGCTAATGTATATTGATTTTTACAGCTTCTATTGAACTCGGTAATGACTCTATGTAGTGCGCTCTTGTGCTCCCCCTAGCTGTCAATTAAATAGATCATTTTGCCTTTTATAGGGTTATTCCCACCTTTAATAAATAGTTTCATAGTTTGTAAATCTAAGAAACGTTGTAGTTTACTGCTTACTAAAATTGTCAGCCATTCTGAAGATATGAATACTTTTTGTTTACAGCTCCGTAGCCTTGGTGATCAACCACCGCTGATTAGACAGCAGAACAAGCGCAGTGCTTACAAGCTCTTTTCTATTGCCCTGAAGCTGGCCACATTTGGTAGAGCTCGCTGTTGCCTTCTAATCCCGCCAACGCCAGCACAGTTTTTACAAACAAGTAGCTAAAAGTGGTGGTCCGTCTCCTAGGCAACGAGTTATAAACCAAAGTGTGTTAATATCTCCAGAGTGGCTGCAAGTTTTAATAAGCGGTAAATTGCGAAAATACTTATTTTTACAAGCACTATCTGAATATCCATATATAAAGATGGGAAGAACGCTAACCAAAATGGATTCTCCACCAGTTTATTGACATTTATCAGGACAGGAGCAATGTCGGGATCATTCCTTCTCGGTGTTGGAGCCTTTTTGGACTCTAACATCTCTTAATTATTCCTTGTTTCTCTTTCTTGTCTTAGGTTATTGCTTCAGTCCTGGTGAGTGATTTATAGATGTCCGTTAAGTGTCGTCATGTTCGCGTTAAACACGTCAGTCACCCACAATCCACAGACGGTTGGGGGGGTGCATGGTTTAATGGGCTTGAATAGATGACGCTTGTTATGTCACATTTGTAAATTTCACGTCTTGGTCCCGTCTTTCAGGAAGTCTCAGACTCTGGATCCGATGACTCCACTTCGTTAGAGACCCGTTTTATGACCATCTTGTGCACGCGTAGCTACCCGCATCTCAGGAGAGGTGAGCGCTGGACCATTGCTTTACATGTGGATGCTGTATAGTGGCTGAGTTCTTGGTTCCAGAATACATCACTAGAAGATGGTACCAGTGACCAAAAGTTACTTGGGCCAACTCTCCATCTATGTAGAACACATTCAATAAATGGGTCTTCTGGTTTCGGTAAAAACATTTTTCAGAGCGGTTAAAAGTAGCAAAAAACAGAACATGTGCACAGCAGTGCCATTTTTTTCATCACTGTGCAGTATATTCACTTTTTGCGGCTGTTTCACTGCGCTTTTTCAGGCGGAATCCACTTGAAAAAGACGTGGTGTGCACATAGCCAAAAAGGAAGTTTCTGTTCCCCATCTGCAATTTGTTCTGACAAAACGAACTCTGCTTTACTTCCACTCCCTGGATCCAGTGCGGAGTTTCCACCACTGCTTTTAATGATTTTTATTGTCTGCAGTGCTGATGACATGTTGACAGCACTGCAGGCAATCGGTGAGCTCAACAACTCTTCCCGAGATGACCGAATGGGAGAGTGAGTAGCTGATGTCCATCATTGGCTGCAGATCTATCGTCAGGGCTACAGATAATAACAGACACAGAAAGCAGTGGTGAAGACTCAGCACTGGACCTGGGAAAGGTGAGTAAAGTACAGTGGGTTTTTTATTTTTTTTTTATTTTTAAGAACAAACTGCAGCCGGAGGACAGACAGTCGTCCCCTTTCCGGGTTTCTGCACACCACGTCTTTTCCTGGTGGATTCCGCCTGAAAAAGCTCTGCGAAACCACCGCAAAAAGTGAAAACAGTGCGCTGTAATGTAAAAATGGCATGTTCGGTCTTTTGCTACTACTTTTAACCGTTTCAGGGCTTAGAAACTGTGACATGGTTAAAAGCAGCGCGTTCACTTGCCACTATAATGAAACGTATAAAAAGTCATCTGCAGCAGAGCCACCCCCAAAAAAATTTTAAAAAGTGGCAATGGTGGTGGCCATTTTTGTTTCTATTTTTCATATGCCATACTAATGACTCCTGTGTTTCTGCTTTCTAGTGTTCCAGGAGTTTATTAAGCAGACGAACCATGATGTAGAACATACAATTAAAAAGGAAATGAAAGGAGATGTGAAGGACGCTTTTGTGGCCATCGGTGAGTTCATCCTCTGACGTTATGACATTATTTTCTGGTAATTATTGAAAACCCCTGGCGCAAATCACATTATTGTATGGAAAAAAAAGTTAATTTTAGGAAGTTAAAACCCATCGTGTATTTGTGGATAAAAATTTTTTTCATAGCTTAGCTTCATTAAAAAAATTTGCACCGTTTTCGCATCTATAATCTGTGTTGCATTAATTATTGCAGACTCAGTTAACTGAGAATCAGTCAGTGAGCTTTTTCTTGTTGTACAATAGCAAGGAAAAGAAAAGGGAAAGAATCATGATAAAGGAATGTAGTTTACTGTCGACACGTTTCAAAGTTTAACAAACCCCTTCCTCAGGACAGACCAACACATTCTGTTGCAATAGGAGAATTTGACTCCTCCTTAGTTTTTGTTTTTTTTTGTTTTTTTTTTTTGTTTTTTTTTTTTTTGAGGGGTTTTAGCTACTTTCAGTAAATTTGTTTTCTTGTACATTCAACTTTGATGTTTTCTGTGGTCCAAGTCTGTAAATATTGCAATGGTGGTCTGCATACGGTGCAATCCTTTTTTTTTTTTTTTTCCCCCCAATATTTGCCTTCCTCCCCCGAGTACAACAACTAGTAGGAGCCGCTGTTTTGTAGAAGAGGCACATCTGAGAAGGTTTTTTTTTTTTAATCTTTTTTTTTTTTTTTTTTTTTTTGTATTCTTCCCTTTTAGTTCGTAGTGTGAAGAATAAATCGTCCTTCTTCGCGGAACGTCTCTATAAAGCAATGAAGGTAAGAAACTCCTCTACCGATCTGCGTCGCAATGCGGTGCTGCAAAAGTGGAACACGGCTCGATACATAGGCCCGGCTGTCTCTTCCCTGCGGATTTCTAGAATGACAACTCATCATGGTCAGACTGGGAGTCTTAGTAGTGTGTGACCTGGAATGCCACAGGTCTGAGACAGCTTCCATATTCTCCGATTTTCTGATATGATTTTCAGTCTAGAGCTGTTCACATATGTCAGTTTTTTAAATAGACCGATCAGCCCGGACATGTTAGATTTTGATCCATCAGACCAAAATCGGCAATGTAAATCTGTGGGTCCGTGAAAAAAAAAAAATGGACTACAGTTGAATGACATCCGAGTGCAGTCCGATTTTTCACAGACTGTCACATAAAGTTGGACAAACTTTCCTTTTTTTTTTTTTCTTTTTATGTACAAAAAAAAAAAATCGCTCACACTCTGATCAAACGCTGATAAAATCTTATACCTGACAAAAATTGACATGTGAATGAGGCCTTACACAGAGTGCGCACAGTCACCACTTTGGGTCATTGGAGTAATGGAAACTTCGTTTCTTCAGGGTGCTGGGACAGATGAACGGACCCTGACCCGTATCCTGATATCCAGGAGTGAGATTGACTTGTTCAACATTCGCCAAGAGTTCAAGGAGGAATATGAGAAGTCTCTGCACCACTGCCTGGAGGTAACGAATATGGTGACCAGATAAAAGGGTGGCGGTTCATACCCCTTTTATAAGGCGTGACGATTTGGGGGAACTTTGCATTTTATATCCCATTCTTTGGTCTAAGGGTAACCTTTAGCCTTGTGGAGATTGACATGCCAAGCCTGGCATGCCAATGTGAGGAGACTTGTAGGCCACGCAAGCTCCTCTGGGAAATTAAATATGCAAATTGCCTCTTCAGAGGGGAAGAGGACTAGAACTCTAGCGCCACCTACTGGAAGTTTCCAAAAACCATGACCATGTATTTTTTTTTTTTTTTTTTTTTTCATTATTGCATTCATACAGCCATCACTTGTTTCCTAGTGGGAAGAAAAATTAAACAGTTTACCATTCAGTAAAAATATAAAAGTATTTTTTTTTCTAGATGTCAGGTTTCTTCAGACAGTTATTTTTTGATAGGAGTTATAGTCGAATGGTATGGGAAAGGACGCATGCTCATGACTGATGTATCAGATCTAGGTCATAAAGGGGTTAATGAAATTAAACAAAATTTATGGCCCCAAATGCTATTTACCTGAAGATATAGGGGTTAATCTACAGGTTAATAGCGCGACAATGGTGTCACTGCCGTACTGAAAGTCGGCTACAGGGAGAAAATAAGCTTATTTTGTCCCAGAAGCCACCAGCTATCAGTCAGGCGTGCCAAGATCGCCTACAGTCACCATTCACTATACTGTAACCCAACCCTGGCGCTTTGATAATTTGGTCCGCAGATCTGGAAAGCAATAAAAAAAAATTCTTTTTTTTAGAAAAGTCCCCATTAAAAGTAAAAAAAACTCTGCATATTTGATACCTCTGTAATCTTACTACCCTAGAAAATCTTATTTCCAAGACCTTTTTACAGCAAAATTAACCTTAATAAATTTAAAAAAAATTTAAAGAATTGTTTATTGCACTTTTTTTGCTTTTTAGCCACACTTGAAATATTTTTTTTCTGCTTTCCAGGACATCACACAATAAAATTGATTGTGTCATTCAAAAGCAAAACTCGTCCTGCAAAAAAAACAAGTCCTTACACGGCCATGTCAATAAAATATTAAAGTTATGGTTCTTGAATTAAGGGGAGGAAAAAGTGAAAATGCAAAATCGAAAGAGCTTAATTCTTTAAAACTGCAGTCACCACTAGGGGGAGCTAAGGAGCTGGCTGCCGGTCATGAAACGGTATGCTGTGAGCTCCCCCCCCAGTGGTGGCCACAAGCAGGTACAATTATATGTCTATACAGGGGATACAGTAAACCTAAAAATTGATTTATTGATGGTGGACATTCTTTGTTAAAATTTTTTTGAAAAATGCAATCCAAGAAATCTTATGTTTTAGATATTTCATTTATATTTTATTTATAAATATATTATGTATTTTGTAGAGTGAAACATCCGGAGACTACCGTAAAGCCCTGCTGGCCATCTGTGCAGGAGACGACTAGACCAGGGGCCCAGACCTTTTCTACATCCATCTGTGAGCTCACGTTCTTGGTGTCCTAGTGGGTAGATGGCAACAAGGGCCCGGAAAATGACTGTGAATAGATGACTTCACCAAGCAACAGAAAAAATGCACCAAAGAAATACAACGCATGGGATGCGGGAGGGCAATTTAGGTCGGGTTGATGGGTATGGGGTCCCCAAATTGTAATAGAAAGGCCTTCTGTGCCAGATACTGATGTGTATGTGACACTTGGAAATGATTTCTTACAAAACCAAAGCCAATTCCAGGTCCCTCGTTATATATAGGAGGATCCAGCCAAGTGGAAATAAAGTGTTTTAATACACAAGTGCCTTTCACCGTCTCTTACTTGTGAAAAAACGAATAAACATGCATGATGTGTCCTAATAGCCACCATCAGTGATCGCCTGATCCTCAGCGATCAGATGTAATCTGTAGGGAAATCAGGTTTCAAGTGTTTGATTTTCCTGCAGCGCCACCACAGGGCCCATAAAGCATTACACAATCCCACCACCATGGCCAGTGCTAATTTTGTACTGCCCTGGTCTGGATGTCATGGGAGTTAATGACAATGATGCCCAACCAGGGTTCTGCAAATGTTTATGCTCAGCTCGGTTAAAAAATAAAAGTTTCCTTGTAGCCATTTTCTCTTTTTTTTTACCAAGAGGAGAAAGTGGCCACAAGGAACATCTCTGTGCAATGCATGAATGTTCCAGGTCCTCCAAACATCTCATTGATTTCAATTACAAATATGTAATGCTTCATACTTCCTGCGGGGGTGCTGTAGGGACACTGTACACTTACTGCCAGGTTCCTACTCAGATTTTAGCTGATTACTATGGTTTATAGCAAGGAGACACTAGGATTAGCCTATTCTCAGGGGGACAGTTCAAGATCTGCAAAGTATGAAGAAGATTCAGCCCAGGAGTAGAGATCTTTACTGTAAAAGGGTGCACATGAAACATTTAATCTGGAGAACATGGTAGCTGCTGAAGGGGGATTGTAGTTTAATATGACGGCCACAGAAATCATCAGAGAAACCATGCAATAGTATAAGTCCTGATATGAACCACCACCTGCATGATGTCCATAAGGATTTCCGTGTATTTCAAAAGGGAAAGTTTTTTACTATTTCTAGTATTTTTAAAGGGGTTATCCAAGATTAGATAAGTGTTTACTCCCCCCACCCCCCAAAAAAAGAAAAAATTAGCAATTTTCATCTATAATCAGTTGATCCCCCATTTGCCTAAATGGGGTTGAATTGCAGTACCAACTGCAGCCCCAGGGATGAGTGGTGCTGTTAAGAGAAAAAAATACAACTTTTTCTCTAGTCACCTTCCATGCCAGCATAGGAGGTTGTCTTCATGCCCTAATGGGGGACAGGAAGCACAGAGGTTAAAAACTCCTCCCACCTCCCAGTGTCTTTCCTGACCCCCATGGGGCATGGAGAGGTTTCAGGTATGCTGCGGGCCGGTGATGACAGTATTACCTTAACTTTAGCTGGGCAGTGGTGGTTGCGGGCTCTGCCTTCCTCCTCCATGCTGCTCCGGTCTCCCCTTTGGGTGGATTCGGGACCTTTTCCTGGCCCATCTGCACCCCTTTTTGGGGGTAAAGTGGGCTAGTGATCCCCATACCGGAGGCCTCCCTGAGCTCTCTGGTCTTTACCCTCCCATGCACGCTATGCAGCGACCCGGAAGTGACGTCAATGGGCGTGTTTCACTTCTGCGCCCTGTGTTCCAGGGTGGAACGCATCTGCTTCCGATTTCGGCCCTCGTGGCCTCTGGAGCGCCGAATGGCGTGCAGAGCACGCTGAAGATTGCGGAGGCCTGCTCTGGACCCAGAGAGGGGGAGGGGGAAGAAAGTGCTAGTGCTGAGGGCAGGGTTTATTGCTACATAATCTTGCCGGAAACCGCCTCCAGGTAAGACTGATCCCCCTGTCAGTATGGATGGTGCTTCCCGCCCTGCATCTGCAGATCCCAGCACTGCCCCAACCTCAGTAAGTCTGTGTATGGGGTGGGTCCTAGCTTGGGGGTCTTGGGTGTAGATGGTCCCTCTACTTATACTTCTCTCCCTTTCTTTTAGGGAGACAAGTCTGCCCATAAAGCCCCCACCAAAAAGACTCTTAAATATGCCATTTGTAATGTGAAGCTTCTCTTGCGATGGGAGAAAAAGCTGTGTCAGACTTGCACGGATAAAGTGGTCAGAGCGGAACACCCCTCTCTGAAGAAATCCATACCCTTGTGAAACAAGAGGTTCAGTCCTCTTTGGCCACATTTACCCCTCCCCCTCTGCTACCTCCTTCTCCCCCTAAAAAGAGAAGGATCCAGATAGAGGACTCCGAGTCGGATCACTCCTATGGTTCATCTTCAGGAAAATGGGAGGAATCTGCAGCCCCTCGAATCCCGGAGGTCAAAAAATACCTGTTTTCCTCAGAGCGTATAGAGGAGTTGGTGAGCGCTGTGTATAGCACTATGGGGTTAGAGGAGGAGTCAGTTCCCCAATCTGCACAAGATGAAATAGAATCATAGAATCATAGAATCGTAGAGTTGGAAGGGACCTCCTGGGCCATCTGGTCCAACCCCCTGCTCAAAGCAGGATTCGCTAAATCATCCCAGTCAGATGTCTGTCCAGCCTCTGTTTGAAGACTTCCATTGAAGGAGAACTCACCACTTCTCGTGGCAGCCTGTTCCACTCATTGATCACTCTAACTGTCAAAAAGTTTTTTCTAATATCTAATCTGTGTCTCTTCCCATTCAGTTTCATCCCATTGCTTCTAGTCTTTCCTTGTGCAAATGAGAATAAAGTTGATCCTTCTACAATGTGACATCCCTTTAGATATTTGTAGACAGCTATTAAGTCTCCTCTCAGTCTTCTCTTTTGCAAACTAAACATTCCCAAATCCTGCAACCTTTCCTCATAAGACAGGGTTTGCAGACCGGTCACCATTCTGGTCGCTCTTTTCTGAACTTGCTCCAGTTTGTTGATGTCTTTTTTAAAATGTGGTGCCCAAAACTGGACACAATATTCCAGATGAGGTCTGACCAAAGAGGAGTAGAGGGAAATAATGACTTCACGTGATCTAGACTGTATGCTTCTGTTAATACATCCTAGAATTGCATTTGCCTTTTTTGCTGCTGCATCACACTGTTGACTCATATTCAGTCTGTGATCTATTAGTATACCCAAGTCTTTTTCACATGTGCTGTCACTTAGCCCTATTCCTCCCATTCTATATATGCTTTTTTCATTTTTATTGCCCAGATGTAGTACTTTGCATTTCTCCCTGTTAAAAACCATTCTGTTAGTTGCTGCCCACTTCTCCAGTTTATTTAAATCTTTTTGAATCCTCTCTCTCTTCTCTAGTATTAGCTATCCCTCCTAGCTTTGTGTCATCAGCAAATTTAATCAGTTTACCCTCAATTCCTTCATCTAAATCGTTGATAAAGATGTTGAACAATACAGGGCCCAGGACAGAGCCCTGTGGTACCCCACTTGAGACATTCTTCCAACTGGATGTGCAGCCATTTACGACCACTCTTTGGGTCCGATCACTAAGCCAGTTATGAATCCACCTAACAGTTGCCTTGTCCATTCCATACTTAGTCATTTTTTCAATAAGGATTGTATGAGAGACTTTGTCAAATGCTTTGCTGAAGTCAAGATATACTATATCTACAGCATTTCCTTGATCCACCCAATCAGTGATACCGTCATAGAAGGAAATTAAGTTAGTCTGACATGACTTATTAGTTACAAACCCATGCTGACTCTGTTTAATCACTTCATTCTTATCCAGGTATTGACATACATGTTGTTTAATAATTTGTTCAAAGATCTTTCCTGGTATAGAAGTCAGACTCACCGGCCTATAGTTGCCTGGGTCCACCTTCTTCCCCTTTTTGAAGATAGGAACAACATTTGCTCTTCTCCAGTCTTCTGGCACTTCTCCTGTTCTCCAAGAATTTTCAAAGATTATGGAGAGGGGTTCAAAAATTTCTTCTGCTATCTCCTTCAGTACTCTGGGGTGTAATTCATCTGGACCTGGAGACTTGAATTCATTTAGGTTAGCTAAGTGTTTCCTCACTATCTTTCTGTTTATAGATATCCTGGATTCTTCTATTCCCTTAATAGGACAGTGAATAACAGTTGATGTTGCATTTCCTTTCTGAGAGAAAACAGATGCAAAATAGGAATTTAAAAGTTCAGCCTTCTCAACATCCTGTCTTACCATTTCATCATTTTCATCCTGTAAAAATCCTATAGCATCTTTGACTTTTCTTTTACTTTTGACATATCCCCAAAATCCTTTATTATTGCTTTTGACATCTCTTGCAAGCCTCAGTTCATTTTCAGCTTTAGCTAATCTGATTTGTGCCCTGCAGGTTCTGCAGACAGCATTATATTCTTCTTTAGATATGCCTCCCTCTTTCCATTTTATAAACATTTTTTTCTTCCTTTTTAGCATGTGCTTAAGTTCTGTGTTCATCCATCCTGGTTTCCTTAAATGCTTCCTATTCTTCCCTCTTTTCGGAATTGTTAACAACTGTGCTTTGAGAATTTCATTTTTCAAGATTTCCCATCCTTCCTGGACATTTTTGTCTTTAAGGATATCCAGCCATTGGATCCCTCCAATTCTCTTTCTGAATCCCTTAAAATCTGCCTTTCTGAAATCTAACCTTGACGTCTGAGTCTTCACAGGTCTTCCACCTCTAGTAATCCAAAATTCTAAAATAGCATGGTCGCTACCTCCTAGGGTCCCAGCCACTTTTACCTCCTCAACCATTTCCTCCCTGTTTATAAGGATTAGATCCAAGGTAGCAGTTCCCCTTGTTTTCTCCCTTACCTTTTGGAAGATAAAGTTGTCAGCAAGAGAGGATAAGAATTTCCTTGACCTGTTAGTTTTGCCTGAGAGAGATTCCCAACAAATGTCTGGATAGTTGAAATCTCCCATGACAACTATGTCATATTTTTTGGAGAACTTGGCCATCTGATGCATAAAGAGTTCATCTATATCTTCGGCTTGCACAGGCGGCCTGTAGTAAATGCCTACAATGGTGTCCTTCCCATTGTTCTGTCCTTGTATTCTTACCCAAACAGTTTCCACAGAACTCCCAGTCTCTGAAGCTTCAATCTCTGTGCAGATATACGCGTTTCTAACATACAATGCGACACCCCCTCCTCGTTTATCAAGTCTATTTCTTGCAAATAAGTTGTATCCTTCTAGTCTTGTATTCCAATCATGTGTATTGTCCCACCAAGTTTCAGTGATTCCAATTACATCATATTTCTGTTCCTGTGTTAGTAGTTCCAATTCTCCTTGTTTGTTGCCCATGCTTTGTGCATTAGTATAGAAACATTTTAGTTTGTGATTGGTTTCTCTTTCTCCATTATTTTTATTAATTAGATTCTTTTGTCTTTGTTCTTCCCTTCCACTTCTAATAGCAGAGTTCTCAATAGCATTTGTCAGGTGTATGGCTTTTTCTGGTCTTTTGCTTCCCTTCCCATGTTCTAGTTTAAAGCTCTCCTTACAAGTGTAGCAAGGCGACTTCCAAATACATGCTTTCCAGTCTTCGTAAGGTGCACCCCATCTCTAGCAAGTAGTCCATCGTATAAGTAGTTCACTCCGTGATCCAGAAATCCAAATCGTTGCTGACGGCACCATCGACGTAGCCAGTTGTTCACCTGCAGAATCTTATTCCACCTCCTTGTTCCATGGCCATCCACTGGGAGGATGGAAGAGAAGACCACCTGCGCTCCCAGTTCTTTCACTTTCTTGCCTAAGTCTTCAAAGTCTCTGCAGATGGTTTCCAGGTCGTTTCTTGCGGTGTCATTTGTCCCCACATGTAGTAGCAGGAATGGGTAGTCATCTGTAGGTCTGAAGAGTCAGTTATATCCGGTCTGCAGATAGCGGCCTCTGTTCCTCTCAGCAGGGAATCCCCCATGACCACCACTCTCCGTTTCTTCTTCACAACATTTTTCTTTCTCCATCCAGGAGGACTCTGAGGGCGTACAAGGTTGCTGTTTGTTGGCAAAGTCTTATCCTGATGTATTTCTTCATCGTTTTCCTGCGTGAGAGCCTGGTACTGGTTCCTGAGCAGTATGGGTGCTGACTGCCTCCTGATCCTCCTGCTTCTCTGGGTCACATGTCTCCATTCCTCTGTTTCTTCAGGTGCACTTCGAATTTCTTCTCTTTCTGTAACATGAAGAGATAATTCTGCTCTGTCCAAGAACTCTTCACCTTCCTTAATGATCTTCAACGTAGCTAACCTCTCTTCGAGATTTTGCAACTATTCCTCCAACAGGGACACAAGCTTGCATTTGTGGCATGTGAAGTTTGGCTTTTCCACTGGTAAATCTGTGAACATGTAGCAAGAAATGCAGCTCACCAAATGGCTCCTGGCCTCTTCCATCTTGAGATTTCTTAAAAACGATGAAAGATGAGCCAAATTTGAGACTCTTCACTTATCCCAGAAGGCACTGGGAATATGCAAATGATCTCCTCAAGACTCTTCCCCTGGTTTTTCCGATTTCCTCTTTTCAGCTGCAACGGCCAAAACCCAGTGATCGTTGAGCTCGCGGAGACTCTTCACTTATCCCAGAAGGCACTGGGAATATGCAAATGATCTCCTCAAGACTCTTCCCCTGGTTTTTCCGATTTCCTCTTTTCAGCTGCAACGGCCAAAACCCAGTGATCGTTGAGCTCGCGGAGACTCTTCACTTATCCCAGAAGGCACTGGGAATATGCAAATGATCTCCTCAAGACTCTTCCCCTGGTTTTTCCGATTTCCTCTTTTCAGCTGCAACGGCCAAAACCCAGTGATCGTTGAGCTCGCGGAGACTCTTCACTTATCCCAGAAGGCACTGGGAATATGCAAATGATCTCCTCAAGACTCTTCCCCTGGTTTTCCGATTTCCTCTTTTCAGCTGCAACGGCCAAAACCCAGTGATCGTTGAGCTCGCGGAGACTCTTCACTTATCCCAGAAGGCACTGGGAATATGCAAATGATCTCCTCAAGACTCTTCCCCTGGTTTTCCGATTTCCTCTTTTCAGCTGCAACGGCCAAAACCCAGTGATCGTTGAGCTCGCGGAGACTCTTCACTTATCCCAGAAGGCACTGGGAATATGCAAATGATCTCCTCAAGACTCTTCCCCTGGTTTTGGGAGATTAAATATGGACAAACAGGTCAGCTTCCCTGTGCGTAAGAGTATCCTAGATATGCTCTCTCAGGAATGGGAGCTTCCAGAGAAGCATCTAAGCACCCCTCAGAATTCAAGCACAGGTTTCCTCTAGAGGGTGACTTAATTAAATGGGATGTTCCCAAGGAGGATGTTCAGGTGGCAAGGGTTGCAAAAAAAGACTGCTTTGCCCTTCGAAGATTCTTCACAACTTAAGGATCCCATGGATAGGAAACTTGAAAGTCTACTAATGAAATCCTGAGAACCTTCCACCTCTGCTCTTAAATCCAATATAGCTTCCACCTGTGTTGCAAGATCCCTCTTCTAATGTCTGGATGAATTGGAGAATCACATTTCTCAGGGGACCTCTAGAGGGGATTTGTTGGACTTGCTACCTATTCTCCAAAAGGCAACTGGGTTCATGGCCGATGCCTCTATGGAATAAATTTGTATTGCTACCAGGTCACTAGTCCAAGCTAATTTGGCCAGAAGAGCCCTCTGGCCCAAGATGTGGAGTGGGGACATAACTTCTAAAATCAAGTTATGTTCTATTCCCTTTAAGGGTGAATATGTCTTTGGGCCAGCATTGGATAAAATCCTGGAAAAGGCCACAGATAAAAAGAAAGCTCTTCCTGAGCAAAAACTGCCCAGGAAGCGTTTTTTGTGCCTCCCAGCCTCAGACCCAAAGGGAAGGGAAAAACTGGGAGATGGAGTTACGCCAAAGGAAGGGGCAAAAACATTCTTGTTCCCCAGCAGCAGCATCAGCAGGACAAACTATGACTCTGACTCGGAGGGGGGAGGCTCTCGAGTTTTTTCCACAGTTGGCAGGCCATTTCCAACAGCCACTGGGTCCTCAATGTTATCAGGGTGGGCCTCCTTATAGAGTTCGAATCCTCTCCTCGGGTCTTGAGAATCACCTCCCTTCCATCTCGGGGAGCCCAAACTTTGCTGATGTCAGGCCTTCAGGATCTATTAAGCTCAAAAGCAATCTCACCAGTTCCTGCAAACGAGTGGGGGAAGAGGCCACTATTCCGGACACTTCTTAGTTAAAAAAAAAAAAAAACTATGGGAGAGGCTCGAATTATCATCAATTTGAAAAATCTTACTCGATATATTACATACCGCAAATTCAAGATGGAGTCGATAAAAGCAGCCATTTTCCTGATAGTTGCCATGAAGAAGTGAGGACCTATCGACCTAAAAGATCCTTGCTTCCATGTGCCAATTCATCCTCCGCACAGGAAGTATTTGAGGTTTGCGGTTCAGCAGGGCCAACAGATAAGGCAATATCAGTACAATGTGCTTCCCTTTGGGTTCTCCTCGGCACCAAGGGTGTTTTCCAGAATCATGGCAGAGGCTGTATCATACATCCGGAAACAAGACCTCTGCATTGTGCCTTACATGGACGATCTGCTGGTCATAGGCCCTTCTGCTCTGATTCTCAGGAGCCATGTGACAAAATCCCTCAACATTCTGCAAACCCTGGGATGGCTCCCTAACCTAAAAAAAAAAAAAAATCCCAACTCCAACCTTCCAAAATGAGAAGGCTTCTGGGGGTCCTTCTAGATTCAGAAAAACAGATGTCATTTCTACCAGAGGACCATCGCCTGTCTATATTAACAAAGATCTCGGACTTCAGGAAACAAAAATCCCCTACCCTTCGGATAGCAATGTCTGTTCTAGGGTCAATGATGGCCTGCATCCAGTCAGTGTCTTGGGTTCAGGCCTACTCCAGAATCCTTCAGGCTCACATTCTGAGGAACTGGAACGGGAAGCCCAGCTCGCCTAGAGTCCAGACCCCGGGGAGTGTAAGGGCTTCCCTAACATGGTGATTGAGTCCCAAGAATCTTCACAGAGGTGTAAGCTGGGTGCAATCCCCCCTGGTTACGATAATATCAGATGCCAGCAAGAGGGAATGGGGGCCATAGTATCTCACACTCCGTTCCAGGGTTGCTGGACTCAGAAGTGCCAGATGCTCCAACTTCAGAGAGCTGAAGGCGGTGGAGGAAGCTCTTCTGGTGGCAGGCAGTCTGATCTCTGGGTGTCACATCAGAGTGTATAGAGACATGACTACTATGGCCCACCTCAAGCATCTGGGGAGAATGAGGTTCGACAGTCTAAAGGCATTTCAAGCCAAATATTCTGTTGGGCTGCAAAAACATCATCTTTCCTTGACAGCAGTCCACCTAAGGGGGTCCTCCAACCTCCAGGCAGATTGAGTCGCCAAGACGTACAGCCAGGGGAATGGAGCCTTAAAAAGGTTATCTTCAATATGCTGGTAGACAGGTGGGGCCTACTCAATATCGATCTATTCGCCTCAGGCCAGAATGCACAGGTCGAAACTTCTCCCTAAACCCCAGGGATGATTCTTTAGGAGTGGATGCCTTTGCTCAAAAGTGGAGCTTCCGGTTAGCATGCGCCTTCCCTCCGATACCGATGCTTGCAAAGACCCTCCGGGAGATCCAAGAGGATCGGGTACCAACCATCCTGGTGGCTCCTGTGTGGCCGAAAAGGAGCTGGTTTAATCTCATCGTAGAGCTCCAGGTAGATGGACCAGTCCACTTGCCATTAGAGGCCGATCTCCTTCTGCAAGGTCCTCTTTACCATCCGAATCTTCAAATGCTGAACCTAGCTGCCTGGTTACTGAGGCCCAAGTGTTACGTGCTAGAGGGCTCTCAGATGCAGTAATTACTACCTTACAGAAATTGAGGAAACCAGTCACCAATGCTTTCGATAATAAGGTGTGGAAGAAGTTTTCATCATGGTGTCTTCCTAATCTACCTGACCCCTTCCACCCAAATATTTCACAAATATTGGACTTTTTGCAAAAAAGGGCTTGAATTAGGTCTTAAACCCAGTACTTTGGAAGTCCAGGTCTCTGCTTTAAGCTCTGTTCTTGATCAAAACTTAGCCAACCATCGTTGGATCAAGAGGTTTATGGTATCAGCACTTAGACTGCATCCCAGAAAACAAATTGTTGTTCCATCCTGGGACTTAAACTTGGTACTTAAAGGTCTCATGGGTTCACCATTCGAGACTTTGTACTCAGAGAGCCTTATTTAATCATCAGAGATGACTCTATAATTCTCCGACTTGATCCTACCTTTCTTCCTAAAGTAGTGTCTGATTTCCATCGGTCGCAAGACATCGTCCTCCCTTCCTTCTGCCAGAATCCAGCAAAGCCAAAGGAGGAGAAATTCCATACACTAGATGTCCGACGCACAATCTTACACTACTTGAAACAATCCAAATCCTGGAGAGTTGACCAAAATCTATTTATACATCCATCAGGTCGTAATAAAGGGAAGAAAGTGGAAAGAAAAAAGTACCTTTGCAAATTGGATCAAGAGGGCCATAGCTGAAACATATCTGGCCCAGAACATGACACCGCCTGCAGGAATAAAGGCTCACTCTACAAGGTCTACATCAGTCTCCTGGGCTGAAATGGCAGGCGCATCCACTGAGCAGATCTGCAGGGCTGCAACATGGTCGTCGTTGCATACCTTTGCCAAGCATTATAGACTGGACTTATTGTCCAATAGGGATCTAGTCTTTGGCCGGAAAGTACTCCAGGCCGTTGTCCCCCCAGTGCAGAATTGGTTGGTATTCCTCCTATGCTGTCGAGGAAGGTGACTAGAGAAAATAGAATCAGATCTACCGGTAATTGTTTTCTAGGAACCTTCCACGACAGCACTAATTCCCTCCTTGTATCTGAGAATAAATATCTGAGAATCTAAAGGTAACAGGTGCTATGGTGTTAGTTATAAGTCACTGGCAACTGGGAGGTGGGAGGGGTTTTTAACCTCTTTGTGCTTCCTGTCCCCCATTAGGGCATGGAGACAACATCTTATGCTGTCGTGGAAGGTTCCTAGAAGCCGAATTACCGGTAGGTCTAATTCTATTTTTTTTCATCATTTGATGGTATTTGATTACAGAAAAGATACATTGGAACATACTGTATTTTGCTTAGTCATTAAGAATAAAAATACATATATTTGAATAAAAATGTTTGTGTGCTTTCCCTAAATTCTCATGTATTCTTTAAGCTACTGAAAAAGGAAAACTGGCATTTTTCTTAAATTTTTGAGAAATTTTTGATATTTTTTGCCTAGAAGTCAATACTTGTCAACGGTGGTAACTTCCTGCTTCACTGTTTTTTCACACTAAGGGAACTCGGGTCATGGAGTGTCAAATTAATTACCATTTCTGGGCACAGGGACATCACATGTCCCAGCTCTTGCCACAGGGCAGTCTATCTACAGGCAAACTTCTAAAAAGTACAATGAGATACTGGAACATTGAGCCAAAAACATGCTCAAATTGAACGAAAATGCAAAATATAAGGTCATATGGGTGCAAAACCTGAACATAAAGAATCAAGACAGAAGGATAAACGCCTTCGAAATATGCTGAAGAATGTTCTTGATACCATGGATGGCAAGAAGAATAAACAAATCAATTTTGCAACAAATCGAGCCAGACAAGTCACTCGAAGCAAGGATCACCAAGCTACGACTTGCCTACTTTGCTTCCTTCATATGATGTGTCCAATCACTGGAGGACATAATGGTTGGAAGAATAGGAGGAGCAAGACAAAGAGGAAGGCCAGCAACCCGATGGCGAAGAGGAAGACCCTAGTGGACCTATCTATTCTTGCAAAAGATTGATCTTCCTACAGATAGTTATCTTTCAAGTCGCCATGGCTTGAGATCTAGCTGAAGGCCATTAAAGCGAACCTGTCAACTGTTTTGGCTGCTATAAGATGCAGCCACTGCCTTTCAGTGCTTAACTACAGCATTCTATAATGCTGTAGATAAGCCCCCGATCTGACCTGCAGGATAAGAAAAATAACTTCTTATACTCACCCGGGTGGCCGGTTCGGTCCGATGGATGTCGCAGGTCCAGTCCGATGGCTGTTGCAGGTCCGGATCCGGTGCCTCCCATATTCTTGCAACACCGCCCTCCTGCTTGGTTCATAGCTCCCGGCATTGCGCTCCTGTTGAGGGCAGAGCGCCTGTGCACTGCAGGAATCTGCTCTGCCCTCATCAGGGCAGAGAAGTATGCCTGCGCAGGAACGTGATGCCGGGGATCCATGAAACAAGCAGGAGGGCGACGTCGCAAGAAGATGGGAGGCGCCGGACCTGCGACACCATCGGACCGGACCGCCCCCCTGGGTGAGTATAATAAGTTATTTTTCTTATCTTGCAAGTCAGATCGGGGGCTTATCTACAGCATTATAGAATGCTGTAGATAAGCCCTGAAAGGTGGTGTCTGAATCTTATAGCGGCCAAAACAGCTGACAGGCGCAAAGCAATAATGAGTGTGCCACTTTTTTTGTCTGCGCACGTTTTGATTTTTTTGCAGTGCTTTTTCAGGCGGTATACAACAGAAAAAGACATTTGGGTCTGATTCATTAAAGCTTTTACACCAGAATTTTGGCATAAAAAAATCTTGGAAAAATTCAAAGCTGTTGTGACTTTTGGCATTCTCATGCCATTTTCTCCCAGGTCAAAGTGGGCACGGCAACAGACACTCGTCAAATTCATGACTAGCGGAAGTGTTCACTGTGCCACAAACCTCCAGCAAGGACTAGATTTGTGGCGAGATGCGCACTACTTGACCGACATGAAGAGCGCCAGTCTTGATGAATCGGTGCCATTGTATGGACATACCCTTAAGGCCCCGTCACACATAACGACACTACAACGATTCCGACAACGATGCGACTTGGTAGGCATCGTTGCTGCATCGCTATGTGGTCGCTGGTGACATGTCAAACAGTCCGATCTACCCAACGACGCAGCAATGATCTGACGTGCCGTAGCGACCTTTGTAACGATGTCAGCGGTCGCTGGGACCCTGTCACATTGCAGGCTCTCTGATGATTCACACCTCGATGAGGGATGTACTGTGTGACGCTGTATTTACACAGGCGGGGATTGCGTTCCCTTTATCACGCCCTCCTAGCTCTGATTGGTGGTCGCTACCGCGTCCTGATTGGCGGCCTTGCCTTTAAAATAAGGTGACATAGTAGCGCTTCAGTTCTTTGTTCCTGACAGCGTGTCCTTGGCTTGCTGAAACTAGTAGTGTTCACCGGCTGTGATTCCACATCGATTACCCAGACGCCTAAACTCTGTGTTCACGGTATGTATCTTTGGGGTCTGAAATGCGTTTCCATTTGCTTAATTTATAGGAGACCTAATTATCAGCTGCTATTGCTCTGGAGAGAGGGCTTGGCTTCTATCTGTGTACGTAGGCTTTTGTATGGTCAGCCATTTTAGTTGGTCAAAGCACGTTTACTGGCACGCCCGCTAATAGAATGGTATGCAATTTTGCATCACAAATTGCATGTTATGATATTTGCGCTTTTGGTTTTGTTGAAACTTTTATAATATTTCTCTTTTTTTTTTTTTCCAGTTTGCTCCATCATGAACAAGGCAGTGTTCGGTTGTGGTGGCTGCCTTGTTGGTTGAGGAAGCTCGCCGTCGAGATGAGGCCCAGATGCTGGAGAGGCGCTCTAAAAGAAAACGTCGCATGTGGACCAGAGAATGGCTGCAGAGGAGGTCCGAATTGTCGCACATGCAACTAGTTAGAGAGTTGCAGGACAAAAATCCACATGATTTCCGGAACTATCTGAGGAATCGTTCATCTATTTACTGGAGCAAATTACTTCTCTTATTGAACGGAGGGATACAAAAATGCGTGCTGCCATCCTGGCAGATGAAAGATTGGCAGTCACGCTGCAATTCCTGGCCACCGGACGCTCACTTCAGGACTTGCATTTTTCTGCTATTTCAAGGCCCCTTCTGAGCATTTTTATTCCGGAGACGTGTAGAGCGATTTTCCAATGTCTACGGAGCTACATGGAGTTTCCAAATACGGAGGAGGATTGGAAAAAGATTGCCTCCGATTTTGAGGAACTTTGGCAGTTTCCTAACTGTGGTGGGGCTTTGGACGGCAAACATGTCCACATCACCCAACAGCGGGTCCTATTTCTTTAGTTGCAAGGGCTATTTCAGCATCATCCTGATGGCCCTTGTGAACGCAAACTATGAATTTATTTATGTGGATGTGGGCATGAACGGAAGGGTTTCCGATAGAGGAGTTTTGGAGCATACTCATTTTGGAGAACGTTTCTTTAGCTCAGACCTTCATTTGCATTCCAACACCTGAGGAAACATGAACTTTGTTTTTTTCGGCGACGAGGCCTTCCCGCTTCATCCAAATTTGCTGAAACCGTTCCCCCAAAAAACTAACGGTCTAAAGAAGGATTTTCAACTACCGCTTGTCAAGGGCACGTCGGGTGGTCGAAAATGCCTTTGGGAGCATGGCCAATCGATTCCGCGCTTTGCACATGCCTAGAAACATGAAGCTGGACTCAATTGACTCTGTTGTGTTGGCCTGCTGTGTTCTTCATCATTTTCTTAGGTGGCGAGATTCCAGTGCGTACTGTCTGCCTGGGTTCGTGGACTCTGTGGACCAAACAAATGGCGAAGTGCAGCTGGGTGAATGACGTTCTACCGAAGCAGCAATTGCAGGCCTCCGACCATTGGGACCCGGCAGATACACTTCACTATACCAGCCTTTTTTATTAACGTGTTAAAATTTGTAACTTTGTTGTGTAATAAAATAAGTGTTTTTAATTGCAAAAAGCTTTGTTTATTCGGACTCCCATGACAGCACCACGAGAGAGGGGATCCGCCCTTTAGGAACAGGAAACCTACAGATACAAAAGGGCGGCAACTCTCCCACGTATCAGTTGGTTTCCTGTTCCTGAGGGGATGGGATCCTACAGAAGACCGGATCCCAGGGCCGGCCGGCCGATACAGGTAGCGAGGGGGTCTCCTACCTCGGCCTAGTGCGGAACTCCTGGAAGACGCCCCGGTGGCCCAGGATGGGTGGCACGGCGGTGGCGGATGCAGCAGGGAGCGGCGTCCAGAGGAGGTCCGTCTCCAGGGTAAGGCCGCCGCCGGTGAGTATGCCCCCCCCCGGGGGCTCCCGGCTCCGGCGGTGCAAGTGCGGTGGTAACGGCAGCTGCAGCAGCAGCGGCAACGGCGGCAGCAGCGACAAGCATCACTACAGTCCCTGGAGGACCTTCGGCAGGACAAGCAGAAAGAGTCCCGTGACAGTAAGGAACATGCGGGACAAAGTGACCAATCCATTCATAAAAGCTCCTCTAGGCAGACAGGAGCATCGACTGAGAAGAATCCCCCTCATTCTCCAGTACTTGATTGTGGCACTGGTAAGTGATCTTCGTGAAAGTTCACTCCGTGACGGGACCTCCCTTCTGTATTTTATTCTAGGGGAAGAAAGCTACAAGTAAAACTAAACACAGGGAATGCGCACTCTGCGCATGCCCATTACCAGACTCATGCCCCAAAAAATTGTGGATTCAGCAGACAGTGGAGGAAGAGTCGCCCGCGGTAGCGGCGAGTTTAAGGGACATAGTCAGGGCAGAAATGAAGGAAACCCTAAAGTCTTTGTCCCAGCCGGAAAGTCTAAGGGGCGGGGTCCCGGTGGAGTCCGATTCCTCGGCAGAATGGAGAAGTAGAGACTCCCAGGCTTCATCTCCCTCGTCCTCCTCAGGAGAAGAGGATTCTGGGCGGTTTTGTTTGCCACTTGACCGGGTAGACAAGCTGGTCAAAGCAGTTAGAGGGACAATGCAAGTGGAGGAGCCTAAGCCCCAGTTATCCATGCAGGATGTCATGTTCGGGGGGCTGGAGCAGAGGAAGCGTAGAGTCTTCCCATTAAATCAGAAAATCCAGGATCTGATCCACAGAGAGTGGAAAAAACCGGATAAAAGAGGGTCGCTACCACCAGCCCTCAAACGCAGATATCCCTTCGACGATCCGGCAGTGAATACTTGGGACAAGGCCCCCAAATTAGATGCAGCCATTGCGAAGGCATCGAAAAGATCCTCGCTACCCTTTGAGGACATGGGATCCCTTAAAGATCCCCTAGACAGGAAGGCAGATACCTTCCTTAAGAATACCTGGGAAATGGCTGCCGGGTCCTTAAGACCAGCAGTGGCATCAACATGCACGGCCAGGTCCATGATGGTCTGGTTGGACCAGTTGGAGTCACAATTAAAACAGGGTACGTCGAGGCAAGCAATTCTTGGGGCCCTACCAACAATCCAAGAGGGAGCAGCATTCCTAGCAGATGCCTCAGCGGATGCAGTGAGAATGGCCGCCAGGGCAGCAGGTCTCTCTAATGCGGCTCGTAGAGCCCTGTGGCTAAAGTGCTGGCAGGGAGACATTCAGTCCAGGGCGAAGCTCTGTGCTATTCCGTGTGAAGGTGAATATTTGTTCGGCGCAGTCCTGGACGAACTGCTTGAGAAGGCTGAGGACGACAAGAAAAAATTCCCAAATCTCTGGTCTGCGTCCTACCGACGTCCATTTGGTAGAAGGAGATTCGGTCAGGGGAGAAGGCGCAATTCTTCGCCTATTAGAGACCGTCCCAGATGGGAAGATAGAAGGAGGAGAGGTACGGGCTACATGTTCAGACGCTCGTCGAGAGATCAAAAGAGACAGAATCAATGACTAGTAATTCCCGTGGGGGGTAGACTATCATCCTTCCTCCCGGCATGGTTACAGATTACAAATAGTGACTGGGTGCGCAAGGTAATATCCACCGGGCTTAGATTGGAGTTAACCCAGGTCCCGCGGGATACCTTTAAACCAACTCCTTTAAGATCTTCACCCCTCGAACAAGCAGCTTTAGAAGCGGAGGTCTTGAGCCTTTGCCAGAAAAACGTCCTGATAGAGGTTCCAGAATCTGAGAGAGGAAGAGGGTTCTACTCTCCCTTATTCCTAATTCAAAAACCTGTTTAAAACATTTAGGACGATTAATTTACGTTTCCTTAATGAGTTTTTGGTTAATCGTACTTTTAAGATGGAGTCCATCAATACAACAATAAAATTATTGTTTAAAGGGTGTTTTATGGCAGTCATAGATTTGAAAGATGCGTACTATCATGTACCTATCCATGCAGATTTCCAGCAGTACCTGAGTGGCGGTTTCAGTAGACGGCACAGTCCGTCATCAGTATAGAGCCCTTCCCTTTGGTCTCTCAGCAGCGCCCCGGGTATTTACAAAAATAGTGGCCGAGGTTATGGCTCATTTACGGGAAGTGGACATCTTAATTGTTCCATATTTAGATGATTTTTTGATTGTGGGAAGATCGGTGGGACATTGTATATCCCAGATAGAAAGAGCTAAATCCAGGTTAGAAAACCTCGGATGGATATTAAACTACGAGAAATCCCGACTCCAGCCCTTAAAGATACAGAAGTTTCTAGGCTTACTATTAAATTCAGAAACTCAGCAGTGTCTGTTGCCATTGGATAAATTGCAAAAGATACAGCAGCAGGTTCTTCGGGCGATTGATAATCCTTCTATGACCCTCAGACAGGCCATGTCCCTGTTAGGCTCTCTAACCTCATGCATCCCAGCAGTCAGGTGGACACAATTCCATACTAGAGCCCTTCAGAAGGACGTCCTGGTTAATAGCAGGGCCTTGGAAGGCTCCTTACAGGGTCGAGTGTTGCTAAGCCCCTCAGCTGTTACATCGCTTAGATGGTGGCTCAATGACGAGAACCTAGCCTCAGGGGTGCCCTGGATAACGCAGATAACCCGTATTATAACCACAGACGCTAGTCCCTTCGGTTGGGGGGCCCATATGGGGGACCTAGTGGTACAGGGACATTGGGATTCTGATGCTGAGATCTCATCCAACCAGAGAGAGCTATTGGCGATAGAGCGGGCAGTCAAAAAACTCATTATGTACCTACAGGGCCATCACGTGAGGATACTCTCGGACAACCAGGTAGCGGTAGCATATGTCAACCACCAAGGTGGAACCCGCTCCGACGCCCTGATGCGGATAACAGAACGTCTCCTTCAGATAGCAAAGGAAAGTTTTCTATCTTTAACGGCCCTCCACATTAGAGGAAAGGACAACGTGAAGGCAGACTTTCTAAGCCGCAAGGCTCTAAAGCAAGGAGAATGGGCTTTGAACAGAGATATTTACCACCAGATTGTCCGCAGATGGGGTCAGCCAGAGGTAGACCTCTTTGCCACCAGAGAAAACAGGAAAGAAAAATCGTTCTGCTCTCTGAATCCCAGGGAAAATCCACTGGCAGTGGATGCCCTCCTGATAAGATGGAACTTTTCTCTGGCATACGCCTTCCCACCATTAAATCTTCTACCTCTGGTAGTAAGGAAGATCAGGGAAGATCGGGCAAGAGTCATATTGATTGCCCCCTTTTGGCCCAGGAGGACCTGGTTCGCATGGTTGACGACCATGTCGGTATGCGATCCCTGGGTACTGCCAAACCTTCAGGATCTCCTCTACCAGGGGCCAGTCAGCCACCCGCAAGTAGCGGGACTCCATTTGACGGCGTGGTGTTTGAGAGGACACTATTAAAGGATAGGGGGTTCTCCAAGAATTTAATTGATACCCTCCTAAAAAGCAGAAAACTAACTACCACTAACATCTATGCTAGGACCTGGAAGCGATTCCTGTCCACCTTTCAGTTTGATGTCAGAGACGGAATTCCCACGAAACATATTCTGGAGTTTCTCCAGAAGGGTCTCGAATTGGGTCTCTCCACAAGTACATTAAAAGTACAGGTTTCAGCCTTAGGAGCCTTGTTTGCATGTGATATTGCCAATAACTATTGGGTAGCAAGGTTCATCAAAGCGGCGGCTAGATCGAGACCCATACACAAGGACAGATGTGTGCCTTGGGACTTAAACTTAGTCCTTACAGCCATGACAGAAAGTCCGTTTGAACCTTTGGATTCTGCCTCATCAAAGATTATATCTCTTAAGGCAGCATTTCTGGTAGCGATAACATCCGCACGTAGAGTGAGCGACATGCAGGCACTTTCCAGATTGCCCCCTTACACAGAGTTCTTACAGGATAGAGTAATCCTAAGGCCAGATCCAGCATACCTTCCCAAAGTAGCATCACAATTTCACAGGACACAAGAGAAAGTTCTGCCTTCCTTCCTCCCTAATCAGACCAACCTTAAGGAGCAAAAACTTCAGGCATTAGATATTAGGAGATGCTTACTTAAATATTTAGCAGCCACGGATCCTTGGAAGAAGGAGAATGCATTATTCCTATCCTTCCAAGGTCCCAGAAAAGGTTGTAGGGTATCGAAACGCACATTAGCAAGGTGGATTAGGGAGGCTATCTCTCTTGCCTACACAGCAGGTGGAGGTCCGGCTCCGCAGAACCTGAGGGCGCATTCCACTCGTGCCATGGCATCATCTTGGGCAGAAAGATCTGGAGTGTCAATTGATCAGATATGTAAGGCGGCCACCTGGTCATCTCCTTCCACCTTTTTTAACCACTATCGGTTAGACATGGGTGCCTCCTCAGATCTCACCTTTGGGCTAAGGGTGCTGCAGGCTGTAGTCCCTCCCTAAATTAATTTTACATCTCTGTAATTCTCTCGTGGTGCTGTCATGGGAGTCCGAATAAAGTATCAAGTTACGTACCGGTAACGGTATTTTTCGGAAGCCCATGACAGCACCCTTAGTTCCCTCCCTTGTTCACATATAGGGGTGCACTCCTTTAGAAGATTGTCCACAATTTACGGTATGAGGGAGATGGTATAAAAATATTTCTGGTAGATAGGTTGTATATATTATATGTTGTGTACTAACCATGGTAGCTTCTCAAGCTCTGTAATCCAACTGATGCGTGGGAGAGGTGCCGCCCTTTTGTATCTGTAGGTTTCCTGTTCCTAAAGGGCGGATCCCCTCTCTCGTGGTGCTGTCATGGGCTTCCGAAAAATACCATTACCGGTACGTAACAATACTTTTGGTCTTTCTTTATTAAACATATTAAGGTACATACCAATCAATCGACACACAGAAAAACACACAGATATGTGCCTTTACCAAAAAACACACATACTTACTCACACACATACTGATATAGTATAAAGAATTTACATCTATGCTTGACTGTGCCTATGTGACAAGATAATTGGTTTAGGGACCGGGAGAATGGTAAAGGTTCCTTTTGAGGCCGAAGTAGCATCCTCAAAACCGCCGCATGTCAATAACTGTGGGCAGAGCTGTTGCGTCGAGGGTGTGTTTTAGGATCTTTCTGCGGCCTAGCTGGCGGTAAAATGGCGACCAGGCGGCATTCTACACCCTGAGGTGCATTACCTCATCCAGGAGTTGGATTCCCAGGATTATGCGTGCATCCAACATCATGACCATCCTGTCCTACACAAATAGGCAGTTCTGCGTAGGATTAGCTGGGGCCTGGACAGAAGGTTTGGTCTCCAGCGTTCCACCAGGCAGATTCGCAAGAAGCTAGCAGATTTGCGCTATCGATCCAGAGACCGCATCGCCAGCATCCGGTCCCAAATGGTCTCCCATCATGGTGAGTGCACATAACACCACGCCCCGTATAGTTCCTGAAAGTCCCAGCCAAGGCCTGCACAGACCCATATTGTACCAGCACAGACACACCAAGCCCCGTATAGTCCCTGAAAACTCCCTGCAAACACAAGCACAGACCCACGTTGTACCAGCACAGACACACCGAGTCCCGTATAGTCCCTGAAAAGTCCCAGCCAAGGCCTGCATAGTGTTTATATTGATCAGCTATGTATTACGGTTGGCAATAAGGTTTATTTCCTACAGATTCGGCAAGCAATGTTGGGTCACCAGAAGACCCGCAGCCACAGCCGGAGTTGCAACGTGACGCAGAAGATGCACGAGGATCCGGCTGGAACATAAGCCCGTCATCCTCTGAAGAACCGGCGGGACCGAGAAACCGTAAGTGATTACTAACAAAAAAGTACCTTATAATTTGTTGCATGTACAGAATTTGAGTTTGACCATTTCCCCCTATGGGAATCCCAAGTCATGAAGAGCTCCTGCGGTCACTCAGGAGAGTGACCCAAGCTGTTGAGGAACACAGACAGCTGTTAAGGGCTGTGGAGGCCCAATCGCGGGGCGGCAGAGCTTAATTTTTTTTTTTTTTGTTCCTGTTTTGTTTGAATATTTGTTTTTTTTTTGTGGGAATTTTTTTTAAATTTTTTTATTTTATGGTAGCTAAAATTGAAGCTATTAAAAAATGTTATTTCCACAGTTGTGTTTTCTCTTTTTACTAAAAAAAAAAAAAAAAAAGCTCGTCGCTCACAAGCATTATATAGCAATGCATCGCGATAGATGCCCCACAGCTTATTACCCCCACTAGTTGGTATTGTAATAACAATATGCAGAATTAAAGGAATAATACAGCCACTTTTCCGCCAAAAACAGAAAAAATTTATTGAAATCCAACAAACAATCAAGAAAAAACTTTGTATAATTAAATTTTAGTTACAAATACTTATAAATATATAAACTAAAAGTCATAAACGTTAAAAAAAAAAAAAAAAAAACACTATAAATCTTCATATTGATTCTCTTGATATGAAAATCCTCGCCTGGGCGGAGAAGAGTTCGGAATAAAATGACTGAGAGAAGGGAGGAAAATGGTGGTTGGGTGGTGGTAAGGGCTGGTTTTGCGGTGGCCCAATCCTCTGCACTGGTATACTCCGCAGTGGTTCTTGTGTTTGTGTCCATGAATGTGGCCTATAAGGGTCACGGGAGATCCCACTTTTGACGGTCGAAGTTTCATCCAGTCGACCTGACGCCGCTTCATTTAAAGTTTCAAAAATGACCCTTTTGGGTTGCACCCAGCTTACCAAGGTGATCTGCTGCGAAGTTGGCAAAGCTGTCCATGGCGGTGTTTGCCATAATTTGATTGGCCAAACACACCAGCTCTGGGGACAGCGGCAAGGTACCTTTTCTTTTCTGGGAATTTTTTTGCCGCCGAGATAATGTTGAGGGAGCAGGTTCTTGACTCGACCCCTCTAATGCCTCCTCTATACTCCGGTCACACTCTGTGATGGTATCACTCCCTTGCGTGGCCAGTTCTTGCTGCCGGTGCTGTGGGAACAAAAAAAAAAAAAAAAGGTTAAGCAAAACCTGATAAATATTTAACAGCTTTCAGTGCCACACCCAACAAATTGTCCAAGATGGGTCCATGTGCACTGGCGAGAAATGTAAAAGGAAGGCAATAGCTGTTCATGATATTAAATGTGATTCTACGTTATGAGAACTGAGTGGGGTGAAAATAGTAAAGGAGTATACTTATCTGAACTGGAAGAGAGAACTTTTGTAAACTGCAGAATTAAACGGTTAAAACCATAGTTACTATTTTCAATTCATGCAAAGTAAAAATGCGATTTCCAGGGGAACAAAGAAGGTACTTACATCTTCAACAGGGGAGTCTGGATCATTCTCGATCTCTGGGTCTGGGTCCACGTTCGGCCGCATCGAAGAAATTGTTTTCCTTGGAAGCTCCTGGTCATGGGTGAAGCCAATTAAGTCGTAGTACCACAGCGAGGGCACGTAACCCTCATCTGTGCCGGCACCAGACTTCCTCAACTTCTCCACCTTGTTTAGCTCCTTCTTGTATACGGTGCGGAGAACTTGGATTTTTTTCCGAACAAGAATTTCATCAACCTTCTCGCTGGGGTTATGCCGCTTGAAGAGGGCAATCATTTTCTCATCTGCTTCCCTTTTTTTTAATTCTATTGCTGTAGTCGGCGGACTTTATCTGCCCAAGGCATGGCAGAGACCGATACAGCTCGATCAGCCCCCGAACGAACTCCTCACTATTGTAAAACATCTGTAAAAACAAAAAAAGTAAGAATAGCATACAGTGAGCATACATGGAACATTGTAAAAAGTTACAAAATTTTAAAAAATGTGTTAAAAACGTAATACTGGTTGTTGGGTATGTGCATTTTATAAACCCTAAAATGGCTGCCCATGCATGACCCTATGTACACAGATAACAAACCTCCCTCCCTCAAGAGCAATTATAGCAGATAATTTTAAGAATTAAATAAATAAAAATAAAAAAGGCAACTCATTTGAGACCCCAAACCATACCCACCGTGAACACAGAGTATAGATGCACCGTTGAATATAGATGAAACTGTAGATGAGACGATGTGGAGTCGCAGTCGTTAAACGCAACTAGGATCTGAACTAGGACGCACCCGGTCAGGAACAAAGAGCTGAAGCGCTATTATGTTACCTTCTTTTCAAAGCAAGCCCGCCAATCAGGACGCGGCAGCGACCACCAATCGGAGCTGAGGGAGGTGTGGAAAAGGGAACGCAAATCCACGCCTTTGTCTCGCTTCTGAGTCGCTAACGAGGTCGTTGGGTAGGTGTCAAACGTGACGATGCATGCTACGCTGCGGGACATGAGCGACCAAAAAAATGTCCAGACCTTTCGAGCACGATCAGCGATCCCCGGCAGGGGGGCCGGTCGCTGATACGTCTCATACACAGCGATATCGCTGGTGGGATTGCTGTTGCGTCACAGAACTTGTGACTCAGCAGCGATCTCGCTATGTGTGACGGGGCCTTTACACAGGCTAACAGGGTAACGGCTTTCCCAGGGATAAACTGCTGATGCTTTACACTTCTGTTTTACTCCATGCATTGACGTTTTTAATATGTACTATACATATCTGATATTTATAGAGAATGATTCATGGAAAAAAAACTCTCTATTATGTCCGCAAGTCAAATGTCAGCGAATTTATAAAGAAAAATCGGAGACCTCTTCCGATATCTTCATATGAGTAAGACACCATATGTGATGGAACTGGTCTAATACCGGGGTGGACATTTAATCTTACCAAGGGCCACTAGAGAAACTGGGATAGTTATGGAGTGCCGAACAAATCGGCTAAACTTAATTCTGTTCAATATTATTTGTATCGCTTTCTAAAAGGCAGTAAATCCTATAGTTAAAGACCAGTGTAGCGGTGGAGAACAGATCCTAGATCAGGGGAAGGCGAGTAACTGCTCATTTTGTTATTTTCATGTGGAAAAAGCTAGTGGATAGAATGTATTCTAGAAAGACTCTGAAGGTTCATGTAGACGTCCGATCTCAAACCCCAATGCACGGACTGACCACAGCTCTCCCCACCTGAGCGTCACAGCCTCGTAGAAATTTGTGAAGCCATCATGCTCCACAGCATTTCCGAGGATTGCGGTTAGAGATCGGACATATTTGCACGAATGCTTCCATGAGTCCTAAGGTTGAGTTTACACGGTTTAATTGTGATTACCCAATTTTTATTGATTGCATACATCCAAAATAGCGTCATGTCACAAGTGCATGAGGCCCAAATATATTTTCACCTGGTCCAAAGATTGCTTTTAGATAGACTGGGAGCATCAGGCTCCCTCTTCCATCATCCCCCACTTAGGGTATGATGATGTCATTACTCCGCGCCTGCTGTCCAGAGACGTGCGGGCACTCGGAGCAGTGGGGGAATGAGGAGGAAAAGAAGGGAGTATTGTATTCGTTTTTTTTATGAGAGTGCTTTATATTATATAGTCTGCCTATGGGAAGTGCAATATACCTCGATAAACACTGGGACATTTTACAATCTGAACCCAGTTTGAAAGGGTCTTTGTCAAGGCGCCCATTAATGGCTACTTTCACGCATCAGTTTTTCGCCGTCAGGTGCGATCCGGCATCGCGCCGGAGTGCCAGATCCGGCAAATGTTCTGTAAAACCGGATGTGACGGATCTGGTTTTCTGCCTGATCCATCTTGGTCGTCAGACCATAAACCGTATCCGTCTCATCAGTTTCATCCGTTTTTCCATCCGTTTTCCGCCGGATTCGGTTTTTAAAAACGCCCTTTGGGGGCTTCGAAATGGGATTGGCTGCTGAAATCTATATATACCGTGTTCCTACAGCCCATCTTTGACAGGTTGTAGAGGAGAAAGTGCAGGTTGGAGAGAAGAGCAAGTGACTGGCGAAGATGGATATTGTGATTGCAAATATTTTGAAGAATGTGGTGGATTTTATAGTGGAGGCGAATCGTTTGAGGGTGATTGTTCTGGAGAAGGAGAGAGCGAGACAGCAGCGCATCAGGGACGCCGTTTGTGGATCCACCCCATCACAGCCAAGAGAATGACGCGTGGGGTCTATTCTACACTCTGCATGGACCTTAGACGAAACCCGGAGAAATTTTTTGGATATGTTTGGATGAAAATGGAGAATTTTGATTACTTGGTGGAGCGCATTGCACACCTCATAAGAAAATCGGACACCTATTGCCGCTTCTCCGTTTCACCCGCAGAGTGTCTGATGGTGACTTTAAGGTAAGCCACATTTATTGGATGTGATCGCATCAGAGCACACTTTCACTGCAATCTTGTTGGTGGTAGTTTGTATCTCCAAGTGTTATAGGTCAGTTTTGGTATGTAATGCTGTGATTTTTAACTAATTTGTTTTTTAATTCCCCACAGATTTCTTGCAACTGGAGAATCCCTTTCGTCACTGCATTTCCAGTACAGACTCGGGATTTCCACCATATCTGGAATAGTGAAGTACACATGCCGTGCACTGTGGGACTCCTTAGCTGAAGAGTTTTTACCAGAGCCCACAACAGAGAGGTGGATTGAAATTTCAGAAAAGTTTGTACAGATATGTCAGTTTCCAAACTGCTTGGACGCTGTGGACGGGAAACATATCCGCATTGTAAAGCCAGCCGGATCGGGATCAGAATATTTCAATTACAAGAAATATTTTTCCATTGTCCTCATGGCCATCGCTGACGCGGAATACAAATTTATTGCAGTTGATATCGGGGCCTATGGCCGCTCCAGTGACTCAAGTTTTCAAACTGTCTGCCATGGGGCGTAAACTGTATGGAAACACCTTCCAGTTCCCACCACCTAGACCGCTGCCGCAAACATCTGGTCCACCTATGCCATTTGTCTGTGTAGGGGATGAAGCCTTCCAGCTGTCAGAACACCTTATAAAACCCTACTGTAGCAGAGGATTGTCAAGAACAAAACGCATTTTTAATTACCGGCTAACAAGAACAAGAAGAATGGTAGAATGCGCCTTTGGTATTCTGACAGCCAAATGGCGGGTCCTATTGACTGCGATCAACCTCAAGACAGAAACTGTGGACGAGGTGATCAAAGCTTGCATGGTACTCCACAATTTTGTTATGTGCAAGGAACCCATTTCCATTGAGGACACCTCTGAAGAAACCACCTTGCAAGATTACCAGAACATTACCAATAGAAGTTCTGTGACGGTGTCACGAATGAGGGACCATTTTGCACAATACTTTGTCACCTCAAGGCAGAATAGACTGGTTAAGGGCAGAAATTTATCAAATTCTGTCATCCTGCCAAAGTTGTGTACCTTCTGTACCAACAGTATATACCTTTTCCAAACAAAGTTGGCTATCTTGTCGTGGTTTATCTATTTTTACCTTGACCACAGTTGTGTACCTGGTTGTGTTTTAGGCAAAGTCTTTCACCTTTTACCAAAAGTTGTGTACATTATTAGGAAATCCCCAACAAGATACACAACTATTGGTAAAAGGTGAAATACTTTGTCTAAAACACAACCAGGAACACAACTGTGGCCAAAAGGTAAAATTTATTTACCTTTTATCCACAGTAATGTACCTGGTTTTGTATACCTTTTTACCTTTTGTATACCCTGTACGTAACCTTTTTTTATACGATAGTTCGCCGCAGAAATAAAAGACAGACAACCAGTGTAAACCAATACTTTAACTTTTATTGAAAAAATTTTTTTTTTAATAAACTGTTTAATTGTTAATTATCTTTTTTATTTTAATACACACATTTATAAATTAGTGTAGTGTGGGGTGGAAATACTGCTGGAGGGGCTGCGGGACACTTCGACACTGGGAGTGTGGAGAGAGGACTGGGATCGTGATGGGGAAGGAACAGTTAGAGGTGAAGGTGTGGAAAAAGCTACAGAATGGGTGGACATGTGGGAGGCAGAAGAGGTGGTGGGCGGTGGAGAGGAGGGTTGGGCAGGGAATGGAGTAGCAGATGATGTGGTTGCGAAGTGGTAGGGGGAACGAGTTTGGTACTGGGTAGTTTGGTACGGGGCAGGTTGCTGGAAGTGGGGAGGTTGCTGGTACTGGGGAGTTTGCTGGTACTGGGGAGGTGGCTGGTATTGAACAGGAGGGGGAGTAGCGACAGTGGCTGGAGGGGGTGCAGGTGGAGGAACTACAGAGGTGGGAGGTGGAGGTTGGGAGGTAACCTGCTTTAGAGCACCGTGGCATGAATGCATTACATGCATCTGCTGGGTAGGAGTGTTGCCATGCGCTCCACAACAGACCTGAAAAAGGTGTGGTTTGGCGAAGATCTTGCTTCTGAATGCATGGTTTGCAGAAGTGTCTTCAACTCCAGAATGCCGGAGTTGAGCTGCTGAAAGCCTGTGGACATTTGCTCGGACAAGACTTTTAGACAGTTCAGGAAAGATGCATTCAGATGCAAGAACTCTGGGGCATAGCTCTTTTCCTGACCCCTCTGCCGCCCAGTACCCGCAGGTGTACTAGAGGTGGCAGGGGCAGAAGGGTGGGGTAAAGGGAAAGCGATCTCCTCACCAGCAGCTTCATGGAATGTAGGCGGCCACGATGCTCCTGTGCTGGTGGATGGGACAGATGGGTCGAATGTGTGGGAAGGCTGGGAATGTGCAGATGTATCGGGGCGGTCGAAGTGTCCCTCGGTGCCGGTCTCCCCAGGGATCGCTTCAGAAGGGTCCAAACGTGCAGGCTCGCGAGTGCTGGTCACCGTGCTGTGGAACAAAGAGAAAAAAAACACAATATACTAATATGCCATTGACCCTGGCTGAAAAAAAAATTAGACATGGAAATATTACTTTTGGACATGGAGTGTGTAATATTTACCTTCTGGTGACCATTGTATCCTGGAGGAACGACAGGGCTCGTGCGTACTTGTACTTGCTCCTGCGTCCTCCAGATCCACTCGGGGCCCACATCTCTTTATTGAACTCCTTCTTGAAACGATCCCTCACAGACCGCCACCGCTTCACAATTCTCTCCCCTGAAACGAGAAAGGACAAAGTGGTTAGTATACAACATCAGTGTTTCACAAACTCCAGTCCTCGTGGTTCCCAATGGGTCATGTTTTCAGGATTCCCATAGTGTTGCTCAAAAGGAAATCCTGAAAACATGATCCGTGGGGACCACGAGGACTGGAGTTCGGGAAACACTGCTTGACATCAAGCAACGGGAACTGTATATACTTACGCTCTTGAATCTGGGCCCAAGCTTCAAGGTCCTCCCAGCGGTCCACAAGAAGCGAACAGATTTCCTCCCAGAGCCGTCGGGTCACAATTAGATCAGCATGCCGGCAGTCAGCCATATTCCAAAGCGGCTCCCTTTCTCTAACAAGATCGATGAGTGAGGTGGTCCACATCAATCCCTCCATCCTCACTGTCAGAGTCGGGAGCACGCTGTGAAGGCTGTTAAAGAAAAAGAGAAAAATAAAATAATTAGCCACCACGAGAAATGAAATAAAAAGTTAAAAAAAACCAAAGCAAAAATATTATACTTACACGCTGGTGACCGCCGCGTCGCTGTCGCCGACGACCCTGGGAGGCACTGTGAGGACCTCTTGGCCGAGCACCAGACTGGGAAGACTAGAGAAGAAAAGCAAAAAATTATGTGGTTGGATGTAGGCATATGTGTTTGCTGTGTGATGTCTGCGGTACATTGTTTTCTATGTGTTGTGTGTAGTGTGATGTTGGGTTTCTGCGTTTGATGCAGGAAACTTACCAATTGTGAGCCCACTCCAGGTGTCTGTCCACCCCTTCCTTCTTCTTCTGGGAGCTCCTCTTCAGCTTGTGATTCCTGTTTTGAAATAAAAGCCAATGAATAGACATGTATTCCAGAGATGATGGATATTGGAAATAAAAACTTACCGTCAAATGCTGACGATGCGAGGGAGGGCTCCCAGAAGAAGATGTGGTGTCCTCCTGCTGGCCAGACTCCACTCCTGATGCTGGTGCTGCGGTTGTTGCTGTCGGTGCTGATGCATCTATACGGCGTGTTCTGCTGGTGAATAAAGAGAAACAAAGGGCCACTGAATATATTGATATTCCATGGCCCTATTTTTGAGGAATGGGGGATTTGATAACTACCGTATGTCATCTGCTGGTGGACTCCCCTCCGCATGGTCAACTGCCACATTGCGGCGCTCATAGACTTTCATTGTGTGAAAAAGCTGGACGCGCCAGATCTGGCGGGTCCGGCTTTTTCGCCGGAGACAAAAAACGTTACAGTTGCCGTTTTTTCCAGACGCCGGATTGCGACACATTGCCGGATCCGGACGAAACGCATGACCATCCGGCGCTAATGTAAGTCAATGGGCAAAAACCGGATCCGACATTGCATTTCGCCGGATCCGGTTTTCGTAAAAATAGCCGGATCGCGCCTGATGGTGAAAAACTGATGTGTGAAAGAGGCCAATGACATACCGCAGGAGTCCCAATTTGGGATACTTGTTAGCACACTCACATTATGTCCCTCAGAGAAAAAAACTTTTTTGATTCTCGTGGACCGCCACAGGGATGTAGCAATGTCCTGCGGGCTTTCTCCTTTCAATCAGCTGATGGATTACGCACCTTCTCTGTCAGTACATTACATGTAGCACCACACAGGTGGTGTACTATGCCACCTGTGGATGCCCTAAAATATACATCGGCTTGACGTCTCGCCAGCTAAAGGTGCGAGTTAGATAGCACGTTCGAGACATCTTGGCGGCGGCAGATGTACAGGACATCTCTCAACTGAAAACCATCCCCAAACACTATAAACTTCATCATGAGTGTAACCCCAAATCCTTCATGGTGAGGGGCATCCAACACATTCAGACTGGGATCAGGGGTGGCGATGTCCAACGCCTCCTCGCACAGAACGAATGTAGATGGATTACTATCCTTGGCACTATGAAGCCCCACGGACTCAATGAGTCCTTGGGCTTTGCGTCTTTTTTGTGAGACTATTTTTGGCCTTTTCCTCCTGCCTCTCTGCACGCCCAGTCCTCCTTATTTTGTTATTTGTTTGTTTTTAGTTGTATATATTAATTATTTTAACACCCCCCTTTTTTATCTTCACTTTTTGCTCACAGTTATTTACCTGCTTTGTACCACTTGATGTTCCATCTATCATCTTTCAGTTGTTCTTGGTGCAGAATATTTGGATACAGAGATTGAAAATCGGCATAAAGAAGAGGACTCTATTAATGTGTGTATGCTTTGATATAGTTTTCTCTATTACATTATTTGGTGTGTATATTAGTACTGTTCATGTCTGGATACATGTATATTTATACACTTCTCCATATATCGTACTCTTTATTTGAGGAATGTTTGGATCATTTTGGGTGCTTTTACTCTTGCATCTCCTCTATAGAATTTTATATGGTGATATTATGTAATAGAGCTATATTTACAGCTTCCTGTCCTTTTCTCCCCTCCTTTCCCTGTTTACCATTAATCTTGTTTATATATTTTGTCTTCTTTGGATTTGGCAATGTTAATTCAATGATGTGTTCGGGAATCAATTTCTGTGCATTACACTCCATTTTTGCCAGAGCGCGATTTCCTGCCTGCATCTGATTACTGTGGAGTGTGACTTCCCCCTCCCTTCGCCCTCTCTGACGTGCACTGTTGCTGGGTGACGGCTAGGCGCCAGCCGTCCCCTTTGCGGCGTCACTTCCGGTTTGGGCAGGGAGGGTGTAAGCGCAGTCTCCCTTTCATTGCGCAGGCGCGCCCTATTTGGCTACAATTGGACCGCGCTATCCATGTGACACTGATATGCAGGTATTTAATGGGGCAGTGTCTCTGCTTAAGCCACACCCCCTGAGGAAGCGGTTTCACCGCGAAATGCGCATTGGGGTCTTTCCTGCACGGCAGCACACTCTCTGGCAGATATGATGGGTATGATTTGACTCTTACTACTTATATATTGGGCAAGTGTGCAATACTTTGATGGACGGTCTTTCTTCTCTTACCATATAGGAGTACTATCCTCCTTCCAGTGATAATGTTTAAGTGTATCAGAGAGATCTTTTTCCGTCTTCTATATATATCTTTCTTGTATCATGCCTCTACTACAATGAAGTGACTATTTATCATATTTACCCGCTGCTGCCATTGATATTGTCGCACAGGATTTCTATTTTGTTCCTGGCTATCTTTAACACTTGTATGTGTACTTCATTTTTAACTTCCTTATATATGTCTTTGCTCCCCTATATTGCCCTTCAATAAAGATGTTTATTTGCATGTAGCTTTGGACTCAGCTTTTTCTCCTTTTTTCTCATTATACAATATAGTCTGCATATGGGAGGTGCATTATGCTATATAGAGTCTACCTCGGGGAGATGCATTATACTATATAGAGTCTGCCTATAGGGGGTGCATTATACAATATAAAGTGTCTATGGAGGGCTGCATTATACTACAGTCTGCCTATGGAGGTGCATTATACAATATAGAGTCTGCCTGAGGGGGGCTGCATTATACGATAGAATCTGCCTATGAGGGTGCATTATACTATAAAATCTGCGTATGGGGAGAGCATTATATAGTTTGCCTATGGAGGTGCATTATACTATGTAGAGTCTGCCTATGGGGGTGCAATATACTATACAGAGACTGCCTATGTTGAATACATTATACTACATGGAGTCTGCGTATGGGGAGTGCATTATACTATATAGTTTGCCTATGGAGGTGCATTATACTATGTAGAGTTATGAATGGGTCACCGAGGAGAAAAAAGCAAAACAAGCTAAGTCACAGAAAACCAGAAAGATTGGTAACTATGCAGATTGCAGATCCCTGATCCTACCACACAACTAGCAGCAGCCGTGGAGAATACCTACGATGTTCCTAGACGCTTCGTCACAGCCGGAGTACTAAATAAGCCAGAAGCATGAAAAGTGGAAAACTAACTGCCCCAGAGCAGACCCCAAAGGAATAGATAGCCCCCACACATGTATTGACGGTGAAACAAGATGAAAGCACAACAGGCAGGAAAATAGGCTGAGCAAACGATGGGCCCCAAACTAACTAGAAAGGAAAGGAAAGACACTGTCTGCAACCTGCAAAAAACCCTACAAAAATAAGGTCCAACACTTCTGATAGCAAAATTAATCCTGAAGTCACTAGACTTCTCCCACTATATCAGCACTCTGAAATATTCTGAGACAGAGCAAAAAGAGACCAAACTATTTAGGGAAAAAAAGGCAAATTGGCAAAATACTGATAAATAAGAGTGTAAATTCAGCACAGGCCCCAGCTGGGGCTGGCTGACCACACAAAAAAACTAAATAGACCAACAAAATCAAGTGTGAACATTAGCAGAAAAACTTAGTTTTAGATGACTGGAACAGAGCTGAAAACCAAGAGCTGACAAGCCAGAAGGAATCACCAGCAACTGAATAGGACGTCGGCTGTCTAAAATCCAATCTGAGACTCCTGAGATCCAATCCTCATTCTCAGGTGGTAGATCTCCACCGATCAAATTAGCCTCACTACCTCCTGTTACCACCAGAGGGAGTCTGGAAGGAGAACTCACAACAGTAGAGTCTGCCTATGGAGGTGCATTATACTATAGAGGCCTATAGGTAATGCATTATACTATGTAGGCCTATGGGGAGTACACTGAACTACAAGGATGACTATTTGGTGCATTATACTATATGAAGTCTATCTAGGGGGCCATCATACAATGTGGAGATTACAGTGAGGGGGCCATCATACAGTGTTGGAGCCATCAAGCAGTTTGGGGGCTATTAAGGGGTCAGTATACTATGTGGGTGTTATTATACAGTGAGGGGGCATAAGAATGTGTATTTTTAAATGTAAAGTGGGCACTTATTGTTATAGGGGAACTCGGGTTACTCTGTGAAAGGGGCACACAGGGCATTATTACTTTCTAGGGGCAAAATGTGGGCACTGCTTTCTAGGGCACTTGCACATAGCATTACTATATTCAGCATTGGGGAAAGTTGTGCAGGTTGGGAATAGATGGGGACAGTGCTGGAACTATGAGATTTGAAATGTGTCTTTGTTGTATTCTCTGCAGATGAGTCCTGGGTGGAAGAAGTTGTCATGTCGGTCTAGATCAGATGGAAAAGACAGGAAAAGTGAATGATTCTGTGGCGCCCCTGAGGCTTCAGTCGCCACAGAGGTACTGCACCTTCTCCTAAGGTGTAGTGCCCCACCATCCAGGTAAGGTGGGAACTCCTTCCACATTCCAACACCTGCACCCCGCACACAGGATAGTTCAGCAGGGACCGATCCATGCTTTATGCTGGAAAGGTCATAGGGTGCCTTTTGTGGTCCCTGGCTTCGTGACACGAGAGGTGCTGGAGAGGTGGGTGGTTAGATATAAAAGAGAGGGAAGGTGTAGGATTTCAGGTCAGTCAGACGAGGGTCTGAGAGAGAGAGAGAGCAGGCTGACAGCAGGTCAGCCTGAGAGGGGCTCAAGGCGGAGGAAGGCAGTCAGTCAGGAGAGGCTGAGGACTGGTCTTAGTGGAACGAGCTCCCTAAGGAAGTGAAGGAGAAAGAGACGTAGACTGGAGACTACAGATTCCATAAGAGAGAACAGATCGGAAGGAGAATAGAAGGACGGTGGGAAGCTGGTTGAAGAAAGCTAGAGAACCCTTCCAGTCCAGAGAGCGCAAAGGCCGGGGCACGGTCCCCGAGGTTGATTGGATCTTTATGTCCGGCAACAGACACCGGAGGAGTAGTGAGCCGCTAACGCCTTGCTCCCATCATAGACTTGGGACACAACAGCGAAACGGATAGCGAGCCGGGACTCAGGAGAGGAGTCCCCGAAGCAGGCTACAGCTGTCTGTCATGCAAGTAAAGACTAGGAACACCTAGAGAGAGGCATTCCAGGGTAACTAAGTACTGGAGTGCTTCGCACCTAAAGGCGCATTGGAGGAGTCGTTCAGTAAGGTACATGTTGGCAGAGTGTGGAAGGGAGAATCCTATCCTGCCTGGAGGTTGGCTGGAGCCCTGACCTGGAGAACACAGTACGGAGGCAGGCGGTTGAGTGAACTGCAAACAGTGAGTAAAGCTTTGGAACCGCATACTCGGGTGTCCTCCAGTTATTCCCCCACCACTACACCTGGGTACCAGCCTCCATACCATTCTGCTCCTCTCCTCATCCATTGCACCTACACTGCCCTGGGACTACAGCTCCACCTGTGGGGAGCTACACCATCTTTGCTGCACCACACCATCCGTCCGAGCGGATCTGCATGCAGAGTTGGGTCATCATCTTACTTGCTAAACACCACGGGTGGCGTCACGAACTATTCATATAAACTTTAACACCATTAACATCACCGCCATTGATATTGGGCGCCCAGGGCCACGGACCGGGTCACCGCTGCTGTGACACATTCCCACCTTGACACCGGCCCGGTACCGAGTACCCCGCTGCCCTGGGTGTGCGAGGGCGACCCAATTCCATCAGAAAGAATGTCAGCTGTACGTCACCATCTATAACTGTTGTGATCACTTATATGTTCTGTAGGGCTGGTATCTACCACTGACCATATGGCGGTAACATCCTTGCTGGTCTTTATATAGAGATTATTTTCAGTAACAGCACGGTCATCTGCTGAGGTTCTCATACGTCCACTATTAGGGTGCGTCATCCAGTGACACAAGGATACCTGGCTGGGGGCCCAGTCAGAAGTTTCTCCCCCCCTTGAGCCAAAACCCTAGCTACACCTCTGGTCCTAATAATAACATTGTTCCATGTTGTGCCCCCAAAATTCCAAGGATGGCCGGTGAAGTATTTAAAATACTAATGGGCATTACAAGAGAACCAACATGCCAGGGCCAGACTGGCCATCATTGCGTGGCCTACGCCACAGACTGCAGTGAGGAGGAGACCACCGCTCCTCATGGGCGAGCGGGGAGGGGAGGGAAAGCTGGTTTTTAGGTGCGGATAGGTATCTGCTATAACATGGGTACAATAGAGGGGACACAGTGACACTTTGGAGGCACAATAGCGGCGTCAGTACTGTGTAAAAGTACACAGAGAGCATAAAAGTAGAAGTATAATTGGGTTATTTTATTGTGAAGGCCGAATGATGACACAATTACTGTTTGAATGTGGTCTACACAGCTCCCCTGTAGGACTGGTATCTACTACTATTTGATCACTGTATATTGCTTTTAGTACAGTGGTTTTGTCAGTGATCAGTATATAGTCACTACTGTGGTGCTGGTGATATGCGGTTATGGCCTGTTGATGTACTGTGCAGTATTCAGGGATGGCGTCAGCACCCGGCGCATCCAGGCAAGGGCCGGGGCCACGAGCAGTCGGGGGCCTATTCGCCATCGGGGACACAGGCGTGATATGGGGGCCCAGTGCCAGCGCCTGCGGGTGGACTCCACTGCTTGCTCTGGGCCACAGTGCTTGTAATACTTACCTCTCCCTGTTCCTCCGCACCTGCGGCATTTTCCGTGTCTCCTGACTATGTGACGTTTCAATCAGGTCTGTGCTCGCCCTCTGCCTGAACAGTCACAGTGCAGAGAGCCGGAAGACGCCGACTCTGAGGAGTCCAGAGCAGAGCAACGATCAGCAAGGAGAGATGTGTCATTTTTTATAATGTTTGGAGCATTATATGGGGCCCATCATATACTGGAGCATAATGTGGGGTACATTATACAGTGGGGCAAAAAAGTATTTAGTCAGTCAGCAATAGTGCAAGTTCCACCACTTAAAAAGATGAGAGGCGTCTGTAATTTACATCATAGGTAGACCTCAACTATGGGAGACAAACTGAGAAAAAAAAATCCAGAAAATCACATTGTCTGTTTTTTTTTTTTCATTTTATTTGCATATTATGGTGGAAAATAAGTATTTGGTCAGAAACAAGCAATCAAGATTTCTGGCTCTCACAGACCTGTAACTTCTTCTTTAAGAGTCTCCTCTTTCCTCCACTCATTACCTGTAGTAATGGCACCTGTTTAAACTTGTTATCAGTATAAAAAGACACCTGTGCACACCCTCAAACAGTCTGACTCCAAACTCCACTATGGTGAAGACCAAAGAGCTGTCAAAGGACACCAGAAACAAAATTGTAGCCCTGCACCAGGCTGGGAAGACTGAATCTGCAATAGCCAACCAGCTTGGAGTGAAGAAATCAACTGTGGGAGCAATAATTAGAAAATGGAAGACATACAAGACCACTGATAATCTCCCTCGATCTGGTGCTCCACGCAAAATCCCACCCCGTGGGGTCAGAATGATCACAAGAACGGTGAGCAAAAATCCCAGAACCACACGGGGGGACCTAGTGAATGAACTGCAGAGAGCTGGAACCAATGTAACAAGGCCTACCATAAGTAACACACTACGCCACCATGGACTCAGATCCTGCAGTGCCAGACGTGTCCCACTGCTTAAGCCTGTACATGTCCGGGCCCGTCTGAAGTTTGCTAGAGAGCATTTGGATGATCCAGAGGAGTTTTGGGAGAATGTCCTATGGTCTGATGAAACCAAACTGGAACTGTTTGGTAGAAACACAACTTGTCGTGTTTGGAGGAAAAAGAATACTGAGTTGCATCCATCAAACACCATACCTACTGTAAAGCATGGTGGTGGAAACATCATGCTTTGGGGCTGTTTCTCTGCAAAGGGGCCAGGACGACTGATCCGGGTACATGAAAGAATGAATGGGGCCATGTATCGTGAGATTTTGAGTGCAAACCTCCTTCCATCAGCAAGGGCATTGATGATGAAACGTGGCTGGGTCTTTCAACATGACAATGATCCAAAGCACACCGCCAGGGCAACGAAGGAGTGGCTTCGTAAGAAGCATTTCAAGGTCCTGGAGTGGCCTAGCCAGTCTCCAGATCTCAACCCTATAGAAAACCTTTGGAGGGAGTTGAAAGTCTGTGTTGCCAAGCGAAAAGCCAAAAACATCACTGCTCTAGAGGAGATCTGCATGGAGGAATGGGCCAACATACCAACAACAGTGTGTGGCAACCTTGTGAAGACTTACAGAAAACGTTTGACCTCTGTCATTGCCAACAAAGGATATATCACAAAGTATTGAGATGAAATTTTGTTTCTGACCAAATACTTATTTTCCACCATAATATGCAAATAAAATGAGAAAAAACAGACAATGTGATTTTCTGGATTTTTTTTTCTCAGTTTGTCTCCCATAGTTGAGGTCTACCTATGATGTAAATTACAGACACCTCTCATCTTTTTAAGTGGTGGAACTTGCACTATTGCTGACTGACTAAATACTTTTTTGCCCCACTGTATATGGAGCATTATATGGGGCTCATTATTTTGTATGGAGCAATATATGGGGCCCATAATACTGTATGGTGGATTATTCTGTCCGGTTTCTGAGCTATTGATTAAGTGAACTCTTTGGCATTGTACTGTACCTATATTTCTCTGCCGCATTTGCATCATGAATCGTGGTATGTGTTAACCCCTTCACGACCTATGACGCCTACGTAGGCGTCATGAAAAGCAGTGCCCAAACGACCTATGACACCTACGTAGGAGTCATGCTATAAATAGCCCCCCCTGCGGGTCAGGTCACCCGACCCGCACACAAAGGACCCTTCAGAGTTAACACCTGGGGGTGTGGCTTAGCCCCCACGTGCCTACGATCGCTCTGATTGGCAGTTTCACTTTTAACAGCCAATCAGAGCGATTGTAATATTTCACCAATGAAAATTGGTGAAATATTACAATCCAGCCATGGCCGATGCTGAAATAGCATCGGACTTGTCTGGACACCGAGACCCGACCCCCCCCCCCCACACCGACTGACTGCACCGATCGGCTGCTGCCACCGTCTGACGGCACCGATCGACAGCCGCCGTCATAATCTGCCCCCCCGCCTTCCCTCCGCCCCCCCCAGCCCTCCGATCACCCACTCACCCTCCTTTGTGCCTCCGACCTCCCGCTATCCGTCCCGGTGTCCCGCCGTCCAGCGTCATGGGCGCCGCCATCTTGGAAGATGGCGGGCGCATGCGCAGTGCGCCGAATCGAATCTGCAACGCTGCAAATTCATTCATTTATTTTGATCACTATGATAAACTTTCATAGTGATCAAAATAAAAAAAAGGTAAATCACCGCCCCCCCTTATCACCCCCATAGGTAGGGACAAATAATAAATTTTTTTTTTTTCCATTAGGGTTAGGGCTAGGGTTGGGGTTAGGGTTAGAAATAGGGTTGGACTAAGGGTTAGGGTTGGACTAAGGGTTAGGGTTGGAATTGGGATTAGGGTTGGGTTGGGATTACGGTTAGGCTTGTGGTTAGGGTTAGAGTTGGGATTTCGTTAGGGGTGTGGATTAAGGTTGTGGTTAGGGTTATCATTAGGGTTGGGATTAGGGTTAGGGGTGTGTTGGGGTTAGGGTTGGAGATAGAATTGAGGGGTTTCCACTGTTTAAGCACATCACGGGGTCTCCAAACGCGACATGGAGCCACCATTTATTCCAGCCAATTTTGCGTTCAAAAAGTCAAACTGTGCTCCCTCCATTTTGAGCCCCGACGTGTGCCCAAACAGTGGTGTACCCCCACTTATGGGGTATCAAGGTACTCAGGAAAAATTGCACAACAACTTTGGGGGTCTAATTTCTCCTGTTACCCTTGGGAAAATAAAAAAATGGGGGCTAAAATAATTATTTTTGTGGAAAAAAAAAAAGATTTTTTATTTTCACGGTTCTGCGTTATAAACTTCTGTGAAGCACTTGGGGGTTCAACATGCTCACCACACATCTAGATAAGTTCCTTGGGGGGTCTAGTTTCCAAAATGGGGTCACTTGTGGGGGGTTTCCACTGTTTAGGTACATCAGGGGCTTAGCAAACGTAACATGACGCCCACAGACCATTCCATCAAGTCGGCATTTCAAAACGTCACTACTTCCCTTCTGAGCCCCAACGTGTGCCCAAACAGTGGTCCCCCCCACATATGTGGTACCAGCATTCTCAGGACAAGCTGCACAACAACTTTTGGGGTCCAATTTATCCTGTTACCTTTGTGAAAATAAAAAATAGCAGGCTAAAAATTTATTTTTTGAGGGAAAAAAAATATTTTTATTTTAACGGCTCTGCGTTATAAACTTCTGTGTAGCACCTGGGGGTTCAAAGTGCTCACTATGCATCTAGATAAGTTCCTTAGGGGGTCTAGTTTCCAAAATGGGGTCATTTGTGGGGGAGCTCCAAAGTTTACGCACACAGGGGCTCTGCAAACACGACATGGTGTCCGCTAACGATTGGAGCTAATTTTCCATTCAAAAAGTCAAATGACGCTCCTTCCCTTCTGAGCCATGCCGTGCGCTCAAACAGTGGTTTCCCCCCACATATGGGGTACCAGTGTACTCAGGACAAATTGCACAACAACTCTTGTGGTTCAATTTCTCCTGTTAGCCTTGTGAAAATAAAATATAGCGGGCTAAAAAATAATTTTTGAGCAAAAAAAAATTTATTTTTTATTTTCACTGCTCTGCGTTATAAACTTCTGTGAAGCACTTGGGGGTTCAAAGTGCTCCCTACACATCTAGATAAGTTCCTTCGGGGGTCTAGTTTCCAAAATGGGGTCACTTGTGGGGGAGCTCCAATGTTTAGGCACACAGGGGCTCTCCAAATGCGACATGGTGTCTGCTAACTATTGGAGCTAATTTTCCAATCAAAAAGTCACATGGCGCTCCTTCCCTTCCGGGCCCTGCGGTGCGCCCAAACAGTGGTTTATGACCACATATGAGATATTGATGTACTCAGGAGAAATTGTCCAACAAATTTTAGGATCCATTTTATCCTGTTGCCCATGTGAAAATGAAAAAACTGAGGCGAAATAAAATTTTTGTGAAAAAAAAAAAAAAGTACTTTTTTTTTTACAGATCAATTTGTGAAGCACCTGGGGGTTCAAAGTGATCACTATGCATCTAGATAAGTTCCTTGGAGGGTCTAGTTTCCAAAATGGGGTCACTTGTGGGGGAGCTCCAATGTTTAGGCACACAGGTACTCTTAAAACAAGACATGGCAACCGCTAAATATTCAAGCATATTTTACATTCAAAAAGTAAAAAGGCGCTCCTTGCCTTCTGAGTCCTGCCGTGCGCCCAAACAGTGGTTTATGACCACATATGAGGTATCAGTGTACTCAGGAGAAATTGCCCAACAAATTTTAGGATACATTTTATCCTGTTACTCATGTGAAAATGAAAAAACTGATGCGAAAAGAAAATTTTGGTTGGAAAAATTAAAATGTCCATTTTTTCATTCCATGTTGCTTTAGTTCCTGTGAAGCACCTGAAGGGTTAATAATCTTCTTGAATGTAGTTTTGAGTAGCTTGAGGGGTGCAGTTTTTAGAATGGTGACACATTTGGGTATTTTCTGCCATGTAGACCCCTCAAAGTGACTTCAAATGTGAGGTGGTCCCTAAAAAAAAAAATGGTTTTGTAAATTTTGTTGTAAAAATGAGAAATTGCTGGTCAACTTTTAACCCTTATAACTTCCTAACGTAAAAAAATGTTGTTTCCAAAATTGTGCTGATGTAAAGTAAACATGTGGGAAATGTTATTTATTAACTATTTTGTGTTACATAACTCTCTGGTTTAACAGAATAAAAATTCAAAATTTGAAAATTGCAAAATTTTCAAAATTTTCGCCAAATTTCCATTTTTTTCACAAATAAACACAAAAATTATCAACCTAAATTTACCACTAACATGAAGCCCAATATGTTACGAAGAAACAATCTCAGAATCGCTAGGATGCATTGAAGCTTTCCAGAGTTATTACCTCATAAAGGGATATTGGTCAGAATTGCAAAAAAAATGGCCTGGTCATTAAGGTCAAAATAGGCTTGGTCATGAAGGGGTTAAAGGGGCCACTGAGACTCTTTTGTCCGGGGCCCATGAAAACCTGGGGCCGGCCCTGGTAGCATTGATGGTAATATCGATAGAAATTGGAAGATATATTACTAAGGAAAGGATTATAGGATTGAAAAAAGAAAGGTACGGAATTAATCTGACTTGGGAATAAGAAAAACCAAGGTGACAGATTCACATAAGAGTAATATCTGGTTTAATGCCGATTAATTGGCACAAGTCCATTAACCTTCATTCTCAGATGTATGTGGTGGATCACAGAGGCCGTCACATCAACATCATATCTTTTTTTTTTTTTTTTTTACCATTGATTGGTATTTTTCTTCAGACTACCCCTCACCTCCAATATATTACTGTACCTATACTGTATATATAGTCGCTAACATGAGAAACTTTTACCTTAGGGAGATTGTTTCTACTCATCACAAGAGAATGGACCGGCCCCTGCTGAACCCCTCCTGCGATAGAGAGCCCAACTACAGCGACGGTTTAGGAGATTTACCCTGAAAAAACGTTGCTTCTGCCTTTTCCCAGAATTCCCTGTATTGCATTTGCATATGTCAATGATGGAGCGCTGTGATTGGCCGACACAGCAGATTAGTGCAGCTCCGCCCACACAGCCTTATTCTAGTCTTCCTCCTGCCGCCATAGGCCCGGGCTGCAGCCAGCGGTTTGTAGAGCGACAGTTATTGTAAGGCTTGTTATTCATGATGGACGTGCTCTGCTCTAGGAAATGCCCCAGACATTATCCAGCAGGGGCAGGTATAATGCCTCCTTCAGGGTCTGTCTCCCAACACCAAGCAGTGATGGATATCTGCTCTGTCCTAAGAGAAAGGGGTCATCTAATAACTGATGCCAATGAGAGCAGAGCGACTCCATTGATTCCTTTCTGCAGGATGTGATTTTCTCCTCAGAGCGGTGTACGGACACATACACTTACTATTGAGCCTTACACATCTCTATGCACACGGCTTATGCCGGAGCTGCGCACTTCACAGTGGTCTTCTGACCGATAGGTGTTGGAATCAGGACCTGTGCCCCACTGATTGGAAGCAGATACTGCCCCTATAATAAAAAAAATGTCTGTAAATGATTGGCACCTTGTAAATATTATTACTTTTTAGAGTGGAGAGGATAGATATCTGTATAGTCTCTATCAACAGCTATGGCACCAACACCGAGACCTAAGGAAAATGATGATTTTATTTCACAGCCCATAGGGGATCTGAAGATCCAGTCTCCTAATCACTTAGGTCAGGACTTTTCAGCCATTGGGGATCACTTTTTCTTACAGGAACTTTTATGTTTTCTCTCTAAACCTTCCCCTCTTGGGCTTATCAGGAATTCTCACTTCTAGGTGGGGTTAAAATAAAACCCACCGCACTTTTTGCCTAGCGGGTGCCATAACATGCTCATTGAGGGGTGTGGGGCAGCATTTCTGCTTTGTAGTTACATTAACTAAATAACTCTCTGGTCTTCATGGGAATCGAACCCACGACCTCTATCATTGCAGGTGACAAAGCGATGAGCAACAGCCTCTGCTGACAACACTGGGAGGTTGGTTAATATTTGAAGCTGTGTAAGAGGGTGCCAGGACTTAGTCCTGGCTAATTTGCTGTGGTTGTCTGTTATTACTGCCATGTTTGAGTGCATCATATGTGACTTGTGTATGTGTGTTTGCGGCCATAGGGCATTATGTAGAGACATTAGATAGTGTAGTACTAGAAAAGGGACACAAGATGGGGGCACTGAGCACCGTTAGATGGGAGCCTTTAGGAGGGCACGAGAAGGGTTAACTGAGGGGACAAGAGAGGAGAGCTAGCCAGGAGCTAAGGCTACTTTCACACATCAGGTTTTCGGCGTCAGGCGCGATCCGGCGTCGTGCCGGAACGCCGGATCCGGCAAATGTTTAGTAAAACCGGATGTGACGGATCCGGTTTTCTGCCGGATCCGTCTTTTTCTTGACAGACAAAACCGGATCCGTCTCATCCAGTTCATCCGTTTTTCTATCCGTTTTTCGACGGATTACGCCGGATCCGGTTTTTAAAATTGACCCTTGTGGCCTTCCGAATGGGATTGGCTACTGGAAAACTATATATAGCGTGTTCCTACAGCCCTTCTTTGACAGGTTGTAGAGAAGAAAGTGCAGATTGGAGAGAAGAGCAAGTTACTGGCGAAGATGGATGTTGTGATTGGAAATATTTTGAAGAATTTGGCGGATTTTATAGCGGAGGCGAATCGTTTGAGGGTGATTGTTCTGGAGAAGGAGAGAGCGAGACAGCAGCGCATCAGGCATCGTAGACGCCGTTTGTGGATCCACCCCATCACAGCCAAGAGAATGACGCGTGGGGTCTATTCTACACTCTGCATGGACCTTCGACGAAACCCGGATAAATTTTTTAGATATGTTCGGATGAAAATGGAGAATTTTGATTACTTGGTGGAGCGCATTGCACACCTCATAAGAAAAGCGGACACCTATTGCCGCTTCTCTGTTTCACCCGCAGAGCGTCTGATGGTGACTTTAAGGTAAGCCACATTTATTGGATGTGATCGCATCAGAGCACACTTTCACTGCAATCTTGTTGGTGGTAGTTTGTATCTCCAAGTGTTATAGCTGAGTTTTGGTATGTAATGCTGTGATTTAAAACTAATTTATTGTTTTTTAATTCCCCACAGATTTCTTGCAACTGGAGAATCCCTTTCGTCACTGCATTTCCAGTACAGACTCGGGATTTCCACCATATCTGGAATAGTGAAGTACACATGCCGTGCACTGTGGGACTCCTTAGCTGAAGAGTTTTTACCAGAGCCCACAACAGAGAGGTGGATTGAAATTGCTGACAAGTTTCAACAGATATGTCAGTTTCCCAACTGCTTGGGCGCTGTGGACGGGAAACATATCCGCATTGTAAAGCCAGCCGGATCGGGATCGGAATATTTCAATTACAAGAAATATTTTTCCATTGTCCTCATGGCCATCGCTGACGCGGAATACAAATTTATTGCGGTTGATATTGGGGCCTATGGCCGCTCCAATGACTCTCAAGTTTTCAAACTGTCTGCCATGGGGCGTAAACTGTATGGAAACACCTTCCAGTTCCCACCACCTAGACCGCTGCCGCAAACATCTGGTCCACCTATGCCTTTTGTCTGTGTAGGGGATGAAGCATTCCAGCTGTCAGAACACCTTTTGAAACCGTACTCTAGCAGAGGATTGACAAGACCAAAACGCATTTTTAATTACCGCCTCACAAGAGCAAGAAGAATGGTTGAATGTACCTTTGGTATTCTGACAGCCAAATGGCGGGTCCTATTGACTGCGATCAACCTCAAGACAGAAACTGTGGACGAGGTGATCAAAGCTTGCGTGGTACTCCACAATTTTGTTATCTGCAAGGAACCCATTTCCATTGAGGACACCTCTGAAGAAACCACCTTGCAAGATTACCATGACATTACCACTAGAAGTTCTGTGACGGTTTCAGTAATGAGGGACAATTTTGCACTATACTTTGTCACCTCAAGGCAGAGTACACTGGCAGGATGACAGAGTGTGAAAGATTTGTTCCCAACCAAACTTGTGTACCTTCTGTACCAACAGTATATACCTTTGCCAACCAAAGTTGGCTATCTTGTCATGGTCTCTATTTTTAGCTTTAGGCCACAGGTGTGTACCTGGTTGTGTTTTATGCAAAGTATTTCACCTTTTAACAAAAGTTGTGTACATTGTTAGGAAATCACCAACAATAAACACAACTTTTTAGGTGAAATACTTTGCTTCAAACACAACCAGGAACACAACTGTGGCAAAAAGCTAAAATTTACCCACAGTTATATACCTAGTTTTGAATACCATTTCACCTTTTAAATACCCTGTATTTAACCTTTTTCGCCGCAGAAAGAAATGACAGACAACCAGTGTAAAATAATTTAACTTTTATTGAAAAATGTTTTTTTTAGTAAACTTTTTTAAAAATTTAATAAACTTGTTTAATAAAACTTTGAAACTATAAAACTGAAACCATAAAACTGGTCATTTTTATTTAAATACACACATTATAAATCTGTGTAGTGTGTGGTGGAAATACTGCTGTAGGGGCTGCGGGACACTTCGACACTGGGAGTGTGGAGAGAGGACTGGGATCGTGGTGGGGAAGGAACAGTTAGAGGTGAAGGTGTGGAAAAAACTACAGAATGGGTGGACATGTGGGAAGCAGAAGAGGTGGTGGGAGGTGGAGTGGAGGGTTGGGCAGGGACTGTAGGAGCAGATGATGTTGATGGCAAGTTGTATGGGGAAGGAGTTTGGTACGGGGCAGGTTGCTGGAAGTGGGGAGATGTCTGGTACGGGGCAGGTTGCTGGAAGTGGGGAGATGTCTGGTACGGGGCAGGTTGCTGGAAGTGGGGAGATGTCTGGTACGGGGCAGGTTGCTGGAAGTGGGGAGATGTCTGGTACGGGGCAGGTTGCTGGAAGTGGGGAGATGTCTGGTACGGGGCAGGTTGCTGGAAGTGGGGAGATGTCTGGTACTGGGGAGGTTGCAGGTACTGGGGAGGTTGCTGGTACTGGGGAGGTTGCTGGTACTGGGGAGGTTGCTGGTACTGGGGAGGTTGCTGGTGCTGGGGAGGTTGCTGGTGCTGGGGAGGTTGCTGGTGCTGGGGAGGTTGCTGGTGCTGGGGAGGTTGCTGGTGCTGGGGAGGTGGATGGTGCTGGGGAGGTGGATGGTATGTAATAGGAGGGGGAGGATGGAAAGTGGCTGGAGGGGGTGTAGATGTAATAGGAGGGGAGGATGGAAAGTGGCTGGAGGGGGTGTAGATGTAATAGGAGGGGGAGGATGGAAAGTGGCTGGAGGGGGTGCAGGTGGAGGAACTACTGTGGTGGGAGGAGGAGGTTGGGAGGTAACTTGCTGGAGAGCAGCGTGGCATGAATGCATTACATGCATCTGCTGGGCAGGAGAGAGCGTTTCCATGCGCTCCACAACAGACCTGAAAAAGGTGTGGTTTGGCGAAGATCTTGCTTCTGAATGCATGGTTTGCAGAAGTGTCTTCACCTCCAGAATGCTGGAGTGGATCTGCTGATAGCCTGCGGAGATTTGCTCTGACAAGACTTTTAGACAGTTCTGGAAAGATGCATTCAGATGCAAGAACTCTTGCGCATAACTCTTTTCCTGACCCCTCTGCCGCTGCCGCCCAGTACCCGCAGGTGTACTAGAGGTGGCAGGGGCAGAAGGGTGGGGTAAAGGGAAAGCGATCTCCTCACCAGCAGCTTCATGTAATGTAGGCGGCCACGATGCTCCTGTGCTGGTGGATGGGACAGATGGGTCGAATGTGTGGGAAGGCTGGGAAGGTGCAGATGTACCGGGGCGGTCGAAGTGTCCCTCGGTGCCGGTCTCCTCAGTGATCGCCTCAGAAGGGTCCAATCGTGCAGGCTCCCGAGTGCTGCTCACCGTGCTGTGGAATAAAGAGGAAAAAAAACAATTAAAATACTGACATGGTATGGCCCTGGCTGAAAAAAAATTTACATCTAACATTTGTTTTCACATGTGGTGTGTAATATTTACCTTCTGGTGACCATTGTTTCCCGGAGGAACGACAGGGCTTCTGCGTACTTGTACTTGCTCCTGCGTCCTCCAGATCCACTCGGGGCCCGCATCTCTTTATTGAACTCCTTCTTGAAACGATCCCTCACAGACCGCCACCGATTCACAATTCTGTTCCCTGAAACGAGAAAGGAGTGGTTAGTATACAACATCAGTGTTTCCCAAACTCCAGTCCTCATGGTCCCCAGGGGTCATGTTTTCAGGATTTCCATAGTAAATAGAAATCCTGAACACATGATCCGTGGGGACCACGAGGACTGGAGTTCGGGAAACACTGGTTTACATCAAGCAACCGGTACTGTATATACTTACGCTCTGTAATCTGGGCCCGAACATCGAGGTCCTCCCAGCGGCCCACAAGGAGCGAACAGATTTCCTCCCAGAGTCGTCGGGTAACGATAAGGTCAGCATGGCGGCGGTCAGCCATATTCCAGAGCGGCTCCCTTTCTCGGACGAGATCGATGAGGTGGTCCACATCGAGTCCTCCATCCTCACCGTCAGAGTCGGGAGCACGCTGTGAAGTCTGTTAAAGAAAAAGACAAAAATAACATAATTAGCCTCCACAAAAGAAATGAAATAAAAAGTGAAAAAAAACAAAGCAAAAATATTTATACTTACACGCTGGTGACCGCCGCGTTGCTGTCGCCGACGACCCTGGAAGGCACTGCGAGGACCTCTTGGCAGAGCACCAGATTGGGAAGACTAGAGAAGAAAACAAAAAATGTTATGTCTTTGGATGTAGGCATTTGTTTGCTGTGTGTGGTCTGCAGAACATTGTTTTCTATGTGTTGTGTGTAGTGTGATGTTGTGTTTCTGCGTTTGATGCAAAAAACTTACCAATTGTGAGCCCACTCCAGGTGTCTGTCCACCCCTTCCTTCTTCTTCTGGGAGCTCCTCTTCATCTTGTGAATCCTGTTTTGAAATAAAAGGCAATGAATAGACATGTATTCCAGAGATGATGGATTTTGGAAATAAAAACTTACCGTCAAACGCTGACGATGCGAGGGAGGGCTCCCAGAAGATGATGTGCTGTCTTCCTGGTGGCCACACTCCATGCCTGTGGGTGGTGTTACTGCTGCTGCCATTGCTGCTGCTGCATCTATTGGGCGGCTGTTGAATAAAGAGAAACAAAGGGCCAATGAATATCTTGATATTCAATAGCCCTAGTTTGGAGGAATGGGGGATTTGATAATTACCGTCTCTCATCTGCTGCTGGCCTCCCCTCCTCAGCATGTTGCATTTGCTGCTCCATTTGGGGTGGTGGTGGTGCTGATGGTGCTGCAGTGGTCTCCTGCCTTCTCCTGCTTCGCTTGGTTGCTTTCTTGGGTGGCATGTTGGGTGTGGCTGTGGGTCCCACTGTCTTGCTTTTATATATGTCTTGTGGGCAGAGCTACTGAGCATGCTCAGACCAAAAAACCGGATCCGGCCGCCGGCGCGGCGCTCATAGGCTTTCATTGTGTGAAAAAGCCGGACGCGCCGGACACATTGCCGGATCCGGCGAAAACCGGATGAAACGCATGGCCATCCGGCGCGATCCGGCGCAAATGCAAGTCAATGGGGGGGAAACCGGATCTGGCATTGCATTTCGCCGGATCCGGTTTCTGTCAAAAGCGCCGGATCGCGCCTGACGGCGAAAACCTGATGTGTGAAAGAGGCCTAAGAGAGAGATTTCCAGTGTTTACCAGCAGAGCAGAGGAGAGCAGAGTGTGCAGCTGAGGGCAGCCTCATGGTACAGATGCAGAGGCAGAATTCCTGATGAGCCTAGCTGACAGAGACAAGGGGTGAAGCAGAGTCCCTCAGCCGTCCTGAGGAGTGAGTGAAGTGTTGTGCCTACAGCAGCAGCCAGTGAGGGAGTCACTGGAGGCCTGTTAGCTAGAGACTGGGGGCTAACGTGCTAGCGAGGCTAATAGGAGAGCCTCTGGAGCCAAGTCAGCGTGTGTGTAGAAGCTGAAGTGACACTGAAGCCAGTCTGTGAAATCATCCTGTGTCTGAGAGCAGTCAAGCCAGGGAGGTCAGTGAGTGAGTCCCTGTGGAAGTGACAGCCAGAGTGCAGGAGCTGTGCCAAGTAGTCCAGTGGGCCACTAGCCTAGAGCACGAACAGAATCAACAGCGCCGTAAAGGGGTGAACTACAGTGTAGACGGTTACCTTCATGGTCTGTGGTCGGTTGTTTTCAAACCAATTTTATTGAGAGTTTTTACAATAATGAGGGGAAGAGCTCAGGGGGAGGGTGGGAGGAATGGGGAGGGAAGGGAAGAAAGGGGGGGAAGGGCCGGTTGGTCCAAACAAGTTTTCATTCATAAAACAATATTTGAGAGATATAATTGACTGGGTTATTTTATAACCAGAACCATGCTATAATATTATGTTTAATACAAACCAGATTGACTCTGGAGCAAAGAACAAACAACAAAATATCAGTGCAGCAATTGCTATAGGGTTAGCTTGTAGGAAATAATGTAATCCATCTGAGCCATTTATGATTGAAGAGGCTAATATTATCATTAATAGTGGCTAGTTTTAGTTCGAAAGATTTGTGTAAGGAGATTTTTTCCTTTATATCTTCAATTGTTGGAATATTCTGTCTTTTCCAATTAAAAGCTATGGAGCTTTTGGTAATAAGGAGGATGAGAATTATTAGAGGTGGTAATGTTTGGTTTGATTCTTGTGAGGTAATAGATAACAAGGCCAATTGGGGAGAGAGGGTGATGGGTTTTTGAAGAAGGGAGTTTATTAGGAGAGAAATATTTCTCCAGAGAGGTTTGATCACTGGGCAGTGCCAAAATATGTGAAAGATTCCCGTGATGTCCACATCCTCTCCAGCATAATGGGGAAATCTCGGTATATCTTGGCTAGTCTGGCTGGGGTGTGATACCAACGCGAGATAATTTTCTGATGGGTTTCCAAGAGAGACATGGATAACGTGGCGGATATGGAGGAGGAACATGCCTGCTCCCAGTCCTCTATTCCTGGATTTATCCCAAGTTCCGTCTCCCACTTAATTATATTGTTTGTTTTGGTAAATTCGTGGCACTTATTGAGCCACATATAAATATAGGAAACCTTCCAGAAAAGGCAGTGGTTTATGTTGTTAATGAGATTGAAGAAAGGCTCAGAGGGTTTTGCGTTTTTCTTTCTAAGTTTGGTTGCTAGTTCTTTTAGTTGAATATAGTCATAAAATGATGATGATGGAATACTGAACTTGTGTTTCAAATCGCTAAAGGAATAGATGTGGTTGTGTCCGCAAATGTCTCTGAATTTTTTGACACCGTGGTCAGACCAGATCGAGGGTAGATCTGACTCAGAGACGCTATAACGTCGAGAGATAGAGGACCTAACGGGGCAGTATTCGTGACGCTTCTTTTTTGTTTAGCTAAGAGTCTCCAAGCTTCCAGGGTTGCTTGAAAGATTGGATGAGTAGTGGAGAGAACCTTTTTGAGAAGGATGGATTCCAGGACGAGAAAAGAAGGAGACCTGTTGTTGTTTAATGCCTTTTCAATGTCGGCCCATGCCGGAGGATCCACGGTTGACCACCAGTGGAGGCTGTTTTTGACAAGGAATGCGGAGTAGTAAGCCGAGATATTTGGAAGGCCAGCTCCTCCAAATCTCCTGTTGCCATATAAAACATTTTTCGCAATTCTGGCTTTTTTCCCGTTCCAAACGAAATTGTTGGTCATGAGTTGAAGATTGGTAAGGGCAGGGGTGGAAATGGGTAGAGGGAGAGATCTAAAGAAATAGATTATTTTGGGGAGGATATAGGCTTTAAAAATTATAATTTTACCCCACCAAGAGAGGTTTTTCTCCCCGTATGTGTTTAGGTCTTTTGAAATGGTCTCTGTGAGGGATTTTAAATTTAGAGGTATGAGGGAAGGGACTTTATTTGTGAATTTGATTCCCAAATATGTGATGTAATCTGTAGTCCAGCTCCATGGGCATGAGCGACTGATAGAGTTGGTTTGAGTGTTGTCCAGATTAAGTGCTAGCATCTTGGATTTTGTTATGTTGATTTTGAAATGGGAGATGTCCGAAAACTTCTGCAGAAGTTCTTGGACTCTGACAATTGATTTGATTGGGTTTGATAAAGTGAGAATAACGTCGTCAGCGAAGAGGCATATTTTATATTCTTTATCCCCTACTTTGATGCCTTGGATATCCGGGTTGTCTCTAATAGATTGAGCTAGGGGTTCAATTGCTAGGGCAAAGAGAAGAGGGGAAAGTGGGCAGCCCTGTCTGGTGCCTTTGGATATTTGGAAAACTTTTGAAAGGTGGTTATTAACATATACTTTGGCAGTTGGGTCGGTGTATAATGCTCTAATGCTTGTAATTAGTTCGTGGTGAAAGCCGAATTTATGTAGGGTGGCGAAGAGGTAATCCCAATTTAATCTGTCGAAAGCCTTTTCGGCGTCAAGAGAAGCTATGACGGATTTGGTTTTGTGTGTATTGATGAGTTTTATAAGATTGATCAATCTTCTGGTGCCGTCTGTAGATTGTCTATTGATTATGAACCCGATTTGGTCTTTATTGATCAGTTTGGGGAGTATGGAATTCAGTCTGTTTGATAGTAGTTTTGCATAAAGTTTGATATCTGTATTTATTAGCGAAATTGGCCTAAAATTTTTCATAAGAGTAGTATCTGAATTGGGTTTGGGAATAAGGATTAGGGTGGCCTCAAGCATTTCCTTGGGGAAGTAGCCCAAAGTAGAGGCTGTGTTAAAGATTTTCGTCAAGTGAGGAGTGAGGATTTCGGCAAAAGTTTTATAGTAATTATTCGTAAATCCGTCAGGGCCAGGGGCCTTGAAGGGTTTGAGGTGTTTTATAGCTTCTAGAGTTTCTTTTTCGGAAAAGGGGGATGACAGAAAAGATTTGTCATCCTCATCTAGTTTCGGGAGGTTAATTTTGGCCAGAAAAGAAGTGATATCTGTAGGATTAGGATGGGGGAGGGGTGAGTTTTGATTGATATTGTAGAGATTTTCGTAAAATGTGGCAAAGGAGTTAGCAATATCCTGTGGGTGGGACAGAGGGATAGCTTTAGGGGAAAGAATGGTGTCGATCCTGTTTTTCCGTCTATGGTTTTTCAAGATGTTAGTCATGTAACGCGATGGACGATTTAGATTTTGATATAGTCTAAAGCGGTTGTTTTTAACTGCTGAGTCATGAAACGAGAATATCAAGGCTCTAAGCTCTTGTCGTAATTTGAGGAGTTCCGAGCGTGTAACTGAACCCGAATATGTATTGTCAGTTATCATTGTTTCTTTAGTTTTGATTTGATTCTGGAGATCTGTTATTTTCTCTCTGTTTGCCCTTTTGTGTCTCGAGGATATTCTAATTAGGATGCCTCTTAGAACAGCTTTGTGGGCATTCCAAAGGGTAAAAGGGTTAGAAAGTTCAGTATTGTTCTCTTTGAAGTAATTTAGGAGGGCTGTAGTAATCTCTGCATTTTAATGTGGGATATTAATTAAAGAAGAGTTGCACTTCCATAAAAATTGTTGGTTGGTAGCAGGGCCGAGAGTGAATGTAGCTACTACTGGAGCGTGATCAGAGATCGTTTTGGGGAGGATAGAAATGGAAGTAAATTTGGGGAGAGAAAAGACATCGGTTAAAATTAGGTCAATACGAGAAGCAGTGTGATGGACATCCGAAAAGTGAGTGTACTCAATTGAAGTCGTGTTTATGGAACGAAATGTGTCAAAGAATTCATTGTAATATATCCAGTTGTTTAGTGTTCCTGCCTTGTGTCTATTGGGGGCTGAGGAGTCCAATTTTCCGTTTGGGACCATGTTAAAATCTCCCGCGAATATTAAAGAACCCTTTTTTATTAGGTTGATTTTCTTTAGAAGTTTGTTTAAGAATCTGATTTGACCTGTGGTAGGGACATAGACGTTCACAATAGTGACAGTTGAGTTATTGATATTGCAAACTAGAATGTGGTAGTGGCCTTTCTCGTCTCTTAGTTCTTCTATGAATTTAAAGTTGATGGAATTTTTTATCATAGTAAGGACTCCTGCCTTTTTCTTTACTCCCGATGATTCATATATGTGGGGAAAGTTTTTGTGAGAAAAGTTGGGGTGGGCCTCTCTTTTAAATTTCGTTTCCTGAAGACATACAACATCGGAGCCCAGCCTGTTGGCCTCGCAATGTGTTACATGGCGCTTCCTAGGGCTGTTCAGACCCCTGACGTTGTACGTGGCCAGGTTTATTTTCATTGTCAGAGTGGTGTTTTGTGGTTGTGGAGGTACCTGTGATGTTGTTGAACTCGGTTGGGTTGTGGCTGATGAAGAAGTTTAGGCACAGATGGATAAGGTTGAGGTTGTATAGGCTGCAACTGAAACACAATATAATGGAAAAAACAAGACAAATTAGACAAATTTGTAGCAAATTTGGTCAGAATAATCTTACATGGACCCAACAGGAGCAGATTTCTACGATGAACTCTGCTCAACTCAGGGGGGACCACCAGGAGAAGGTTGCCTAGGCAAACTCTTCTCTAACTCGGTGGAAATTCCGTGGGAGAATATCCCGAAAACAACCTCTGAGAGGAATAAACCAACATCCCAGCCAAGTAGGGCACTTGACAGGAAAAAAGAATCTGCAGTCCATCTTTGCAATTTTAACGATGGTGACAAAATTAACGGCCCAAAAAGGGAAATGCTGCGTGGCCTGCTAAATAAAAGGAAGAAAGGAAAGAGACTTGTGATGGTTAAGACCGCTCGGGTGATCAGGTTGGAGTCTTGGGATGAAGCCGGCCTGTTCCTGGGCTTGATGTTCATTGACTTCAAAAATCTGTGGCCTTCTTCTATGGAGGAAAGGACTGTGGTTTTGCCATTGTGGAGGACCAGGAGTTTTAGGGGAAAGCCCCATTTGTATTGAATATTATTGTCTCTCAAGGGGATGGTGATATCTTGGAAAGCTTTTCTTCCTTCTATGGTATGTTTTGAGAGGTCTGTGAAGATCTTGAGGTGGGAATATGGGTCTGGGAAGCCTCCATTATCTCTGATGTTATTTTGGATCCGTTCTTTGGTGTGGAAAAAATGGATTCGAAGGATTGTGTCTTAGGTAGGTGAGCCGGTTTTGGTAGTCTGTGTATTCTGTCAATGATAGTATCATGGGCTGAGAGAGTCGGTTCGATTTTTTTGAAGACTTTTTGGACATAGTCTTCTAGTTTGGTAGAGGTAACGGATTCTGGAATCCCTCTGATTTTTATATTGTTTCTTCTGCTGCTGCGATCTTCTAGGTCTGCCAGCTTGTGTTTCAACTGGGTGATCTCTGTTCTGATTTGGTGACTCTCATTAGTTGACTCCTCGGATTTCTTTTCTACTGTGACAATCCTGGATTCGAGGGTTTCTAATTTTTTGTTAAAAGATTCAAATGTTGATTGGAAGATTTTCATTTGAGATTCGAGGGTGGCTTCCAGGGTGATTTTGAGATTATTATTTATTTTTTCCGCCAAAGAGGTCATATATAGTTCAATAGAGTCAAGGTTTGTTTTGTCACGGGAGTCCAGTTTTGGTTTGGATTTTGCTGGGCTGGAATTCGGAGTTGAGGCCCATGAATCATTATCGGAGTCGTCTTTATGGTCGATTAGAGGAGCGAATCTCTCGTTTCTGGCTCCTGGGTTCCTTCTTTTTGTGGAGACAGAAGTGTCCATATTGGGAGCGATTTTATGTGGGGTCCTGGACCTAGTGGGGCTGATTGTGTTGACTTTGTACGAGGGCGGGTGAGATTTGCCCCCTTGTCTCCACCCCCTTTAGGGGATAAGGAGGCAGAGGAGGTCGGTGTTTTGGTTTGTTTAGCAATATTTGATTTATTCTGGCTCATTTTGCCAAACTGTGTAGAGCACTCCTGTAGGATGGGAATTAAAGAACGCTTGTAGGACGAATTCTAGTAATTTAAGGGAGAAGGCGGTTTATATTTGAATATGGTGCCCTGGTCGGAGTTAATCAACCCCTTTGTGTTAATGTTTGGTGTGACAATGATATTGTGGTTGCCACTTTTATGCTGGGTAGCCTTGGGTTGTTAATTTTTATTAAAACAGACAGGCTCAGCAGCACTGTTTTTTTTTTTTTGTTTTTTTTTCCCTTAGGCTACGTTTTTTGCGTAGCCGGGGAACGTAAGCTACGCAATTGGCGTAAGGAGTGTGCGCGCCTGCGCACTGAAGCACCTCTTTGTCAGCGGTGAACTCCGCTCTGATGTCGGGACATTGAAGGCTGCAGACAACCCGGGTGGCTCCCCACTGATGTCCAGCAAGGAGGGAAGGACCCCCCGGGATCCGAAGGAGTTGGGAGCGGTAATGTTTTAGACTCCTTTTTATTACAATTATCCGCGGCAGATGGGGATGACAGGCGGGGTCGCGGCTAATGCGCCTGTGCGCCGGCTTGTATAACTAGCCGCCCAGCCGCGGCAGCAGATCCTCCCCACCTCCTCCTCACTCCCGATGGCCGGTGGGGGGTCCCGGTCAGTGGGAGGAGATGTTTTTGAATGCGGGCAGGGGCCACGGGATTCCCCGAAGTCAGCGGAGGTTGTGGAGGAGTTATTCACAGTACTCCGGTTGCCGCTATTGTCCCTGTCGCCTCGGAGTTATCAGCCCGGGTGTGGGGCTGTTGCACATGCGCAGTAGGAAGGAAACTCGTCGGGGCCGAGGCGGCAGTGTAATAAAAGAAACGGCCGCGGCTGTTCTTACCGGGGATAGTAGTAGGAGTAAATTTAAGTACCGAGCACCTCCTCGGGGAGCACCGGGGGCCCCTCTTTCGCTGTTCTTTGCTGCAGTGGATCTTGAAGGAGCCGTGGTGCGGGCCGGAGAGGTGGGCCGACAGGCACAGGGAGACAGGGGCTACAATTGTTTTTTCCTGGGCCAGATGAGTCCTTCCGAGGATGGGCACCCGTCAGGAATTCTGTGGGGATAGATTAGTCCACGGACAGTCTTGGAGGGGACAGTCTTGGTAGGGATAGGACCGGTAGGCCTCAGTGTGCCTCAGAAATGAGATCAGGCTTTGCAGTTCTGATTTTTCCTGGATGACAGTCAATGGTGGTTTCAAAGTAGGTCTGTGATAGCCGTTGAGTATTCTTTCAATAAAGAATTGGTCAGGATGGGTCTTTCCTGGTTGATGGATGTTGATTTAGATAGGCTGTATCAGGAGCTCTCGGGCTGCACCTCTTCCTCCATTGCAGTCCAGGCCACGCCCCGTCTGTGGTCGGTTGTAAGGAGGGAAGACGAAGAGCCGCATTCACCGTGTTTCTTGTGCTGCGTTCGTCGTGTGGTCCGCATAAGAGTGTCTGAAGAAGTGAGGTGCTGCTGTAGATGAAGATGTATTGCTGGTTCCGTGCTGAGAGCCCTAAAGGCATCATGGATGTGCTGTGTCCTGAGGAAAATAAAGTTGAACTGTTTGGCTGTGTACCCACATATGCAGAAAAAATAACTGACTCCTTCCCAGGAAAAACGCGCTTTTTTTGCACATTTTTTATGCGTTTTTTACAGGAGCATCCACCTGCTCATAGAATATAGTTAGAAATGCGGATTTTTCAGCGAAATTAATGAACATGCTGCGTTTTTTTCCACGAGATGTGCGCAAAAATCGCGGAATTCATTAAAAAAATGGGATGCTTCTTTTAAGCGTTTTTGCCGGGAAAAACGCTTAAGAAACATGAAAAAAATGCTTACATGGGTACACAGCCTTTATGTTTATTCCTAATTCTGACTACAATTCTTTGAATGCCAGGAAGAGTGAGCATCGTACCAGGAATGAAGCAGCCTCCAGCACAGTGAGTACTGGAGCTGCTGATGACGCTACCCCCCAGCACCTCCCGTCTTTTTACAGCTGCATTGCTGACTCTGAACCCTCAGACAAATACTACTTATACCTAGAGAAACATCTGTACATAGCAGTGTATTTCTACAGTGGGTACGGAAAGTATTCAGACCCCTTTACATTTTTCACTCTGTTTCTTTGCAGCCATTTGGTAAATTCAAAAAAAGTTTATTTCTCTCTCATTAATATACACTCTGCACCCCATCTTGGCTGAAAAAAAAACAAAAAAACAAATGTAGAAATTTTTGCAAATTTACTAAAAAAGAAAAAAATGAAATATCACATGGTCATAACTGGTACTGGTCAGCGCAGTCTGTGCTGACTAAAAGGATAGGGCAAAGGCTGAGCTGCAGGTGGAGACAGTCAACATGCTGGTACTCTGCAGCACACTGTGTTAACTAATCAGAGAGGACAATGGCTGAGCTGAAGGTGGATATCGTCAACATGCTGGTATTGGTCAGCACAGTCTGTGTTGACTAAAAGGATAGGACAACGGCTGAGCTGTAGGTGGAGACAGTCAAAATGCTGGCAATATGCAGCACAGTCTGTGCTGACTAAACGGGTAGGAGTACGGGCTGAGCTGTAGGTGGAGACAGTCAGCATGCAGGTACTGGTCAGCACAGTTTGTGCTGACTAAACGGATAGGACTACGGGCTGAGCTGCAGGTGGAGACAGTCAGCAGCATGCTGGGACTGGTCAGCACAGTCTGTATTGACGAAAAAGGATAGGACAGTCTGCTGACTAAAAGGATGAGACTACGTGCTAAGCTGTAGGTGGAGACAGTCATCTTTCTGGTACTGTGCAGCACAGACTGTGCTGACTAAAAGTATAGGACAACGGCTGAGCTGCAGGTGGATACAGTCAACATGATGGTATTGGTCAGCACAGTCTTTGACTAAAAGGATAGGACTACGGGCTGACCTGCAGGTGGAGACAGTCAACATGCTGTCAATGTGAAGCACAGTCTGTGCTGACTTAAAGGATATGATTACGGGCTGAGAAGCAGATGGAGACAGTCAACATGTTGGTAGTATTCAGCACATTCTGTGCTGACTGAAACGATAGGACTAAGGGCTGAGCTGCGTGTGGAGAGTCAGCAGCATACTGGTACTGTGCAGCACAGTTTGTGCTGACTAAAAGGATAGGACAAGGGTTGAGCTGCAGGTGGAGACAGTCAGCATGATAGTACTGTTAAGAACAGTCTGTGTTGACTAAAAAGATAGGACAACAGGTGAGCTGCAGGTGGAGACAGTCAACATGCTGGTATTGGTCAGCACAGTCTGTGCTGACTAAAAGGATAGGACTACGGGCTGAGCAGCAGGTGGAGACAGTCAGCATGCTGGTACTGTGCAGCAGAGTCTGTGCTGACAAAAAGGACAGGACAACGGCTGAGCTGCAGGTGGAAACAGTCAATATGCTGGTATTGGTCAGCACAGTCTGTGCTGACTAAAGGGATAGGACAGCGGCTGAGCTGCAGGTGGAGACAGTCAACATGCTGGTACTGTGCAGCATAGTCTGCTAACTAAAAGGATAGTACTATGGGCTGAGCTGCAGGTGGAGACAGTCAACATGCTGGTACTGGTCGGCCCAGTCTTTGCTGCCTTAAACGATAGGATTACGGGTTGAGCAGCAGGTGGAGACAGTCAACATGGTGGTACTAGTCAACACATTCTGTGCTGACGAAAAGGAAAGGATTACGGATTGAGCTGCAAGTGGAGACAGTCAGCAGCATGCTGGTACTGTGCAGCACAGTCTGTGCTGACAAAAAGGATAGGACAACGGCTGAGCTGCAGGTGGAGACAGTCAACATGGCAGTACTGTTAAGAACACTCTGTACTAACTAAAAGGATAGGACAAAGGCTGAGCTGTAGATGGAGACAGTAAACATGCTGGTACTGGTCAGCACAGTCTGTGTTGACTAAAAGGAGAGGACTACGGGCTGAGCAGCAGGTGGAGACAGTCAACATGCTGGTACTAGTCAGCACAGTCTAAGCTGCCTAAATGGATAGGACAAGGGTTGAGCTGCAGGTGGAGAAATTCATCATGCTGATACTGTGCAGCACAGTCTGTGCTGACTAAAAGGACAGGACAACGGCTGAGCTGTAGGTGGAGACAGTCAACATGCAGGTACTGGTCAGCACAGTCTGTGCTGACTAAAAGTATAGGAATACGGGCTGAGCTGCAGGTGGAGACAGTCAACATGCTGGTATTGGTCAGCACAGTTTGTGCTGACTAAACGGATAGTAGTACGAGCTGAGCTGTAGGTGGAGTCAGTCAACATGCTGGTAGTAGTCAGCACACTCTGCTGACTGAAAGGATTGGACTACGGGCTGAGCTGCGGGTGGAGAGTAAGCAGCATGCTGGTACTGTGCAGCACAGTTTGTGCTGACTAAAAGGATAGGACAACAGCTCAGCTGCAGGTGGAGACAGTCAACATTCTGGTACTGTGAAGCACAGTCTGTGCTGGCTAAAAGGATAGGACAACGGCTGAGCTGTAGGTGGAGACAGTCAACATGCTGGTACTGTGCAGCACAGTCTTTCCTGATTAAATGGATAAGACAACGGCTGAGCTGCAGGTGGAGACAGTCAACATGCTGGTACTGGTCAGCACAGTCTGTGTTGACTAAAAGGATAGGACTACGGGCTGAGATGCAGGTGGAGACAGTCAGCAGCATGCTGGGACTGGTCAGCACAGTCTGTATTGACGAAAAGGATAGGACAATGACTGAGCTGCTGGTGGAGACAGTCAACATGCTGGTACTGGTCAGCACAGTCTGCGCTGACTAAAAGGATATGATTATGGGCTCAGCTGCAGGAGGAGACAGTCAACATGCTGGTATTGTGAAGCACAGTCTGTGCTGACTAAAAGGATAGGACAACGGCTGAGCTGTAAGTGGAGACAATCAAAATGCTGGTACTGTGCAGCACAGTCTGTGCTAACTAAAAGTATAGTATTATGGGCTGAGCTGCAGGTGGAGACAGCCAACATGCTGTTACTGTGCAGCACACTGTGTGCTGACTAATCAGAGAGGACAATGGCTGAGCTGAAGGTGGATATCGTCAACATGCTGGTACTATGCAGCACAGTCTGTGCTGACTAAAGCGATAGAACAACGGCTGAGCTGCAGTTGGAGACAGTCAACATGCTGGTACTGTGCAGCGCAGTCTGTGCTGACAAAAAAAATAGGACTACGGGCTGAACAGTAGATGGAGACAGTCAACATGCTGGTACTGGTCAGCACAGTCTGTGCTGACTAATAGGATAGGATTACAGGCGGAGCTGCAGGTGGTGACAGTCAATACGCTGGTACTGGTCAGCACAGGCTGTGCTGTCTAAAAGGGTACGACAACGGTTGAGCTGCAGGTGGAGACAGTCAACATGCTGTTTATGTGCAGCACAGTTTGTGCTGGCTAAAAGGATAGGACAACGGCTGAGCTGTAGGTGGAGACAGTCAACATGCTGGTACTGTGCAGCACAGTCTTTGCTGATTAAATGGATAAAACAACGGCTGAGCTGCAGGTGGAGACAGTCAACATGCTGGTACTGTGCAGCACAGTCTGTGCTGATTAAAAGGATAGGACTACGGGCTGAGCTGTAGGTGGAGACAGTCAACATGCTGGTACTGTGAAGCACAGACTGTGCTGACTAAAAGGATAAGACAATGGCTGAGCTGTAGGTGGTACTGTGCAGCACCGTCTGTGCTGACTAAAAGTATAGGAATACGGACTGAGCTGCAGGTGGAAACAGTCAACGTGCTGGTACTGGTCAGCACATTCTGTGCTGATTAAAAGGATAGGATTACGGGCTGAGCTGCAGGTGGAGACAGCAGCATGCTGGTACTGTGCAGCACAGTCTGTGCTGACTAAAAGGACAGGACAACGGCTGAGCTGCAGGTGGAGACAGTCAACATGATAGTACAGTTAAGAACAGTTTGTGCTGACTAAAAGAATAGGACAACAGCTCAGCTGCAGGTGGAGACAGTCAACGTGCTGGTACTGTGCAGCACAGTCTGTGCTGACTAAAAGGATAGGACTACGGGCAGAGCTGCAGGTGGAGACAGTCAACATGCTAGTACTGTGAAGCACAATCTGTGCTGACTAAAAGAATAGGACAACAGCTCAGCTGCAGGTGGAGACAGTCAACATGCTGGAACTGGTCAGCACAGTCTGTGCTGACAAAAAGGATAGGAGAACGGGCTGAGCCGTAGGTGGAGACAGTAAGCAGCATGCTGGTACTGTGCAGCACACTCTGTGCTGACTAAACGGATAGGAGTATGGGCTGAGCTGTAGGTGGATACAGTCAACATGCTGGTACTGTGCACCATAGTCTGTGCTGACTAAAAGGATAGGACTACGGGCTGAGCTGTAGGTGGAGACAGTCAACATGCTGGTACTAGTCAGCACAGTCTGTGCTAACTAAAAGGATAAGAACGGCTGAGCTGTAGGTGGAGACAGTCAAAATGCTTGTACTGGTCAGCAAAGACGGTGCTGAGTACAAGGATAGAATTTTGGGCTGAGCTGCAGGTGGAGACAGTCAACATGCTGGTACTGGTCAGCACAGTCTTTGCTGACTAAAAAGATAGGGCAACGGCTGATCTGCAGGTGGAGACAGTCAGCAGCATGCTGGTACTGGTCAGCACAGTCTGTGCTGATTAAAAGGATAGGACAACGGCTGAGCTGTAGGTGGTGCAGTCAACATGCTTTTTCTGTGCAGCACAGTATGTGCGGACTAAAAGGACAGGACAATGGCTGAGCTGAAGGTGGAGATCGTCAACATGCTGGCACTATGCAGCACAGTCTGTGCTAACTAAAAGGATAGTATTATGGGCTGAGCTGCAGGTGGAGACAGTCAACATGCTGGTACTGGTCAGTACAGTCTGTGCAGAAAAAAAGGGTAGGATTATGGGCTGAGCTGCAGGTGGAGACAGTCAGTAGCATGCTGATACTGTTCAGCACAGTCTGTGCTGACTAAAAGGACAGGACAACGGCTGAGCTGCAGGTGGAGACAGTCAACATGATAGTACTGTTAAGAACAGTCTGTGCTGACTAAAAGGATAGGACAACAGCTCAGCTGTAGGTGGAGACAGTCAACATGCTGGTACTGTGAAGCACAGACTGCTGACTAAAAGGATAAGACAATGGCTGAGCTGTAGGTGGTACTGTGCAGCACCGTCTGTGCTGACTAAAAGTATAGGAATACGGACTAAGCTGCAGGTGGAAACAGTCAACATGCTGGTACTGGTCAGCACAGTCTGTGCTGATTAAAAGGATAGGATTACGGGCTGAGCTGCAGGTGGAGACAGCAGCATGCTGGTACTGTGGAGCACAGTCTGTGCTGACTAAAAGGACAGGACAACGGCTGAGTTGCAGGTGGAGACAGTCAACATGATGGTACTGTGCAGCACAGTCTGTGCTGACTAAAAGGATAGGACAACAGCTCAGCTGCAGGTGGAGACAGTCAACATGATGGTACTGTGCAGCACAGTCTGTGCTGACTAAAAGGATAGGACAAAGGGATGAGCTGCAGGTGGAGACAGTCAGCAGCATGCTGTTACTGTGCAGCACAGTCTGTGCTGACTAAAAAAATAGGACAACGGCTGAGCTGTAGGTGGAGACAGTCAACATGCTGGTACTGGTCAGCACAGTTTGCTGACTAAAAGGATAGGACTACGGGCTGAGCTGCAGGTGGAGACAGTCAAAATGCTTGTACTGTTCAGCACAGACGGTGCTGAGTACAAGTATAGAATTATGGGCTGAGCTGCAGGTGGATACAGTCAACAAGCTGGTACTGGTCAGCACAGTCTTTGCTGACTTAAAGGATAGGATTACGGGCTGAGCTGCGTAGTGGAGACTGTCAACATGCTGGTACTGGTCAGCAAAGTCTGTGCTGAATAAAAGGAGAGGATAACGGCTGAGCTGCAGATGGAGACAGTCAACATGCTGGTACTGTGCAGCACAGTCTGTGCTGACTAAAAGGATAGGACTACGGGCTGAGCCGCAGGTGGAGACAGTCAACATGCTGGTACTGGTCAGGACAGTCTGTGCTGACTAAAAGGATAGGACTACGGGCAGAGCTGCAGGTGGAGACAGTAAACATGCTGGTACTTGTCAGCACAGTCTTTGCTGACTAAAAGGATAGGACTATGGGCTGAGCTGTAGGTGGAGACAGTCAGCAGCATGCTGGTACTGTGCAGCACCGTCTGTGCTGACTAAAAGGATAGGACTACGGGCAGAGCTGCAGGTGGAGACAGTAAACATGCTGGTACTGGTCAGCACAGTCTGTGTTGACTAAAAGGATAGGACTATGGGCAGAGCTGCAGGTGGAGACAGTCAACATGCTAGTACTGTGAAGCACAATCTGTGCTGACTAAAAGGATAGGACAACGGCTGAGCTGTAGGTGGAGACAGTCAACATGCTGGAACTGGTCAGCACAGTCTGTGCTGACTAAAAGGATAGTACGGGCTGAGCTGTAGGTGGATACAGTCAACATGCTGGTACTGTGCACCACAGTCTGTGCTGACTAAAAGGATAGGACTACGGGCTGAGCTGCAGGTGGAGACAGTCAACATGCTGGTACTAGTCAGCACAGTCTGTGCTAACTAAAAGGATAGGATAAACGGGCTGAGCTGCAGGTGGAGACAGTCAACATGCTTGTACTGTCAGCACAGACGGTGCTGAGTACAAGGATAGAATTTTGGGCTGAGCTGCAGGTGGAGACAGTCAACATGCTGGTACTGGTCAGCACAGTCTTTGCTGACTAAAAAGATAGGGCAACGGCTGATCTGCAGGTGGAGACAGTCAGCAGCATGCTGGTACTGTGCAGCACAGTCTGTGCTGACTAAAAGGATAGGATTATGGGCTGAGCTGCACGTGGAGACAGTCAACATGCTGGTATTGGTCAGCACAGTCTGTGCTGACAAAAAGGACAGGACAACGGCTGAGCTGCAGGTGGATACAGTCAGCATGATAGTACTGTTAAGAACAGTCTGTGCTGACTAAAAGGATAGGACAACAGGTGAGCTGCAGGTGGAGACAGTCAACATGCTGGTATTGGTCAGCACAGTCTGTGCTAACTAAAAGGATAGTATTATGGGCTGAGCTGCAGGTGGAGACAGTCAACATGCTGGTACTGGTCTGCACAGTCTTTGACTAAAAGGATAGGACAACGGTTGAGCTGCAGGTGGAGACAGTCAACATGCTGGAACTGGTCAGCACAGTCTGTGCTGACAAAATGGATAGGACTACGGGCTGAGCTGCAGGTGGAGACAGTCAACATGCTGGTACTGGTCAGCACAGTCTGTGCTGACTAAAAGGATAAGAGTACGGGCTGAGCTGCAGGTGGAGACAGTCAACATGCTTTTACTGTCAGCACAGTCTGTGCTGACTAAAAGGATAAGACAACGGCTGAGCTGTAGGTGGAGACAGTCAAAATGCTTGTACTGTTCAGCAAAGACGGTGCTGTGTACAAGGATAGAATTTTGGGCTGAGCTGCAGGTGGAGACAGTCAACATGCTGGTACTGGTCAGCACAGTCTTTGCTGGCTAAAAAGATAGGGCAACGGCTGATCTGCAGGTGGAGACAGTCAGCAGCATGCTGGTACTGGTCAGCACAGTTTGTGCTGACAAAATGGATAGGACTACGGGCAGAGCTGCGGGTGGAGACAGTCAACATGCTGGTACTGGTCAGCACAGTCTGCGCTGACTAAAACGATAGGATTACGGGCTGAGCTGCAGGTGGAGACAGTCAGCAGCATGCTGGTACTGTGCAGCACAGTTTGTGCTGACTAAAAGGATAGGACAAGGGTTGAGCTGCAGGTGGAGACAGTCAACATGTTGGTACTAGTCAACACAGTCTGTGCTGACTAAAAGGATAGGATTATGGGCTGAGCTGCAGGTGGAGACAGTCAACATGTTGGTACTGTGCAGCACAGTCTGATATGCGCTGCCGGAAATCTGTCCATCGGTGACCCCTGTCACGTGACTGTGGGTGACCTTTGGGTTGGCCTGAGAACCAGAGATCTCTTGCATAGCAAGTCAGCAATTCTGCTACATACGGGCGAACTGATCATTGCTTGTATGTAGCAGAGCCGATCGGGTTCTGGCAGATTCCAGTCTGCCATGGAAACTATTGACACATGCCAAAAGTAATGAAAAAAGAAAAAAGTTTTTTAAAAATATAAAAAGAATTAACAAGATTTAATAGTACAAATCATCCCCCTTTCGCCCCATTTAAAATAAAACAATAAAAAAATCCCACATGCACATCTTAGGTATCGCCGCGTTCAGAATCGCCCGATCGCTAAACGGCGTAGCGACAAAAAAAAAGGAAAAACTCCAGAATTACGGTTTTTTGGTCGCCACAACATTGCATTAAAATGCAATAACGGGTGATCAAAAGATCGTATCTGCACAAAAGTGGTAGCGCTAAAAGCGTCAGATCGGCGCGCAAAAAATAAGCCCCCACCAGATCACGAAAAATGGAGACGCAACCGGTCTCGGAAAATGGCGCAATTTTTTTTTTTTTTTACTAACTTTGGATTTTTTTTTTCCACTTAGATAAAAGAGAACCTAGACATGTTTGGTGTCTGTGAACTCGTAATGACCTGTAGAATCATAATTGCAGGTCAGTTTTAGCATTTAGTGAGCCTAGCAAAAAATCCAAACGTAAAACAAGTGTGGGATTGCACTTTTTTTTTGCAATTTCACCGCACTTGGAATTTTTTTCCCGTTTTCCAGTACACGTCATGGTAAAACCAATGAAGTCGTTCAAAAGTACATCTCGTCCCGCAAAAAAAAACAAAAAACCCAGCCCTCACATGGCCATGTTGATTGAAAAAATAAAAAATGTTACGGCTCTGGGAAGAACGCGAGCGAAAAACGAAAACGCAAAATAAAACGAAAATCCCTCCAGTCACGAAGGGGTTAACGCCTATGGATTTAGAATGGGAGGTCGTAAAAGTTCCTGTACGTGGAATATTTGGCGTCCCTATATTTTGCGAATAAAGCCTTAACGGCGAAATAAAAAATGTTTTGACTCGTAATGATGAAGTGATGAAAAATGCAGAGAATAAAACTGAGTTCATGCTATTGCATGTGCTAACAGCAGAGGGCAGCAGAGCACCTACAACTGCAACTGTGTGGTCACACAGTACATAACAAGGCAGCCTTGTCAGCTGTTGGGTCATGATGTGATTGGCTGACTACCAGCTGGGAAGGGACAATATGCAGCATTTCCTCTTTCTGACAGTGCATGCAAGGACTCTGCAGCACCCATAGGGGACGACTCGGGGTCTGGGCGCAGTATTCCTCCACTATGGCACGGCTATATATATGTTTTGTCCTGGTGTGCATGGCTGTAGTGCCGATGGTGACGTCTTCTGGAATAGTAGTCAACCGACTACCATGGAAGATCAAGACGGTAAGTTGTAACATCCTTTAAATGATTTACGATGTTAATTTCACTGTATTGTTAAAAGATTCGTTTTATAAATAAAGTTTATTGAAACGCGGAATTTGGAAACAAACGCGACCTGTCCTTGTGCCTACGGTCCCAGAGAACCGCCACGATTGCTACAGGGCCAGTATGACAACCGTAGACAGTGTCCTTTTCAATAAACTTTATTTATAAATAAGATAACACATCCCCTTAAGTCAGTTGTCGCCATCTTGTGCCAAGTTACAGCTCCAAACATGCCCCGCTATGATCCTCTGGTGAGTCATAGCCTTATGGCCTTATGGCATGGTGGGAGTTATAGTTTTGCAATATCTGGTGGAAGACGTATGCCTTAAAGGGATGTTGGCATCAGGTTTTTACTTATGAAAGTAGTGGTATGGCTGTGAGGGCGCTTATCCCCTGATAAAAATGAGACCTTTTTTCTAGAGATCCGATGTGCCAGTCCTGAGAAATCCAGTGTAGAAGCAGTATGCAGATCAGGCTGGGAGAGCACTAGGGGTGTGTCTCAGTGCATTGCCACACCCCAGCCTGATTTCCATACAGCTTCAATGCTAAGTTTCTCATGATTGGCATGTGAGATCTCTATTAAAAAAGGTATCATTTTTATGGGGATGCAACCGCCTTCACAGCCATACTGCTACTTCCTCTACTTCTGTGATAACAGGTTCCCTTTAAATATTAAAGGGGTATTCCCATCTTAGTGATGTGATCGTATAACGGTAGAATATGTAGTGGTTGCTGGAGGTTGGGAATAATTCTATAGCAGTACTGTGTCCCTCCATTGCCAGGATCATTCGGGGGCCCTGCGATCGAACTCCGGGTCATCATTAAGTGATGGCACATCCTAAAGAGGTGCTACCACTTACTGAGATGGGAATACCTCTTTAAAGGGGTTGTCCGGGACTATAACATGGATTGCCTATCTTTAGGAGAGGTCATCGATGTCTGATCGGTGTGACACCTGTAACCCCGCCGATCAGCTGTTCCCCGTATCGGTGGTAGCTGGAACTGCTCAGTTACGGTCCTGTACAGAACAGCTCCATCGACGGAATTGTGGCCGTGGCCGGTACTACACATCCACCCCCTATAGAATTGTATAGGGGATGAATGTGCAGTTTCCATGGTAACAGACGACAGATAAACCCCTGTGTAGTCTGATGCTCCAGCCACGCTCCCTTCCATCTGTTTCCTACTTATTGCTCACATATATTTGATATTTTTGGAGAGAGTAGGACTGACGGCTCAGACTACAGGGGTCAGGTTGTAGTCTGTTACCATGGAGACAGAAAATATTACAAGGAAGAATGTAAATTGTGAAGGGTCCGAGTCCCAGTGCGCTTAGTCTCTCTCCCCCAGAGGGGAGGCGATACATTACTACTTCAGTTATTTCACAATTCTATGATGTTTTTACAGATTAATGGTTTCTCCTGGGCCAATTGTGACGCCGAGACGCTACCTGGTAAAATAAAGTCTCTCACTCTTCTGCCCGACCCCTTAATAATTCCCGGGGAGATTACAGTGTGCACCATCCTGAACACCACGGTACCAGTGGAGTCTCCAGTCAGGGTAAGTCCTACAGCTTCCGGTATATAATATGGCCCGTGTGATTCTTTCCTACTCTAGTCCATGACTGTCACAGGGAATTATGGGCGCAGTGTTTCGGTAGGAAAGCAAAAAAATTTCAGGATGTTTGGAAGAATTCTTGTTCTCTGTCAGTGGTGTAATATGAAGGTGGTGCTTCCCAGTGCAAAATCTCAAGAGGGCCTCAACTCGCCCGGGTCCTCAATAGTATTTGTCTTCTCATAAAGGCCATAAGGACCTCGTGGGCAGAACCCAATATTACCTGCCTGTAACAACCTGGCGCGGCCACTGTGCTGCCTGTGCCGAGACGCCATTATGGGTCAGAATCTCCGTCCATTTGTGTATGTGTAATATACGGCGTATGTGTGTGTGTATTTAGCATACAGTGTGTGTGTGTAATATACGGCGCATGTGTGTAATATACGGTGTATGTGTGTGTGTATATAGCATACAGTGTGTGTATATAGCATACAGTGTGTGTGTGTGTAATATACAGTGTGTGTGTAATATACGGTGTGTGTGTGTGTGTATATAGCATACAGTGTGTGTGTAATATACGGCGCATGTGTGTAATATACGGTGTATGTGTGTGTGTGTATATAGCATACAGTGTGTGTGTAATATACGGCGCATGTGTGTAATATACGGTGTATGTGTGTGTGTGTATATAGCATACAGTGTGTGTGTGTAATATACAGTGTGTGTGTAATATACGGCGTGTATGTTTAGAAAGGCTTGTGTGTAATAGTATATGTGTAACATGCAGTGTGTGTATGTGACGTTCAGTGTGTAACCTACAATGTGTGTAGCATGTGTAATGTACAGTGCAATATACAGTGTGTGTGTAGCATGTAGTGTGTAACGTACAGTGTGTGCAATATACAGTGTGTGTAGCATGTAGTGTGTGTAATATACAGTGTGTGTGTAACATAGTGTGTGTAATATACTGTACAGTATGTGTGTGTAACGTACAGCGTGTAGCATGTAGTGTGCAATATACAGTGTGTGTGTGTGGCATGTAGTGTGTGTAACGTACAATGTGTGCAATATACAGTGTGTGTAGCATGTAGTGTGTGTAATATACAGTGTGTGGCGTGTGTAACGTACATTGTGTGTAATATACAGTGTGTGTGTAATATACAGTGTGTGTAATATACTGTACAGTATGTGTGTGTAGTGTGTGTAACGTACAGTGTGTGTAGCATGTAGTGTGTGTAATATACAGTGTGTGTAGCATGTAGTGTGTGTAAGGTACAGTGTGTGCAATATACAGTGTGTGTAGCATGTAGTGTGTGTAACGTACAGTGTGTGTAGCATGTAGTGTGTGTAACGTACAGTGTGTGCAATATACAGTGTGTGTAGCATGTAGTGTGCAATATACAGTGTGTGTGTAATATACAGTGTGTGTAATATACAGTGTGTGTAGCATGTAGTGTGTGTAACGTACAGTGTGTGTAGCATGTAGTGTGTGTAACGTACAGTGTGTGCAATATACAGTGTGTGTAGCATGTAGTGTGCAATATACAGTGTGTGTAGCATGTAGTGTGTGTAATATACAGTGTGTGTGTAGCATGTAGTGTGTGTAACGTACAGTGTGTGCAATATACAGTGTGTGTAGCATGTAGTGTGCAATATACAGTGTGTGTAGCATGTAGTGTGTGCAATATACAGTGTGTGTAGCATGTAGTGTGTGTAATATACAGTGTGTGTGTAGCATGTAGTGTGTGTAACGTACAGTGTGTGCAATATACAGTGTGTGTAGCATGTAGTGTGTGTAACGTACAGTGTGTGCAATATACAGTGTGTGTAGCATGTAGTGTGTGTAATATACAGTGTGTGTGTGTAGCATGTAGTGTGTGTAACGTACAGTGTGTGCAATATACAGTGTGTAGCATGTAGTGTGTGTAATATACAGTGTGTGTGTAACATAGTGTGTGTAATATACTGTACAGTATGTGTGTGTAACGTACAGCGTGTAGCATGTAGTGTGCAATATACAGTGTGTGTAATATACTGTACAGTATGTGTGTGTAGTGTGTGTAACGTACAGTGTGTGTAGCATGTAGTGTGTGTAGTATCCACATGTAGAAATCCTAGCAGTGCAGATAAGGGTTTGTCTTGTAAGTGTAAATCTGACACCTATTATCCAGCGATCGATCAGAGCTTTCATACATTCATTGGATTATTTACTCCGACACCAAAATCCTAGTTCTCGGCAGCAGATCGGCCAGTATGATGATGGTGATATACAGTATGATGATGGTGATATACAGTAATGATGATGGTGATATACAGTATGATGATGGTGATATACAGTATGATGATGATGGTGATATACAGTATGATGATGATGGTGATATACAGTATGATGGTGATATACAGTATGATGATGGTGATATACACTATGATGGTGATATACACTATGATGGTGATATACAGTATGATGATGGTGATATACAGTATGATGATGGTGATATACAGTATGATGATGGTGATATACAGTATGATGATGATGGTGATATACAGTATAATGGTGGTGATATACAGTATGATGATGGTGATATACAGTATAATGATGATGGTGATATACAGTATAATGATGGTGATATACAGTATAATGATGATGGTGATATACAGTATAATGGTGGTGATATACAGTATGATGATGATGGTGATATACAGTATAATGATGATGGTGATATACAGTATAATGATGATGGTGATATACAGTATAATGATGATGGTGATATACAGTATAATGATGATGGTGATATACAGTATAATGATGATGGTGATATACAGTATAATGATGGTGATATACAGTATAATGATGATGGTGGTGATGGTGGTGATATACAGTATGATGATGATGGTGGTGATATACAGTATGATGATGATGGTGGTGATATACAGTATGATGATGGTGGTGATATACAGTATGATGATGATGGTGATATACAGTATGATGATGATGGTGATATACAGTATAATGATGATGGTGATATACAGTATGATGGTGATATACAGTATAATGATGATGGTGATATACAGTATGATGATGGTGATATACAGTATAATGATGATGGTGATATACAGTATAATGATGGTGATATACAGTATGATGATGATGGTGATATACAGTATAATGATGATGGTGATATACAGTATAATGATGGTGATATACAGTATGATGATGATGGTGATATACAGTATAATGATGATGGTGATATACAGTATAATGATGGTGATATACAGTATGATGATGATGGTGATATACAGTATGATGGTGATATACAGTATAATGATGATGGTGATATACAGTATAATGATGATGGTGATATACAGTATGATGATGGTGATATACAGTATAATGATGATGGTGATATACAGTATAATGGTGGTGATATACAGTATGATGATGATGGTGATATACAGTATGATGATGGTGATATACAGTATAATGATGGTGATATACAGTATGATGATGGTGATATACAGTATGATGATGGTGATATACAGTAATGATGATGGTGATATACAGTATGATGATGGTGATATACAGTAATGATGATGGTGATATACAGTATGATGATGATGGTGATATACAGTATGATGATGATGGTGATATACAGTATGATGGTGATATACAGTATGATGATGGTGATATACACTATGATGGTGATATACACTATGATGGTGATATACAGTATGATGATGGTGATATACAGTATGATGATGGTGATATACAGTATGATGATGGTGATATACAGTATGATGATGGTGATATGATGATGGTGATATACAGTATGATGATGGTGATATACAGTATGATGGTGATATACAGTATGATGATGGTGATATACAGTATGATGATGATGGTGATATACAGTATGATGATGGTGATATACAGTATGATGATGATGGTGATATACAGTATAATGATGATGGTGATGATATACAGTATAATGATGGTGATATACAGTATGATGGTGATGATATACAGTATAATGATGATGGTGATGATATACAGTATGATGATGGTGATGATATACAGTATGATGATGGTGATATACAGTATAATGATGATGGTGATATACAGTATGATGATGATGGTGATATACAGTATGATGATGATGGTGATATACAGTATGATGATGATGGTGATATACAGTATGATGATGGTGATATACAGTATGATGATGATGGTGATATACAGTATGATGATGATGGTGATATACAGTATAATGATGATGGTGATATACAGTATAATGATGGTGATATACAGTATAATGATGATGGTGGTGATATACAGTATGATGATGATGGTGGTGATATACAGTATGATGATGATGGTGGTGATATACAGTATGATGATGATGGTGGTGATATACAGTATGATGATGATGGTGGTGATATACAGTATGATGATGATGGTGGTGATATACAGTATAATGATGGTGATATACAGTATAATGATGATGGTGATATACAGTATGATGGTGATATACAGTATAATGATGATGGTGATATACAGTATGATGATGGTGATATACAGTATAATGATGATGGTGATATACAGTATAATGATGGTGATATACAGTATGATGATGATGGTGATATACAGTATAATGATGATGGTGATATACAGTATAATGATGATGGTGATATACAGTATGATGGTGATGATATACAGTATAATGATGATGGTGATGATATACAGTATAATGATGATGGTGATGATATACAGTATGATGATGGTGATGATATACAGTATGATGATGGTGATATACAGTATAATGATGGTGATATACAGTATAATGGTGGTGATATACAGTATGATGATGATGGTGATATACAGTATGATGATGGTGATATACAGTATGATGATGGTGATATACAGTATGATGATGATGGTGATATACAGTATGATGATGATGGTGATATACAGTATAATGATGATGGTGATATACAGTATAATGATGGTGATATACAGTATAATGATGGTGATATACAGTATAATGATGGTGATATACAGTATGATGATGATGGTGGTGATATACAGTATGATGATGATGGTGGTGATATACAGTATGATGATGATGGTGGTGATATACAGTATGATGATGGTGATATACAGTATAATGATGATGGTGATATACAGTATGATGATGGTGATATACAGTATAATGATGATGGTGATATACAGTATAATGATGGTGATATACAGTATGATGATGATGGTGATATACAGTATAATGATGGTGATATACAGTATAATGATGGTGATATACAGTATGATGATGATGGTGATATACAGTATAATGATGGTGATATACAGTATAATGATGGTGATATACAGTATGATGGTGATATACAGTATAATGATGATGGTGATATACAGTATGATGATGATGGTGGTGATATACAGTATGATGATGATGGTGGTGATATACAGTATGATGATGATGGTGGTGATATACAGTATGATGATGATGGTGGTGATATACAGTATGATGATGATGGTGATATACAGTATGATGATGATGGTGATATACAGTATAATGATGGTGATATACAGTATGATGGTGATATACAGTATAATGATGATGGTGATATACAGTATGATGATGGTGATATACAGTATAATGATGATGGTGATATACAGTATAATGATGGTGATATACAGTATGATGATGATGGTGATATACAGTATAATGATGGTGATATACAGTATAATGATGATGGTGATATACAGTATGATGGTGATGATATACAGTATAATGATGATGGTGATGATATACAGTATGATGATGGTGATGATATACAGTATGATGATGGTGATATACAGTATAATGATGATGGTGATATACAGTATAATGGTGGTGATATACAGTATGATGATGATGGTGATATACAGTATGATGATGATGGTGATATACAGTATGATGATGGTGATATACAGTATGATGATGATGGTGATATACAGTATAATGATGATGGTGATATACAGTATAATGATGGTGATATACAGTATAATGATGGTGATATACAGTATAATGATGATGGTGGTGATATACAGTATGATGATGATGGTGGTGATATACAGTATGATGATGGTGGTGATATACAGTATGATGATGATGGTGGTGATATACAGTATGATGATGATGGTGATATACAGTATAATGATGGTGATATACAGTATAATGATGATGGTGATATACAGTATGATGGTGATATACAGTATAATGATGATGGTGATATACAGTATGATGATGGTGATATACAGTATAATGATGATGGTGATATACAGTATAATGATGGTGATATACAGTATGATGATGATGGTGATATACAGTATGATGATGATGGTGATATACAGTATAATGATGGTGATATACAGTATAATGATGATGGTGATATACAGTATAATGATGGTGATATGCAGTATGATGATGATGGTGATATACAGTATGATGGTGATATACAGTATAATGATGATGGTGATATACAGTATAATGATGATGGTGATATACAGTATGATGATGGTGATATACAGTATGATGATGGTGATATACAGTATAATGATGATGGTGATATACAGTATGATGATGGTGATATACAGTATGATGATGGTGATATACAGTATGATGATGGTGATATACAGTATAATGATGGTGATATACAGTATAATGATGATGGTGATATACAGTATGATGATGGTGATATACAGTAATGATGATGGTGATGTACAGTATGATGATGATGGTGATATACAGTATGATGATGATATACAGTATGATGGTGATATACAGTATGATGGTGATATACAGTATGATGATGGTGATATACAGTATGATGATGGTGATATGATGATGGTGATATACAGTATGATGGTGATATACAGTATGATGATGGTGATATACAGTATGATGATGGTGATATACAGTATGATGATGGTGATATACAGTATGATGATGATGGTGATATACAGTATAATGATGATGGTGATGATATACAGTATAATGATGATGGTGATATACAGTATGATGGTGATGATATACAGTATAATGATGATGGTGATGATATACAGTATGATGATGGTGATGATATACAGTATGATGATGATGGTGATATACAGTATGATGATGATGGTGATATACAGTATGATGATGGTGATATACAGTATAATGATGATGGTGATGATATACAGTATAATGATGATGGTGATGATATACAGTATAATGATGATGGTGATATACAGTATGATGATGGTGATATACAGTATGATGATGGTGATGATATACAGTATGATGATGGTGGTGATATACAGTATGATGATGGTGATATACAGTATGATGATGATGGTGATATACAGTATGATGATGATGGTGATATACAGTATGATGATGATATACAGTATAATGATGATGGTGATATACAGTATAATGATGGTGATATACAGTATAATGATGGTGATATACAGTATAATGATGGTGATATACAGTGATGATGGTGATATACAGTATGATGATGGTGATATACAGTATGATGATGATGGTGATGTACAGTATAATGATGATGGTGATATACAGTATAATGATGGTGATATACAGTATGATGATGATGGTGATATACAGTATGATGATGGTGGTGATATACAGTATGATGATGATGGTGGTGATATACAGTATGATGATGATGGTGGTGATATACAGTATGATGATGGTGATATACAGTATGATGATGATGGTGATATACAGTATGATGATGATGGTGATATACAGTATGATGATGATGGTGATATACAGTATGATGATGATGGTGATATACAGTATGATGATGATGGTGATATACAGTATAATGATGATGGTGATATACAGTATGATGATGATGGTGATATACAGTATGATGGTGATATACAGTATGATGATGGTGATATACAGTATGATGATGGTGATATACAGTATGATGATGATGGTGATGATATACAGTATAATGATGATGGTGATATACAGTATGATGATGGTGATATACAGTATAATGATGATGGTGATGATATACAGTATGATGATGGTGATGATATACAGTATGATGGTGATATACAGTATGATGATGATGGTGATATACAGTATGATGATGGTGATATACAGTATGATGATGGTGATATACAGTATGATGATGGTGATATACAGTATAATGATGATGGTGATGATATACAGTATAATGATGATGGTGATGATATACAGTATAATGATGATGGTAATATACAGTATGATGATGGTGATGATATACAGTATGATGATGATGGTGATATACAGTATGATGATGATGGTGATATACAGTATGATGATGATATACAGTATAATGATGGTGATATACAGTATAATGATGGTGGTGATATACAGTATAATGATGGTGATATACAGTATGATGATGGTGATATACAGTATGATGATGATGGTGATGTACAGTATAATGATGGTGATATACAGTATAATGATGGTGATATACAGTATGATGATGGTGATATACAGTATGATGATGGTGATATACAGTATGATGATGATGGTGATATACAGTATGATGGTGATATACAGTATGATGATGGTGATATACAGTATGATGATGATGGTGATGATATACAGTATAATGATGATGGTGATATACAGTATGATGATGGTGATATACAGTATAATGATGATGATGGTGATATACAGTATGATGATGGTGATATACAGTATGATGATGGTGATATACAGTATGATGATGATGGTGATATACAGTATGATGATGGTGATATACAGTATGATGATGGTGATATACAGTATGATGATGATGGTGATATACAGTATGATGATGGTGATATACAGTATGATGATGGTGATATACAGTATGATGATGATGGTGATGATATACAGTATAATGATGATGGTGATGATATACAGTATAATGATGATGGTGATGATATACAGTATAATGATGATGGTGATGATATACAGTATAATGATGATGGTGATATACAGTATGATGATGGTGATGATATACAGTATGATGATGGTGGTGATATACAGTATGATGGTGGTGATATACAGTATGATGATGATGGTGATATACAGTATAATGATGGTGATATACAGTATAATGATGGTGATATACAGTATAATGATGGTGATATACAGTATGATGATGATGGTGATGTACAGTATGATGATGATGGTGATATACAGTATAATGATGATGGTGGTGATATACAGTATAATGATGATGGTGATATACAGTATGATGATGGTGATGATATACAGTATGATGATGGTGGTGATATACAGTATGATGGTGGTGATATACAGTATGATGATGATGGTGATATACAGTATGATGGTGATATACAGTATAATGATGGTGATATACAGTATAATGATGGTGATATACAGTATAATGATGGTGATATACAGTATAATGATGGTGATATACAGTATGATGATGATGGTGATGTACAGTATGATGATGATGGTGATATACAGTATAATGATGGTGATATACAGTATAATGATGGTGATATACAGTATGATGATGGTGATATACAGTATGATGATGATGGTGATATACAGTATGATGGTGATATACAGTATGATGATGATGGTGATGTACAGTATAATGATGATGGTGATATACAGTATAATGATGGTGATATACAGTATAATGATGGTGATATACAGTATAATGATGGTGATATACAGTATGATGATGATGGTGATATACAGTATGATGATGATGGTGGTGATATACAGTATGTTGATGATGATGGTGATATACAGTATGATGATGGTGATATACAGTATGATGATGGTGATGATATACAGTATGATGATGGTGATATACAGTATGATGATGATGGTGATATACAGTATGATGATGGTGGCGATATACAGTATGATGATGGTGATATACAGTATGATGGTGGTGATATACAGTCATATGTAAAAGTTTGGGCACCCCTATTAATGTTAACCTTTTTTCTTTATAACAATTTTGGTTTTTGCAACAGGTATTTCAGTTTCATATATCTAATAACTGATGGACTCAGTTATATTTCTGGATTCAAATGAGGTTTATTGTGCTAACAGAAAATGTGCAATCTGCATTTAAACAAAATTTGACCGGTGCAAAAGTATGGGCACCCTTATCATTTTCTTGATTTGAACACTCCTAACTACTTTTTACTGACTTCCTGAAGCACTAAATTGGTTTTGTAACCTCATTGAGCTCTGAACTTCATAGCCAGGTGTATCAAATCATGAGAAAAGGTATTTAAGGTGGCCACTTGCAAGTAGTTCTCCTATTTGATTCTCCTATGAAGAGTGGCATCATGGGCTCCTCAAAACAACTCTCAAATGATCTGAAAACAAAGATTATTCAACATAGCTTTTCAGGGGAAGGATACAAAAAGTTGTCTCAGAGATTTAACCTGTCAGTTTCCACTGTGAGGAACATAGTAAGGAAATGGAAGAACACAGGTACAGTTCTTGTTAAGCCCAGAAGTGGCAGGCCAAGAAAAATATCAGAAAGGCAGAGAAGAAGAATGGTGAGAACAGTCAAGGACAATCCACAGACCACCTCCAAAGACCTGCAGCATCATTTTGCTGCAGACGGTGTCACTGTGCATCGGTCAACAATACAGCGCATGCATAACTCCTTTTTGTATGACCAAACAACTCAATCTTTGTTTCATCAGTTCACAGGACCTTCTTCCAAAATGTAACTGGCTTGTCCAAATGTGCTTTTGCATACCTCAGGCGACTCTGTTTGCGGCGTGCTTGCAGAAACGGCTTCTTTTGCATCACTCTCCCATACAGCTTCTCCTTGTGCAAAGTGGCTGTATTGTTGACTGATGCACAGTGACACCATCTGCAGCAAGATGATGCTGCAGGTCTTTGGAGGTGGTCTGTGGATTGTCCTTGACTGTTCTCACCATTCTTCTTCTCTGCCTTTCTGATATTTTTCTTGGCCTGCCACTTCTGGGCTTAACAAGAACTGTACCTGTGTTCTTCCATTTCCTTACTATGTTCCTCACAGTGGAAACTGACTGGTTAAATCTCTGAGACAACTTTTTGTATCCTTCCCCTGAAAAGCTATGTTGAATAATCTTTGTTTTCAGATCATTTGAGAGTTGTTTTGAGGAGCCCATGATGCCACTCTTCATAGGAGAATCAAATAGGAGAACTATTTGCAAGTGGCCAATTTAAATACCTTTTCTCATGATTTGATACACCTGGCTATGAAGTTCAAAGCTCAATGAGGTTACAAAACCAATTTAGTGCTTCAGGAAGTCAGTAAAAAGTAGTTAGGAGTGTTCAAATCAAGAAAATGATAAGGGTGCCCATACTTTTGCACCGGTCAAATTTTGTATAAATGCAGATTGCACATTTTCTGTTAGTACAATAAACCTCATTTGAATCCAGAAATATAACTGAGTCCATCAGTTATTAGATATATGAAACTGAAATACCTGTTGCAAAAACCAAAATTGTTATAAAGAAAAAAGGTTAACATTAATAGGGGTGCCCAAACTTTTACATATGACTGTACAGTATGATGATGGTGGTGATATACAGTATGATGATGGTGGTGATATACAGTATGATGATGGTGATATACAGTATGATGATGGTGATATACAGTGTAATAATGATCATTCCGTCCCCATCATTCTTCATCAGCCGGTGTAAGGAGGGCGGGAAACAAGCGCTGAACGCCTTGTATGCCAAGTGGCGCACTTTTATCGGGCTGAAATTGGTCCCTGTACATTCTCCCCAAATGTTTCTCTGTGATGGGGCAGTATGTGAGCATTTGGGTCCTCACCTTTAGTTTATGCCTAGGACCCCACTTTATCTAAAATCGTCCCTGCATGCCCCCATACTGTGCTGATGCCCAGGGACTGGCGAGATCCGATGACCCCTCTTTGCCCTAGAAAATGCTTATGGAAATAGCATTGCTGATTCAAGGATTTCAGTGCAAAGGCGCTGATAAGAGCTGACCGGGTAATGGTGCGTCCAACAACAAGCAGCTCATGTCGCAATACCCCGTGTGTACAAAATATTCCTACTGAACACACGCAGCTCTTCAGATATCGGATCTTGTCCTTCAGGTCGGGGTGTCAGGTATGACTATGGTATTAGCCTCAGATATACAATCACAATGCTGCTTATGGTGACTAATTGGTGGGGGTTATAACCTCTGACTTTGGGGTCATCCAGGGCCAACCACCCCAACCGGTAGCACCCAATTTTGGTGGGCACCCACAGGGAGGAGGTATGTGGCCAGGTGACCTGATTGTCTCAACCTGGGTTCTCCAAACGTTCTTTGTGGGTTCAGTGATGGGCAGTGGAGCAGATCTGTATTTCCCTAGTTGGATCCATGGTTCCACAGTATAATAGTGAAAATAGAGAGCGGTGCGCCATAAACAAGTCATTCCTCTGATCCATGCACTGAGCTGTAAACCCATGAAGGTTACGCGAGGGAGACTGCTCCTAGACGTGGCACAGACCTTTACCCTGGATTTATTACCTGACGCAGCACTGACATATTCCACAGCGCTGGTCACACATAGAATTGGTCCTCAATAATTTTACAATGATAATTTTTGGGATTCTGAGAGAAAATGGCGTCGCCCACATGAAAACTGGGCATAGATGTAGAGGAGATGCTGCCTTACCCAAGGATGGGACAAGCTTTCACCCCACTCCCGTCAGATAAAAGTGGACTGAAATGGACGCTTTCGATCATAACAAATGATTGTCTGCTGGACAATCGGTGTCGGCGAAATATATGATTGTATTTTTTCCACCAATGACTGACCGATAAACGTTCATTTACTCAAAAGACTCATCGGCCATGTTGAATTTTTTTTCGGCCGACCATAACCGCTGGTTGTATCATTGGCCAAAAAAATAAAATGTGATATCAGATTATGTTCTGCCAGAGATTTGATCTTTGCACGGGGATGGGATGAGAGGACATGGCTGCTGAAGAGACATGAGCGAAGGGGACGGCACCTGCTGTGTGACCGGGTGACAGAAAGAGGAGCCCATAACCTAACACTGCTGACCATAGTTGTCAGGCAGCTACTTCCTGACCCACAGACAGAAGGGAGGAGAAAAATTCCATATCGGGGATAAAAATTTCCCGATCTTCCGGTCGGTGCAGGTCCCAGAGGTCGGACCCCCATTGAGTAGTATCTTATCATTTATCTGCTAGAGGTTCTGACTGAGCAACCTCTTTAAACCCCAAATGACCCACATGCTCTGCAGGTGTGTGGGGGTCTACCGTATGATCTGTGAGGGTACAACCTCTCAGAACCATCACTGACCCGCGGAGCAAAGTGAGCACAGCCCTGCTGTGTACCATTCACGTTATGGCTTTTTAGACCTCTTTACGTTCTGTGTTTTGCCAGAAAACCGCATTGGAGAGTCACGCCCCTGTTATGTGGGAAAAAATGCAGAGTGCTTGTCAAAACAAGCTTGTTATTAAGAATCCTCTCTGTTGTCAAGGTCGAGCGGGGGTGATTATTCATTTTGCAGTTTACTGCTTATTGCTTAGGTTGCCGGTCCCTTATTGCGCAGTGCTTACAAGCTCTTACCAACAGATCTTGCACTGAGGCTGTCTAGGATCAATTGAGCACTGACTGCCCCTGTGCCCCATGTATAGTGCAGAGTCAAAGCTGCCCCATATACCAGCATTAGAGAGCGCCAACATCAGGCCTGCGGAACAGGCTGAGCTGTCAATCAAGCAGGAGTGCACCGCCCTCCTGCAAACATCCATAGGCCTGTGTAATAAATAATCGGTAAGCTCCCCCTAATGGTGGCTGCTGGCAGGCAGTATTTTGTCATTTAAAGGGAATCCGTCAGCAGGTTTTTGATTTGTAATCTGACAGCTGCACAATTTAGGGAGAGAGACCCTGATTCCAGCGATATATCATTTCCCAGGTGCAGCAGTTGTTATAGAATCACTGTTTTCTCTAGCTTTGAATGCTGAGCCCTGTATAACCCCGCCCCCACCACTGATTGGCAGATTACTGTGTACGCTGTGCATAGACAGCCGCTAATCAGTGGTGGGGGCATGGATGGACCAGAAGGCACGAGACACCTAGTCTTGTAGTGATAATCTCTTGCTAATTAAACATTGATTTTATAGAAACAACAAAATACAGCCTAGTAAGTGACACGTCACTGGAAGCAGGGTCTCTGCCCCTACATTATGCTGCTCTCAGATTACATAACAAAAACCTGCTGACAGATTCTCCTTAAAGGAGTTGTTCCAATTGTGCAGTTGTTCCATCTAATCACTGGGGGAAATGAGATTTTTTTATTTTTTAGGATCTCTGTGCCTTTCATTCTAAAAATGAGTCATTTTCATGCATATACATACTGACCACATTACTTACCCAGGGGAGAGCTCATGCTTTGCATTATTAGGCTACATTCACATTATTGTATGTTTTTTTCTTCTTTAGCCCTCCATGGTCCACTGTTACTTACAGGGAAAGCCATACACGGTATTTGACCCCAGTTTTTCTCTCTTGTTTGTTCCCTATGCCCTTAAGATAAGTAGAGTGGACTGTTTAAACACTTCATGGATTATATAAGTCTTAAGTGCTGGAGTGTGTGTTTTGTTGGATCAGCTGTAAAAAATTGCTTAAAAAGCAATTTCTAAAGAATTATGGTTTTATCAAAGTCTTTCCCCTTACTAGAGAATATGTTTTTACAATGCACGTTATATGATCCGGCAAGGTGTGATCACGGGAACTTCTGTCCTGGAGGTTCGTCATGTGCAGGAATTGTAAGGGAACAAGGATGTTGTGACAAATGTGTGACAGAGAAAATGGGACCATAAATAAAGGGAACTTGGGGCCAGAACCTCTGCTGGACCACATGCCACCATGGGTGGTTATGATGCATAGAAAGGGCACCGATGATGAGACAGGCTGGAGTATAGTGCTCTGGGGCTGGGCCAAATGGAGACTGGAGTATAGTGCTCTGGGGCTGGGCCAAATCGAGACTGGAGTATAGTGCTCTGGGGCTGGGCCTAATCGAGACTGGAGTATAGTGCTCTGGGGCTGGGCCAAATCGAGACTGGAGTATAGTGCTCTGGGGCTGGGCCAAATCGAGACTGGAGTATAGTGCTCTGGAGCTGAGCCAAATCGAGACTGGAGTATAGTGCTCTGGGGCTGGGCCAAATCGAGACTGGAGTATAGTGCTTTGGGGCTGGGCCTAATCGAGACTGGAGTATAGTGCTCTGGGGCTGGGCCAAATCGAGACTGGAGTATAGTGCTCTGGGGCTGGGCCAAATCGAGACTGGAGTATAGTGCTCTGGGGCTGGGCCAAATCGAGACTGGAGTATAGTGCTCTGGGGCTGGGCCTAATCGAGACTGGAGTATAGTGCTCTGGGGCTGGGCCTAATCGAGACTGGAGTATTGGTGCTCTGGGGCTGGGCCAAATCGAGACCAGAATATAGTGCTCTGCGGCTGGGCCAAGTCGAGACTGGAGTATTGGTGCTCTGGGGCTGGGCCAAATCGAGACCGGAGTATTGGTGCTCTGGGGCTGGGCCAAATCGAGACTGGAGTATAGTGCTCTGGGGCTGGGCCTAATCGAGACTGGAGTATAGTGCTCTGGGGCTGGGCCTAATCGAGACTGGAGTATAGTGCTCTGGGGCTGGGCCAAATCGAGACTGGAGTATAGTGCTCTGGAGCTGAGCCAAATCGAGACTGGAGTATAGTGCTCTGGGGCTGGGCCAAATCGAGACTGGAGTATAGTGCTTTGGGGCTGGGCCAAATCGAGACTGGAGTATAGTGCTCTGGGGCTGGGCCAAATCGAGACTGGAGTATAGTGCTCTGGGGCTGGGCCTAATCGAGACTGGAGTATAGTGCTCTGGGGCTGGGCCTAATCGAGACTGGAGTATAGTGCTCTGGGGCTGGGCCTAATCGAGACTGGAGTATAGTGCTCTGGGGCTGGGCCTAATCGAGACTGGAGTATAGTGCTCTGGGGCTGGGCCTAATCGAGACTGGAGTATAGTGCTCTGGGGCTGGGCCTAATCGAGACTGGAGTATAGTGCTCTGGGGCTGGGCCAAATCGAGACTGGAGTATAGTGCTCTGGGGCTGGGCCTAATCGAGACTGGAGTATAGTGCTCTGGGGCTGGGCCTAATCGAGACTGGAGTATAGTGCTCTGGGGCTGGGCCTAATCGAGACTGGAGTATAGTGCTCTGGGGCTGGGCCTAATCGAGACTGGAGTATAGTGCTCTGGGGCTGGGCCTAATCGAGACTGGAGTATAGTGCTCTGGGGCTGGGCCTAATCGAGACTGGAGTATAGTGCTCTGGGGCTGGGCCAAATCGAGACTGGAGTATAGTGCTCTGGGGCTGGGCCAAATCGAGACTGGAGTATAGTGCTCTGGGGCTGGGCCGAAATGAGACAGCTGAGGACGTCAGTGAAAATGCGTGTATGGCCAGATGCAGAGAGGTGAGCCCATTATGAAGCAAACTTTGAGAGCATTAGGAAGCTTGTCGGTCCGATAGTTTTTTGTAGGTGTGGATTGGAGGCCTGTGGCGGCTCCATTAAGCAATGTTTGCCCTCTTTATAAGTCACAGCATTACTGCAGTCAATAACAAGCGGAGATACGCCCGCTGATGTGCTCTTCTAGCGACCTCCAGCAGTGCAGTGCCAATGTGGCAGATGTCGCCTAAGAGCCGCCACAGACCTTTGGAGTAGCCTAGACTGGATGAATGAAATAACTGCGAGCCCATCAGTGAGGTGGCTCTGAGGGGAGAATTCTGAGGTGATTTATGACCACATCAAAGACTTTCCTGCCATCATAAATCAGCTCAGAAGAGTTCCGTAAAAGACAGATAACCCGGCAGTGAGCTAAGACAGAGAGTTATCAGTAAACTCATTCTGCAGCCAGCGATAGACGGTGTAACACAGAGGCCATAAAAGGCAAATGGTGCTATATTTTAAATGAAACTCGCTTGAAAAAATGATTTTTAACTTTTAAATACGTGCAATTAAGTAAAGATGAAATGGCCCCCGAAAGTGTCCGTGTCCTTCAAGGTAAAGAACTGCCAGAAAGACTTAGTGGCAGTGACAACAAGAGCCTCCGACCCCACCGAGGACCACGGATGACCCCCACTGGATCTCCGAAACAGTGATACTGTCCTGTGGGTTTGCGGTCCCTGGTAGAAGGCTGTGAGAGTGCAGGATGTTACTCAACGGCACCAGCGCAGCTTCCCCTTCTCACTTCCTCACGTCATGGCCACCACACGATGTGATCCTCTGGGTGCCGGACATTTATCTTCTTGTTTTTTTTATTCTCCCCACAGGTGATTGTTACAGCGGAGAAGCAGATAATGGGCGAGTGGCTGAAGATTCCCTGCTTGGATAATGTGGGAAGCTGCATCTATGACGATGTCTGTGATGTTCTGGATGCGTTAATTCCACCTGGGCAGCCATGTCCGGAGCCGCTGCACACATACGGGCTGCCCTGCCACTGTCCGTTCAAACAGGTAAGGGCCAAAGAGCGGCGACACAGTACTGCATCATCTGCTTACATGGAACATGCAGATCTATCTATCTATTTATCTATCATTGTTGGTGCCCCTCGTTTAATGACAGAAAAACCCACAATGGTGACAGAAATAACTTGAATCTGACAAAAGTAATAATAAATCAAAAATCTATGAAAATGAACAAATGAAAGTCAGACATTGATTTTTCAACCATGCTTCCACAGAATTAAAAAAAAAAAATAAAACTCATGAAATATTTTTTTTCTGCCATTTGACAGATTGCAGCGATCCAAAAATATATGGGACATATAATGATGGGTCTGGTGTATATATGAAGACCGCTTTCCCCGCCTCTACCTGCCCTCCTGACAGTGACTGCTGGACCGCTGTGTCTAGCACTTAGCGTTCACCTGTGAGAGGGGTGAATGGAGTGATAAACTACTGCATATGCTCCTCGTAGGCGTGGCCAATTAATATTCCCAATGGCCCACGTAAAAAACAGGGACTCTTGAGGAGGCTGAAACCAACAGGCCAGACTTAATTCTGCTCAATATTAACTTTATCAGTAAATTCTAAGGTTTAGATTAGCTGCTGTTAAGAATACATAGTACGGTACTCCCTATGGGTGTGGTCTCCAGCTGTTCCTCGTGGGCGTTTACTTAAGGACCACACCCAGTATTTATATACAGGGAAGAAAGGGCCATATCTCAGGAAAGGAGAGGAGCAGGAACAAAAGAAAAACAGCGCCGGATTCAGGAGAACAGCAGCAATTATAACAGATAAAACAATTAAATGCTCATGGCAGGTGACCTTCCACAATCATGTTTAATGTCATGCCGCCACTGGAGAATGCGGACGTATAGACGTAAAATTTTTGCACCAGATGATGTGAACAGAGCCCACCCTGCAGTGTCATGTAATAATATAGCATTTAATTATATTTTCTCCTTATTTTCCAGGGCGCCTACTATTTTCCTGTCACCAGCTTTGAAATTCCAAGTCTTTCTATCCCGTCCTGGTTCAGCCACGGCAATTACCGCACAAAAATTGTGGTCGGCCACAGAGACCAGGAGATCGGCTGCGCCCAGCTCACTTTTTCTCTGGCCGGTTCTTATCTCTGATGGATTTTGGGGACAGTTTATCTCAAAGTGATTACGTGACACCTTTTCTGGCACCTTATACATGCAGCAATGGGATGTGCCGAGCCATACAAACCGCGTTTTTCTACTGCTAGATGTTTTTAACGTCTCTTAAGACTTTTAGGTAAAAAATGAACGTGATGTTTTATAACTTTACGAGTTTTTAATATGCAACAAGTGAGGATATGGATCCTTCTGTGGGAAAAAAATCTGTAAAAAAAAAAAGGGGATTAAACACAGCAATAAATAGACTAATACAGAGGAGAGGTAAGAATAAATCACAAATCCTGTCGTTTTTAGATTATACAGGTAATGGTGCACTCTAGGGATCCTGGCCAGCTTCAAAACAGCGCTTACAAGCTCAATGGATAAGGGCTTGTAAGCACTGCACAAGTTCTGCTGTCTAGCTGTGGTTGGTCGGTCTTGAAGGCAACAAGCTGTAAACAAAATAAAAGCCGTAATATCTCACAAATGGCGGAAAATTTGAATGAATTGTCAACTGCAGAATTGCTTGTATTTGCAAGCAGTATCTCGCAAATATCTGTTTATGAAGATGGGGAATAACCCTTTAAGGAACCTCTTTAATTAGTCTTTAAAGGGTTTGTCCATTTTGAGGGACTATTTATTTTTTCTCAAATGCATGCATTTTGAGCTAAAAAAAAACATTTTTTACAAGTGGTGTCATTAAAATGTTTGCATTGTTTGGCTTTTACAGGCTCTTTGTGTCCATCACAGTGAACTTTGGTGTGATCTGTAGACCGAAATCAGCTGAGAAAAAGACAGAAAAGAGTTGCAAACAAATGCTCGTAGCTTATCAGAGTGAGCTCACTGACAGATTCTCAGTGAACTCATTCTGCAGTCAGTAATAGACAGTGCTATAGGAGGCAAAAGGTGTAAACATTTTTTATGAAATCTATTTGTAAAAATGATCTTTAGCTTCAATTACACGTATTTAAAGGGTATCTGTCACTGGATTTTTACTACTTTATCTGAAAGAAGCATGATGTAGGGGCAGAGACCCTGATTCCAACGGTGTAACACTTACTAAGCTGCTTGGTGCAGTTCTGATTAAAAGTTGTTTTCTTTGCTGCGGATCTAGCAGTTTTCTGAATGCTGAGCTCTGTATAACCCCGCCCACATCACTGATTGGCAGATTTCTGTGTATACTGGGTGTAGGCAGAAAGCAGCCAATCAGTGGTGAGGGTGGAGTTGGATTACCTAGCAGCAGGGTTACTAGTCCTCTAGTGATGATGATCTCCTGCTGCTAAAACAGTAATTTTATCGAAGCTACAGCAAGCAGCCCAGTAAGTGACACATCACTGGAATCAGGGTCTCTGGCTGTGTCTTTTATTATTTCATGCACCCCGCCACCCCGAGCAATATTTTTGAGACAACTTGTAATAAACTTGGAATTGTTTGATGTCCCACTGGACCTTGACCAATTTGGCCGCATAAAAAGTGTCAGAGTGACTGTCTGTGTCCTGCTTAACGTCTGCAGCTGATTTCCTGCTCTGAAGCATTGTCTCTGGAAGACTTACATGTGCCTTGGTTGCATAAGATGTAAATAGATTTTTGATTTTAGGAATACTAATAACTAATGATGTCACATGATAATGAAAACCGATAATAAAATTTCCTAACGTGACTCAGTTTGTCCCTCATTGAACGTACTCGGGCTGTAAGGTCTCTTTCCTGTCAATGAATCATTAAACCTAAACCCAAATGTCTCACATCGTTCTGTGATATATTAGGGCAGAACTATAGTTTTTAAAGAGCTTTTCATGCCCTTAAAGGGGGTTTTCAGGTTTCGGAGTAAAAATAAACTCTGCTTTACTCACCCATCCCAGGTCCAGCGCTGAGCCTCTGGTGTCTGTTTTTGTTTGCAGCTCTGCAGTTATTAGCCACAGGGAGTATAGTCGGAGGCTCCGTGCTGAACCCAGGGAGGGTGAGAAGAGAACAGGTTCGTTTTTTTTAACAAACTGAAGCTGAGGAAGAGGGGGTTTCTAACTCTGGAGACCCCTTTTATTAGTGGTGATATTTTCTTGGAATAGGTCATGAGTATAAGCTCTGTGTCTCCAGCAGGGGTGTGTATAGAAATCATGGCAGAATCCTAATTGGGCACCTCTCCCATCACCCCCCCCCCCTCCCCCCCAAAAAAAAAGTTAAATATTTCTCAGGATCACAGAAAATCATAGCTCACAACTATGCACCCATTACAAAGTAATAGTTCTCCTTTTGAAGCCCCTTATATACCACTTTCACCCCCATACAGCCCTCTATACAGTATAATGCCTCTTGATACAGTATAATAGCCTCACACAGCCCTCTATACAGTATGATTACCCTTACAATGCATTGTGGGCCCCCATACTGTATAAAGCCCCATCACGCAGTATACTTGCCCCAACACAACCCTCCAGTTTAATGGCCCCATATAGCCCTCCAAACAGTGCAATGACCCCCCCACATAATATGATCATCCCAATGTACTCACTGATTAAAAAAACACAGCCTTACTACCTATGGAGATGGCAGTGACAGCTTATTACTGCACTGCTACGCAGTCAGGAGGCTGCATTTTCCTTGTAACTGAGGCTAATATACCAGTCCCAGTTATAAGGGAAATAAGATGCAAATAAAAAAAACCGAAATATTGAAATGCCTCTGTGAGGAGACAGCCTGGACAAGGGGAAAAATGTAAGGATACAGTATGGGGGGTATTTGAGGAAATAGTATGGTGGATGTGTGAAAAGAAAGTATTGGGGGATGTGTGAGGAGACAGTGTGGATATGGGGTTGGGGAATATGTGAGGAGAAAGTATGGGCATGTGAATGTTTGAGGAGACAGTATGGCAGGGTGGAATGTGTAAAGAGACAGTATGGGCAGGGGGAAATGTATGAGGACAAAGTTTTGGGAGGGGCAATGTGTTAGAAGACAGAATGGGCAATGCGGGAGAGAAATGTGTGAGGAGACATTATGAGCAGTGGGGGAATGTATGGATGAAGAGGATGTGCAAAGAAACAGTATGGGCAAGGGATGGCAACTTTGTGAGGAAACAATATGGGCAGGCATGGGGAATGTGTGAGAACACAGTATGGGGAGTGGGAAAATGTGTGAAGAGACAGTATGGGGGACGTGTGAGGAGCTAGTATGGTAGGATTGTGGGACAGTATGGGGAGGGATGGAATGTGTGAGAACTTAGACAGTATGGGCAGGAGGGGTGGGTATGTGTGAGGAGACAGTATGGGGAGGGGAATGTGTAAGGTGTTAATAGGGGGAATGTGAGAGGAGATTATGGGGAGAGAAAAGGGGACAAAATACAGGTAGGTAGTGTGGGGGTGGTATAGAGATGATACAGTATGAGGGACAGTGAGAGTGGACAGGATAGAGGAGTCAATATGCAGAGGGGGAGTGTGAGGAGGCAAATGAGTAGGGCAGATATTATTATGCAAGGAGCATTATAATTCTTATTTTTAAAGGTACCATGTCGGGATGTGCTGAAGTAGACCGGAGAAGATGGGAGTCTGCAGAAACGAGCTGTAGTTGTGAAAAGTCATTGTGGCATTTGGAAAAGCTGGAGAAGAAAAGAAAGAGAACTACTTCAATCAAACATGCAGGTCTCCTGGCGGTGTGCCTATTACACACTTGCTCCGTTTCTTAAAGGTGCAGCGCTTTGGAAATGTCCCCAGCCAATAGCTGGGAGGTATCCGGTATTTAAGGCACTCTCCCCAGTATGGAGGTGCCTGAGCAACCTCTGTAGTTTCCCTATTTAGTGTGTGCAGCTAGTATGTTGCCAGGTCACTGTCCTTCAGTTCTGTATTGTCTGAACCTGAATCCCGTGTTGTCTGAACCAGATCCTGTTCCTGAAACCTGTGTTGTCTGAACAAGCACCAGTGTCCATCCCGGCTAGTGTTCCAGATTCCGTACCGTCTGTACCAGCTCAGATACCTGTATTCGAATCCTGTCAGTGACTCCGTGTCCATGACTGCTATTCTGACCCTTGGGGTCATCAGCTGCAGTAGCGGGGACCGCCCAAGAGTTTTACCTGGCAGAGCAAGCCTAACTCCACTGTAAGGAGCGCTATCAAAAAACAGGTAGCTGCTTTACCACTCCCCTACTGGGTAAGCCCGGCTTGTGGCAAAGTGTGTCCACGATCCATGTGTGTGTGAGTTTGCTCAGGACCCTGCTGATCCCAATGCCTCCTCACACTCAGAATTGTATCAAAAGATGTCCCGCCAACGAGATCAGCAGGATAAAATTCTGTCCTATCCGTGGACAGTGAATACCTGTTTGGAAGCCCTGACGTCTGCTGTATCATCCACTCCAGATCAAGTTACAGCAACTGCGGCCATGACTACTCAGCCAGCAACTCGTCTATCTGCTCCGCCACATTACGGCGGGGATCCTAAGCAGTGCCGTCGGTTCCTAAATCTGTGCTCGCTGCACTATGAACTATTGTCCCATCAGGTTCCCTAAGGATCGGGCTAAAGTGGGAATCCTAATGTCCCACCTTGAAGGAGAGGCCCTAACGTGGCTCAACCCCTTGAGGGAGAGAGGGGACCGTGTGACCTTGGGTCTACAAGCCTTTCTGATGGTCTCCCATAAGGTTTTCGATGAGCCGGGTTGTATGTCTTCTGCTGTATTTTCGAAACCGTCTCAGACTGCGTCATGGAGGTCTGTAAACCAGTATGGCGTCCGGTTCCGCACCATCTTCCAAAATTTGCTGAAACAATTAAGCTTTGCCAGCCGCCTTCTGAGAGGGTTTGTCTGGAAGGATTATGCACGAGATGGCTGATCGACCACAGGTTCCAGGAACAGAACCTACAGGGTCTGTGGGCGAGAGTAATAGGTCTCCAGTGTTTACTCTGACTGTTTCTGTATCTTGTGGAGGCTTCCAGTTCGGTGAGACCGCCTACCTCGACTCCGGTTCAGCAGGAAATTTTTTTGCAGCAAGCCGTGGCAGATCGGTATCAGATTCCTGTCTGTCGTCTCCAAGAGAGAAAATGATTCTTGCACTGGTTTCTGTTTTAAAGCATTTCTTTTGCTTGTCATCTTCATAAGCGTACCAGCCCTCTGCCTCCTGACTTCTTTCCTGGGCGGGAGGTGCTCTTCTTAAGATTGATAGTTCGGACCAGTGGAAGCAGTGGCAAAACCAGAGTGTGGTGGGCCCCAGTGCAAAAATTGGACCAGAGCCCCAGCTGCTTGTTGGTCAGATGTATGGGCCCTTGTAGCTTTCTAGAGCCAATAAAAACATATGTGGTCGTCCCTCACCTCCATGTAATAATGTGAAGTTACTGTAATAATGTGACCCATCATGGCCCACTTCCTGGTAAAATGTCCCACATCCTGGCCCCTTCCTGTATTAATGTACTACTTCCTAGGCCCCCCACTGGTATAAAGCCCCCTTGATGGCTTCTTCCAGTAATAATGCCCCCCTTCCTAGGCCCCACCCTGGTATAATATCTCCCATCCTGGGCCCCTTCCTGGTAAAATGTCCCACTTCCCGGCCCCTTTCAGTAATAATGTCACCCTTCCTAGGCCCCGCCCTGGTATAATGTCCTCCATTCTGTGCATCTTCCTGGTAACATGTCCCATATCCCGGACCCTTACAGTAGCAACCTACCCCTTCCTATGCTCCGCCCTGGTAAAATGTCCCACATCCAAGTTCTTTCCAGTAATAATGCCCCCCTTCCTAAGCCCACCCCTAGTATAATGTCCCCCATCCTGTTCTCCTTCCTGGTAAAATGTCCTACATCTCGGCCCCTTCCAGTAATAATGTATTTATTTATTTTACTCACTTATATAGCGCCATTAATTTCACAGTGCTTTACAGATATTATCATCACTGTCCCCGATGGGGCTCACAATCTAAAATCCCTATCAGTATGTCTTTGGAATGTGGGAGCAAATCGGAGAACCTGGAGGAAACCGACACAAACACGTTTACCCCCTTCCTAGGACCCAGCCTGGTATAATGTCCCCCATCCTGTGCTCCTTCCTAGTAAAATGTCCCACATCCTGGTCCCTTCCAGTAATAATGTCCCCCTTTCTAGGCCCCGCCCTGGTATAATGTCCCCATCCTGGTAAAATGTCCCACATCCTGGTCCCTTCCAGTAATAATGTCCCCCTTCCTAGGCCCCGCCCCGGTATAATGTCCCCCATCCTGTGCTCCTTCCTAGTAAAATGTCCCACATCCTGGTCCCTTCCAGTAATAATGTCCCCCTTTCTAGGCCCCGCCCTGGTATAATGTCCCCATCCTGGTAAAATGTCCCACATCCTGGTCCCTTCCAGTAATAATGTCCCCCCTTCCTAGGCCCCGCCCCAGTATAATGTCCTCCATCCTGGGCTACTTCCTACCACCTCCGGGTTAGCCCCCCTTAGTGAGAATTTGGGTAAAAAATGATTACATTCGTTAGATCTTTGTTAAATCCGGTTTGATCAACCAAAACTAATGTTAGATCACCCCTACAAAATGAGATATTTACGATCTTTTCCAGGGGGGGCTAACCCATAGCTAGCCCCCCCAACTTTGAAATTTGCCGTTTTTTGGATGGATTCTGATAGATATTCGTTAGATCCGGTTTGATCAGCAAACAGTAACGTTAGATCTCCTTTCGTTCCCGAGATATTGGGGGTGTCAGGTGGGGGGTTAGCCCCCCCTAATTTGAAATTTGCCGTTTTTTGGATGGATTCTAATAGATATTTGTTAGATCCGGTTTGATCAGCAAAAATTAACAATAGATCTCCTTTCGTTCCCAAGATATTGGGGGTGTCAGGTGGGGGGTTAGGTACGGGTTAGCCCCCCCTAATTTGAAATTTGCCGTTTTTTGGATGGATTCTGATAGATATTCGTTAGATCCAGGTTAGATCCAGTTTTATCAGCAAAAATTAAAGTTAGATCTCATTTCGTTCCCGAGATACTGGGGGTGTCAGGTGGGGGGTTAAGTACGGGTTAGCCCCCCCTAATTTGAAATTTGCCGTTTTTTGGATGGATTCTGATAGATATTCGTTAGATCTGGTTTGATCAGCAAACTCTAACGTTAGATCTCCTTTCGTTCCCGAGATATTGGGGGTGTCAGGTGGGGGGTTAGCCCCCCCTAATTTGAAATTTGCCTTTTTTGGATGGATTCTGATAGATATTCGTTAGATCCGGTTTGATCAGCTAAAATTAATGTTAGATCTCCTTTCGTTCCCAAGATATTGGGGGTGTCAGGTGGGGGGTTAGCTACGGGTCAGTCCCCCCCTAATTTGAAATTTGCCATATCCTGCGCAATGGGAATCTCTTGAATACCATTAATAGAAATAATAACGTGTATAAGGTCAATAATACTTGCCCATTTGACTCTCTGCTGCATAGTTTGTCAACCATGTTTGTTGATTATGACTCATACAGAAACTTCATAACTAACTCAGAAAACCCATTTTTGGGTGTTTTTAAGTATTTTGTGGAATTTGGGGCAAATCAAAACATGTACAGAAAGAGAGCTCAGTTGATACTGGAAAATTACACAAGCCACACACTTCTAGGTGGAATTACGAGCTTGGATGCAGAAGTCCAAGAAGTATCATTTCTCCTTGCGGAGAATGACATGCTAAGCATGTCGAGGTGAGGAGACTTAAAGCCGCAATGCTCCTCTGGGAAATATGCTAATTATGCAAATTGTCTCTTCAGAGAGGAAGAGGACTAGAACTCTAGTGCCACCTATTGGAGGTAGCAATCCTAAAAGTCAATATTGATTCTTTAACGAGCCTAGTTACATGACTTAGGATAAAAACCAAGCCAGAATCTCCATTTGCAGACACTGTGTTTCTTTTTTTTTTTTTTAAACCATTCAGGTTAGTTATAAACAACTCAATATAAGCTCATCAACTTAAACGTCGTTGTTTCAACTCTCATCATCATGGTTCATATTTATTTTAGTATAACAAACCAAGGGTATACACAAAAGACATCCTGAACATCAATAAACATCACTAAAATTCACTGATATTTAATCAGGTGCTGCCATTTTTTAAATTTCCAGACACCCTCTGCATCAGAACCACCACTGCCTTCGCTGTCTAATTTATAAATCAAGTATAATCTAGAAAGGATCAGCCCGACATACTTATTCACAGATACATGCTTTTCTTTGAAAATTCCTAAATTCCTCACATCCCACAAACTCTGCATCACACAAGTCATAATTAACCATAGGATTCTATTTTTCACACGACCACATGCACCAATTCCAAACATCGCAACACGCCAGTCAATAAAACTCACACCTGCTAACTCCTTACACAACCCACCTACACACTTCCACACACTGCACGTGTAATCACATTCCCACATAGTATGCCACACAGTCTCCCATCCACCACATCCTTCCCTTGGGCACACATCAGTTCTGGTCAGACCTCTTCTCTTCTGAACCTGTCGCACAGGCAAAATATTGTGCAAGGACATCCATACAATATCCCTTTGTCTATTAGACATCCTGTGCGTTTCCAAGCTCTTCCATGCAACCGAAACTTCATTCCCTCTCAACCCCACAATATTACATTCCACATCATTCTTACGTATTATTTTCATCACATTCTTAGCCATTCTAAAATCATTCATCAGTACACTCAGAAAATCATGCTTCCTCACAAACTTCTCAATCACTTCATACCAGACCGGACACTGGAAAGCAACAAGCACTCTAGCATCCCTCATTCTCCAACATAAGCCATATAACATCCAACCAGCAGAATAACTTTCCATATACGCTCCCTTATTTCCTTTATTCAGCAAAATAACAACAGTTTTGATATACTGAAGCCCCAGAAAAATCTCAGTGTTTGGAAAGGCCATGCCACCATGGTGACACGCCTTGAAAAGACTTTCTCTCTTAAGTTTCTCTATGTTACTGCTCCAGAAAAAAGTAAAAACTAACTTTTCCACTCTTTTTATTTTCCTACATGATGGTGGAAAAACTGTTGCAATAAAAAGCAAAATCGGAAGAATCACTGCTTTTATGACCAAAATCTTACCACTCAAGGTCAAGTCTCTCAGTCGCCAAAAATGTAACTTACGCTCTATGCACAAAACACACTCCTCCCAGCTCTCCTTACCTTCCAAGTCCTTATTAAATAATACTCCCAGCACTTTGATAGCACCCTCCTCACACTTTACCCCCTCCATTTTAACCCTGTCATCCCCAAAACATTTAAAACTACATTTATTCCAATTCACTCTAAAGCCAGATGCACCACAGAAAAACTCCAGAAGCAACTTAACCCTACTCATAGACGCAACACTTTCATTCACAGCCACAACATCATCCATATATCCAAGAACTTTCACATGCTTCCCACCACTCCCAGGTACCAACAAACCTCGCATCATTTTATCACGTCTCACCAAGCACACCAGAGGTTCAATCACACATACAAACAAGACAGGGGACATGGGACACCCCTGCCTCACACCAGACTTAATATTCACTTTCTCACTCAACCACCCATTAACAAGAAACTCACTTGACACACAATCATACAAAGACATTATCCCATTCACAAATTTTTGAGGAAATCCCATTCTCTCCAGAACTTTAAACAAAAACACATGCGAGACCCTATCAAACGCTTTCTCAAAATCAATTGACAGAACCATACACTTCCGTTTCCTTCCCATGCAGTCTCCAATCAAATCCCTTAATAACAATAAGTTATCACTCATACTTCTTCCAGGCACAGCACACACTTGATCCTCATCCACAACACCACCAATCACCTCATGCATACGATTCGCCAACAATTTGCTATAGATTTTGTAATCTGCGTTCAGCAATGTTATAGGTCTCCAATTCTCTAAACACTTTCTCTCACCTTTCTTATGCACAAGCACAACCACCCCCTCTTTCATTGATTCACACAACTTACCACTCTCCCACATATACTTACATATCTCAGTCACATCAGCTCCCAGAATATCCCACGCCTTCACATAGAATTCTACCGGCAATCTGTCTTTACCTGGAGTCTTATTCTTTTTAGCACTCTTCATCACATTTTCTACTTCTTCCATAATTACGTCCTCATTCAAAATATCACATTCTCCACTATCCAACTTGTCCTCTAACCCAGGGGTCCCCAACCGCCGGTCCGCGGCCCAGCACCGGGCCGCTGCAGTGCCCTTGCCGGTCCGCGGACACAAGGGGAGCCAGGGGCGGTCAGTGGCGTAGCGGGGGCTGGGGCGGCGCGCAGCAGTTCTTAGCGGCGGCCAGGGAGCGAACCAAGCAGCTCCGCTGCCTGCAAGAGGGAATAGCAGGAGCGGAGCTGCAAGGACCCGTCCAGCTTCCTGCCCGCCGCCCGCGCTTCCTGTCTCTGACTGACACAGAGAGGAGCGCGCCGCTGCTGTGTCAGAGCGAGGAAGCGCGGGCGATGCTGCGACAGGTGAGAGGAGAGAGGTGGTGTGTGTATGTATGTATAATGTGTGTGTGTGTACATGTATGTCTGTGTGTGTGTGTGTGTGTGTGTGTGTGTGTTGGTCTGTGTTTGTGTAGCCTGGCCCTGGAGGAGATGGGGACATGAGGAGAAGGCCATGAGGGGAGTGATGGAGAGAAGGGAGTGATGGGGTGAAGGCAATGATGGGGAGAGGGGAGTGATGGGGTGAAGGCAATGATGGGGAGACAGCAGTGATGGGGTGAAGGCAATGATGGGGAGAGGGGAGTGATGGGGTGAAGGCAATGATGGGGAGAGGGGAGTGATGGGGTGAAGGCAATGATGGGGAGACAGCAGTGATGGGGTGAAGGCAATGATGGGGAGACAGCAGTGATGGGGTGAAGGCAATGATGGGGAGAGGGGAGTGATGGGGTGAAGGCAATGATGGGGAGAGGGGAGTGATGGGGTGAAGGCAATGATGGAGAGACAGCAGTGATGGGGTGAAGGCAATGATGGGGAGAAGGGAGTGATGGGGTGAAGACAATGATGGGGAGAAGGGGGTGATGGAGCACTTATTCAAAACCTATGGTGAGTTGAGTCACATTATAAATGTTATTTAATTATAAGTATGCACTGCTACACTACAACCGCGTCCATAGCCCCGCCCCCTTATGACCAAAGCCCCGCCCCTGCCACACCTCCATCCCCGCCCTGCCGGGCCATGGAAGAATGGTCTTGCTTGAAACTGGTCCCTGGTGCAAAAAAGGTTGGGGACCACTGCTCTAACCCATTCGGCACTTCTGAAACAAGACCAGAATCAATCCATTTTTTATCATATAACTTGCTATAGAACCTATTCACCTCCTTTATCACATTGTCACCTGACACACACAAACCATTCCTATCCAGGATTTTATCCATATCAGCCTTTCTCCCATTCATTTTCTTAAAAAAGAACCTCGTGCACTTTTCATCTTTCTCAAGATGTTCTATTTTGGTGCGATAGATGATTTCTTTCCCTTTTTCATCCATAACACTATTTAATTCACTCTTTGTCTCAGCCAGCAGATCAGACACATCCATGCCACTTTCTCCACACTTCCTTAACCAGTCTAAGCGCCTGTTTAAATCATTAAATCTACTCCGACAAATAGCAGCTTTTTTATAGCCCCATTTTTTGAAGAATTTTTTGCAACACACCTTAACCCAGTCCCACCATTCCAGTACACACGCAAAATCCCTCTTACATACTCTCCACTCTTTATACTTTATTTTTAATTCATTCATCACATCCTAATCTTCTAACAATCTTACATTCAGCTTCCAAACCCCACCCCCATACACACGGTCATCAATCGCACTAAACACACCTCAAACACTCATGATCAGAAAAAGGTACAGCATTTTGTTCAAAATTCATACACAACATATTTTTGGAAAACAACATTTTATCTATCCTGGATGCAATACCACCCCTATCAGCATGGTACGTTGGCGGTGGTGGGATGCCAAATTTCAGAGCAGCAGCATCTAGAGGGGAAAAATCAGAAGTAAGATTGGATAACTTTTTACCAGTTATGTCACAATTCCCTTCTGTGGTGCAATTAAAGTCTCTAACTAAAACTGTAGGCATTTTGCCCGGAAGAAACAAACTTAATTTTTCCAAAAGAGCCAGACGCTCCTTTTTCCTGTCGTGTCCTGATGGACAGTACACATTAATAATTCTAGCCCGCCACCCCCTATAGCTAACATGTGCAATTATACATCTACCCACCTCTACCACCGTGTAGCTATCTAAACTAATCTCCCTGTTACCCATTAATATCCCTACACCATCATTCCTATTAACACATGAGCCAGACCATACATGCTGTCCGTAAGGCCAGTCCTTATCGCTTGGAGCGTCCACAATCCCACATTCCTGAAGACAAAAGATGTGAGCATTCATCTGTTTAATATAATCTAGAACGATTGCCCTCCTGAATTTGGATCTAATTTGCCTGACATTCAGGGACGCAATGCCCCAACCAGCTTGGGGAGCCATAACATGACTGTGTTATTTACATGACGACAAACACGCCACTTCCTCTTCAGCCGTTTTCGTCTTCCATCTGGAACTGCAACTCCTTGAATCTGTTTACGTCCGCGGGAATGCCTAAAAAAGCATTGGTGTCAGGAGAGAAGACATTCTGAGGGTAACTACGTTCACTCACCGGACTTAAACCAACTTCACCGGGGTCTGCCCAATCCGTTCTGGGCTTCTTACAGGAAGTTCCAGGCTCCTCATCCTCAGAGGGGACCTCGCAAGAGTGAAGTCACCTTGATCTCCATAACTGGCCAACTCCTCCTCAGTAGCAAACCAAGATACACTGGGGGTATTGCCAAGAGTACTCTCCAACTCTCCCTCCCCACAGACATCAGACTGATGAGGGAGCTCACATTCAACATCAGCAACTTCCAAAACAGCAACCTCTGGGCTGGGAGACTCCGTTTGGTGCAGGGCCTCCTCATGTGCATCCATGATTTCAGGTTCCTCAATAAGTTCCGGGTCTAAAACCTGTGAAATGTCAACAACAGCAGCAGGGGGCGCAGCTGCCCCACCTGAGACATCAGCGTAAGACCTAGGACTGATCCTGGCCTTACAGTCCCGATACTTATGGCCCTCCTCACCACAAGCATTACACATAACAGGATTTGTGCAGTCTTTTGCCATATGGCCAGAAGCATTGCAATTCCTACAAGTTGGCATCTCCTTGCAACTATCCTGGGTATGCCCGAAATTTTTACACCTCCTGCAATACATCGGGGCATCTGGAAAGAACAAAAAAACAGTATTTTTCCCAATTGAAAAATTAAGAGGGGGGTAATGGACGCCTCCCGGGCCTTGGGGATCCATCCCAAATCTCACAACAAATTTGTACTTCCCAGTCCAGAGCCCTTCTCCATTCAGGACCCTGTGGGAGTACTGAACATACATGCAATGTCTTTTCAAAAATAAAGCAATGTCCTCCAGGGAAACAAAAGGGTTGTGCATGAAAACTACAAGTGGGATATCTCCCTTAGAGTACAGCACAGTAAAGGTAAGACCTTCCAGCAAAGGATTTGCCACTCCATTTTTCAGGGCAGTAAACAAATTCTGGCAAGCCGCCATAAGAAGATAGCACCAGTACATACCTGCCTTCTCTCCTAAACTCCTGCAGGCATATTATATCGGACTTCCGAATCTTCAGGATGTCATAAAACACCATGTTGACCAAATATCCCAGGGAAAAATGCAACTTCTTATCTTCAGCGATGTCAATCCTGAATCCATGTTTGACCCGGCTATCACCGGTCCCAGAGAATTGAAGTCGGACTCCCATCGTCCACAACTCCAAGGATTTCCTCCCCGAAACCTCCTGGCTATCTCCCAAAAGCAGCGACCGGCTTAAGCCACCGAAGTGGCGATGCCGGAAGGCCAAGAGACAACACTCAAGGTATTCAGGACACTCTGCACCTCATCAGTGCAAAGTGGGAGAAGATCTGGTTTGGCTGTGAGAGAGGCGTCTGACCGATATCCAAGAAGTATCATTTCTCCTTGCGGAGAATGACATGCTAAGCATGTCGAGGTGAGGAGACTTAAAGCCGCAATGCTCCTCTGGGAAATATGCTAATTATGCAAATTGTCTCTTCAGAGAGGAAGAGGACTAGAACTCTAGTGCCACCTATTGGAGGTAGCAATCCTAAAAGTCAATGTTGACCCTTTAACGAGCATAGTTACATGACTTAGGATAAAAGCCAAGCCAGAATCTCCATTTGCATGCAGAAGATTACATTGGCCATACAGTAGAAGTGTTTTTAAAAGACATCCCCAGTTCAACAGAAATATCTACATGCCAAAATGTCACATGTAAAAACAACAAAGAACGATGCAATATCTTTTGGCCAATCAACACTAATGATGTAAAACATGGTTTTGAGTGTGCTATGCAAATTTCATCTAAGGTCATTAATAAACCATGTAGACCCAACGTACTACGATTGTCTACAAACCAGGACCACATCTTATAATAGAGCCACGTGTTGGTTTACCGAGAAAGCGACGGATCTCTGAATTCCCCACTCAAGTGACCATATCAGATATTCGTTATACATTAGGAGCCATTATAATGCATGTTCAAGGAAACCACTACATTTCATATTGTAGAAGAAAGGACAGTTGTTGGGAAGTTTACGACGACATGAGCTACTCTGTAAAAACGGGAGACCCAAATAAACTATGTGGAAATGCAGAAGTTGTAATATAGGTTAAAATGTAGCTTTTCCTGTTTACAGGTATAACAAATGAGTAAAGACAATCGCTCTTTAACCCCTTCACTACCAAGGGTGGTTTGCACGTTAATTCCCGGCCCAATTTTTACAATTTTGACCACTGTCCCTTTATGAGGTCATAACTCTGCAACGCTTCCATGGATCCCGGTGATTCTGACACTGTTTTCTCGTGACATATTGTACTTCATGTTAGTGGTAAAATTTCACTCATATAACTTGCGTTTATTTGTGAAAAAAATGGAAATTTGGTGAAAATTTTGAAAATTTCGCAATTTTCCACCTTTGAATTTTTATGCCCTTAAATCACAGAGATACGGCACACAAAAAACCTAATAAGTAACATTTCCCACATATTTACTTTACATCAGCACAATTTTGGAACCAAAATTTTTTTTTGTTAGGCAGTTATAAGGGTTAAAAGTTGACCAGCGATTTCTCATTTTTACAACACCATTTTATTTTTAGGGACCACATCACATTTGAAGCCACTTTGAGGGGTCTATATGATAGAAAATACCCAAAAGTGACCCCATTCTAAAAACTGCACCCCTTAAGGTGCTCAAAACCACATTCAAGGAGTTTATTAACCCTTCAAGTGCTTCACAGGAATTTTTTGAATATTTAAAAAAAAATGAACATTTAACTTTTTTTCACAAAAAAAATACTTCAGGTTCAATTTTTTTTTATTTTACCAAGGGTAACAGGAGAAATTGGACTGCAAAAATTATTGTGCAATTTGTCCTGAGTACGCTGATACCTGATATGTGGGGGGGAACCACTGTTTCGGCGCATGGCAGAGCTCGGAAGGGAAGGAGTGCCGTTTGACTTTTACAATGCAAAATTGGCTGGAATTCAGATCGGACGCCATGTCACGTTTGGAGAGCCCCTGATGTACCTAAACAGTGGAAACTCCCCACAAGTGACCCCATTTTGGAAACTAGACCCCCCAAGGAACTTATCTAGATATGTTGTGAGAACTTTGAACCCACAAGAGCTTCACAGAAGTTTATAACGTACAGCGGTACAATTAAAAAATCATATTTTTTCCACAAAAATGATCTTTTCACCCCCAATTTTTATTTTTCCAAGGGTAACAGGACCCTAAAAGTTATTGTGAAATTTGTCCTGAGTACGCTGATACCCCATATGTGGGGGCAGACCACTATTTGGGCGCATGGCAGAGCTCGGAAGGGAAGCAGCGCCATTTGACGATTTTGGCTGGAATTGACATAGGACACCATGCCGCATTTGGAAAGCCCCTGATGTACCAAAACTGGTCCGTGACCGCCCCTGACACATTGTGCCGGGTGTCAGCTATGATAATTAGCTGACACCCGGCCGTGATAAGCAGCGCTCACCACATGGGCGCCGCTTATCGCTATGACGTAATATTCCGTCCATGGTAATTAGGGCCCAGGGCACATGGACGGAATATTACGTCCAATGAAGGAAAGGGGTTAAAGAGTAGCTAAACTTTTAAGCGAGTTTACCTCTATTGTCTCCTCGGGCCTTGTTGTTATGACTTTACTTAGTCCCGCAGCAGTACGGCGCTCCTGGCCGCCCCAATGTCCACCAGATATTTCCTCTTGCTGGTGACTACATATGGAGTCACCCAAGATTGCACCAGAACTGATCAGAGCCTTCCTTTCCTTACTGCTAATCGGATTTCACAGGAAAGGAAGCCTCTGATTGGGGCTGATGCCATCTTGGGTGACTACTCATGTAGACACTTGCCAGAGAAAATATTGGGTGGCTGTCAGGGAGACAGAGCGAGTGTGAATGGCAAGAACCATGGCTGATACCACAGTGTAGGAACACAAAACTGGCAGGGCTAAGGTAAGTTAGAATGAGGGCGGGGAAGCCAATTGATTTAAGCAGGTTTGAAAGTTTAGCTTGTAAAGCTGAGGCTGGGGGTCAGGGGGGTTTCATTCAGCTCCTCTGTCAAAAATAAGAGGCTGAATACAACAAAACAAAGACTTTTGCTTCCCCGATAACTTGAATAAGGATACAAGCCTTCTGAACTGCTCGTACTAGAAATGTTAAGGCTGCTTTAAAATAGGGGGGTAAACAAAAGGCCAGCATGTAGGAAGAAAAAAGTGCTAATATTTTGAGCACTAGCAGTTCAGTAAGTTACTGTCCCCGCTCCAGCAATCAGGGAAGCAAACTATGATATTTGGTTCTGTCCAGCCTCTCCTTTGGACAGAGAAGCTGAATATAACTATACGATGTCCTTGTGAACTCAGCCTGCGCTAAGTGCATTTACAGACCATTTTCATATACCCTAACCGAAACCAAACTAGATTTCAAAATTAGCTAAAGGTCAAAAGCAATAAGTAAAAAAAAAAAAAAAAAAAAAAAGGAGGACTATCGGTTAATTCTCAAAGAGTAACTAAACTTTTCTATTTCATAAGTGGGCAGGGAGGGGGCATATATATTTACTTCTATATAGATGCAGGGTCTACAGATTCTGTAAGTGCCCCCAAGTTACCCCGCCAACCAACCACCGGATTTTATTTCTTCAGCCGACTGGCTTAATCAGCCTGACTGACAAAAGGGGAGAAAAGGGGAGAGCAATGTGACCGTGGTCCTAAGTGGCTGGTTGCTGTTAGAGCTAGCCGTGCCCGTGATATCATGCAGATCATGGAAGAAAAGGAAATCTAGTGGACAGCTGTGGCAATTGTAAGGGGACATTTGAAGGCACTTACAAGAGTCTTTAGACTCTGCATATAAATACAGTACAGGTTAGTATGCAAATCTCAGTGGCTTTCACTGCCACACTGTACCAACCAAGAAGAAACCAAAAAAAAATGTAAATTTGCATGGATTTCTACAGACATGTAATACAAGTAACAACCCTCACATACCCCCACCTTAAGCAATAATGCCCCCAAAGTCAGTAATGTTGCCTTCGTTTTGCTCTCCTGTGTGTCCCGAGTCCCACTCCTCACCACCTGCCGCACAGCAATATCACTTACATGGCAGCAGGAGCGAGTGGCTCCATGGAGCTCATCATCCCGCTCACCTACAGGAGGGCTGCTGCTGTATGAACTGATCCGACATCTGCAGTCTGGGTCAGGACGCTTAGGAGGCAGTGACACACCGCAGCGCTTGCCAAGCTCCTCACAGGCTGAGCACAGCTACAGCCTCTACTAGGAGCTAAGCCCGCCTCCGAGGAGCGCTCTGACCGCCACACACTTCTTTCTATCCAAAGACAGTTCCTCCATTCCTAAGTAGGGTTTTTGTATGAGTGGAGAAAAACTATAAGGGAAATGGAGATAAATTTATTCAAACATGTTTAATCTCATAGAATACCAATAATAATTTACAATAAATATTCAGGAAAGCTGTAGGCTGCATCTAAAGAATAGAAGGACTGGAAATTCCCATTAGTGCAAAGTAACTCAAACAAAGGAAAGAAGAAGAAGAACAGGAACAGGTGTTGGGCTGTTAGTGTTCTTCTTTCTTTTGTTTGAGTTACTTTGCACTCATGGGAATTTCCAGTCCTTCTATTCTTTAGATACAGCCTACAGCTTTCCTGCATATTTATTGTAAACTAACTGAAGAGCCCGGCACTGCCCGGGCATAGTAACTAACTGTGGTAAGTTATAGAAAATTATAATTATCCTCCATCCCATAGTCCCATGCCCATATACCCATCATACATATCCTCCATCCCATAGTCGAGTGCCCATATACCCGTCACACATCCTCCATCCCATAGTCGAGTGCCCATATACCCATCATACATCCTCCATCCCATAGTCCCATGCCCATATAACCATCATACATATCCGCTATCTCATAGTCCCGTACCCATATACCCATCATACATATCCGCCATCCCATAGTCCCATGCCCATATACCCATCATACATATTTGCCATCCCATAGTCGAGTGCCCATATACCCATCATACATCCTTCATGTCATAGTCCCGTGCCCATATACCCATCATACATATCCACTATCTCATAGTCCCGTGCCCAATACGTCATACATATCCTCCATCCTATAGTCCAGTGCCCATATACCCATCATACATATCCTCCATCCCATAGTCCAGTGCCCATATACCCATCATACATATCCTCCATCCCATAGTCCAGTGCCCATATAACCATCATACATATCTGCCATCCCATAGTCCCATGCCCATATAACCATCATACATATCCTCCATCCCATAGTCCAGTGCCCATATACCCATCACACATATCCTCCATCCCATAGTCCAGTGCCCATATACCCATCATACATATCCTCCATCCCATAGTCCAGTGCCCATATACCCATCATACATATCCTCCATCCCATAGTCCACTGCCCATATACCCATCATACATATCCTCCATCCCATAGACCAGTGCCCATATACCCATCATACATATCCTCCATCCCATAGTCCAGTGCCCATATAACCATCATACATATCTGCCATCCCATAGTCCCATGCCCATATAACCATCATACATATCCTCCATCCCATAGTCCAGTGCCCATATACCCATCACACATATCCTCCATCCCATAGTCCACTGCCCATATACCCATCATACATATCCTCCATCCCATAGACCAGTGCCCATATACCCATCATACATATCCTCCATCCCATAGTCCAGTGCCCATATAACCATCATACATATCTGCCATCCCATAGTCCCATGCCCATATAACCATCATACATATCTGCCATCCCATAGTCCCATGCCCATATACCCATCACACACATCCTCCATCCCATAGTCCACTGCCCATATACCCATCATACATATCCTCCATCCCATAGTCCAGTGCCCATATACCCATCACACATATCCTCCATCCCATAGTCCAGTGCCCATATACCCATCACACATATCCTCCATCCCATAGTCCACTGCCCATATAACCATCATACATATCCTCCATCCCATAGTCCAGTGCCCATATACCCATCACACATATCCTCCATCCCATAGTCCAGTGCCCATATACCCATCACACATATCCTCCATCCCATAGTCCAGTGCCCATATACCCATCATACATATCCTCCATCCCATAGTCCAGTGCCCATATACCCATCACACATATCCTCCATCCCATAGTCCACTGCCCATATACCCATCATACATATCTGCCATCCCATAGTCCGGTGCTTGTAAATTATTATTGGTATACTATGAGATTTTGAATAAATTTATATCTAGTCACATTAGTAATTTTCTTTGTTTTTTTGTATAAGTCAAACACCGATAACTCTGGAACTCCGTCTAGATGTTAAAACGTACGTGTTCTATTTATATTACAGGGATTTGCAGTCGTAAACTTTCAGGTTTTCACTGTTATATATCTATTTCTGTAAAGTATTACTTTTACTTGTGTTTTTCACTGTACTAATAAGATTTATTTTTTTGATAATTAAATTGATTAAAAATGAGACCACATCAGGAGTTTTTGTTTAGTCTATGTACAGGCTTTTTTAACCCCTTGACGACCGCCCATTGACTTTTGCCGACGGGGCTAGCCGGGCCTTATTCATCCGCCATAGAGTTTTCACATCGGGCGGGGAATGGCAGCCCCAGCTAGCCCCGTCGGCAATCGCGGGATCCCAGCTGTCCTACCGTCAGCTGGGATCCCAACCCCCAAAAATTAAATATTTTAATATTTATTCCACACGGTAAACGCCATAAAAAATAAAAAAAAGCCATAATTTCTATTTTTTTCACTGTTTGAGCCACAAAAAAGGCACAAAACGCGATAAAAAAATCGGATATACCCCAAAATGGTCCGAATAAAAACTACAACTCTTCCCGCAAAAAATGAGGCATCCCACAGCTCCGTAGTCAGACAAATAAAAGATCTACGGGGCTGCGCATGCGGCGAGACCAAATCCTCTCATTATTTAAAAAAAAAACGTTTTACTTTATAAAAGTAGTAAAAAAAAAAAAAAAGAAATTACATAAATTTGGTATCGGTGTGTCCGACCTGACACGGAGAATAAAGTAATTCTGTTATTTTTACCGCACGGGAAATTAACTAAAAATAAAACTCAAAAAACATTAGTGTAATTAATTGTTTTTTAAATTCTCCCTCTCCTAAAAAATAAATAAAAGTTATACAAAACATTATATGCACTCCAAAGTGGTGCCAAGGAAAAATACAACTTGCTACGCAAAAAACAAGCCCCCCGTACTTTGAAATTTGCCTTTTTTTTATGGATTCTGATAGATATTCGTTAGATCCGTTTGAGCTGCGGCGACTTCGGTGGCGGCCAGCTGTGGGCAGCATCAGGACTTCACTGGCGATGTGTCGCGGTGAGGAAGGGGGGGAAGTGTGCACCGATGATTGCGGAGAGGCGGGCCTGTAGGCATCACGGGGGACGGGAATGACTCACTGACCGAACTTTCAGATTGTCCCACTCACTCCCCACCTCCTCACTTCACTCTCTCTCTGTTGGTCTCCCCCAATGTTCTGTCCTTGGACGCCTCCTCTTCTCCATCTACACCTCATGACCGCTGCTGAAACGGATCTAACGAATATCTATCAGAATCCATCCAAAAAATGGCAAATTTCAAATTAGGGGGGGCTAGCTACGGGTTAGCCCCCCCTGGAAAAGATCGTAAATATCTCATTTTGTAGGGGTGATCTAACGTTAGTTTTGGTTGATCAAACCGGATCTAACAAAGATCTAACGAATGTAATCATTTTTTACCGAAATTCGCACTAAGGGGGGGCTAACCCGGGGGTGGTCTCCTTCCTGGTATCGTATTCCCTGTTCTGCTGCTCTTAAAAAAAGATTCTTCCTACCTTCCTCCGCTCCCACGACATGCAGCGTCCCCCATAGCCGACAGAAGACTTTGATGTGCCAGCCATGGTCAGCGCATGATGTCACTGCGATGCCCCCGCCCATGACGGGCACGCCAACATCAGCTATCAAACTCTGATTTGCTGTAGGCTTGTAATGCAGGTGGGTCTCTGCGCTGAAATAACCACTGGTGTCGGCGATCCACCCTCCTGCACACGTCTGATCGCACCCTCTGCGACTGCGATCGTTACGCTCGAGTGGTAGTTGTTCCACTTGTCCGATCTCTGAGGCTTCATCAAGGACACTAATGCTGGTTGGATCGTGCGCTCCAGCTACCCGGCCGCTTTATACCAGCGCTTACTGTGCTCTATTGAAAAAAGCCTGTAAGAACTGTGTCTGCTCGGCAGCACTACAAGCCAGCAGCAGTGGCCGGTATCCTAGGCAACATGGATTAAACAATAAGGATGTATGACTATTTTTTTTTTTAAATTGCTAAGCTGCTATTTGCTTACGAGCATTTTGGCCGACCTGAAGAGCCTCTTTAAAAATAAAGTCGACCAACTTCTACAACAAAACTTCTTATACTCCTCTCCCACACCGCAGCTGTTTAGGCAATGTCTGCGCCGGGTCTCCCGTGAGATTATTATGCCACGTGAACCCTGCGACCGATCAACGTCCACTGCTGCGCTCTCACTTTTTCCTCTTGCCTGGGGTTTGTCTTACGGTGGTGGGAGCACAGCAGCCTAGCCAAAACCGCTTGTCATGGGTTTACCGCGATGAAGAACAACCAGAAGTCCGCAGTGTCTGATTTCTCCTACTCCTGCACCGATTAGAGGCACTTCACCGTCTTATTAAACAGTGTAAAAATTTTTTTTGGGCAGTGCAGGGGTTAATCTGCTCTGTTGAGAGCTCCTGGAGTGTTATGGCTCTCAGCTGTGCATTGTTTTCTGCTCCCATCTTCTATACCAGGGTTCCCCAACTCCAGTCGTCAGGGCCCACCAACAGGTCATGTTTTCTGGATTTCCTTTGTATTGCTCAGGTGAAGCAATTATCACCTGTGCAATACTAAGGAAATCCTGAAAACATGACCTGTTGGTGGGCCCTGACGACTGGAGTTGGGGAACCCTGTTCTATACAATCTGTGTCTTAGCTAGCACTCATTGTCAGAGATAGCTTATGCTGCATGGTTAGGGGGTTGTTGTTAGTTATTACTGGAGAAGGCATTTGGTGGATTTATCTGTGACTGTTGCTAGGTTTCGAGTGTGTGATAATTCCCTTCCTTCTCCTACTTTAGTTTTACCCCTCCTCCACTCCCAGGTGTATACCTCTGTTGATTGTGTGAGTATATTTGTATGATTGGTATTTTCCTTTATCCCTGTTCGTATTACCTTGTTAGTCTGGTTGGTGTACCACGGTACACTACTACTCCCCTCTTCCCTGGGTAGAGGAAGAGTACAGACAGGTCAGATTCAGGTGCTAAGGCAAGGTACGTGGCCCCGTCGTCTTCACCATCAGAAGTAATCCAGGTAACAGAGTGAGCGCCCCTAGTTTTAAGGACAGGGAAGGAGACCCTGGTCCTGAGACTCCTGACAACTGAGTTGTGACACCGCTGATCGGCTGCAGGGCTCACATGGTATAACAATGTCACGTGCAATCTGGCGCCAGTGCAGGAGGTGAGCATCCTTCATTGTTATCTTACAAGTGGGACTACATCATTTAAAAGAGGGGTTGTCCAGGTAGTGAAAAAGCCCTTTAACCATAATTGATGTTGAAACTATCCCTTTAATAAGTAATGTTGAGACTCTTGTGCCATTTTCATTCCTTCTGATAGATTTTCCCTTATACAGACCGGATTTCGCAAGGTTCTTATAGAAGGATAAAACTACCTATCCAATAGCTTTGTATACACAGCGCCACCGTGTGGCCACCTGACTCCATGACGCTATAGCTTTCTCTAAACGCTCTAGCGCCACCTAGCGTAAGCAACTGTTTATTGCAAGTAACCCGACACTAAAGTGACTTCGAACACAAAACCCACTAGGACAGCCTTGTAATAAATAATACTCACGGAGAAGACAAAAAGGTATAAACAAGAGACTACATAAAGGCCTAAACGGGGGCACGGGTCCTCCTTGTAAACAAAAACAATAAAGTTTTCGAGGTTCAAAATGAAGAAAAAAAAATGAAATGATAATTCAGTTGTCACGGCGACGGTCAGCTGATCCGCGCCTCACGTGACTGGAGTGTTTGCTGCTTGAGGGAATGATGAGGAGCTGACAGAGCGGAGGAGCAGGAAGCGCGTGAGGAGGACGCTGCGGGTGTCACTGCCGAGACCGCGGCCCCTGAGCATGTAAGTACTGGGGAGCGTGGTGTCAGCAGCCGGTACGGCGGCCGGAGAGGGTCAGTGTGGTGTTACTAGGGTGATATGGGCAGTACGGCGGCCGGAGAGGGTCAGTGTGGTGTTACTAGGGTAATATGGGCAGTACGGCGGCCGGAGAGGGTCAGTGTGGTGTTACTAGGGTAATATGGGCAGTACGGCGGCCGGAGAGGGTCAGTGTGGTGTTACTAGGGTAATATGGTCAGTACGGCGGCCGGAGAGGGTCAGTGTGGTGTTACTAGAGTAATATGGGAAGTACGGCGGCCGGAGAGGGTCACTGTGGTGTTACTAGGGTAATATGGGCAGTACGGCGGCCGGAGAGGGTCAGTGTGGTGTTACTAGGGTAATATGGTCAGTACGGCGGCCGGAGAGGGTCAGTGTGGTGTTACTAGGGTAATATGGTCAGTACGGCGGCCGGAGAGGGTCAGTGTGGTGTTACTAGGGTAATATGGGCAGTACGGCGGCCGGAGAGGGTCAGTGTGGTGTTACTAGGGTAATATGGGCAGTACGGCGGCCGGAGAGGGTCAGTGTGGTGTTACTAGGGTAATATGGTCAGTACGGCGGCCGGAGAGGGTCAGTGTGGTGTTACTAGGGTAATATGGGCAGTATGGCGGCCGGAGAGGGTCAGTGTGGTGTTACTAGGGTGATATGGGCAGTACGGCGGCCGGAGAGGGTCAGTGTGGTGTTACTAGGGTAATATGGGCAGTATGGCGGCCGGAGAGGGTCAGTGTGGTGTTACTAGGGTAATATTGTCAGTACGGCGGCCGGAGAGGGTCAGTGTGGTGTTACTAGGGTAATATGGGCAGTATGGCGGCCGGAGAGGGTCAGTGTGGTGTTACTAGGGTAATATGGGCAGTACGGCGGCCGGAGAGGGTCAGTGTGGTGTTACTAGGGTAATATGGGCAGTAAGACGGCCGGAGAGGGTCAGTGTGGTGTTACTAGGGTAATATGGTCAGTACGGCGGCCGGAGAGGGTCAGTGTGGTGTTACTAGGGTAATATGGTCAGTACGGCGGCCGGAGAGGGTCAGTGTGGTGTTACTAGGGTAATATGGTCAGTACGGCGGCCGGAGAGGGGCAGTGTGGTGTTACTAGGGTAATATGGGCAGTACGGCGGCCGGAGAGGGTCAGTGTGGTGTTACTAGGGTAATATGGTCAGTACGGCGGCCGGAGAGGGTCAGTGTGGTGTTACTAGGGTAATATGGGCAGTATGGCGGCCGGAGAGGGTCAGTGTGGTGTTACTAGGGTGATATGGGCAGTACGGCGGCCGGAGAGGGTCAGTGTGGTGTTACTAGAGTAATATGGGCAGTACGACGGCCGGAGAGGGTCAGTGTGGTGTTACTAGGGTAATATGGGCAGTATGGCGGCCGGAGAGGGTCAGTGTGGTGTTACTAGGGTGATATGGGCAGTACGGCGGCCGGAGAGGGTCAGTGTGGTGTTACTAGAGTAATATGGGCAGTACGACGGCCGGAGAGGGTCAGTGTGGTGTTACTAGGGTGATATGGGCAGTATGGCGGCCGGAGAGGGTCAGTGTGGTGTTACTAGGGTGATATGGGCAGTACGGCGGCCGGAGAGGGTCAGTGTGGTGTTACTAGGGTAATATGGGCAGTACGGCGGCCGGAGAGGGTCAGTGTGGTGTTACTAGGGTGATATGGTCAGTACGACGGCCGGAGAGGGTCAGTGTGGTGTTACTAGGGTGATATGGGCAGTACGGCGGCTGGAGAGGGTCAGTGTGGTGTTACTAGGGTAATATGGTCAGTACGACGGCCGGAGAGGGTCAGTGTGGTGTTACTAGGGTACTATGAGCAGTACGGCGGCCGGAGAGGGTCAGTGTGATGTTACTAGGGTAATATGGGCAGTACGGTGGCCGGAGAGGGTCAGTGTGGTGTTACTAGGGTAATATGGTCAGTACGGCGGCCGGAGAGGGTCAGTGTGGTGTTACTAGGGTAATATGGGCAGTACGACGGCCGGAGAGGGTCAGTGTGGTGTTACTAGGGTACTATGAGCAGTACGGCGGCCGGAGAGGGTCAGTGTGATGTTACTAGGGTAATATGGGCAGTACGGTGGCCGGAGAGGGTCAGTGTGGTGTTACTAGGGTAATATGGTCAGTACGGCGGCCGGAGAGGGTCAGTGTGGTGTTACTAGGGTTATATGGTCAGTATGGTGGCCGGAGAAGGTCTCTATTGTGCTTTATAACAGGGAAGGTGCAGCTCCTGTGAGAAGTGTTCCTGGGGTCTTCCTGCCGCTCCCTGATGCATTCAGCAGGTCTCGTGACCCACCCTGGATCCACCTGTCCAAGAAATAGCGTGTGTGCACATGCTGCGGTGTACGGTACCATTATAACCTATGTAAAATGAAAACCGCTGTGCAGACACTACGGAATTTTCCGCGCAGTTTTTCTGCAGTTTCAAATCCACAGCATGTCAATTCTTTGTGCGGATGCCGCTGCGGTTTGGCACCTGCTCCATGACAGGTGTCAAACCGCAGGGGAAACCCGCAGGCTAAACCACAGAAAAGCTGCAGATAAACCGCAGGTCTTTTGAGCTGCGGATTTACCTGTGGTTTTCATTAAATCCGCACGGAAAATTTTGCAGAGCAATCCGCAGCGTGTGCACACAGCCTTAGTCTTCCTCCATATTTCCTGCTGACAGGTGTGATAAGGTATAGGCTGCTGTGTGCAAACAGCGCCATGGACCTCAGCTTCCGGATGCTTCTTGGATTCAATTTTCATTTTTATCCTTTTAGTTTTTTTCTTCTCCCTGTTTAAAGAGCTAAAACTTTTTTATGTTTTTACCTTTTCCCCTTTTTTTTTTACTTTCCATCCACACCACCGTATGAGGACTTTGTTTTTTTTTTTTTTTTTTTGCAGAACAAGTTTTGGTATTAAATATGACACCATTCATTTTATCATAATTTACTGAACCGCGGGGAAAAAAAGATCCAAGTGTGGTGAAATGGTCGCATCCCCTCCCCCTCAAAGGAAAGGGGGGGGGGGACGTTTTTGACAGGGTTTTGATTTTCTGTTCCAACAGCATTTATTGTGCAGCAAAAAAAAAATCCTTGTGACTATAATTCTCCGGATCTGTACGATTACGGGGACCCCAAACAAGTATTCCTTTATTATTATTTTATTGGTTTAAAATTTTGGGGGAAAAAAAAATTTCTGTTTCCAGAGGGGTGAGAGGGTTTTTTTTTGTGTGTGTGTGTGTTATATATGATTGGAAAAATATATATTTAAATATTTTTATTATAGTATACAAAATATTTGTATATATGTATTTTAATATAATATATATTTATAATTATAAATATATTTAAATATTATGTTTTATTATAGCAAAAAAAATATTTCATAATAACTAAAGTATATAACATTTGAGTCACCCTATTTGTGCTGTCACATAACACGCTGAGCCTCCGACTCAGCACTTTTTCTGTATCGCTGGTTTGTAAGTTCCCCATATTAATTTAGTTCAAAAGTCTCTGATTGTGCAATCTCCAGAGCAGATGTGAGCAGGGCTCCTGGTAAATCGAGAATCGCTGCTCGGACGTCAGAATGTCAGCATTTTATATGGGGCTAATGGGGGGCCTGTTTTCCGCACTAATTGACATATAGTTCTGCCTATTAGGCCACGTTCACATGATCAGTATTTGTTCCACTTCTGGTTTTGATTACAATCGGAGAAGTATAAGAGAAGCACCTCGCCACTTCTGGATTTTTCACCCTCTCCTGATTTCGGCTTACAAACTGACCAAATACTGAAGGTGTGAATGTGGCCTTAGCTGGACTGAAAACAAATGACTTCCCTACCTGTATTAATTGGAGATATTCCTAGTGATATCAGTGACGTAATATAATGACCTGCTGGTGACTGGTAATGCATGCTAATAGTTGTAGTCGTACTGATATTAGGTATATTTGTAGAATTTGGGCATAAGATCGCTGTATGCACTGTTGGGTTGCAGACTTGATTGCAGCTCTCTTGTGGTTACCCCTCGTTAAAGGGGTCATCCGGGCATAGCTGGGCACGCTGGCGGTACAGTTTCTCGGCCACAGCCAGGCTTGCTCTCTGATGGTGTAGCTTCTCGGCCACTGCCGGGCTCGCTGTCTGATGGCGTAGCTTCTCGTACACAGCCCGGCTCGCTGTCTGATGGCGTAGCTTCTCGTACACAGCCCAGCTCGCTCTTTGATGGCGTAGCTTCTCGGCCACAGCCGGGCTCGCTCTCTGATGGCGTAGCTTCTCGGCCACAGCCGGGCTCGCTCTCTGATGGCGTAGCTTCTTGGCCACAGCCGGGCTCACTGTCTGATGGCGTAGCTTCTCGGCCACAGCCGGGCTCGCTCTCTGATGGCGTAGCTTCTTGGCCACAGCCGGGCTCACTGTCTGATGGCGTAGCTACTCGGCCACAGCCGGGCTCGCTGTCTGATGGGGTAGCTTCTCGGCCACAGGCGGGCTCGCTGTCTGATGGCTTAGCTTCTCGGCCACTGCCGGGCTCGCTCTCTGTTGGTGTAGCTTCTCGGCCACAGCCGGGCTCGCTGTCTGATGGTGTAGCTTCTCGGCCACAGCCGGGCTCGCTGTCTGATGGTGTAGCTTCTCGGCCACAGCCGGGCTCGCTGTCTGATGGTGTAGCTTCTCAGCCACAGCTGGGCTCGCTGTCTGATGTTCAATGCTTCAATGTTTTGAGCTTATAGATCCATTCACATTCCTTTCTTTTCAGAAGACGGATTCTATCAGCTCCCCGTCTCTGTACAGGGAGAGTATCTATGATTCTAAATTTGAGTTGCTTCTCCGTATGCCCCACTTCTACAAAGTGTTTAGACACCGGAAGGTCCAACTTCTTCTTCCTTATGGTATATCGGTGATGATTTATTCTGGTCTTAAGGTCCCATGTAGTCTCACTGATATACCATAAGGAACAAGGACACTGCAATATATAGATGACCTTTTCCAAATTACTTGTATGGTAATGCTCTATCTTGTAACTTACATTTGTTGCGGGGTGGATGAACGTGGGACCCTTTAGCATCTGTGAACAGTTCACACATGAAAGACATGGATAACAACCCTTCCTTGATGTCCTTGTTAGATAAGTTTGGGCTTGTTTTTTTAAGAGAGCCTATATCTGAATTAATCAGGCAATCCCCAATATTTCTGTTCCTTCTGTAGAAAAAGAGAGGTGGTTTTTGGAGTTCTAAGATACTAGGTAAACAATTATACAACATCTCGAAATCTTTTGTTATTATACTATTTCCACTTTTTTCCGTGAATGTTGTCACCATCGGCACCCTACCCATCTGACCTTTTGTCTTTGTTTTTTTTTATCAATAGTGACAATCTTGTTGGTTTTAATGCTTTTTGTTTTTTCAGGTAACCTCATTTCAAAGTTATTTATCAGTGTGATCAGAACATTCCTTTTCACTAACAATCCTTCGTACTCTCATAAATTCACTGAAAGGATTAAGGCTATTATACATTAATATATCATTCCCATCTGTTGGTTTAGTGAACATCATTGTTTTTAATGTTCCAGCATTTTGCTTTACCATCACATCTAAGAATTGTACTTGTTCCACTGATGAAACCAGTGTGAATTTGATGTTTGGATCCACTTCATTTAGATGTTTCTGGAAATTCTCCAACCCCTCTTGTGTTCCAGTCCACCGGAGGAAGACATCATTTATGTATGCACACCACTTCAGCACATGCCGAAAGTGGTGGGACACACAGACAGAGTCCTCCTCCATGGCACTCATGACGATATTTGTGTGTGTGGGCGCCATGTTCGTACCCATGGCGGTCCCGCGCAACTGCAAATATAAATCATTGCCAAATAAAATATAATTAAATGTCAAAGCGATGTATAGAAGGACAGTAATGAATTGTTTGCCTTCCCTAGATATGTATTTTGTTGTTAGTTTCTTCACCGCTTTCCTCCCTCTGTTATGATCAATTGAAGTGTACAGTAAGGTGACATCGAAGGAGGCCAGTATAACTCAAAATGTACATCCTTCAACTTATTCAAGAAATCTGTGGTGTCCTGTATATAGGAAATAGCTTGTTTGGCTACTGGATTTAAGATTTTATTAAAAAAAAAAAAGTCCAAATTTTACTAAAAACTGAACCTATCCCTGTCACTGTGGGTCTTCTTGGAGGATTTTTTAAAGATGTGTGTGTCTTGGGTATGGTACTGTATATAGAACCGTAGTTCTGGGGTTCTCCACTAGTAAATCGTCGTATAGATCTTGTTTTCTAATCTGTTAGATACATTTCCTTGTCCATGATGACGACAGTCCCATCCTTATCAGTCGATTTAATTACTATGTCGCCATCATGAACGAGTTCAGATAATGCTTTTGCTTCAGCCATGAAGAGATTAGGATATCTGTGTTGTCTACTATCCTTGTTTCTCAGCTCTTCTATATCACATGTGACTTCTGTTATAAAGTCCTCTATAGCTGTTGCGCTTGAAGGGGGTACAAACATTTATTTATTTTTTTTTATTTTTTAAGGACAACCAATGATAAATTAGTCACCGGTCCTTTCTTTGGTTGGAACCTTGTCACTAATCCATTCCTTCAATTTTAATTTTCTAATGAATTTTTGTAGGTCTATCTGCAATTGAAACCAACCCGTGTGGCCGGACGGACTACATGAGTACTTTAATGTGTATTTCTGAGAGTACCTTCACTACTAAGTCTGTTCCCTTGTCTCTGAGGCTGGGATTTCTTTTTCTCTGGTTTCCCTTTTTTCTTGTGTATGGTGACGTTTACCCCTCTCCTTTTCCGCCATCGGGTCCCTGAGTAGAAGTTTCCATCCCTAGAATAAACAGAATTATTAGAATATACTCCTTTCAGCTTAGTACTAGATTACCCATCGGACATAAAACCTCTTTTTTTTTATTTATTTTTTTTTTTATTTTTTTCCATGCCGCATTTCTCCACACACCATTTACCATGTTTTCTAGCAAGTATGCCATTGATATTCTCCTTTTGAATATTGAATTTTTACAAAAAACACACAAGTCAAATCGCAGCTATGAAGGTATCATTTTATTCGCCTTTCTATGACCTACATGTCCATATAGAATGCTTAGGAGGGGTGATCCTACTGATGGATTCCCATTAAGTAAATGTGCTGACCTTTGCTTTATACTCTTTACCCTTCTGTTGGTCTAGGAATCATGGCGACCACCAGACTGACAAGTGACGCATACAATGACTACAGCTCCACAGAGGTCAGTCCCAGCGAGGAGTCTTCCCCTGGGATCATCAACAGATTCGTAGTACCCCGACCAAACCAGTACGAGAGACTCGGAGAACATGGCAGCAGCAGCACCACGTAAGTTCACAGCAGTTAACTGCTTATTGTGATTTTTTTTTTTCTCCATTCCCTTAGAAATGAATGGAGAATGCACTGACAGCTGACACACCAATAACTTGGTTAGTACGGTTCAGAGAAGACACGTCTGTCAATGTTAACTGAGGGATTGGAAAGGACAAAGGCAATGGGGTTTAGGTACATCTATAATGCATGACCCAGTCTGCCCTAAAGAGCAAGATTCTCTCCTGTATACATTTGCATATGCAAATTCTCTTCAGAGAAGACGAGGACTGGAAATCTAGTGCCACCTATTTGTAAAAAAAAATAAAAAAAAATAATAATACTAAAAGCCAAACTAGAATCTCTTATTTGCAAACACATGTTTCGGGGTAGTTACCTCTCCTCAGTGCAGAGTGTGAGATCTGATTTGGCTGTATGAGAGTCCTTCAACTGGGGTCTCAGTGGTAATGTTTCTCCCTGCCTGTTGAGAGTGACATGTCAGTGTAAGGAGACTTATAGGCCATGCAATGCTCCTCTTGGCATGTTACTCCACAGGGAGAGCCATTAATCGATGTAGATTGACATAAGTATTTATCCTATTTCTTTCTTAAAAGAAAAGCACAAAAAAAATCTAAGTCCCTCTTGAAACCTGATGTGACATTTTCTATGAACCGGTGCCCAGAATGAACTTCCTATTCCAGATGAGGTCACGCTAAAGTAGCGGTATTAGGTCCCTGTCCCTCATCTTTATACCTCTTAATATATGACCGTACCCTGTTGGCTTTAGAAGCTGATCATTGACGTCACATGCAGTAATTTAGTCTGTGATCTCCATGTCCATCCAGATCCTTCTCTACAAGTGACTCTCCTTGTTTTTCTTCCCCCTAGAACATACGATGCTGGCATAATTTTTTTAGCACTCAGATGCATAACGCTTGTGCACATCAGCTTGTAATGTCTGAACTTCCTCCTTATACTATACTGTGTAGTTTGGTGTCATCTGCAAAATTAGAAACCCTATTATTCCCGTCTTCTGGACAGCAATAGAGGGACTCGAGCTCATTGACATCTATACGAGATGCACCCTGCATTTCAGCCTAAGGTCACAGTGACAGGAGGAGGAAATGGCGAGCGGCGACCATCATACCATACCTGGAAAATGGTTGTTTCATGATGATCTTCAGTGATTATAATACTGCTGAAAAGTCTAATGAAACAGAACAGGAAGAATGAGTCTAGTATTAGGCATAGTAGCCAGTGTGACAATTGCAAGTTTTCTGAAAAAAGAAAAAAAATGAAATAATAAGATATATAGTTCTAAAAAATGTTTTAAAGAAAGTTTTACTTTAATATCAAAACCTAAAATAATCCCTCCCTGACATGTATTTCACACGTCGGGTGCCAGTGTATGGAGTGAGCTCCGATCGCTGCTGTTAAACCGTTTAAATGCCACTGTCAATCACTGGTCTCCAAATTTTTTCCTGAAAAAAAAAAAAAAAAAATTATGCCATAAGAGGCAATCCAAACTTTGAATCTACCCCAGAATGATTAAAAAAAAAAAAAAGTCAGCACTGCATGCAAAAGAACAAGCCCTCACACAGCCCCATCAAAGGTTAAAAATAAAAGGTTCAAAAATCGGTGAAACCCCCCCCCCCAAAAAAAAAATAAAATAAAAAAATAAAAGTGTGTGTATATATATTGTGCCTACTGCCAACTATATATCCTGATTTTGTTGTGATCCGCATCCTTTTCTTCGGTTTTCCTACAGATGGTTCCAGACTTTTATCCATTTACTAAAAGGGAACATTGGGACCGGACTCCTCGGACTGCCATTGGCTGTGAAAAATGCCGGGATTGTGGTATGAAAAGTTATTAATTGCTCTTAAAGAACCTGGGGGTGTACATAGAAATCACAGGAACCCATAGGGAAAGTCTGGATTGCCCCCTTTCTTCTCCCCAAAAAGAAAAGTTTTTTTTGTGCGGTCACCGCATATAGACACCGTGACCTTTCAACTTTTAAAGACCGGGAGAGGGCCATAAATTAGAGACCCTAATGAAGCCCTTAAGGGGGTTCATTAGGGTCCCACACTCCGATGCCCACTTTAAGGCCTCATGGCTTTTCTACAGTGCACTCACCCTCACATTTTACTCTCTCAATACAAACCCTACAGTACTCAGTATAATGCCCCCCTCAGTTCCACCATGCACATTTTGTTGCCCTCCAGTCTCCCAATGATCAGCCCATATTTTATGTGGTCTGTGTGTACATCCGGCCTGAGCGGCAGACATCTAATTGGAGCAGGCGATATCTGATATCGATGACCTCTCCTAAGGGTGCAGTCAGAAGGCTGTATAAATCGCAACACCATGCACGGACTGGCCAGCAGCTCTCCCTACCTGAGTGTGACAGCTGCAGAGAAATGCATGTAGCAGTCAGACTCCGGTAGGGAGAGCCGCCGGCCAGTCCGTTCACTGCCGATTTATATGTCCTCTAAATATAAGTTCCCTTTAATGTCCATGGTTGCGATGCCACTTGAATTTCATTAAAGAACACTCCAGCCAGTCTGTCCGCACCCCAAAAAGGCTGATAACGGAGAAAGATAAATGACCATAAACAATCTAGCAAACAGATGACATTGCTGCTATGAGGAGCGTCCCCCTTCATCATCCCTTTTCTTTGTGTATGTTTCTTCTCCGCAGCGTGCAGATCACAGGACGCTGCTCATGTTCCAGGTCGCGCTGCGCTTAGTTATCGGCTTTTATCTGCAGATCAGCTTCTTATCTGGATGACTGGAGAGGCAGAAAGCTTTCTGTTGTTTGTGCGTCACTCGGCTTTGATGACATATGACTCCATTTTTTGTGGTTATTATTCACTCTTTCATTATCAAAAAGATCAAAAAAGATGTTATTTCTGCAGCTGTGGTTGAGCCATAAGATGATAGCACCAAGCTGGAGCCAGTGTTATGTATCAGGCCTGACATAGCTGGAAGCTACACTTAAAGGAATTGTCCACCTTTGGTCATTATTATTATTTACATATATACATTTGGGGATACGCAGTTGGGTTTCATTGCCAATTTTGCATTTTTATCTTTTACTGACTTCCTTTCAGCTGTGGTCATAAATCTGCTGAAAGGAGTCTAGAAGAAGACAGCCAAGCATTACAATCTTTCTTGTCTTTTAGTCTGCTTAGCTCACTGTTGGATTTTCAGGTGACTCATTCTGCAGCCTGCAATAGATGGTGCGACACAGAGGATATAGCATGCAAACGGTGCAAAATTTTAATTGCAGATATTTATTTTTATCCATAATTGCATGCATTTAGTAAAAAAAAAAAAAAAAAAGTAACCAGAAGGGGATCTTAGTGGTCACCTTTAAAGGGGTAGGCCACTTTATACCTAATGTGATGTAATGGTGCAGATATAGCAATTACTCATATATCTCTTGTCTCTTTGGCAAGAAAGGAGCTGCCCCTTCCCCTGTTTCGTCCAGTCTTCCGGTGTCCTCGCTCTCATTTATAAGGTGGCCGCTGGTGGTGAAGCGACATCTAACCAAAGACTCCCTCCATAGTAATCGCAGAGGGAGTCGAGTGACACGTCTGGTCACGGTCATCACCCATCGTCCATCATCCAGCTGATTGAAGACACTGGAGCGATGGCAGCCTCTTCTTGGGTCACCAGGCACAGCGCCTTATGTTTTGTAGTGGCTGTCCCTGGTATTGCAGCTTCGTTTCATTGACTTGATTGGAACAGATTCACAGCCCCCTTCTCTGCCTGTACTTTACCTTGGCTCCTCATTTCAATAGCTAAACTAGACCAATGTTTGACCATAAAATAAGAAATAACTTATCACTGGTGTCTGACTGTTGGGACCCTCAGCGATCCCAAGAGTCCATTCTGAAAGGAGCGAAGGTCGTGTCTGCACAGCGCTCTGTCTCCAATCCCCCCCCCATACGATGCATTCTCCACCTCCTCTCTGACATCTGTAGGGGTCCCAGCGTACAATATGACTTGACCTTGCTACAAATCCTGTGATTGCTGTTTGTGAGCTTGTTCAGATCCGCTTTGTCTGTATTCAGTAAGGCGTTATAACAGTATGATGTATTATTATATTTCCATTGATTTGATTGTTTTTTTTTTTCCCCCTCTTTTTTTTTTTTTTCTTGCAGTTGGGTCCCCTGAGCCTTGTTGTGATGGGAATCATTGCTGTTCATTGCATGGACCTCCTAGTAAAATGTGCAAATCACATCTGTCAGAGGTAAATACTCAGCGCGTCATGGGGTAAGTTTTATTACCTATGAAGAGCCGAAAAAGCCTCTCCTGGAATTGCCCCATTTTTGCTCTGTGCCATAGATGTCCTTATTAGTGCTCCCCTTAGTGGTTGCCTGCCACTATGTAATTTTGGGGAATTTCTTTTCTCATCCTATCTTCTTTACCCCCCAAGGAACCAGCTGCCATTTGTGGATTACGGCGATGCAGTGATGTTTGGCATGGAGTCCTCTCCGAGTCAGTGGCTGAGAACACACGCCGTATGGGGAAGGTATGGGATAAGTCATTCTGTCCTGGGGCTTCGGAATTTCAGGGAAACATGTGATATTGCACAAATAGAAAAAAATGGGCTAAAAAAGCCCTAGCCAGCTCACCAGCCACAGCCACAGCACGGAACCTTGTCTGGACCCAATGATAGTTGATAGTAGACAAAAACATAAGGGGCGTTCCAGCTGATAAAATTTCTTGCTTTATTGAAAAAATTAAAATAGTACAGCGGCTTACTCCTCAAGAGCAGATGGATGTGCTATGAGGCACTGAGACACCAGCTACGCGTTTCGACCCCACATGGGTCTTTATCACAGCTGCAAATTACTAACATAATGCAAACCTTATACTTAGTGCTGACCAATGAGAACTGCAATGTAGATCACATGAGCATTTATGGATTACATTAACTCTAATACCTATAATATCAGATATACTCACAAATACAATAAAACCCAAATATCATTTCTAGATCTAGAACTACGGGGAAATGTAGGACAGGAAATTATGTCCAATACTTACTGTAAACCCATTACGGGGAACACCATATTGCATGCCCGAAGTGGACATCCTAGGCATGTAATTAAATCTATTCCCGTCGGTGAACATATAAGGTTAAAAAGAAACTGCCCGGAGGAACAGGTGAAAAACAAAGAATTTGATGCGCTGCACAAAAAAATTGAAAAAACGAGGTTATGCAAATTGGATGTTAGTAATTTGCAGCTGTGATAAAGACCCATGTAGGGTCGAAACACGTAGCTGGTATCTCAGTGCCTCATAGCATATCCATCTGCTCTTGAGGAGTAAGCCGCTGTACTATTTTAATTTTTTCAATAAAGCAAGGAATTTTATCAGCTGGAACGCCCCTTATGTTTTTGTCTACAAACATGTGATATGCCTTAATTACAAGCAACCAGACCGGTTTTGATATATACTGATCAAATAATAATTCATAATTTTTTGTCAATACTTTTTTTCTCGTATATAAGCCGAGGCACCTAATTTTGCCGCGAAAAACTGGGAAAACTTATTGACTCGATTATAAGCGGTGTATGCATTGTCCCCTCATCCCTATCCTTGTATGCACAGCTCCTCATCCCCATCCTGGTATGCATGGTTCCTCATCCCTATCCTTGTATGTATGGCCTCCATGAGAAAAGCATTAAAAAAAAATCCTACTTACCCTCCCTTTTCGCCCTCGCTGCATCTTGTTCCGGTGCCAGCAGCGGCCGGGCAATCACGTGTCCCTCTCATTAAGGGAATGATAATTCACTTCACTCCACGCCTATGCGAGTGGAGAGAGGTGAATGTTCATAACTCCTAAGTAGTGCGCACCCGTGAGTGCCTGGCCTCTGCAGGGTACATATAATTTAACTAATTTTTATAATTTAGGGGCATGGTGGGTAAAAAAAAATCCTATATTTTTATTAATTTTATTTCTGTGATGCAATGTGTAGTAGTAATTTGTTTAAAAAAAAAAAAAAAAAAGTCAGTATTTTCCTAGACCCATAACGTATTTTTTATTCCGCTGATGGAATCTACGGCTAAGTTTTAAGTGAACATCGTGATTTGGTCTTCGCCCGACATCCTGGTAGTAAAGCAGTGTTTGTGCGCGATGTAAGACCCCTCAAGCTCGTCCGTCTGAGTCTGTCCAACCATTGGCGATTCCTAGTAGATTTTAAACTCCTCTATCTGTAGATTTTATCACTGATCTCCACGTGTCGACAGGTAATATAATTCTGGTGGTGGTGGACAGGTTCAGCAAGATGTCACATTTAATTGCACTACAGGCGTTCCCTAACACCACCTTGGTGCAAATTTCCATGAGAGATATAACATTTAGGCTGCGTTCACACGTCGCGGTTTTTCGTGTTTTCGTGGCAACTTTAACTCGCTATTTTGCCGCGAAAACGCAAAAAAACAGCATCCCATGCAATCTTATGGGATTCCGCAATGCTGTGCTAATGCTGCGGATTTTCCCGCAGCAGAATCGCATCGCGGAAAAATACGCAGCATGCTCATTATTTTGCGTAATCGCAGCAATTCCGCCCACATATGAATGCATTGTTCTGCTTACTTTCCGCATGTGGCTATGCCCACCATGCGAAAAGTAAGCAGAACATTTGCGGATGGTACCCACGGTCCGGAGGAGAGGAGACTGTCCTCCGGGCTCTGGGTACCATATCCCTGTAAAAAATAGAATTAAAATAAAAATCGGGTTATATTCACCTTCCGATGTCCCCAGGCCTCAGCGATACACGCGGCAGGTCCCGTTCCCAGTAATGCATTGCGATAATGACCTTTGCTGACTTCGCTGTCTCGCGATGCTGTAGCGGTCTCTCAAGACCGCGACGTCATCAAAGGTCATTGCTGCAATGCATCATTGGGAACGGGACCTGCCGGAGCATCGCGATGATCGGGGACGATGCGCGGGACGTCGGGAGGTGAATATAACCCGATTTTATTTTTTTATTTTTTTTTTTACATCCTATCTTTTACTACTGATGCTGCATAGGCAGCCTCAATAGTAAAAAGTTATTCACACTCGTCAAACACTATGTTTGACGAGTGTGACCAACCTGTCAATCAGTTCTCCAAGCGATGCTATAGATGGCTTGGAAAACGTTAGCATTCTACAAGCTAATTACGCTTGCAAATCGCTAGTTTTTCCGCGGGAAAATCGCGGGAATTTAAAATGCGATTTTCCCGCAGAATGGAATTCCCGCCGTAACTTCTGCGGGAGTTCCACTACATGTGAACTTAGCCTTACATGGGATTCCTACCAACATTGTTTCTGATCAGGAAATACAATTTATTTCCAAATTTTGAAAAGCATTTTGCTCTCGTTTGGGGATCATCTGTCGTTTTCTTCAGCATTTCATCCACAGTCTAATGGGCAAACTGAACGCATTAAAGCAAATTTGTCACCAGTTGTGGCTGATATAAGGTGAAACCATCGCCTTTCAGGTCTTATATGCAGCATTCTATAATGCTGTATATCGACCCCCAACCCGACCTGTAAGCGGAGAAAAAACTTTTATTATACTCACCTGCGGGGTGGTCCAGTCCGGGGGGTGTTAATCTTCTTGTTCCGGCGCCTCCCATCTTCTTACAATCGCCCTCCTGCTTGCTTCATGTGGGTGACGCGACCCTGCATCATCCACACAGTCTCTTCGGCATCGCACTCCTGCGCAGACGTACTTCTCTGTTTCTCTGGAAACATGTAAGAAAAAAATGGACAAGAGTTATGAATTGTTACTTGATCAGTATATATTAAAACGGGTCTGGTTGCTTGTAATTAAGGCATATCTGTTCAGCTGAGAGCTCCAGGAGGCTTTTCTGCTTTGATGTATATTATATATACTCTCCGCCGGTATTCAGGCATTGCCCCGTCACACACAGCGAGATCGCTGATTTTGTGACGCCACAGCGATCTCGCCAGCGAGATCGCTGTGTGTGACGGGGATCAGCGACCGGCCCCCCTGCCGGGTATCGCTGATCGTGCTCAATTGACCTGGGCCGTTTTTCGATCGCTGGTCTCCCGCTGCCCAGCATGCATCGCTGCATGTGGCAGCGAGAGACCAGCGATCAGCGACGCTGGTTTCTAATGTAAACATCGGGTATCCAGGAGCCGCGCGGCTCTTAGATACCCGATGTTTACCTTGGAAACCAGCGTGTACGCCAGTTTCCAAGGTAAACAGCGGGTATCCAAGAGCTGCGGCTCCTGGATACCCAATGTTTACATTAGAAACCAGCATCCAGCGTCGCTGGTCCTGATCGCTGGAGGGGCTGTCTTGTGACAGCTCACCAGCGATCAGCCTAACGATGTCCCAGCAATCCCATCATGTCGGATCGTTGGTGGGATCGCTGGGACATCGTTATGTGTAACGGGGCCTTTAGTTTCATACTGCCTGGTTTGGAACCTGGAGGTGTTGGTTGTTTGGAGAGGGGTTTTGGGGTTTTTCAGGACACTGCTGCTTGGTGATTTGTCTGTGTGCATATCCTCATTCACCTCTATTTGTTTTTTCCTCCCTTTTACTCTTCCCGGTGTTCCACTCTGTTGTTTGTGATTGCATATTTGTATGATTGGTATTTTCAGTCATCCCTGTATGTCTTCCCTTGTTAGTTTGGTTTGTGTATTTAAATACACAATTACTCCACACTTCCCCGGGGGGGGGGAGGGGACAGATAAGTGCTGATTCAGGATCTCCGTAAGGCTTGTGGCCCCGGCTTCTTCACCATCAAACGTAATCTTGAGGGATATCTAGGGCACCCCTAGCATTAAGGCCCTTTTACACTTAGCGATGCACCAGCGATCCGACCAGCGATATGACCCGGTCAGGATCGCTGGTGCATCGCTAAATGATCGCTAGTGAGCTGTCACACAGGCAGACCTCACAGCGATGCAGCAGCGACACAGTGCACGATACTCACCTTTCACACACAGCGATCCTGACGTCCTCCCACCCGCCTCCACACGTCGCTCGTCTCCCACAGCAGGAAGCGCCCGACGAGAAATGGAGCCGGACATTGTCGCGCGATCAGCGATGGACAGCGGGGGAGCCGGTCGGAGGTAAGTATCACACATAGCGATATCGCTAGCGATATCGCTATAACGTCACAAAATCGGTGACGTTATAGCGATATCGCTAGCGATATCGCTATGTGTAAAACCCCCTTTAGGGATAGGTAAAGGATCCTCTTCTTGCTACTGGGCGGTGACAGTAACCCTCTACGTTTGTCACTCTATCATGGCTTGGATTTTTTCCCCCCACTTAAATAAAAATTGACCTACACATGTTCGGTATCTGTGAACTCGTAATGACCTGGAGAATAATATTGCGAGGTCAATTTTAGCATTTAGTGAAAATGCTAAAAAACAACAAAAAAAAAAACAAACTTTTTTGTGCACTCTTTTTTGCAATTTCACCGCACTTGGAATTTTTTTTCCCCTGTTTTTCAATACACTATATCGTAAAGTCAATGATGTCTTTCAAAAGTACAACTCGTCCCACAAAAAACAAGCCCTCACATGGCCATACTTACGAAAAAATATATAAGTAATGGCTCTGAGAAGAAGGGGAGCAAAAATACGAAAACTGAAAATTATGCTGCCCCCTTCAGAATAAAAGATACTGCAGCTGTGCATTTACTGTCCACAAGGGGGCGCAGTTGAATAAATCAACGCTCTTCGTTGGTGCTTTCTCCTTGTAGTCATCACTGGGATTGGTCCTTACCATTGCTAAATGTTCTTCACTCCCGGAGCTTAGAGGGTTCAAATTTGGGGATGTCAAACTCAAATACACAGAGGGCCACAATTAAAAATTTGGAACTCGAGCCGACCCTGATAAATATGAAAGAAAAAATACAAATGTGGACGTTTTTCCTTATAAAATATAACAATTTCATATGCAAACTAACTTAAAGGCGTTGTCCCACAATCAAAGTACATTTCAATTAATAGATCTTAGAATAAAATCAACACATGGCCACAAATGAGACCTGGTGGAATAATGTGACATGTTATGTAAGAGCAGTAGAAAGCACATGGCCCCAATGGCCTCATTTAAATATGTAATAGCAAAGGATAAAAAAAAGTGAATAGTGCAGATAACATATGATGCAAGCAAAAGTGCCCCCAAAACACAGTATGATTCCCCCACAGTGAATTCCCCCACACGCACAGTATGATGACCCAACTGTGATCCCAACACAACCCTCTACACAGTGTAATAGGCCCCGCCTGCAGTGTAATGGGCCCCCGCGTGGTCCTACCTGCAGTGTAATGGGCCCCGCATGGTCCTGCCTGCAGTGTAATAGGCCCCGCGTGGTCCTACCTGCAGTGTAATGGGCCCCGCATGGTCCTGCCTGCGGTGTAATGGGCCCCCGCTTGGTCCCGCCTGCAGTGTAATAGGCCCCGCGTGGTCCCGCCTGCGGTGTAATGGGCCCCCGCTTGGTCCTGCCTGCGGTGTAATGGGCCCCCGCTTGGTCCCGCCTGCAGTGTAATAGGCCCCGCGTGGTCCCGCCTGCAGTGTAATAGGCCCCGCTTGGTCCTGCCTGCGGTGTAATGGGCCCCCGCTTGGTCCTGCCTGCGGTGTAATGGGCCCCGCATGGTCCTGCCTGCGGTGTAATGGGCCCCCGCGTGGTCCTGCCTGCAGTGTAATAGGCCCCGCGTGGTCCCGCCTGCAGTGTAATGGGCCCCGCGTGGTCCCGCCTGCAGTGTAATGGGCCCCGCGTGGTCCCGCCTGCAGTGTAATGGGCCCCGCGTGGTCCCGCCTGCAGTGTAATAGGCCCCGCGTGGTCCCGCCTGCAGTGTAATGGGCCCCCGTGTGGTCCTGCCTGCAGTGTAATGGCCCCCCCCCGCGTGGTCCTGCCTGCAGTGTAATGGCCCCCCGCGTGGTCCTGCCTGCAGTGTAATGGGCCCCACATAAAAAAAAAAAAATACTCACCTCTCCTCGTTCTTCCCCTATTGCTCCGGTCTTGGCAGCGAGGGCCCTGAAGCTCTTCACGGCACAGAATGCATGAAATAGTGAGGTCACTGCGCTGATGTTATACGCAGAGGATGGATGGTGGTGGAGGGAGCGTCGGCTGATGGCTTCCTCTTCCATCGTTGCTTTGAATTGTATAGGCCAAATATATTCTGTGGGCAGAGCTTGACCTGTGTCTCCTAAATTTATGGGAAAAATCAGAATGAGAGATCCTAAAAGAAAATATAAATTTTAAATTTATTTTTTTGAAAGTATAAATTCCTTGTAAGGCCGTCCCCCAACTTTCTTGGTGTCTGCTTATTCCTGTGTATCACTCAGTCTAAATAGCTTCTGATGGACGCCTTTGACATTACGCACATTCTGAATTAAAGGGTTACAATAAATTGTAAAAAAAACAAAAACACTTTTCCCAATAAAAAGGCTTTATTATTAGACGTTAACTTGCTGATCTCTGGAATCATAGAATCATAGAATCGTAGAGTTGGAAGGGACCTCCTGGGCCATCTGGTCCAACCCCCTGCTCAAAGCAGGATTCGCTAAATCATCCCAGTCAGATGTCTGTCCAGCCTCTGTTTGAAGACTTCCATTGAAGGAGAACTCACCACTTCTTGTGGCAGCCTGTTCCACTCATTGATCACTCTGTCAAAAAGTTTTTTCTAATATCTAATCTGTGTCTCCTCCCATTCAGTTTCATCCCATTGCTTCTAGTCTTTCCTTGTGCAAATGAGAATAAAGTTGATCCTTCTACAATGTGACAGCCCTTTAGATATTTGTAGACAGCAATTAAGTCTCCTCTCAGTCTTCTCTTTTGCAAACTAAACATTCCCAAATCCTGCAACCTTTCCTCATAAGACAGGGTTTGCAGACCGGTCACCATTCTGGTCGCTCTTTTCTGAACTTGCTCCAGTTTGTTGATGTCTTTTTTAAAATGTGGTGCCCAAAACTGGACACAATATTCCAGATGAGGTCTGACCAAAGAGGAGTAGAGGGAAATAATGACTTCACGTGATCTAGACTGTATGCTTCTGTTAATACATCCTAGAAGTTTTACCGCTGGGACCCCCAGCTCTCCTGAGAAGTCCTATCAGCCCCGCACCATGCATTACAATGGGACTATCTATGGGAGTGCCGGAAATTACAGCGCACTACTCGGCCATCTATAGCAGTCCCACAGATCAGGAGTAGAGAGGAGCTTCACTCTGCATAGTCCGAATTGATCCCAGAGGATTCGGACCCCCAGCAATCAATAAGGTATCTCACGGATAGGTTATAGCGTTCAATCTTGGGGATAATCCCTTTTAAAACAATTAATTGGTTTCACCAAGGTCTCTATAATTTATGACGGCAAGTAAACTAGTATGACTCCATTAACTGACATAAAGCAGAGGTGTAGAAAATGGCGAGGAGCATGTGTAATGTATAAAATGGCAAAAACGTACGTCTAATGTATTCCTGATGTCTTTGTTTGGTAGGAGGACTGTCGGTTTCTTCCTCATCCTCACTCAGCTGGGATTTTGCTGTGTGTACTTTGTGTTCCTGGCCGATAACATAAAGCAGGTATCAGTGCAATTATTTATTCTGACTTTATTATTTTTATTATTATTATTTATTTTAATCTTTTTGCATTGAAACTTGTAGTATGCACAGGTGTCCACCAGATGGTGCCAAGATCACGTGTGTTCCTTGCGCCACCGGGTGGACGCCAGTACTCACTACAAGCTTCAATGCAGAAAGAAATATTTTTTCACAATATTTGTCAGGCAGTATTTAAGGCTAGGATCTTTTTTATTTTAATATACTGATAAGCCATCTGTGTTATTTAGATTCACCGCCACAATCTTGGAGGGAACAACCAGTAAAACAGGCCTCTATTTCCACCTGAATAATTAGGTCCCACTATATGTCAGTTACTTCCTGCTGAAAGAATTTTGGTGTAGAAATAGGAAGTGCATCTTTTACATTTTTTTTTTTTTAGTCATGGCCATTTTCTGTCCTGGATCTGTTGACTGCATTTTTTTGGCCTCTGCTTCAGTGAGATCTCACGGGGACAGAGTACAGCAGACCTCTTTTTCTTCCACCTGTGACACTTACAGTTCCCATCTTGTCTCCCTGAAGGTAGTAGAAGCCGCCAATGGCACAACCAACGACTGCAGCTCCAACGAGACTGTAATACTAAGATACAGCATGGATTCCCGGCTCTACATCCTTTCCTTCCTACCGTTCCTCATCCTCCTGGTGTTTATCCGGAACCTCCGCTACCTGTCTGGCTTCTCGCTCCTCGCTAATGTGGCCATGCTGGGGAGTGTAGTTATGATCTACCAGTATATTGGGCGGGTGAGTGCTGAGGTCATTTATTATTTATTTTTTTAACATTGCTGACTACTCTTATCGGGTAAAGAGCGACCTTATTAGTTTTAACCCCTTCCTGTCCTGTGACACAGCGTATGTGTCATGAAAGTCGGTGCCAATCTGACCCATGACGCATACCCTGTGTCATGACTTCAAAGCCCCCCTGCGGGTCGGGTGACCGGGTCAATGAAAGGTCACCTGACCCGCAGATACAGGGGGCTTTGTAATTCACCACAGGGGGCGTGGCTTCGTCCCCACATGGCTACGATCGCTCTGATTGGCTGTTAAAAGTGAAATAGCCAATCAGAGCGATAGTAATATTTCATCAATGAAAATTGATGAAATATTACAATCCTGCCATGGCCGATGCTGCAGTAGCATCGGACATGGCTGGTGACACCGATCTGACCCACCCCACAGGCGATCGCCCCCCCCCCCCCCGGCCCCGCTGCTGTCATCATCTGCCTCCCCTCACCTTCCCTCCGCTCCCCGCCAGCTTCGGATTTCCCCCCTCACCCCCCCCAGTACCTTCTGAGTCCCCCTGTTGCTCCCGTTGTCCCTCGGGTCCGGATCATGGGCGCCGCCATCTTGGAAAATGTCTGGCGCATGCGCAGTGCGCCCGCCCGACTCTGCCGGCTGCAGATTCCATTCTTTCATTTTGATGACTCTCACAGTGATCAAAATGAAATAAAAAGTAAATAAACCCCCCGATTATCAACCCTATAGGTAGGCGCAACTGATAAAATAAAGAAAATATTTTTATTTTTATTTTTCCGTTAGGGTTAGAATTAGGGTTAGGGGTGGAATTAGGGTTAGGGTGCAATTAGGGTTAGGGTTGCAATTAGGGTTAGGGTTAGAGTTAGGGTTGGAATTAGGGTTAAGATTAGGGTTAGGGGTGTGTTAGGGTTAGGGTTGGGATTAGGCTTGGGCTTGTGGTTATGGTTGGAATTAGGGTTAGGGGTGTGTTGGGGTTAGGGTTATGGCTAGGGTTGGGATTAGGGTTAGAGATGTGTTGGGGTTAGAGATAGAATTGAGGGGTTTCCACTGTTTAGCCACATCAGGGGTCTCCAAACGCAACATGGTGCCACCATTGATTCCAGCCAATTTTGCGTTCAAAAAGTCAAACGGTGCTCCCGACATGTGCCCAAACAGTGGTTTACCCCCACATATGGGGTATCAGCGTACTCAGGACAAATTGCACAACAACTTTTGGGGACTAATTTCTCCTGTTACCCTTGAGAAAATAAAAGATTGGGGGCTAAAAAATTATTTTTGTGGAAAAAACATGATTTTTTCATTTTCACGTCTCTGCATTATAAACTTCTGTGAAGCACTTGAGTTCAAAGTGCTCACAACACATCTAGATAAGTTCCTAGGAAGGTCTAGTTTCCAAAATGGGGTCACTTGTGGGGGATTTCCACTGTTTAGGCACATCAGGGGCTCTGCAAACGTAACAACGACCGCAGACTATTCCATCAAAGTCTGCATTTCAAAACGTCACTACTTTCATTCCAAGCCCTGACGTGTGCCCAAATAATGGTTCCCCCCCCCCCCACATATGGGGTACCAGCGTACTCAGGACAAACTGGACAACAACTTTTGGGGTCCAATTTCTCCTGTTACCCTTGTGAAAATAAAAAATTGCGAGCTAAAAAAATCATTTTTTTTGAGGGAAAAAAAATGATTTTTTATTTTCATGGCTCTGCGTTATAATCTTCTGTGAAGCACTTGGGGGTTCAAGGTGCTCACCACACATCTAGGCAAGTTCCTTATGGGGTCTAGTTTCCAAAATGAGGTCACTTTTGAGGGGTTTCCACAGTTTAGGTACATCAAGGGCTCTGCAAATGTAGCATGATGCCCGCAGACCATTCCATCAAAGTCAGCATTTCAAAATGTCACTACTGTACTTCCCTTCCGAGCCCTGACATATGCCCATACAGTGGTCATCCCCCACATATGGGGTATCCGCGTACTCAGGACAAACTGGACAACAACTTTTGGGGTCTAATTTATCCCGTTACCCTTGGGGAAAAAAATTGCGGGCTAAAAATCTTTTTTTTTTTTTTGAGGAAAACAAAATATTTTTTATTTTCACGGCTCTGCGTTATAAACTTCTGTGAAGCGCTTGGAGGTTCAAGGTGCTCACCACACATCTAGATAAGTTCCTTGGGGGGTCTAGTTTCCAAAATGGGGTCATTTGTGGGGGAGCTCCAAACTTTAGGCACACAGGGGCTCTCCAAACACGACATGGTGTCCGCTAACGATTGGAGCTAATTTTTATTTCAAAAAGTCAAATGGCGCTCCTTCCCTTCTGAGCCCTGCCGTGCGCCCAAACAGTGGTCCCCCCACATATGGGGTACCAGCGTACTCAGGACAAACTGGATAACAACTTTTGTGGTCCAATTTCTCCTGTTAGCCATGTGAAAATAAAAAATAGCGTGCTAAAAAATCATTTTTGAGGGAAAAAAATGATTATTTTCACTGCTCTACGTTATAAACTTTTGTGAAGCACTTGGGGGTTCAAAGTGCTCACTACACATCTAGATAAGTTCCTTAAGGGGTCTAGTTTCCAAAATGGTGTCACTTGTAGGGGGTTTTCACTGTTTAGGCACACAGGGGCTCTCCAAACGCGACATGGTGTCCAATAACGATTGGAGCTAATTTTTCATTCAAAAAGTTAAATGGCGCTCCTTCCCTTCCGGGCCCTGCCGTGCGCCCAAACAGTGGTTTATGACCACATATGAGGTATCGGTGTACTCAGCAGGGCTGTGGAGTCGGAGTCGTGGAGTCGGAGTTAGTTTTGGTTGGAGTCGGAGTCGGTAGAAATGTTCCGACTCCAGCTTTAAAAAAAAATGTATTAATATTTCATAATTGAACTTTCATATGAATTTTATAAATGTTACTCAAATATATATGTTCTATCAAACTATGAACAACAGTGATAAGCAGTTCTGCTGGAGATAGAGACATTTCTTACTTCTTGTGTGTCACTGTTCTCCACTGCCCTTATCTAATCTTATACTTGGTTAACCTCATGCTGCCCCAACCCCCCTACTTACAATGTATGAAACTGAAAGTGAAAATGTGTTGCAAATTCTTAGTAGTAAAGCTCCTCCTCTAGACTAGATCATACTAGGTGTTCGTCTTCCAAGCATCTCACAGCTGCCTGCTACTCAGAAGAGGAAGACTGTAAGAAGTATTATCCTTTCAACAAACTTTGCATCAGTTAACTGTGAGTACATGAGGAATAATAACAGTATTACTGACCACTATATCAGTTGTACGACCTGGCAATAATTTTGTACAATTGTTTTTAGGAAAAACAATTGTCATTTGGATTGTGAATGCAGAATTAAAAACCTGAGAATGTCAAAGAAGCATCACATTAAATCAGCTGTATTTGAACATTTCACCATCACTCAAGATAGAAAACATTATGTCTGTCAGTGTATGACAAATGATCCAGACGAAACCAAATGCTGTGAAGCCAAGATGAGTGCATATTCAGGCAAAGATAAAAATGCTCCTACCAGAGCTTCTAATCTAAAGAGACATTTACAGCGCTTTCATCCAGAAGTACTGAAAGCAGTGGATGAGAAAGACTGCATCCAAACCAATGAACCAGTGCCCAGCTCTTCCAGCCAAACAAAGGAGCAGAGAACTTTGCAGCCATCAGTTGCAAGATATTTTGTCAGTGACAAAGTTACTGTGACAATGACAGTAGATACATTTAACAAACAGATCATAGAGCTTGTTGTAAAGGATAGTGTGCCTATTTCATTATTTTCACGACCAGCTTTTATGTGTCTGAATGAGGAAATGGCCCACAAGCTTGGTGTTTCTCTGGAGAGAGAGAGTATTAGAAAATTAGTAATCGAAGAAGCTTTTAAACAAAAGGAAGAACTTAAAAAAACTCTCAAGGGACGCTTTCTGTTTCTTAAAATGGATGCCTGCACACGTCACAGAGTGAACTATTTTGCCATCAATGTCCGATTTGTTTGTGACAAAAATGAAATAGTTACCAAGACATTGGCAGTAAAGTCACCAAAGCTCATCACACCAGTGAGTTTCTCCAGGTCTTGGTGGAAAAGGTTCTGCAAGACTATGAACTTAAAAAAGAGCAAGTTCTTTCTGTCGTAACTGACAATGCTTCAAATATGATAAGTACTATTAAGCTAATGAATGAGAGTAATGATGGTGACCAGCAGCTAGAAGAACATTCTGGGTCCACAGACACAGAAATGTTTGAAATAGAGGAACACAGTATTGTAACTGAGGAGCAAACTGAAGTTGCTTCAGATGAACAGCAACATGATAGTTTAGATGATCTTGTTGAAACTGTGTCAATATGTTCTTTCATTCATCACATGCGCTGTGTTGTGCATACGCTACAGCTGGCTATAAGACAGTCTGCAAGAAGGACATGCTGCTGCACTGATTGGCAAGGTGAGAAAATTGGCTACTGTTGCCAGAACCCCTAAAGTTGACTCAATTTTGAAGAGACGTGCTGGAAAAGGGGCAGTTATTGATCAAGCCACACGATGGGGCAGTACTTACTTAATGATTCAGCGCTTGGTTGAACTGAAAACCTTTCTTGTAGACATGGCTAACCCTCAACTGACGCTAAATGAAAGTCAGTGGAATCAGGTGACTGAGCTGGAAAAATTGCTAGAGCACCCATTTACAGTGACTAAAAAATTACAAGCAGAGGACTTAACTCCAGGTATTTTCTTAAAGGAGTGGAAGAACCTGATGTTTCGCCTGTCCCAAAGAGGAGGGTTAATTGCAAGTGGCATTGCTACATCAATGAAACGGAGAGAGGAGCTACTATTACAAAATAACATTCTTTTGGCAGCTGTTTATGTAGACCCAATGCATCGGATTCTTCTAGATGATCAACAGCTAAGTAAAGGAAAAGAAGCTCTGTTTGAAATAGCAGTAAGGATGAAAGGGTTGCAGAACAGTCAGGAGGAACAAGAAGAATTTGGTCATCCTGCCACATCTTCACCCTCATCATCAACTGATGAAGAATTTAATTTCGAAAAATATTTGGATCACAAGGACCGTGCAAAGCGTTCCCGCATAGAAGAAGAGTCATCCCCATCAAGGAACACAGCCAGTACATTTCAGCAGAATTTTTCATGTGCACTAAAAGAAATTGAGAAATTTGACCGTTCATCAAAAATAACAGTGCAACAAGCGATTCCTCTGTATCCTGACATTGTCAGAGATGTTGCCCGAGTGGTTACTGCTTTGCCACCAACACAAGTTAGTGTAGAGAGGTTGTTCTCTGCTCTCAAAATAATTAGATCAGATTTGAGGGCATCCATGAAGGAGGATCTAACAGAGGCAATACTTTTTCTGAGGACAAATTTATAGATTTCTTCTTATTAACTGCATAAAAGTGTTTATTGCATATTTACTTACAGTTTAGAAAAGTTTATAAAAGTTATTTGCTATATTCTAATTGTATTCTAATAAATGTAGTTGTTGCACTAAGTGGTCTGATTACTTATATGATGGTGAGAAACTGAATAAGCACGATGTTTAATATTTTACAACAGTAAATTTGTTGTTATGAATTGGCCATTTATGAAGGAGCCGGAGTCGGAGCCTGATAAAATCCAGGAGTCTGAGTCGCAACTGTGGCTTACCGACTCCACAGCCCTGGTACTCAGGACAAATTGGCCAACAAATTTAAGGATCCATTTTATCCTGTTGCCCATGTGAAAATGAAAAAACTGAGGCTAAAAGATAATTTTTATGAAAAAAAAAAAAAAAAGTACTTTTTTTTTTTTTTTTTTTTACGGATCAATTTGTGAAGCACCTGGGGGTTCAAAGTGATCACTATGCATCTAGATAAGTTCCTTGGGGGGGTCTAGTTTCCAAAATGGGGTCACTTGTGGGGGAGCTCCAATGTTTAGGCACACAGCGACTCTCCAAACGCGACATGGCAACCGCTAAATATTCCAGCATATTTTCCATTCAAAAAGTCAAATGGCGCTCCTTCCCTTCTGAGCCCTGCGGTGCGCCCAAACAGTGGTTTATGACCACATATGAGGTATCGGTGTACTCAGGAGAAATTGCCCAACAAATTTTAGGATCCATTTTATCCTGTTGCCCATGTGAAAATGAAAAAAAATGAATGTCCATTTTTTCCTTCCACGTTGCTTTAGTTCCTGTGAAGCACCTGAAGGGTTAATAATCTAGAATGTAGTTTTGAGTAGTTTGAGGGGTGCAGTTTTTAGAATGGTGTCACTTTTGGGTATTTTCTGCCATATAGACCCTTCAAAGTGACTTCAAATGTGAGGTGGTCCCTAAAAAAAAAAAAAAATGGTTTTGTAAATTTTGTTGTAAAAGTGAGAAATCGTTGGTCAACTTTTAACCCTTATAACTTCCTAACAAAAAAAAAATTTGTTTCCAAAATTGTGCTGATGTAAAGTAGACATGTGGGAAATGTTATTTAGTAACTATTTTGTGTCACATAACTCTCTGGTTTAACAGAATAATAATTCAAAATTTGAAAATTGCGAAATTTTCACCAAATTTCTGATTTTTTTTTTCACAAATAAACGCAAAAATTATCAACCTAAATTTACCACTAACATGAAGCCCAATATGTCACGAAAAAACAAGGCTGGGTCATGAAGGGGTTAAAGACGATGACTTCTAGTTTAAAGGTTAACGTTAAAGGCTTAACTTTTACAGTAGTGGACAACTCCGTTCAACCTTCACAGAGGGATAGTGTTTGTAAAAATGATCACTTTTCCAATTTAGCTTTTCTTAAAATTTGCATTCGTTCTTGAGATGTTTGCATTTTTCTTTTGTTTTACTACTTGTTGCCTACGAGACCGACCACCACCGCTGCCTAAGGGACCGCCCCTAGCTTGTAAGCACTTGACGCTGGATGGAATTAGGAGGTAACAGCGATCCAGGCCAGCTTTTGAGCAGGGCTTACATACTCCAATAGAAAAGAAGCATGCTTGGCAAACCACCGCAGCAGTGGTCGGTCACCTAGGCAACGAGCAAAAAGCGTTGATATCTCAAGAACGGCTAAACATTCTAATAAGAAGGAAAGTGCTTGTTTGTATATCATCCATCTATTAAATTACAGGTGACCATAACATAAAAAACACAACAATGTATACAACAAAGAAAAAGTTAAAAACAAGGCTGCACACCCAGACATAAGAATGACCGTAGTCAAGAGGGAGAGATGGGGCTAAATGTTGAGTGCCAAGTACTACGAATAAATGGATAAATGTGCAAGGGTACAAAAAATAAAGAATATATAAAGAAACCACAAATTCTATGAAGTGCATATAAGGAGTTGTTCAGACTGTTATTAATAACAAAGTGCTAGTGCAAGACAGCTCCAGTAGGTGTCACTATAGATCCATGGTATTAATATATATGTAATAATTTTACTGGTACTGGGGCACAGTGAAACAATATATTAGCTATGTATTAAAGAGAGAGGAAAAGCCATGTAATGCTGTGAAGAATCAAGCGAAAATGGTGAAGTATTGGTACTTACAGGGGTAGTGTAGGACTCCCTCTCCTGGATGGCGTCCACCCCGACGCGCGTTTCAGCACGCTGCCTTCATTGGGGTGGCAAGTGTTTTTTTTTTACAATACTGTGCTGTATGTTAATTTTGGCGGCACTTTTTCAGATGAGTTCCAGACTGAATTCCCCCCCCCCCCCCAAAAAAAAAAAAATTTATTTTTTTTTATTAATCCCAAATTTTGAAAGTTGTAAAATGTTTAATCGGGGATACCATTAATTTTGCGCTCCTTGATCACTTCTAGCAGACCACTTGCAAAATTTTGCAAAAGAAACATTGAAAATAAAACCTAATTCAAGCTCGTAAGGGTTTTTCTTTCCATGTCTGTTTTGTCTGGAAGTGTTGAAGGTGTGATGAGACTTGAGTTTTTTGGGAGCAGAAAAATTTGACATGATGAAGATAATTTTTTATGTAGTTTTAAGCATTATTCTCCCAGTTGATTAACTGGGCAAATTTTGGAGAGTTTTCTAGCCCCCAAAATGCTCCAAGACTCGAGAGCCTGTAGGATTTTTACCCCATGAAAGTGAATTGGAAGGTTAGTAAAGCGTTTTACAAAGTAGGTTTTGATTGGAATCGCAGCCATTATTACTGTTCTTCTTGGACGTACAGAACATTCCTGGATAGTAACATAACCCCCCGGTCGCTCCACTCCCTTCCTACATGAATTATAAAAAATAATTATTGGCTTTGTGTAAAATCCAGAGTTTTCCGCATTTCCAGCCAGGTGAGTGATCGTCGGCTAATGAGAAGCCGCTTCCTTTTATGCTTCTGGCCTCTGGGAAAGTGTTTGGTGTTTTATGAGTCTGTTTGGTGTATTAAGAAGATGACTTTTCTCACTTTCAGGACATACCGGATCCGACGCACCTTTCCTACGCCGCCGGCTGGAGAACGTATCCACTGTTTTTTGGGACGGCCATCTTTGCCTTTGAGGGCATTGGGGTGGTAAGCTGATGGATATAATGAATGCAGCACGTATTACGGCCTCACCTCGGCCATAACCGTACAGATCAGCGGGCTGCAAGTATGGCTGTCTATATAATGGGGGCTTAGCATAAGCCTCCAGTAGCAGATAAGTGGTGATTTGATTCCCAAAACCCCCACCAGTCTGCTGCAGGACTCCCGTCAGATGATTAACCTCTCATCTCAGTAGTTTGATCCTTTTACACTTAAAGGGCTCCATTTTTCTGCCCATTGGCACCTTGTGATGTACTGTACTTATGGGGTGCCAATGGGTTACAGAGGCAAAAGGGGGCATAACAAAGGCCATAGCTGTGGTGTGACCTCATGGCGTTCCTTCCCCAAAGTATAGGGCAGGAATAAAAAGAAACTCCCTTTTTATCAAGTCTAAACATGTTAATGGGGTTTATACAAAATTGGCCCCAAAATTACCTCTTGAAACCCCTACTGCACTAGAGGCAACGTCTGTCCGTCAGTCATGTGAATGTTGCATTCACATACTCCAGCAATAAGATTCTGAGCATATGCATGTCTCTGAGGCTGCTGATTGCTAAAAGAAGACCACTCTCTACCGGGATCAGCTTAGTAGGCTGACCTGTCATGTAGCCGTCACAATTTGTCATGTGTCTAAATTGGCCATACACATTTAGACGTATACACATTGGACAGAAGTGCGTGGCCGGGGAAATTAGATGGCTGTCGGCTGAACGAGCACTCGTGTCCGAGGGAGTTAGATGGCTGTCGGCTAAATGAGCACTTGTATCCGGGAAAATTAGATGGAAGACGGCCGAACGAGCCCTCGTGTCCCGGGGAATTAGATGGCTGTCAACTAAACGAGCACTCGTGTCTGGGGGAGTTAGATGGCTGTCGGCTGAACGAGCACTCGTGGCCGCGGGAATTAGATGGCTGTCGGCCGAACGAGCACTCGTGTCCAGGGGAATTAGATGGCTGAAGGCAAACGAGCACTCGTGTTTCGGGGAATTAGATGGCTGTTGGCTAAATGAGCACTTGTGTCCGGGGAAATTAGATGACTGTCAGCCGAACAAGAACTCGTGTCCAGGGGAAATAGGTGGAAGATGGCCGAACGAGCACTCGTGTCCGGGGGGGTTAGATGGCTGTCGGCCGTACGAGCACTCGTGTCCGGGGAAATTAGATGCATGATGGCGAACGAGCACTCGTGTCCAGGGGAGTTAGATTGCTCTCGACCGAACGAGCACTCGTGTCCGAGGGAATTAGATGGAAGACGGACGAACGAGCAATAGTATGCGGGGGGAATTAGATGGAAGACGGCCGAACGAGCACTCGTGTGCGGGGGAATTAGATGGATGACGGCCGAACGAGCACTCGTCTGCGGGGGAATTAGATGGAAGATGGCCGAACAAGCAATAGTGTGCGGGGGAATTAGATAGAAGACGGTCGAACGAGCACTCGTGTCTGCGGGAATTAGATGGAAGATGGCCGAACGAGCAATAGTGTGCGGGGGAATTAGATGGAAGATGGCCGAACGAGCACTCGTGTGCCGGGGAATTTGATGGATGACGGCCGAACGAGCACTCATGTGCGGGGGAATTAGATGGAAGATGGCCGAACGAGCAATAGTGTGCGGGGGGAATTAGATGGAAGACGGCCGAACGAGCACTCGTGTGCGGGGGAATTAGATGGAAGACGGTCGAACGAGCACTCGTGTCTGCGGGAATTAGATGGAAGATGGCCGAACGAGCAATAGTGTGCGGGGGAATTAGATGGAAGACGGCCGAACGAGCACTCGTGTGCGGGGGAATTAGATGGATGACAGCCGAACGAGCACTCGTGTGCGGGGGAATTGGATGACGGCCAAACGAGCACTCGTGTGCGGGGGAATTAGATGGAAGACCGCCGAACTAGCGCTCGTGTCCACGGGAATTGGATGGAAGACGGCCGAATGAGCATTAGTGTCCGGAAGAGTTAGATGGATGACGGCCGAACGAGCACTCGTGTGCGGGGGAATTAGATGGAAGACCGCCGAATGAGCGCTCGTGTCCGCGGGAATTAGATGGAAGACGGCCGAATGAGCATTCGTGTCCAGCCTTCGGACCGCCACCGATTAACAACTGGTCTCGTGGATTGGTGATTAACTTTTTTCACAGGACAACCCCTTTAACTGCAGGACTTGGCCGATGAGACCTGCATCTACCATACTATCGGTCACAAAGGAGGCACGGGCACATTGCGTCCCCTCACACCACAGTTTGTGTCTGCCAAATTTATTATAATATATATATATATATATATATATATATATATAATCTGTAAATTGAGTATTGCTAATGGGAGCTCATTTTTTGCAGTTTCCAGTCCTATCTCCCTGTATTTGATAATTCCCTTTGACTGCCATGACAGGGCCGCTCCATGGGACCCCCCCATTGTAACTGCATCCAGCCATCCGCAGGTATAATACTGAAGGGCTGAAATTCCTACAATTCATGCTTTCCGGACTGACTGACACTTCTCGTGTGTTCTGCGCCCGTTCTTGTCTCAGGATTTCACAGTGAAACCTGTAGGTCGTTGGGATCGCAGCACACGGGGGATTGAATTACCGCTGCTGGCCTGAGAGAGCGGTTACACACAACATCAAAGCCGTCCTCCTCCGGGGTCGCTAATTACAGATCACTCTCTCTACGCTCTCATGTCGGGAGGTCGCTCCGCTGGAGGGTTCGCTGCCGGTGGCCACCAAATCCCCTCATTTCACCTGCGTGGCTCCATTTCTGTGAAGGTTTGCGCTGCTACTCACACAAAAGGCAAAAAGAAGCCTAATCCTATTAAGATGTCTAATTTTATAATACACAAATCTATATCTTTATTGCTCTGTCTGTAGATGAATGCATCATGAGATGAAATGTATACATCTGTGTGTGTATGCTTATGTCTCATCTCTTCTCGTATGTATATATAATGTTGTAGGTATGTGTGTGTAGATCTCATTTCATGTGTATGTATAATGTGCCTGTACACGTGTTTTATATGCGTGCACGTATATCCGTGTGTTCGCCTCTCTCGTGTATGTAAATGCATATACAGTCATGGCCAAAATTGTTGGCACCGTTGAAACTGTTCCAGAAAATGAAGTATTTCTCCCAGAAAATTATTGCAATTACACAGTTATTTCCTTTTATGTGTATTGGAACAAGACAAAAGAAAAACAGAGGGAAAAAAAGGCAAATTGGACATAATTTCATACAAAACTCCAAGAGTGGGCCAGACAAAATTGTGCGCACCTCAACTTAATATTTGGTTGCACACCCTTTGGGATAAATAACTGCAATTAATCGCTTTCTATAACCATCCACAAGCTTCTTACACCTCTCAACTAGGATTTTGGACCACTCTTCTTTTGCAAACTGCTCCAGGTCACACATATGTGAAGGCGCCTTCTCCCAACAGCAATTTTAATATCACTCCTCAGGTGATCAATGGGATTTGGATTCGTACTTATTTCAGAACCCTCCGGCACTTGGTTTCCATCCATTTTTGGAAGCTTCTTGAAGTATGTTTGTGGTCATTGTCCTGCTGGAAGACCCATGATCTAGGACAGAAACCCAGCTTATTGACACTGGGCACTACATTGTGGCTCAATCTATTGGTAGTCTTCAGATTTCATGATGTCTTGCACACAGTCAAGGCTCCCCGTGCCAGAGGCAGCAAAACAACCCCAATATATTTTTGAGCCTCCACCATATTTTACTGTAGGTACTGTGTTCTTTTCTTTATAGGCCTCATTCTTTTTTTGGAAAACAGTAGAATGTGTTAGTAAATGATAGTCCTATAGTCAGAGTATGCTAGCATCTCAAAACTATTGAAGGGGTCGTCAGACCTAAAAAAAAAAAAAAAAAATATATAGACGCAAAGGATGGGTAAATAAAATTATGTTCTTAGAGATTTTTCACCACTGTGGTGGCGGGACAGAAAGTAATGAAGTCCTTTTTTTAGTCACCTAGCCACAAAGGTCTGCGATTGGCTGCAGCAGTCAAGTGACTGTAAGGTGCTTCTTCAGCCATGGGCCTCAGTAGTCTGAGTAGTGACTGCAAAATGAGAGGTCATCACTTCCTGTCTGCCGAGGACCAACAGAATGACTTATGTTGAAGCTACTTTAATGCGGTGGGTGAGTATGGTTCGGAAGTAACGTCGTGCTTCAACGATCTTGGCCAGCTTGAAAATGACGCTTACAACATCAATAGAAAAAAGCTTCTAGGCATTGCACAAATTCTGGTGTCTAGCAGCGGTAGTCAGTGTCCATGGCGATGAGATGTAAACAAAAGAAAAGTAACTCAAGAAGGGATGAAAATATTAAAAAGCAGTAAATTGCAAAATTGCTTGTATTGACCATCTCTATCTGACAATATCCATTTTTGAAGCTGAGAATAACCCTTTAAGTGCCAGAGTTCTGTACTCCTGATGTTATATTCATGAAGCAGAGTAGTGCTCATACTGAGCCCTATTATCTACCATACCAGGAAGGATAAATTACTTTTATTTATGGGAAATATGACCATTCCTGTAACCTACATATCATAGGCCAGGCTGCCTTACTCTCTTTGAAGCTTGCTGACGGTAATTATCGTTTGGAAACGTTGACTTGCGCCTAATTCCTTAATTGTCTGGATATCGTTGTTGGCTAAACCCCATATTACAGGTAAAATAATCTCATTCTCTGCACCACGTACCCAACACCATGACCGAAATCTATTCTGTGACTGGCCGCACAACAAAGAGAAGCATTAATGGAAAGCGATAGCTAAAGTGCATGTGTATTATACATGGAGACAATGGGCAGCCTTACCAGGTGTTGGGTCCTATCAGAACGTGGGAAATGCTGCACATTTGTGGGAACCGAATTGTACCCCCTATGAATGTGTGTGTGATACCAGTTAATAATTTACTGCAGAAATTGGCATAAATTATAGCTGAAATCTACAATTGGAGATAAGTTTGGGGAGAAGTGACCGAGGCAACGGCACTGTTTCTTACTCTAGATGCGAAAAGGAGATGAATCCAGCGAGCCAGGTTTGAAGTACGTAAAAAATCTTTTTCTTTATTTCAAATGTAGATTAAAAATATTTATCCATAGCAGCATATTATGAATATAGGCAGAGATGGGAAAAATTACTGCTGTAAAGCGCACGGCAAGACTCGTTTCGGCTAAACCTTTATCATTGCCATAATATATATATGGCAATGATAAAGGTTTAGCCAAAACGCATCTTGCCGTGCGCTTTACAGCAGTAATTTTTCCCATCTCTGCCTATAGTCATAATATGCTGCTATGGATAAATATTTTTAATCTACGTTTGAAATAAAAAGATTTTTTACGTACTTCAAACCTGGCTCGCTGGATTCATCTCCTTTTCGCATCTATTGTTGGCAAGAGCTCCTGTCATTTATCCGTTGCTGAGAGCCTATACAGTTTAGCAGCTTATGGTTTGAACCAACTGGGTAAGCTGGCATTTTTTCCTTTTTTTGTTTCTTACTCTGGCGCCCCAGCTTCTTACTGTGAAACAAGATGTAATCAAGGGGCAGCGATAGAAGCAATCTGAGTGACACCAGCTCTGCTCACTCATGATTTGTGTGAAGGCGGTGATGGAGGCTGTCGCTGGTGTCATTCACTTTGCCTTTATCACTGCCCCCTTGATGACTTCTCGCTGGTGTCACTCACTCTGCCTTTATCACAGCCCCCTTGATGACTTCTTTCAAAGTAAGACTATGCAGCTGGCAGTTATGGAAGCAGAATATCAGAACCTCGGTCATTTCTCCCACAGCTTCTACTGTATCACCGCCATGGATCCAGGATGTCTTCAGAGGGAGTATTTGAAGAAACTGATAAATGAGTGCAGCGCTGTCTCATGGGACTTCCTATTCTAGGGGGGATGATAGACACTGCAGGAAAGTGAGTGCAGCCCCAGCCTCCTGATGACACTTTTTTTGAGAGTGAAAGGAAACTTCACAGAAAGTGAACTAAGGCACATGTAGGGATTAGCAGGATTCAGAGAAGTGTTGGATATTTCATAATAAAGCAAATTACAAAACTGCTTGGGGTGTAAAAATAGATACAGTGCCTTGCAAAAAAAGTATTCGGCCCCCTGGAACTTTTCAACCTTTTCCCACACATCATGCTTCAAACATAAAGATACCAAATGTAAATTTTTGAAGAATCAACAACAAGTGGAAAACAATTGTGAAGTTGAACGTAATTTATTGGTTATTTTAAATTTTTGTGAAAATTCAAAAACTGAAAAGTGGGGCGTGCAATATTATTCGGCCCCTTTACTTTCAGTGCAGCAAACTCACTCCAGAAGTTCATTGTGGATCTCTGAATGATCCAATGTTGTCCTAAATGACTAATGATGATAAATATAATCCACCTGTGTGTAATCAAGTCTCCCTATAAATGCACCTGCTCTGTGATAATCTCAGGGTTCTGTTTGATGCACAGAGAGCATCATGAAGACCAAGGAACACAACAGGCAGGTCCGTGATACTATTGTGGAGAAGTTTAAAGCCGGATTTGGATACAAAATGATTTCCAAAACTTTAAACATCCCAAGGAGCACTGTGCAAGCGATCATATTGAAATGGAAGGATTATCATACCACTGCAAATCTACCAAGACCCGGTCGTCCCTCTAAACTTTCATCTCAAACAAGGAGAAGACTGATCAGAGATGCAGCCAAGAGGCCCATGATCACTCTGGATGAACTGCAGAGATCTACATCTGAGGTGGGACAGTTTGTCCATAGGACAACAATCAGTCGTACACTGCACAAATCTGGCCTTTATGGAAGAGTGGCAAGAAGAAATCCATTTCTCAAAGATATCCATAAAAAGTGTCCTTTAAAGTTTGCAGCAAGCCACCTGGGAGACACACCAAACATGTGGAAGAAGGTGCTCTGGTCAGATGAAACTAAAATCGAAAGTTTTGGCAACAATGCCAAACGATATCTTTGGCGTAAAGGCAACACAGCTCATCACCTTGAACACACCATCCCCACTGTCAAACATGGTGGTGGCAGCATCATGGTTTGGGCCTGCTTTTCTTCAGCAGGGACAGGCTAGATGGTTAAAATTGATGGGAGGATGGATGGAGCCAAATACAGGACCATTTTTGAAGAAAATCTGATGGAGTCTGCAAAAGACCTGAGACTGGGACGGAGATTTGTCTTCCAACAAGACAATGATCCCAAACATAAAGCTAAATCTACAATGGAATGGTTCACAAATAAATGTATTCAGGTGTTAGAATGGCCAAGTCAAACTCCAGACCTGAATCCAATCAAGAATCTGTGGAAAGAGCTGAAAACTGCTGTTCACAAACGACCTCCATCAAACCTCACTGAGCTTGAGCTGTTTGCCAAGGAAGAATGGGCAAGAATTTCAGTCTCTTGATGTACAGAACTGATAGAGACATACCCCAAGTGACTTGCAGCTGTAATCGCAGCAAAAGGTGGCGCAACAAAGTATTAAGTTAAAGGGGACGAATAATATTGCACGTCCCACTTTTCAGTTTTTGTATTTCCACAAAAATTTAAAATAACCAATAAGTTTCGTTCAACTTCACAATTGTGTCCCACTTGTTGTTGATTCTTCACCAAAAATTTACATTTGGTATCTTTGTTTCAAGCGTGATATGTGGGAAAAGGTTGAAAAGTCCCAGGGGACCGAATACTTTCGCAAGGCACTGTATTAAGGACATTTTAGGTATTGAACAAAAACCACATTTCCTCTGAATTTAAGCCCTGGAAAATCAGACCTACTAAGGCCTCTTTCACACTTCAGTTTTTTGCATCAGTTCAAATCCGCCAAAAAGTCAGAGAACCGGATCCGTTCTCAACTGATGTGAACGGATGGCACAGGATCCGTTTTCAGACGGATCCTGAAGATGAGGAAATAAAGGAACTTCTGGCCGAGAGAGAGAGAGCGCGCTCCGTTTTGAAATCTTTGAGGATGGTGACGGACAGCAACTTTTGGTGGATCCTCAAAAAAAACGGATGCAACGGACAGCAATCCGTCACAATCCGCCATTAATGCAAGTCAATGGGGGAAAAAAACGGATCCTCAAAAGAAAATTGAGGATCCGTTTTTTTCAAAACCTGGCGGATTGTGACTGATTGTAAAAAACTGAAGTGTGAAAGAGGCCTTACAGTCCAGCAAGTGTCAGGACCATCTCCTAAAGAGGATTCTGCTATAGGATTGGTCCGATACCTTACAGCGGGTGTTGGTGTTGGTGCTTCGGCACACACAGTGACGTGAAGGTATTTGGAGGTGGCCTGGTGTGGTGTCACGAATGGCAGCAAAGAATCCACTTCTTTCCAAGAAAAAATCAAGGACTGACGGACATTCTGCAGGAAGTGCAAGGATGGGTCTGCTGAGGACTGGGGTAAAATTATTTTCTCTGATGAAACCCTGTTCAAACTCTTTGGTCATCCCAATAGAAAAGCATCCTGAGACCATTCATGTGTGGGAGCTTCTCATCCATGGAGGGGTCTCTCTCAATTTTGCCTATCTATGTTGCTATGAATAAAGAATTGAATCTAAATATCCTCCAAGAGCAACTTCTCCCAACTATTCAGGAGCAATGTGGTGATGAACAGTGCTTTCTCCAGCATGATGGAGGCCATGTTACAAAGCAAAAATGATATCTAATTAACTTGGTGAACAATTTTTTTCACATAATGGCCAGGTGTTCTCCAGATCTCAATCCCATTGAGAATCTGGGGACAAGCAACAAAAAGCGGGTGGACAAGCAAAAATGCATAAAGCATTGATTAGACAACTATGCGCAGTCATTAGTCAAAATTTGGCCCAGAAGCTGATATCCAGCTGCCAGGGTGAAGGACAGAAGTTTTGGAAAATAAGGGTCAACATTCGAAATATTGAGTCTTTGCATAAACTGTTTGTTAGTCAAAGTGTGAAAACTTATGAAATGTTGATATTTTTTCTTCAATCACCATGGAAAAGTGTGACAAAGCTCGAAAAACGCTGAAAATTTGTGAAAACCAGTTTTTTGTCTGTCTCTAAACTCTTGGCCACGACTGTAGGCCTGCCGATAGGGGATGTAAATTTTTAGTTTATCATCCACAGATACATTCGGCACATCTTACACCAGGAAACTTCTTCTCAAGGCCGGCTTCACACGTCCAAGAGTCTGTCCATGTACAGGTCTCAATGTCCGAACTAGTTTCAGATCTCCTGATCCAAACTCCACAGCCTCATAAATTTCTGTAGATTCCGCAGGTTCGGGTCAGGAGACGTGTGGCCTTTCTGGACCTCATGATCTGTTTTCGGACTGTGAACACTGAACATGCCAAAGTGATCTTGGACTATGGTATGAAACTTCAGTATAGGTAATTTCACCCTATTAGCACCAGCAGTAATGCCTGCTGGGTAACTAGGGAAAAGTAATAGTAGCACCTATAGTTCTGGCAAAATGCTGTGGGAACCGCCTACATATTCTGTGCATCTTACGGAACAGAAAATGATGGCACAAATCCTTTTCATGAAATAGAAAATGCCTGGCTACGTAAGAGATATGAGGTTGCCGCTTACTCTGAGGTTGACGTGCAGATGACTTCATTAATGTCAGAGTGTCCATAATTAGGGCAGGTAAATCGGCAGCCACCATGATCAGGAGGTAAGTGCAAGCCAGTATGCCATTGTAATAGATTAGATGAGTGAAAATGGGGAAGTTGATGGCCCTTCTTGAGGCATTTTGCTTTTGTCCTCACTTCTCTGCTAGTCTCCGTCAGGAGAGCCATTCCCACCACCTGGTGCAGCCATATAGGCCATTCTACATTTAGAAAATGTGCAGATGTCATAAAGATTGTTAGGCTATGTGCACACGGTGCAGATTCTTCCGCGGATTTTACTAAATCCGCAGGTCAAATGACCTGCATTCTTCCTGCGGATTTCTTCCTTTTTTTGCGGTTTTACTGCCGTTTTTGTGCGGTTTTCCACCTGCGGATTTGTAGAATGGAGCAGGTGGAAAACTGCAGCAAAACCGCACAAAAGAAGTGACATGCTGCTTTTTTTTTTCCCGCGAAAAATCCGCAGCATGTGCACAGCGGGTTTTTTTTTTTTTTTACATAGGCTATAATAGTACTGTACATCACCTGCAGTTCTGCTGCAGATCTGCAGCGGCAAATCTTCTGCGGATCCGCAGTAGAAACCGCACCATGTGCACAGACCCTAAATCCCTTCATGACCATCTGGGCAGCACGGTGGCTCAGTGGATAGCATTGCAGCCTTGCAGCGCTGGAGTCCTGGGTTTGAATCCCACCAAGGCCAACATCTGCAAGGAGTTTGTATGTTCTCCCCGTGTTTACGTGGGTTTCCTCCGGGCACTCCGGTTTCCTCTCCCACACTCCAAAGACATACTGATAGGGAATTTAGATTGTGAGCCCCATCGGGGACAGTGATAAATGTGTGCAAACTGTAAAGCGCTGCGGAATATGTTAGCGCTATATAAAAATAAAGATTATTATTATCTTTGTTTTTTTTGCGTTTTTTGGCTTTTACAAGGATGATATGTCCACCTCCTGAACTTTTGCCCTTCTGGATACCACCTTCATTCAGCCATGAAGATCTGATCTCCAGGGCAGGTTGTAGACCTCTGCTCCTTGACTGTTTAGTTTCTCACGGTAATATCAGTACTGCTGATCTCTGGATGGGACTAATAATTTTGGGTGAGATAGGTTAATGCTTAGATGATGAGAAGAGAACGTGCCACAATGAGGACTTCTCCCGAGGGTTATAGACAGGTCACCATTTCGGGCATTGCAAGCCTCAACGTATGCAGCCATTTAGTGATCTGTACAGCAATGCTAATTGCATGTTAATTATCCAGAATCCTAAAGTTGATGGGTCAATGGCCCTGGGGCAGAGAGTTGATGGCCCTTTTAACAATTACCTCAATTTTTGCTGTATGGTCAAGTATGAACGATCTTGTATAATCTGTGATAAGTCCTGATCGTCCTGGAAATTGCAAGAAGACACAGTGGTCTTCAGTAATGTCTGATATTCTGAAGAAGTCATTGCATTCTTTGACACACTGAGGTTCTGCAGCAGCTGAAGTATGTGACAGCCTCATTAATATCTATGTCGAGTGGATATTGTGTGAAGGGGAATCTAATTAAAATGTCACCAAAGGAGTCAGGTCACCACTGGTTTCCATGGTCCTGAGATCCCCCATCGAACCCTAATGGCAGAAGCAAATGTGTTTCCTCGAGCGTGAGCAAAGCCCGGGTGGAACCATAGACTTTTCTATTGAGCCCATACATAACCCCGTTAATGCCCTTTCTCAGGAACCAACTACTAAGCAGGGGCCACAACATACCAAAACTTTCCCTTTAATGTCACTAGTAATAGAAATCTCTGAACAGTGTCAAAATGAGTCTGAGCTCTCCACAGCATTGTATGTCCTTTGTCCAAGTGAGGCTCTTCAGTCAATTGTTGCATCCTAGACACGCATCATAGGGCCAATTTACCATTGTCATTGGGACCTGAGCTGTAGTACCAGAGAATGGCCACTACGTGGTGTACGGAGCTGTAGTACCAGAGAATGGCCACTACGTGGTGTATGGAGCTGTTATGTACTCTGGGTACTGCCAGAAGCAGCGGGACCTGCTAACAGGTGATCTGTGGGGTGCAGACTGTCCAATCCCACTGATCGGATAGTTCATGAACTATCCCAGGATTGGGGACAGCTCCTTTAAGTACCCAGAGAAAACCATGCAAACTTCATTCAGATGATGTCCTTGGTTGGCTCCAAACCCAGGATCCCCCCGTGCTGCAGTACTGCTAAGCATGGAGTTGCCTTACAGTTTTGTTTGCTCCTTTTTGTTTTCTCCAGGTCTTGCCCTTGGAGAACAAGATGAAAATCCCTCATCAGTTTCCGGTCGTGTTGTACGTAGGCATGGGATTCGTAACACTTCTGTACATCAGCATGGGGACACTTGGCTATTTGCGGTTTGGCTCCGTTATCCAGCCTAGCATAACACTGAATTTGCCCAATTGTTGGTAAGTTTTTTTGCCTCAATGCTACTCTGTCAAGAATTGGTCATTTTGATACCTGTATTCAGGACTTCTCCGATTTAGAAAACCCATTTCTGTGTTCCCCATTAGGTGATTATAACTTAATAGAGAGGTGAACTTATGTTCCGAATCCACATCTCTTGACCAAAGTGTAGAGCGGTTACAAAGAGCGTCTGTCCCACTGGAGGACCCAACCTGTCCTGTATTACACAGACAGCCATTGATTCACATGGACTCTGAGCAGTGCTTCATTTCACCCTGTGGTGGCGCTGTAGGAAAATTTGAACACGTACCATCGTGTTTTTCCACCGTTTACAGCTGCTTTTTGGGAGACTCTGTGATCAAACTGATTATCAAGGAACAGTTTCAATAAAATAGGCGTTGTCTAAGGCGAAGAACCCCTTTAAGGCTGGGGATAGACTTGCGAGATACTCGCACGAGTCTCGCACGTCAATACCCGGCACTTGGGACCGGAGTGTTTAGCTGTATAGAAATACATGGAGCTGAACGCTCCGATCCGAGGGCCGGCGGCAGTGCCGGGTATCGGAGTGCGAGACTAGTGAGTTTCTCGCAAGTCTGACCCCGGGCTAAGATCTGCTATTTCACATACATTCTCACATTTGCATTAACAGACTACAAACAAAACCTGCGTAGTCTAATTGAATTGTCCATTTTTCTTTCTTCTACTTAAGGCCACATTCACACGTTTGTGTGTCACAGTCCAAGCATTGATGGCCACGGGTCTCGAGTTCGTGTCTGGAGCCCTGTGGCCAGTCAGTGTATCACTGTCTGAGTGTGACACCCGGATGTGTGAATGCGACCTAAAAAGGACAAAATATGGAAGGAAGAGCGGTGGCAGGACCAAACCTCTACACAAAAGATTCACATATATGTCTTAAGATACTGCAACCTCTAAAATGCACATGGAGGATAAGAAATGAAAAAAGGATGTCTATATATCACGCTAGATGTTATGGAATATAATATGATGCATCAGTGTTTGAAAAATTAAACAAATAGCAGCATAACAAAGATCCTCCTAAATGTACCTGGAGAATTTGTATGTGGGGTAATTGGCAACCGCGCGTTTCGCTGCTAAAGCTTCATCATGAGGTAATAAAATGTAGAAAGATTTTTCTTACGTATTTCATGCAGCAAAGTATCTCCATTTTCCAAGATTTGGAGGCAAGTCTTTTTTGTCACGTTTTCAGCAATTCTTCCTTTGGTCCGTTCTTGCAATATATGCAGTACTTACTATCATATACTTCCAATCAGTGCTGGGAACAGCGAGTCATGGGTCACTTTCTGGAGGAGAAAGGAACTCCTGCAAATGTGCCAAAGTGGCCTGGCTAGAGTAGATGATGAGACCCTTTTTGTGCATGGGCCAAGGTGGCATGGCTAGAGTAGACAATGAGACCCTTTTGCGTATGCGCCAAGGTGGCGTGGCTAGAGTAGATGATCAGACCCTTTTGCGCATGCGTCAAGGTGGCATGGCTAGAGTAGAGAATCAGACCCTTTTGCGCATGCGCCAAGCTGGCGTGGCTAGAATAATCAGACCTTATTGCGCATGCGCCAAGGTGGCGTGGCTAGAGTAGATGATCAGACCTTTTTGTACATACACCAAGGTGGCGTGGCTAGAATAGATAATCGGACCATTTTGCGCATGCGCCAAGTTTGCGAGGCTAGAGTAGATGACTAGATCCTTTTTGTGCATGCGCCAAACTGGCGTGGCTAGAGTAGATGATCAGACCCTTTTGCGCATGCGCCAAGGTGGTAAGGCTAGAGTAGATGATCAGACCCTTTTACGCATGCGCCAACTTCCTAGAACGCAAGGTCACAGGTGACTTTGGGTCAATGCAATGAGGCATGAGGTGACAAGCTGGTAGTCATCCAGGAGAGCAGTGAGGGAAGGAGACAGCAGTCTTAAGATGGTGTTGGGTGGGTGTTGTGGGCGGGTAGGGCTTGTTTCACACATTCGTTTTTTGGCATCCGCATGCATCCGTCAAAGTGTAAAAAAACGGATCCGTTTCCGTTTTGCCGCAAACGGATCCGTTTTTTTTGACGGATCCGCGGTAGCCGCTAATGGAAGTCTATGGGACTAAAATCGGATCCTCCAAAAAAATGGCGGATCCGTTTTTAAGCGGAAAACGACGGATTTAAACGGATTTAAAAAAATGGAAGTATGATCCAGGCCTAAGGAGACAAAGCGGTATTATAGGCAGACGTGCGATGTAAGACTGAGAAGCTGTTGCTAGTGGAAGGTTCTGCATGTTGGGCAATGATATGTCCCGTCTTATGACTCCATTCTCTTTCCTACAGGTTATATCAGACTGTGAAGTTGCTGTACTCCTTTGGTATATTCTTCTCCTTTGCAATACAGTTTTATGTGGCTGCAGAAATTATAGTCCCTTCGGCCACTGCTCGAGTGGGTGAACGCTGGGTGCTCTTGGTCGACCTTTCTGTGAGGGCAGCTCTAGTTTGTATCACATGTAAGTGTCTTTCAATAGAAAAATATAACTTAGTTCTAATCTACTATTAATTGATTTCAGAATATAAACCCTTAGTAATATACTGCAGAAGGGCATAATTATAAATGGGGCATATGCATGTCAGAACCCTCACTAAGGACCATCCTTCATGAATCAACAAGCCCTGCCACTTGCTAACATGGTTTGCCACTCAAATGATGTAATGCCGCATGAGCAGCCCTCAAAACTTTGTGCTGTCAGACAATATATCCCTTGCACGTGGTTGACGTTTTACATGCAGCCATTCAATCTTAATGATCACAGTCAACATAATTTGGAATCTTTTTTATTTAGTATTTAGTCAAATATCTTACTTTATCCACTCATGAGCCACTTCATTTCATTCCCATTTGTCCTATATTAATCGATCACTTTTAAGAACTGCTGATATTCGTCTTGGTCAAAACAAGACTGACAGGTGACTGAGAAATCAGTTTATGGCTAAGGGGAGCAGGAAGCAGCACAGAAAGATGGTATTGTTGTTCTTTAGGAAGTTTTTATCTCGCCCCCAGTGTTGAATTCACAGCTACACTGTTCAGTACTGCTATATAATGGTATCTATGCTGCTATGATCTCTTTCTGTGCGCTACAAAGAGACAAGGGAGCAGAAATTGCTCATGTCTCTGTGTGCCATTTATGGCAGACATCATAGCTGTTAGTGTTCACCACTAGCTCAGAGACAACTGATAGAGTGGATATGTAAGTTACTCCTTAATGTCCAGAAACTTTGTTGTAAACGGTACATTATCTAAATGGGATAAGATCAGCAGTGTGGATCACAAGGATCGGTGTTGAGACCAATTCTTTATAATCTTCATGGATCCAATACTGTCATGTGGATTGTATTGAGCGTAAAGTGTCAGTCTTTGCTGATAACTTCAAACTATGTAGGACCATAAAGATGAATGAAAATGGAGCTTCATAGTACAATATTACAGAACGACCTGGATAAGATGTCTGAATGGGCAAACACTTGGCAAATGAGGTGTAATGTAGATAAATGTGATGGTCACAGCTCACCACCTCCGCACAGATCACAGAGCATGCCCACAACACTGCTCCTATAAAGGTGATCGAACGGCTCCAGTCTATTGTTTCCTATGGTCCATGTAGCTGATGTGAAGCAGATCTCTGAATGCTGTTACAGCCACTCCTGAAATCGATTAAAAAAAAAATGTACAATCAGAAACCAAAACCAAAAAAAAAAATGTATTTGTGAATTCTAAATGATAGGAGTTACTGATCTTTTCAAGGGCGAAGTATACCCAAGTTTTCCTTCCCGAATGGCCGGGCGAAGATCAGGCAATGACGTGTCTCATGACCCCACTAAATGGCACTACAGCGATGCTATTACTCTTCACGCGTCATCCAATATGGCTGTAAGAAGCCTTTAATTTTCTTTATGCTTCTCCCTTTGACTGGCGGCACTTTGGCCTTCATGGCCTGGACCAGAGGTACAAGGCAACACTTTCCTCTCATGTCACTGACCTCGCTCTTCCCGAGCTTTCCCCGACCTAAGAGCTCCAGAATTGCCATAATTTGCCTTTTGAGCTCTCAGCGTTTCATTCTAACCCTAAGAGCAGCCACGAAAGCCTCCCGTGCAGAAAGAGAGTGATATTATTTGACAGGTCAGCCCCTTTTTATTGGAGAGGAGGGGGGGAACCTATGAATTTTTTTACGCATCCTGTGCTTTGTGTGAAATGCAAGAGAATGAGCAAATTGCAGACATCTCCTATTGCCGCTGCTGTCAGACAGCCTGGTACACCCTATGTTACCTGCGTGCCTCTGGACTAGCATTTTCATTCTCTTTCTTTCTTTTTTTTTTTTTTTTTACTACTTCTGTCTTAGTAAATACTTTTCTTGAATCTCGGCTTTGTGATACTCTGTTATTCCTCCTGAAAATGTACAAATGAATAGAAAAATAGATAATATCCTTACACAATATGATTTCCAATCCAATCGGTGGTAACACATCCTGCTGGCAATATGGAAGTATCCATAAAACTGGATTTTTTGTTTTCTGCCTGGTGAGGGCCCAAAGATCCCATATCGTATCACTAATTTATGCTTGCTTTGGTAGTGATCCAACCTGAGAATTAGGGGGATGCAGTGCTGGTTTCCCTCCCCACATAAACGGCCAGGCTATTCTGCTGTGCAGTGAGCTGAATGTGTGCTCGAGTAAGGTGCAGTTTTCTGGATAATAAATGTCCGTGGGTGCCGATGTGTTTTAAAATGTTAGCATGGTGTCCCTTTCACTATCCTGGTCAGACCCCTTTGAACATAGGGCGTCATTGAGGCCTTTTATAGCTTCTATCTGTTGCTGCATTCAAAAGAAATTGATGTTTTAATTCAAATTCTAGTCATGCCAGAGCACTTCCTGAAGCTCTGAATCTTGAGGCTGTTTCCCCATCCAGCACCTGTCTCTTTAACTCGATTGATAGCTCACAGATATCAGACATTGAGCTATAAATCATGCTGAAAAGGCTGTTGCTGTGCTGTTGAAATAACCTCAGGGGGCACAGGCTTGGGAAACGCTTGGTCATACCCAGCGCACTTGACATCAAATGTACGTGTGAATTCAAACTCTTAATTTCTTGGGAAATGCAGCAACAGATAGAAGATATAAAGGAATGTCTTGAAGAATACATTGCAGTTCCCTCATGTACACGTAAGTCACAGTCTGGGTGTACGAAGAGAGCTTAGATGGATGCAGATGGCAGCTGTGGTTATGCAGCGGGCATCTGACTGTAATAGTAGCAACCGGGGGCAAGCTCCAGCACAAAAATAAAACATGGCCCAGTCCGAACGGGGTTAAGGGGTTTATCCCATGATTATCATTGACCTATCCAGGGAAGAGGTGATTTTTTTTAATAATTGGAGGTGTCTCACCCCCACCAATCACAATAACCGGGGTCCTATGTTTGCTCATCACTAGTGCTGAAGTGCTCCATTCACACACATGAACCCTACCTTCATTATTTAGGTGGTGTAATTTGTGGGATAGTCCCTTTAAACGCTCTCTTTTATGTCACGCTCTCTCCTCCTGCCAGAAGCTTGCCGCAGATGCGCCGATCAAGGGGAATGTTCAGCCCATCTGTAGCAGGCCAAGTACAATGACCCCAGACATTGATGATAGTGATGATGCCAATCAAGTCAAAGCCAAGAGAGCATTTATGGGAGATGTTGATGGCAGTCCGAGCACTTGCCTTGGCACCGCCCACTGGACACTTGAGACCTCATTTTTATAAAGATTTATAGTTTGTTTTCTCAGCAATGGAACATAGATCCGCAACAAGAACTATATGTTTTTAAGTGGACTGCCTGGCTATTGCCTCAGTGCCATAGACTTGAATGGGACTGCCGCTCCACTAGGCTTTTGCAGCCAAAGGTGAATGGCAATTGATTGGGGTCTTGCTAGTGTTATCAACCCTGAGCTAACATTTGTAGGTGATGACTCTCTCAGACCAGAGTACCCCTTTAAGATGAAATTTTCTTTTAAAGGAAACCTGAGATCTGATCCATGTTATCCAATCCACAGGCAGCATACACTCACTGGCCACTTTATTAGGTACACCATGCTAGTAAGGGGTTGGACCCCCTTTTGCCTTCAGAACTGCCTCAATTCTTCGTGGCAGAGATTCAACAAGGTGCTGGAAGCATTCCTCAGAGATTTTGGACCATATTGACATGATGGCATCACACAGTTGGCGCAGATTTGTCGGCTGCACATCCCTGATGCGAATCTCCCGTTCCACCACATCCCAAAGATGCTCTATTGGATTGAGATCTGGTGACTGAGGAGGCCATTTGAGTACAGTAAACTCATTGTCATGTTCAAGAAACCAATCTGAGATGATTCGAGCTTTATGACATGGCGCATTATCCTGCTGAAAGTAGCCATCAGATGTTGGGTACATTGTGATCATAAAGGGATGGACATGGTCAGCAACAATACTCAGGTAGGCTGTGGCGTTGCAACGATGCTCAATTGGTACCAAGGGGCCCAAAGAGTGCCCAGAAAAAATTCCCCACACCATGACACCACCACCACCAGCCTGAACCGTTGATACAAGGCAGGATGGATCCATGCTTTCATGTTGTTTACGCCAAATTCTGACCCTACCATCCGAATGTCGCAGCAGAAATCGAGACTCATCAGACCAGGCAACGTTTTTCCAATCTTCTACTGTTCAATTTCGATGAGCTTGTGCAAATTGTAGCCTCAGTTTCCTGTTCTTAGCTGAGAGGAGTGGTACCCAGTGTGGTCTTCTGCTGCTGTAGCCCATCTGCCTCAAAGTTCGACGCACTGTGCGTTCAGAGATGCTCTTCTGCCTACCTTGGTTGTAACGGGTGGCAATTTGAGTCACTGTTGCCTTTCTATCAGCTCGAACCAGTCTGCCCATTCTCCTCTGACCTCTGGCATCAACATGGCATTTCCGGCCACAGAACTGCCGCTCACTGGATTTTTTTTCTTTTTCGGACCATTCTCTGTAAACCCTAGAGATGGTTGTGTGTGAAAATCCCAGTAGATCAGCAGTTTCTGAAATTCTCAGACCAGCCCTTCTGGCACCAACAATCATGCCACGTTCAAAGGCACTCAAATCACCTTTCTTCCCCATACTGATGCTCGGTTTGAACTGCAGGAGATTGTCTTGACCATGTCTACATGCCTAAATGCACTGAGTTGCCGCCATGTGATTGGCTGATTAGAAATTAAGTCTTAACACACAGTTGGACAGGTGTACCTAATAAAGTGGCCAGTGAGTGTATATCTGGCACTTGAAACACTGCTGATTTTCAGTAATAAATAAATTTTGGGAAGCCGCCGGGATCGAGCCTGGTCAGAAAGGCGAGTCCCCAGCATCTTCTCCCCACCTGCTCACCTCAAGTGACAAGTTTCTCCCCGCATTCGTGTATTAGGAGAGACCTATCAGTCACTGGCATCAATTTAATCACAAAAATTGCCCCGATTAACACAACCTGTTACCTGTAAGGGTTAACGTACCACCAAATAACTGATATCACAGTTATGGTAACCATAAGTAAAAAAAAAAAAATGGACCCAATAAATGGTACTCTCTGAATAAAAAATATCACTTTATTGTAAAGACAATTTAAAAAAAAAATTGTCTCCCGGACAAGCAGAGCGAAACGCGCGTCGCGGCTGAGGGACGCCCGAGGATTTCCACGTGCCCACAACTAGGTATGAAATGCCCGTTTACTAACTATTTTAGAGATGAAATTGTGCAGTGCATACTTTATATATAGCGGCTATTTCAGTTTGGGTCCGTATTAAGACACCTGATTCCCTGCATTTCTTTCATAACATGCACTTCATGGCCATTATTACTAAAGCAGGTCTTTTGTGCCTTTTGATTACTATTTATTGTTTCATTACATTGCTGCTGCTATTTGCATAATTTTCAGCGCAATTGTTTTCATTTTGATGTACTCATGATTGATACCTACAAACTTTGCACCTTAGACATATCTCTGTCCATTAGTTTTGGGCAATATTCCATTTATGGGCTTTGTATTTAGGATACCCCATGGCATTATAGTCCCTCTTTATATGGTCTAGCACCTTTATTTTGTATGTATGGTGTTTTTTTTTAATTGGCTTTACAATAAAGTGATATTTTTTATTCAGAAAGTACCATTTCTTGGGACTATTTTTTTTTTTAACTTATGGTTACCATAGCAGTCACTGGCATCACTTGGGGAAAAGCCTCTGGGGACCCACCTGTCCGACTAGTCACCGGCAGCTCTTAATGTATGGTTTTTCTCTGAAAAGCTGTAACAATTCAGACTCAAACATGTATGCCAGTGTCTATCAGCTGTCAGGTTCCCTTTAAAGAGCTGTCATTTTCATTTTTATTATCTCATAAATCAATAATACACATGAAAATAATACATGTTGTAATACAGCTTATCAAAGAAATCTGCTCCTTTCTCAAAATTCTGAATTCACAGGTAAACTATGTATCTGAGATAGATGACAATTGGTGCTTGTGAGATTTTATGTAGAGAGGAGGAGCTCTGTCTCTTCCCCTTTAAGAATGAAGCAGATTTCTCTGATCAGATACATTAGAGTCCCTTATTTCCACTGAACTACTGAGTTATAAAATAATTAAAACAGTGGTTAGACTTTATATTAGTATTTATTTAAGAGTTTGGAGTGTTATATGCAATATGTGCAAAATAATTCTGCAATGGTTACAAGGAGGACTCGGATGCGCTTTCCTTTTGTGCCGATGTTTTGTAGATGTTTTGCAATGCCCTTCAGGATTTTTCTTAAGGGGAAATTTTCATTTGATGCACTCTGAATTATTGCATTGGCAATGGAGAGCGATTTCTAGAATCCCGCCGACCTCTGTCCGCCCCCCACATTTTGGTGTCTGAATTTCACTTAATCCCATTATATGGCTGTCCGGGTTAATGTGGATATTAGATGCAGGCACCACATGTTGATCTCCTTGCCACATAGCGAGCCTTCCATTACTGTATTGACTAATGCCTTAATTTCTCTACTTTCCCTTCCATTTTTGCTTTGGACAGTTCTTTATTTCATCTGGGGCCTTCACAATAATCTTAACATTGCCGTTCAAAGCAGGGCTGTGGAGTCGGTAAGCCACAGTTGCGACTCCGACTCCTGGATTTTATCAGGCTCCGACTCCGACTCCGGCTCCGACTCCGACTCCTTCATAAATGGCCAATTCATAACAACAAATTTACTGTTGTAAAATATTAAACATCGTGCTTATTCAGTTTCTCACCATCATATAAGTAATCAGACCACTTAGAGCAAAAACTACATTTATTAGAATACAATTAGAATATAGCAAATAACTTTTATAAACTTTTCTAAACTGTAAGTAAATATGCAATAAACACTTTTATGCAGTTAATAAGAAGAAATCTATAAATTTGTCCTCAGAAAAAGTATTGCCTCTGTCAGATCCTCCTTCATGGATGCCCTCAAATCTGATCTAATTATTTTGAGAGCAGAGAACAACCTCTCTACACTAACTTGTGTTGGTGGCAAAGCAGTAACCACTTGGGCAACATCTCTGACAATGTCAGGATACAGAGGAATCGCTTGTTGCACTGTTATTTTTGATGAACGGTCAAATTTCTCAATTTCTTTTAGTGCACATGAAAAATTCTGCTGAAATGTACTGGCTGTGTTCCTTGATGGGGATGACTCTTCTTCTATGCGGGAACGCTTTGCACGGTCCTTGTGATCCAAATATTTTTCGAAATTAAATTCTTCATCAGTTGATGATGAGGGTGAAGATGTGGCAGGACGACCAAATGCTTCTTGTTCCTCCTGACTGTTCTGCAACCCTTTCATCCTTACTGCTATTTCAAACAGAGCTTCTTTTCCTTTACTAAGCTGTTGATCATCTAGAAGAATCCGATGCATTGGGTCTACATAAACAGCTGCCAAAAGAATGTTATTTTGTAATAGTAGCTCCTCTCTCCGTTCCATTGATGTAGCAATGCCACTTGCAATTAACCCTCCTCTTTGGGACAGGCGAAACATCAGGTTCTTCCACTCCTTTAAGAAAATACCTGGAGTTAAGTCCTCTGCTTGTAATTTTTTAGTCACTGTAAATGGGTGCTCTAGCAATTTTTCCAGCTCAGTCACCTGATTCCACTGACTTTCATTTAGCATCAGTTGAGGGTTAGCCATGTCTACAAGAAAGGTTTTCAGTTCAACCAAGCGCTGAATCATTAAGTCAGTACTGCCCCATCGTGTGGCTTGATCAATAACTGCCCCTTTTCCAGCACGTCTCTTCAAAATTGAGTCAACTGTAGGGGTTCTGGCAACAGTAGCCAATTTTCTCACCTTGCCAATCAGTGCAGCAGCATGTCCTTCTTGCAGACTGTCTCTTATAGCCAGCTGTAGCGTATGCACAACACAGCGCATGTGATGAATGAAAGAACATATTGACACAGTTTCAACAAGATCATCTGAACTATCATGTTGCTGTTCATCTGAAGCAACTTCAGTTTGCTCCTCAGTTACAATACTGTGTTCCTCTATTTCAAACATTTCTGTGTCTGTGGACCCAGAATGTTCTTCTAGCTGCTGGTCACCATCATTACTCTCATTCATTAGCTTAATAGTACTTATCATATTTGAAGCATTGTCAGTTACGACAGAAAGAACTTGCTCTTTTTTAAGTTCATAGTCTTGCAGAACCTTTTCCATCAAGACCTGGAGAAACTCACTGGTGTGATGAGCTTTGGTGTCTTTTACTGCCAATGTCTTGGTAACTATTTCATTTTTGTCACAAACAAATCGGACATTGATGGCAAAATAGTTCACTCTGTGACGTGTGCAGGCATCCATTTTAAGAAACAGAAAGCGTCCCTTGAGAGTTTTTTTAAGTTCTTCCTTTTGTTTAAAAGCTTCATCGATTACTAATTTTCTAATACTCTCTCTCTCTCCAGAGAAACACCAAGCTTGCGGGCCATTTCCCCATTCAGACACATAAAAGCTGGTCGTGAAAATAATGAAATAGGCAAACTATCCTTTACAACAAGCTCTATGATCTGTTTGTTAAATGTATGTACTGTCATTGTCACAGTAACTTTGTCACTGACAAAATATCTTGCAACTGATGGCTGCAAAGTTCTCTGCTCCTTTGTTTGGCTGGAAGAGCTGGGCACTGGTTCATTGCTTTGGATGCAGTCTTTCTCATCCACTGCTTTCAGTACTTCTGGATGAAAGCGCTGTAAATGTCTCTTTAGATTAGAAGCTCTGGTAGGAGCATTTTTATCTTTGCCTGAATATGCACTCATCTTGGCTTCACAGCATTTGGTTTCGTCTGGATCATTTGTCATACACTGACAGACATAATGTTTTCTATCTTGAGTGATGGTGAAATGTTCAAATACAACTGATTTAATGTGATGCTTCTTTGACATTCTCAGGTTTTTAATTCTGCATTCACAATCCAAATGACAATTGTTTTTCCTAAAAACAATTGTACAAAATTATTGCCAGGTCGTACAACTGATATAGTGGTCAGTAATACTGTTATTATTCCTCATGTACTCACAGTTAACTGATGCAAAGTTTGTTGAAAGGATAATACTTCTTACAGTCTTCCTCTTCTGAGTAGCAGGCAGCTGTGAGATGCTTGGAAGACGCACACCTAGTATGATCTAGTCTAGAGGAGGAGCTTTACTACTATGAATTTGCAACACATTTTCACTTTCAGTTTCATACATTGTAAGTAGGGGGGTTGGGGCAGCATGAGGTTAACCAAGTATAAGATTAGATAAGGGCAGTGGAGAACAGTGACACACAAGAAGTAAGAAATGTCTCTATCTCCAGCGGAACTGCTTATCACTGTTGTTCATAGTTTGATAGAACATATATATTTGAGTAACATTTATAAAATTCATATGAAAGTTCAATTATGAAATATTAATACATTTTTTTTAAAGCTCGAGTCGGTACATTTCTACCGACTCCGACTCCAACCAAAACAAACTCCGACTCCGACTCCACGACTCCGACTCCACAGCCCTGGTTCAAAGTAGACATTTTCCTATCAGAACTGCATGAATCTGCACCTGTAGAAGGTGACTTGCTTCTCTCTGTACCTTCTGACTTTGACAACCCATCTAACAGTATACAATAGTGAGTGTCAGCATTTTACCACCTTGCTGTAATTATCGATACAAAGCTCCAAATCCTCAGATTTCCCTTCACAAAGCCTTAGGCTACGTTCACACATTGCTTTTCTTTTTTTTTTCTGCAGCCAAAATCTAATCTCTTGGCAGTAAAAAAGCAGTTAAAAAAGCATATTTTGCTGCCTTTCTAGCTACATCTTTCAGGATCCCAAAGTTCAGATTCACTTCCACCATATAAGTGTGAACAATACAAGACGTATGTGAAACCATAAAGCATTTTTGGGGAAAAAAGGACAATTTAGCGGAAAAAGATTTTTATGTCGGGAAAAAAAAGACTATTCTGAACAAAAAAGTTCATATGAGTTCATAAAAAAATACACAGTTACAAATGTAAAAAAACAGCTGTGGGGGGGTTTGAATTGGTTAGGCATAGTTTACCTAAGATACTGGCAGCTTTGAGTTGGTCGGGCAATGTTTACACACATTGGTAGGGCAATGAGTTGGTCAGGTATTTTTCAGTTTCACACATTGGTCAGGCGTTGTTTACTTTTGCACATTGGCAGGGCATGGAGTAAGTCAGGCATGGTTTTTGTTCGCACATTAGTAGGACAATGAATTGGTCAGGTATTTTTTCAATTTCACACATTTGGTCGGACATGGTTTACGTTCACACATTGGTACAGCATGGAGCTGGTTAGGTATTGTTCAATTTCACACATTGGTCAGGCGTTGTTTACTTTAACACATATCACTAATTTAATTAAACTGTACTAATCCTAGCTGCCAGGCTCAGGTGAGGACATGGCCTTAGTGGGATTGTAGGTGCTTAGGCTGGGTTCAATTGAATTCTGTTTTTTGTTTTTTTTTGTTTTTTTTTTTGCTCCATTCTCACAGATCCGGAATTCATGTTGGTCACAAATGGAACCCAACAACCCTAATTGGGTTCCCATCATAATATCTATTTTTTTGAACATTTTTGCTGTAAAAAAGAGTGTAGCATGCTTCCCTTCTTTCCTGGAAAAACAACGGACACCATGATAAAAACCTGATGGCCGCTTCTTTTTTTAAGTAATTTCACTGATCCGTCCTCTGTATGTATTCTGAATCTGTTCTGAGGTGGGAACATAGAATCTGTGGTGTCTGTATAGGTTTTTAATGAGTGTCCCTGGCTGGAACAAGCTATCACCTATCCCATTTTTATATCCGTGGGGGGTCTGAATCAGGGACCCCCACTGGTCCTAGAATGGGGCGGCAGTATACTGCGTTCTTGGCTGTTTCTCCATTCATTCTCTATTGGGATGTCTGAGAAAGCCAAAGGCAGTAATCCAACAGTCACGTAAAGAAAGATAGAGCGGCAGAAAGGTGATAGCTTGTTCCATCCGGTGTAAGTTGTGTAAGAATAATGGACTTCCAAACCTAACCAAGATAAACTAAGAATTTTAGGGTTTTTTCTTAGGGAGTGTTTTTTGAGTTATGGATCACTATAAAGTTGGGATGTTGGGTTTCTTTCTGGCATCAGTGTGAAAAGCCTATATTTTATTTTATTTTGTAGCTTTGACCATATCTATGACTTGTAGCATCTTCACAAGTGTGTCTTAAAGGGGGCATTCCCATAATTTAAAGTTACGCATGTCCCATAATTTAAAGTTACGCATAAGATAGCGGCTAATTGCTGTTTGCTGGTGGTCCTCACCCCCCCCCCCCCCCATCGATGGAGAACCTAGCAGTAGACTACAGCGAGCCTTTTAGGGTGGAAATAAGCATTAGATGATTGTTGTCTGGACCTGCGGCCACTCTCGAGTCATCAGAACACTTCCTTGACTGTGGATAACAGGGGAAAGAAGGATCAGTCCTGTTGGATTTCAACATGCCCAATTCTCATTTTGTATATATATTTTTTTTTCCCTGACTGGTATCTATGATGGAATGCCTTTTGAATGGTAAAAGGGGGTTTGGCAAGTGGAAGCACCAATCCACTGCACCCCTCATGATTTTGGAATGCGGCTGGGTATTTGGAACCACCATACGTGGTGAAAAAAAAATATTACCTAACTTTTCGGGTGAAACACCATGATTAAACAGTACCAGAAATATCAAGACAATGAATGAGAGGAGAGCGCGATATTGTGACATATAAAAATAGGAGCAAGGATAAAGACAGAGATTCTGACGAAAGACCAAGGTGGTAGAGATCGCATCGCAGTAAGGATCACAGTCCATCAAGGTACATCTGTGCTTAGTATATTTTAAGAGTTTTTCTCAAATTTGGAAGTTATTCCCCTATCTCTTGTATAGGAGATAACTTCTTGATCGCTGTTCTCTCTACCCATTCAGATAACCGGGGACCTGAATACCCATGTTGGACTGGAGCAGTGGTCAATCATGGGCATCTTCGCTTCATTCATTCTCAATGTGACCACTGGAAATGGATGTTCTTCAGTACTTCCATATGAATTGAGTGCCAGTCGCATGATTGGCCACTGCTCCATTCACACGGGGCTCTACTAAGCCTTGGTTCTCAGAAATGGTGGAGGCCCCAGCGGTCTGACTCCCGGCGATTGGGAAGTTGTCTCCTATCCAAATGGATTTGTGATAATTTCCAGTCTTGAAAATACTCCTTTAAGGCTGAATAACAGGAGCAGTAAAAAAGAAAAGAAAAAAAAAAAAACAAAAAACTGAAAAATTAACAGATATGTAGATTAGGTCTTTGCATTTGGCTGACGGCTATCTCTCCAAAGTTCGTCATACACATGAATTGTCCTATTACACTATTGTTGAGAATCTGTGGAGAGAAGGGAGTAAGTCGCTGCCAAACTGCCCCGGTGGCGGCTTATCTAGTAGGAGAACAAAAAAAGAAAATTAGATTTTTGAATTCTAACTTTCCGTTCCTTATCTTGCCCCAACATCACCTGTCAGGAAAGAGAGTTGAGAGGCCTTCAGACTTGCTTTTCTATTGAAATCTGCATTTGGCCACTTTATTGTGTATAGTGATCTTTTTTTCCCATGTGCTAATTTTCTCATAAGACAGAATTGGACTTCTTGGCTTACACGGATGGCCAAACATAGTGCTGAGAACCCAAGGGTCCTATGGTTACCTGTCTGAGGCTGCCCATGAAGGAGGGGATTTGTGGTTTTAGCCAGATATTTTGGAAATCTAAAGCTGACAACAAACATTAGATAATTGTTCAATCGGGGATGTTCACGATATAATCACTCTGGAATCCACTCGCTACAATGAGAAGACATCGCAGTAATCCTTAGCTATGACCTGTAATGCTGGAGGTCCCCATACCTCGCAGATGGCGCTCAGTGTGCTCTCTCTACATGCAGGAAGCATCGCTTGATTAAAGAGCGCCTTCTCAGATTGGACAGTCTTCTATGACTTGTCCAGGCAGTGACCGCGGCGCCCTTTATCCATTAGGTACTGACAGGCTTTTTCACATGCATTACCCAGTAATCCACTTCACTTGATTACTCGCTGACTCCAGATGGACCAGTGATATTCTGAAGCCAAAAACCTTGTTTTCATTCATCCTCCCTCTTTGCGTCATGCGTGGTTTTTTTTAATGTGTTTTTTTTATCAAAATTGATAATTATACACAGGACATGCTGGAATTTTATTTATAGAAATTTCTATTAACCTTTAAAGAAATATTGAATAAGATTTAACCGAGCTTTTCGGAGTGTCAAGGGTAGTGTTCTGTAAGTTTTACGTAAGCGTTTTCAAAAGTCTCATTATCATCACAGGTATGATTTCAATGAAATGTTTATATTCAGATCCCGAAGATAAAATTTTGAGAAAACCTTTTTAATGCTCAAGTCTTACTCTTTGCAATGTTAGAATATTCTCCTGCTTGTTGATGGCTTCCAGCAATAGCAGACTTTTTTTCTCCCAAGACCCCTGAATTTTCATACAATATTCTTAGGCCATAGCACCCTGGACTAAGGCCTCTTGGAAAAGCTTGTTGCATCTTTGCACCTGTGCCATAAAATCAATGAGATTTAGGGAGCCAACAGGTGTCACGTTGTTGGGCATACATTTTCTTACAGCAAACTTCCTGGAGGTCACCTTTAGGATGTATCTGTGTGAGACTGGAACACCAGAGATTTGGTAAAATCTATAGTGGATCCCTGTAACAGGCAAGTGGATGAGTGGCCTCCTAAGATCCTTGCTTGAATTGGTCGGAGCAATTAATTCAGGCAAGGATACTCTATCCTATTGAGCTCTCCTGTTCTTCCCCCACCTGGCTTGGATGTCTGATTGGCTGCAGCGGTCACGCGACTGCAAAAGGAAACCGTCCAAGGCATCATTCAATCCTGTCCCTTTCCAGTCACCTGAGCACTGCGGCCAGTCAAAGACCTCAGCGGTCATGTGTCAACACATTCCAAGTTTCTCAAATCAGATGCTTCATTTTATATGGTAATAACCCTGGAATGTTTCTACATATCCCAACAATTGAAATTTGTGTTTTTGTGACACATTGTACTTTATGTTAGTGGTAAACTTAGGTTGATATAATTTTACATTCATGAAACTACCAAAAATTTGCCTAAATGTTTTTGAAAAATTAGCACGCTGAATGTTTCTACCCTTAAACCAGATACATACTGCAAGAAAATATTTAATACATTTTTGTGTCACAAATATGTCGCTGACCATCACATGGGCCAGACCCAAAAGCTATTACTTGCCATGGCAACCATCGGGACCACACGATCAAGCTTGCAGTGTGCCAATGGTGTTGGAGAGGAAGCCCGCTCGCCATTAACAATTTAGAGGCTGCTGTCACTAATGACAGCAGCCTCTAGGTGGTTAATCAGTCGATCCATAATTAAATTGATTGTGACCAATTCCGTAGGGTGTCAGGTGTACTAGACAGCTGACACCTGCTGCATTTTCTCCTGTTAGGTTTGGAAAAAGGCGGCGCTATCTGCTTATTCCTCCCATCCCGCATTCACAGATTACAGGCCTGGCTGATGGACCAGAGTCCTGCAAATCGATGTTCCCATCTGTACCCACATTACACAAATGCAAGTACACAAATGCGAGCACACACATGCGGTATACCCACATGCACGCTTGCTGTATACCCCCATGCATGCTTGCTGCATACCCACGTGCACGCTTGCTGCGTACCCACGTGCACGCTTGCTGCGTACCCACGTGCACCTTTGCTGCATACCCACGTGCACGCTTGCTGCATACCCACGTGCATGCTTGCTGTGTACCTACATGCATGCTTGCTGTGTACCTACATGCACACTTGCTTTGGATCAAAATTTGAGACGAGTTTTATGGGGAAATTTGGACAAATTATGAAAAGGGCATTAGTTCTCCTGATCACCCACCACTCAGTATCCACTCATCATTTACATGACCAAATCAACCAATTGCTGGCCTTGGCTGTCATGTGCCATACGAGTAATGAGGCTTGATAATACAGGATGGGCCATTTACATGGATACACCTGGGTGGGCCGACTTCAAAATGGCCGCCATGTTCCCCCTCCCATATACTAATGTGCCACAAACAGGAAGTTGATATCTCCAGCCATTCCCATTTAATTTAGGTGTATCCTTATAAATGGCCCACCCTGTACAACACACATCGGCGTTTATGGGACAGGGAGCGTGGTGGCCAAGTGCCCTGATGATAATAAAAGCAATCCTGTGTTGTTTGTCCAGACATATATAAAACCTTTTTTTGACTTTTGTTTTTAATCCTCAGGTGTCTTGGCAATCCTCATTCCTCGCCTGGACATGGTCATCTCCCTGGTTGGATCTGTCAGCAGCAGTGCACTGGCTCTAATCATTCCTCCTCTTTTGGAAATAACCACATACTACTCAGAAGGTCTCAGCCGTTGGGCCATAGCCAAAGACGCCATCATCAGTCTTGTAGGCTTCCTGGGGTTTATTTTGGGGACATATGTGACCCTATGGGAGCTGATTGCACCTGATTCCAGCGCAAGTCATGTCAACGCCACCCTATTCGCGGTGCAGTGAGGGTGCAGAGCTCCACGCTCCGGGACCTAGAGGTGAAGAATGTCCTGCTAGTAAAATCCATCTTTATATTTATGACATCTTTTGTGACGACGAATATATTTATTTTACCTGATCGCTGCCAAATGTGCTACATTTGTGGTAAAACAACACCAAAAAAGTCTTGTCGCTCAGTGATCGCTGCACTTTGCTTCTTGTGGTTTCACGTTGCAAATACTGCCAATTCTATTCCTTGACACAAAGGGATATTTATTAATACACCTTTTCAACTTTTTTTTTTTTGTTTTCGTTCTCATAGTATTTGCTAATACTACATCTAGGCGTATGTCATTCTGTAGCTTGGCTGCGGTAACTGTAAAGAAGCCTTTCTTATATATTGCGATACAGGTTTATATAAAAAAAAATTGCAGGGAAAATTTCCTCTGGCGTAGGATAAGTTATAGGAGTTCTGAACGTTGGAAATTGCCTAGTTGTTGAAAAGACCCCCTTGCTTAATTCTGATGTCACTCAGCAATCAGCTGTAATCTATAGGGAAACCTTGCAGAAAAGGATTGATTTTTTTTTTTCTGCAGTGCCCCCACAGGGGGAACTGAGTATTGTCCAGTATCCTTTCAAATCAATCAGAACGAGAGATGCTCCTTGTAACCAAGAGATGAGAATCCTGACGTTGAAGTTTCTCCCCTCCAAAGAGAGGGTTTTCTAAAATGCCATTTAAAGGGTTTGTCCCAGAAACTACACTGTTTATAAATGTATGAATGGTGGAGGTCCCATCACTGGGATCCCCATGGTCAGATGAATGGGGTTCCCAAAGTTCCAGGTGATGGGAACCACTTCTGCATTCCTTGTCTATAGGATGGGTGGTCACACATGCTCCCTTCTGTGCCAAACATGTAGTTGACTTTTGGGCTCCCTGTTTTGGTGACTGTGGCAGTCTCTCTCAACAATAATACATTTATCATCCATCCTATGGTTAGGTTAAAAAAAATTTCTTTTTATAGGACACCTTTTAACCATTAATAGGATCCTGACCCATCAATCCCTTGAGCTCTTGAGGGTCTGGTTTCTGAAAACCCCTCGTGATTAGCAACGGAATATTCAGACCGTCATTCATTTCCCTCGCGGCTGCTGTACAGTGTTATGTGGTACCCATCGCATGGTGCCACGTTTACCAGTCATCATTGTGACGAAAAGATGGAGGTTCCCCAGACGAGATCTTCCAATTTTAAGTCTTTATGCTATGAAAGACTATATAGTCAAAGATCGGGGGTAGGACACAGAAAGTGCAATAACAAAAGAGAATAGCTCATGACATTGCCACTAAGGACTTAAATAAAGGGGTCACGAGTCTGAATTTTAATGGAGAGGTGGTCGACTGCTCGCTGTGCCACCCCATTCGAAGTACATGGGAATGACTTGAGAAAGTGGAGTAGTGCACCCATTCCCGATGACCACTCCATTCATACACAGTGCTGGGGTAACTAGGAATCGGTGACTGGTGCTCCTGTTTTAGAGGATAGTGAGGGTCTCAGGGATCATACATTGATCCCCGTTGTGGTCATGCTGGGACGACAGGTACCATCACCAGTCTTGGGCAACCCATTCATTCAAGGGGGTGTCAACATTCTAATAAAGTACACCTAGATCTCTCCCTTTTTAAAAGGGATGTATGAGATTTAAACATTAAAAGAACACTGTTTTCCCCTACTTATGGTCTGGGGCTTAGTTGCAATACCATGCACAGACCATGGACAAGGTTGGCGCTGTTTCTGTTAGAAACCTGCCATTATTGATGAATCTCAACCCCCTTTAACATGTAAAACAATGACTTCTTATCAAAGATAAACCCTGTATATTACTGAGATTGTCCATGGCTGATTGGTGCCAAATGTGGTTAATAGAATTTATTTTTTTTGAGGTTTTTTTTTTTTTGGTGTGTGTTTAATCTATGGTGAACTGGAAATGATACTTGATATTTCTCTAATTTAATTGATTTAAGATGTACAAGATGATAAGATGTCTGCGGCGTTCATGTCACCTAGTTATTGCAGCTGAATCTCATTGATGTGAATGGGGTGTAGCTGCAGTACCAAGCACACACTAAGGACAAGGGTGGCGCCTTTTGTGACTGAAAGATTGATATAATGCTCCAGTTGTCACGCAGACTCCGGAGCCAAAATCTTTTAGTTTTATGTATTTTTAATAGATTTTCGTAGTTAAAAATACAATATTTTTACTTGAATGTAAGTTTGTTTACACCTATGATTTTTGTCCCAAAAATGGGATCACTTTTTCTCTCTTTTTGTCAAGCACAGACTTAAAATTACAACCGTGTGAACATGTCCCAAACATTACAGCAGACTCGCAGTTTGCTCTTGGCATTACAGGCGCTGCCTCGCGTCTCCATCCTCTGTCTATATACTCTACGAAAGTGAATTTCAAAGTTGGGGTCTCTGCCCACTTAAAGGAGATCTATCTACAGAATTTCCAGTGCAAAAAGTGTATATTATTAATTACTCCTCTTAAACCTGATGAGGCTGGTATACTTTCTTTAAAAAAGGATTTTTAGTATAAATTTTACATGGATTTTCAACAAAGCTTCCCTGGCATTAATATCTTCAATTTATGGGTCCAGCTCAATCTAAATGCTCATAATATCAAAGGAATATACCACCATTCTGATATGGTTTTTACAGTAAGTACACCTGCCCTATCAGGCTGTGTTTAATAATATATGTAGTTTATGTGAAATCTCGTGACAGATTCAACTTAAAGGGAACCGGACTGCTGTTAAATGCTGCCCGAATCACGAACTCCCTCTCAGGGACACGCCTTTCTGACCTGTCTCCGGCGGGTTTTAAAGTTTGTTTTCTTCTGAAACGCCACAGCCATTACAGCACACCTGGCTGAAGTCATTCATCAAGTGTCTGATACATGCTGCCCATGGATCGGGCAGCATGTATCAGCTGTGAGGATCCCTTTAAGCTATGAGAAAAGTCTATGTTCTCAGCCCAATTTGTACAAAAATGTTTTTGGTGCTTTTTAGGATGGACTTGAATTTGCTTTGAGTTTTGTGTAATGTCACATGCATGGGGCCTTTGCCAGCTTTGTGCAGCTTTGCATACCCTTTGGCATTCGATATGAAGCCATTTGGTGCCTCAATTTTTCTTTGAGGGAGAGACTAGTACCATAAGGCCGTTTCACACATACAAATACTGACCGTGATATCTGGAAGCCGGCACTTGTCTCTCTACTTAAAGGATCTGTCACTTGGCCAGAACAATTGAGTTACATACCTTGTAAAAATCCCTGCCCTCCCCTGATTCTGTTGCTTTTTTCCATTTTGCTCTGCATCGCTCTGTTGTAGAGATATTAAAATTTGTTTCTTTTAAAGCGTAGCATGTGAAATCTTTGCTCTCATTCCAACTGGGAGTTTCTTCAGAGTCTTCTCTGGGGGTGTGTGCTTTCACTCCTCTCAGATGTGGCCAATTGTAGTTCATAGTGTCTTAGGCTAATTTGTCCGTCTCAATCAGCTGCCCAGTTGTGTTTGACATCATCTGGGAGGTATGAAGGCACACGCCCCCAAGGAAGACCCCCAAATAAAGAAGGCGCCAAGTTGGACTGCAAGCAGAGATTTCACATACTGTGCTTCAGAAGAAGCAAATGTGAATATCTGTGGCATAATCTGGGAAGCTCGGGGATTTTTACTAAGTATATGACTCAGTTTTTTTGAGCAAGTGATCGGACCTCATAAACAGTCATAATAATCATATTTGAGGTTGTTGAGTTTAATTCCGGAGACCTGACTATGGTCCAGATGTCGAGGTCCATTCTCAGACTGAATGTCGGACATGTGAAAGTGTCATGTAATAGCCATAGCTCTATTTTTAATTTTTTTAGGCTGGGACACTGTTTGAGGCCAGCAACCCAAAATCCAACACTATTGGGAAAAAAATAAAATAAATAACTCTCTCTCTCTCTCTATATACACTATCTACACTTCTGTAGTAATGCAGGTCTTCTTCATTTCATGCTGGAGCCCCTTGACTTGTTATTTTGGTCAGTGAAGGATCATCTTAGAATGTAATCTTGCTCTTGGGCATTAGGTACGTATGCATGAGTCTCATCCCCCAAGGAACTACCTTATTCGGTGGGCAATGGACCCAAGGATCATTTGAATTGCTCAAGAACAGAGGAGTTAACAACCTTTGTAAGTCTCCTATGTCCTAGGTAGCCAACCCCTGATCTATAACAGCTGTGAATTACCGTCACTGCATATTCATGAGCTATCTATGCAGGAGTCTCCTCCCCCGAGGAACTGCTTTACTAGTAAAAGCGAGGGGAGTTGACCCAAAGGGTCATAAGCAGCATATAATGAGTTAATAAAGGGATCGTACATGTAGTTCAGCTACTAACAGACTAACTTCCGTAGCTCAAAAGGATTCAGGGGGGCAATGTTGGAATTTGATGGGAAGGATGGACCAAACCAACCTTTTCTTGTGTACTCCAATACGGACATTTCATAGATTTCTCAGACCTAAACTGAGAGCGTTCAGTATTATATATTTGCCAGGATTACATCCTATGACCAATACTTCTTGCATATATTTTTTCGGTGCCCATTCTGTCATTTTACCTTATAGGGATTTTCTATAAGTGACATGGCTCCATGCATTGATATGACCAATTGTGGTACTGCAGGGCGCTCTCCTATGTAGGTCGGTTTCACATGTCCATATAACACCGATCGCAAGAAGAGACCGGTGAGGCCTCCCAACAGTCCGGCGGACGACTTCAATCAGCTGATCGGTGGGAAAGACACCTAAATCTGACCGCCACTTATCTGATTTTTCATTACCTCTTCTCTGTTTTAGTAAATGCTCAGTAAATATTCAGAATTTTGTTATGCCTTTCCTCTGCTATCCCTCCTGTAAAAATAGGAACAAATTGACAACTGGGCGTCAATATTCCTGTTGGGTGCGTCCCTACACAATTAAATTGTCCAATCAGTGCCGACTATGTCAGACCCACCCAGTTGACAAAGCGATGGTAATGCCCAGTGGTCAATTTACTCTACCATTTCCAGGAGGAATAACAGAGGGACAAGTATTACACGTGTGAAATCTGTTTTACAGACTGACTGCTTACTGTTTATATATGTTTTGTACTAGACTTTTGGACTTGTATGCTGTCAGATCGACACCATGTAGTGACAGTCTTTGTAATCCGGATTTCTCTGTATTGACGTTTTACGAAATAAATGATCTGTTGATTCTGGTTTTGCATGCCGCTGTCTTTTACTTTTTCGATCCCCCTTGGAAAGTGTTTTAGAGATGGAGAATATTGATCACCTTTAGCAATGTCACCTCATCTATTGGATCTCAGGCTTGGGCGTATATTGCATTTTCTCGGGATCAGCGCCATTCCAACCCAAATCAAGGCCAAAATTGGAACATCAGAGGTGAGTGCCATGTCTGGGGGGGCACAATAACATATATTACCATTATTTTATTCCTTCATCTCATCATCTGAAATATTGGGGCCAATCAGTAAGTGTTTTGTTTCCTTGTAGTACCAGTTTTCCAACCTTGACAGCCCTAATTCTGGTATCTCTGTGTAAAGTAACGGGAGCCGAGCGGTCTGCTCTGCTCTCTTTGCTGAGAGGTGGTGACCATGCACAAAGAGAATAATTTAAAGGGAATCTGTCACCTGGCACTTGAGAGCCACATAATCTAGAGCCCCTGATTCCAGCAATGTATCATTTACTGGGCTGCTTAAAGCAGTTTTCATAGAAGCACTGTTTTATCAGTTTCAGATCTAGCAGTTCTCTGACTCCTGAGCTCTGTATAACCCCGCCCATACTGCTGATTGGCAGATTTCTGCCCATGCACACAGCGACCAATCAGTGTTGGGGGAGGGGTTATACAAAGCTTATGAATATGGAGGACTACATGGCAGCAGGTTTACTAGTCCTGTAGTGACGGAATCACTTTTTTTAATTGTAATTTTTTAATTGAAATTTTTCAGTTTTTACAGGAAAAGAGAAAATAGCCATTTTAGAATGTTTCATGACAACCAATCTTATACTATAGTAATATCTAAACATTTTCAAGAGTAAAATCTTACAAACACACAGACTCCGATAAAAGGAAAGGGGGAAATGATGTGGATTGTTACGACCTAGTTCTTTCCATGTCATAGAGTTCATATATTTAACATGGCCCTAAAGGAATCCCAAGGAGACCAAGCAAGGTTAAATCTCTCTGCAGTATTGTCATTAAGGGCTGCCCAGTATTCAAAGTTCCTGACATCCTTAATGCGAAAATATAGATCTAGTTGGGAAGTAGGAGAGGTTTTCTTCCAATGGTAGGCAATCAAACAGCGTGCTCCTATTAACATATGTAAAAGCAGTCTAATGGATCTCCTGTATATGGATTCAGGGAAAATATTTAATAGAAAGAGCTGAGAATTGAATGGGAGATCCACTCCAGAAACTTGCTTAATGAGGAGTTGGAGTATCACCCAGAACTGTTTAATCAGTGGACAGTCCCAAAAAATGTGAAAAATAGTCTAGACAGGACGCAATTTCTGGTATGCATCATTGGACCCAAGAGGTCTATTGATGGGGGTTTTGTAAGCTCCATTCCAGATCAGGGATTTGGGGTGAGCTGGGGCAGGTTTAGGAGACCATGATGGGATCATGCGGAGGTGCGATGCCAAATAATAATGAACAAAGTTAGGTGCGCTAGACCTCCCATGTTTTTATCAGTCAACATTACTGATTTTGGAATTCTATGACGTCTTCCTGCCCATATGATTTTCAAAGTGACTTAGATCTCTGAGCGGGACCGATTTGGGTAAAGCCTCAGAAACATATAACATTTTTGGGAGGATAGTCATTTCTTTTTTTTTTTTTGCTGAAATGCGTCTCAATAGCAAGATTTATGTATATAATGGAGGGAAATTGGTCTTGTATAAAGTGGAGTACGAGGTTGTGAGATTAATTCCTAGGTATTTGAGAGAGGCGGTGCGCCAGTGGTATTTATAGTTACTCTGGAGGTGATCTAAATGGGGACCACTTATGTTAAGAACCATGACAATTGGCCAAATTTTAAAAGCAATGAATGAAGGCTGGAGAGCGATGTATGAGGCTTCGTGAGTGTTAGGAGTAGGTCATCGGCAAAAAAAGGATAATTTCAATTATTTGCCTTTTAAACTGGTGCTCTAATAGCAGCAGCCAAAGGCTCAATGCAAAGGACGAAAAGTGGGGGGGGAGCGGGCAACCCTGTCTGGTGCCGCTTGGAATCACTGTTTTAACAGCAGGAGGTTATAATTACAGTGAGCAGTCCAGTAAGTGACACATCACTGGAATCAGGGTCTATATCTCTACATCATGCTGCTCTCAGATAAGCTAGCAAAAGCCTGACCAATTCCTTTGAAGAATTTATCCCATAAGCATGCAAGATAGGAGATAAATGTCTGATTTACATGGAGTCCAATCACTGGGAAACTCTACAGATTACAAGAACAGTGGACCTAAAGTCCTCTGAGTAATTGCAGTCTAGTGAGCATGTGCAGCCACGGACCCTGTCTGTAGGTGTGGTGGTTGCACATGCTCACTAGCAGCACTCCATTCACACAAGGAGCTGTGGGCCCCATGTTCTAAGGAACAGTGGGGGTCTTGACAGCTGAAGACCCACAGATCATATATTTATTGTGGAATAACTTGCCTACCCCTATAAGAAAAAAAAAATGCGATCTATTTTTTTTTTTTTTTTTGGCCCAAAAACCCGAGGACTAGAGTGGCGCTGATTTAAAAAAAAAAAGCATATGCTTTTTGTCCCATTTTTATTTTCTCGCTGAAGCTGTGTGTCGGTGATCGTCCTGACCAGTCTGTTATTCCATAGTGAGTAGATCACATCCTAACTGAGCTCCGGCCTAAACTACACTCACTGGCCACTTTATTAGGTACACCATGCTAGTAACGGGTTGGACCCCCTTTTGCCTTCAGAACTGCCTCAGTTCTTCGTGGCAGAGATTCAACAAGGTGCTGGAAGCATTCCTCAGAGATTTTGGACCATATTGACATGATGGCATCACACAGTTGGCGCAGATTTGTCGGCTGCACATCCCTGATGCGAATCTCCCGTTCCACCACATCCCAAAGATGCTCTATTGGATTGAGATCTGGTGACTGAGGAGGCCATTTGAGTACAGTGAACTCATTGTCATGTTCAAGAAACCAATCTGAGATGATTTGAGCTTTATGACATGGCGCATTATCCTGCTGAAAGTAGCCATTAGATGTTGGGTACATTGTGGTCATAAAGGGATGGACATGGTCAGCAACAATACTCAGGTAGGCTGTGGCGTTGCAACGATGCTCAATTGGTACCAAGGGGCCCAAAGAGTGCCAAGAAAAAATTCCCCACACCATGACACCACCACCACCAGCCTGAACCGTTGATACAAGGCTGGATGGATCCATGCTTTCATGTTGTTTACGCCAAATTCTGACCCTACCATCCGAATGTCGCAGCAGAAATCGAGACTCATCAGACCAGGCAACGTTTTTCCAATCTTCTACTGTCCAATTTCGATGAGCTTGTGCAAATTGTAGCCTCAGTTTCCTGTTCTTAGCTGAGAGGAGTGGTACCCAGTGTGGTCTTCTGCTGCTGTAGCCCATCTGCCTCAAAGTTCGACGCACTGTGCGTTCAGAGATGCTCTTCTGCCTACCTTGGTTGTAACGGGTGGCAATTTGAGTCACTGTTGCCTTTCTATCAGCTCGAACCAGTATGCCCATTCTCCTCTGACCTCTGGCATCAACATGGCATTTCCGGCCACAGAACTGCCGCTCACTGGATTTTTTTTCTTTTTCGGACCATTCTCTGTAAACCCTAGAGATGGTTGTGCGTGAAAATCCCAGTAGATCAGCAGTTTCTGAAATACTCAGACCAGCCCTTCTGGCACCAACAATCATGCCACGTTCAAAGGCACTCAAATCACCTTTCTTCCCCATACTGATGCTCGGTTTGAACTGCAGGAGATTGTCTTGACCATGTCTACATGCCTAAATGCACTGAGTTGCCGCCATGTGATTGGCTGATTAGAAATTAAGTCTTAACACACAGTTGGACAGGTGTACCTAATAAAGTGGCCAGTGAGTGTATATTCTAGTTACCGTCCACAATTAAATGAGTAATTGCAGTTGTTATGGACACTGCCAAACAGTGATTGATTTCTTATCCCTAAGTGACCTGCTACATGCTTGAGTCTGAACGATGTCAATAATTGTGAATGCCTTGAAGGAGGGTTCGCTGTGCTTAGGAGCTTATCCTTCTGTTCTCCACAAATTTTTAATATATGTGTTTGCTGCAAAAAAATAGTGACTCATCCATGTAATATCTACCTGCAGTGGAGTAATTTGAAGATCGTGGACCCCAATGCAAAATCTCCAACAGGATCCCCAACTATTGCAAGACTTTAATATTAATAGTGATGAGCGAGGATGTTATCCGAGCATGCTCGTGTGCTAACCAGGTGTCTTCGGCGCGCTCGAAAAATACGTTCGAGTCCCCGCGGCTGCATTGTCTCTCGGCTGTTCGAGAGTTCAAACACATGCAGGGATTTCCTGTTTGTTAGGTAATCCCTACATGTGTTACAACTGTCGAACAGCCAAGAAACATTGCAGCCGCGGGGACTCGAACGTATTTTTCGAGTACGCTGAAGATACTTCGTTAGCACACTGATAACACCTTATCCCAGCATGTTCGCTCATCACTAGTAATAGTCTTTTCACATGGGTCAAATGGACCACTTGGGCTCCAGGGCCAGGGTGTAATTGGAACCCCTGCACCTATTATAGATATGCTCCCGCCTACCAGTAGTGTAATGTATGTAAAGGCGTGTCGCACCTTCTCCTTTTAGCCTTAGTCTTCTAATCAAAGCTGCTCCTAAGAACCTCATGGGTGGTGGTTTGATAATGGTAAACTCCGCCCTAGAGGTTCCTTGCAAAAAGTGTGGCACTGTTTTGGGAAGAAAGAACCCATGTTGTTTTTCTAAAACTGGTCAACCTCTTTAATTAGATCTTTTTAGATACCAGTACATGTTAATCTAATTTATTTGTTATGGAATATAATAGGAAATCACATGAAATAATACATTTTCAGGCTTGAGCCAACTGGAAAACATTTAGCAAGATTCTCCTATATTCTCTCCGGAAATTCTTATTCAAGGCGCCATAAACCACAGCATTGAGGCAGCTATTGAAATAAGCCATGAAGTAGCTGGCAACAAAGAGCCAACGTGGGATTGACATTGCCATTTGTGGGTACAAGCCCACCAGGAACCCGATGATATTCAGGGGGCCCCAGCATACAGCAAAAAGCACAAAAACTATGAACATGGTGATGAAACTGTGCATGTTGTTCGGCCGTTTCTGGACTTGGACCTGTCTTGGTTGTCTGACCCGATGCCGACTTTGGAAAACTAATATCCAGATCTGGAGATAGCAGAAGCTCACAACACCAGTGGGTAAAAAGAAATGGAAAATCACAGTGAGAATCGTATACAACGGGCTGACTGACTGAGAAAACGTGCAGGAGAAGATTCTTGGGTCGTATTGCAAGGATCCCACGAATAGGTTCGGTAAAATGGCTGCTAAAGCCAATGTCCACACCAGTCCCACGTACAGCATGGTGCTCGTATTGGAGAACAGGCGAGCGTAGCAGCTGGGATGACAGATGAAGAAGTATCGATTGATGGCAATGCCTGTTATATTGAAGACTGAGCTTATCACGCTAAGTCCCATGAACAAACCACTCAGTAGGCAATGCATGTGACCCATGCGCCAGCCACGGTTGAAGATCGCAAGAAGAACCATAGGGAAAGGGTAACATGCCACCAGCAGGTCCGCCACAGCAAGACTGACCACGAAAGCATTCCCTGGAGGAGATAGAAGCAATATGGTTACTGTGTATTCACATATAGTATTAATGCTTATAGTGAACCCTTCTGGAGGTCACACATAATGGTCATTTACGCCGTCCAGACTGTAAAGAAGGAGTGATTGATAAGCCAAAGGGGATCTGACACCACTAATCCAGCTTTGGAATCCATGCTTCTTGGGCACTTATGCCTGCTTACTTGCCTTGGCCACATCCATGCTTCGCATGCGTTGGGAGATGAGACTGTGCTGCGGTACTCTTGTCTCCTGGCACATGCGCGGTGAATGGGTTAAGTACACCTGGACGGTGAGTATTCAAGCAGCAACCCCGCCTCTATGACTAGTCATGTTTATTTTACACTGCTTTTTCGTATAAATTATACAAACGTTCCCATACAAGAGGAGCAGGGTGGTGATGGCAATTTAGTGTGCCAAATCCAGGTGACTGGTTTCTTTCAAAGTCAGCACAGACTGACTTCAAGCAAAGTACCGGCGCTCGATGCATTATGGCGGCCAATTATTATATACACCTTCCCACCTGTTTGTTTTGCCTCTATCTTCTCCTTTCGCTGGCTCTATGAAGCCAGAGCTGTCAATCAAATAAGGGGGTGGTGGGAAGGTGTATTTAAATGCCCTCCATAAGTCACCGAGCGGCGAATTTTAGTACGAACAGTCCTTCTATGCTGACAGTCCCTTTTAAACTTTTCTCTCATCAAATAAATATGTATTAAAGGGACTCTGTCAGCAGGTTTTTGCTATCTACTCTGTGAGCAGCATAACCTAAGGTAAGTGAGTCTGATTCCAGCGATGTGTCACTTATTAAGCAGTGTGCTGTAGCTTCAATACAATCAGTGCTTTATCAGCAGAAGATTATCTCTGCCTGACAACGTCTCACATGCAAGCCCATCAGGCTAATCTGTCTATCCCCCGCCCCCTCCACTGATTGGCAGCTTGCTGACAGTGTACACTGGAAGTTGCCAATCGGTGTGGTGGGCGGGGTTATACACATCTCAGCATTCCGAGCACTACATTTACAACAGAGAAAACAGGGATTCCATCAAAACTGCACCAAGCAGCTGAATAAGTGATACATCGCTGGTATCAGACTTTAATGCTCTGTATTATGCTGCTTTCAGATTAAATAGCAAAACCCTGCTGACAGATTCCTTTTAATAAACCAAAACTCAAAAAACGATCTGTCTGGTTCCTAACGAATTTAATCACTTTTTGGACCTTAAAGGCATTGTCCCACCACTTAATTATTTTATTTTTTCTGAGATGCTTAGACAAGAGTAAATCTTAAAAATAAAAATATTCACCTCCCCAATCCTCCGCTGATCCCTTTCCCTTAGTTTCCAGGTCCCCTGCCGGTCTCTGTCTTCTGCTCCACCTGAGAGGACATGTGATGGTTTACAGCGTCACAGACACCAGCAGGGGACCTTGGAAGAGTCGGAATGGGAGTGTCAGCTGATCAATAAAGTATTACTTTCTTTTATTAGTTTACACCACTCAATTTTTGCTGAAAATAAAAATCAACGTGGCGGACAATCCCTTTTTTAAGATTGAGAAAAATATTTTCCCATTCTGAATCATAAACGTTCCCTCTGTGACCTTCCGGAAACGTGGGAGGCATATTGGAGGGAGAACCTGTGAAGACTCAATACTTGCGCTGCAGACAGACAACTGTGGGAACAGTGGCTGCTGTGTGACAGATGGACTGATCTCTGTGTTGCGATGCCGCTGACTCTTGTATGTGTATAAAAAATAGTTTTAACTGTATAGTATGGATGCTGGGTGGTCTCAGATATGTAAATATACTAATGCCTCTTTAACCCCTTCGCTACCAAGGGTGGTTTGCACGTTCATGACCGGGCCAATTTTTACAATTCTGACCACTGTACATTTATGAGGTCATAACTCTGGAACTCTTCCATGGATCCCGGTGATTCTGACATTGTTTTCTCGTGACATATTGTACTTCATGTTAGTGGTAAAATTTCATTCATATAACTTACGTTTATTTGGGAAAAAAACGGAAATTTGGCTAAAATTTTGAAAATTTCTCAATTTTCCAACTTTTAATTTTTTTGCCCTTAAATCACAGAGATATGGCACACAAAAAACTTGATAAGTAACATTTCCCACATGTTTACTTTACATCAGCACAATTTTGGAACCAAAATTTTTCTTTGTTAGGAAGTTATAAGGGTTAAAAGTTGACCAGCGATTTCTCATTTTTGCAACACCATTTTATTTTTACTGACCACATCACATTTGAAGCCACTTTGAGGGGTCTATATGATAGAAAATACCCAAAAGTGACACCATTCTAAAAACTGCACCCCTCAAGGTGCTCAAAACCACATTCAAGGAGTTTATTAACCCTTCAGGTGCTTCACAAGAATTTTTTGAATATTTGAAAAAAAAAAAATGAACATTTAACTTTTTTTTACAAAAAAAATACTTCAGGTTCAATTGCGTCTATCGTTAAACGGGTTGTCTGGCCATGGGATACAAGTCTGCAATCACTCGTGACTGAAGACTTGTGAATCCTCACATCACCCGAACTGCGCGCTGTGAGGATTCTCCCATACTGACACCTGGAATGGTGGGCGCATGTCGGCAATTATGTGATTTGCATATGTGGTCACATGCTGACTAGTTGGGAGCTGCCTCGCTCAATGCAAGTATACTGTATGAAGTCGGACACGTCTAGTCGGAATGTGGCCAGAAGTATAGAATGTACTGTAATTGCAGTGTGCGTGATAGGAGGATCACAAAGAGTCACTGCAAGCTTGTAGCCTAAGGCCGAACAACCTCTTTTAATACAATTGTATTAAATATTTAACTATTTCCAGCAACTTCACTGAATCCTGCATGTGTCCAACCTCTATCATTCATCTTTGCAGCATATATAATGGTATATAGTTATTTCAACTCACCCTGCTTGTCCCCTTATGCGATTGAGGTCAAGTAACTTTTCAAAGTGGTTTATGATCCATGTAGGCCTGGACACTTGTTTATCTGCTAAATACATTTATTGTGTCCTGCTGTCCTAACTTAGTTTGATTGCTAACGAGTAAGGAGAGAGAAAAAAAAAAGGAAGATCTTAGAACTGGCCTTCTGTAAATTCAGAGCTAGCCTGGGGAAGGCATTTATGCAGGGGGGGGGGGCATTTATGTACATGTAATCGAAGTACATGTATCAAAGTACGCTGGCAGTTATAACATGGCAGTTAGACAGGGCAGGAGACAGGTAAGACGAATAAATAAATCTATTCCCTGTACATTTGGGCTACCGCAAATATTTACCATATGCATTTGTATAATTTATATCCTGGCCGCTGCATTTACACACATCCACCGCTCTGGTATTAACTCTCTACACTCCGTCCATATTGGCCCCTCACTCCTTTCTTCTATGTATAGCACTCATGCTCTTTTCACATTATTAAATTGCACAGATCCAGTCAGTCCCACCATTCAACATCAGAGACGCTCTCACAAATCACTCAACCATCTGCTCACTCTTTCTATCCTCCTTCTCCTTGTCGCAGGAGACATTGCTCCCAACCCTGGTCCCCCATGTTATAGAAAGTCAAACCCCCCAACTGCTACACTCAGAAACCCCTCTAATCTTATTAATATTCCCTGCCTGCCATCTGTCTCTCTTAATTGTGCCCTTTGGAATTCTCGCTCAGTGTGTAACAAACTCTCCTTCATTCATGACTTTTTCCTTTCTAATTCTCTTAACCTTCTGGCTCTTACTGAATCCTGGATCCAGCAGTCAGACACTACCACTGCTGCTGCTCTTTCATATGGTGCACCACACTTCTCTCATACCCCAAGATCAGACAATAGAGCAGGTGGAGGCGTTGGTCTGCTCCTATCACCAAAATGTACCTTTCAAGTTATCCCTCAAGTACCCTTACTTGTCTTCCCTTCTTTTGAGGTCCATGCCGTCAGACTCTACACCCCCTTCTCCATGCGAGTGGCGGTGGTATATCGTCCTCCCGGCCGCTCCCATCAGTTCCTGGATCATTTTGCCACTTGACTTCCACATTTTCTCTCCTGTGACATCCCTACCCTCATCATGGGCGATTTCAACATCCCCATTGCTCTTCCACTCTCCCCGTCTGCTACTCACCTTTTATCTCTAACCTCCTCGTTTGGCCTTTTGCAGCTTACTAATTCTCCAACGCATGAAGACGGAAACTCCCTCGACTTGGTCTTCTCTTGGCTTTGTGCAGTGGAAGATTTTGCAAACTCCCCTCTCCCGCTCTCTGATCACAACCTTCTTTCATTCTCTATCAAGAACTGCCAGGCCGCTCAGGTCACCCCCACTGTCCAGACTTATAGAAACATACAGGCCATTAACACCCAGAAACTTATGAAGAACTTGCAGTCTTCATTGGCCCCTATCTCCTCCTTCTCATGTCCTAATTCTGCACTGAAGCATTACAATGAAACACTTCAAAGTGCCCTGGATGAATTTGCACCTCCTATACATAGAACACCACAACACAGACAGCGACAACCCTGGCAAACCCTGCAAGCACATTTCCTGCAGCGGTGCTCCAGGTGCGCCAAACGTCTGTGGAGAAATTCCAATCTACACGAAGATTTCATCCATTATAAGTTTATGCTTAGAACATACAACACTGCCCTTCACCTCTCCAAACAAACTTATTTCAACACCCTCATCACCTCACTGTCCAATAACCTGAAACGTCTCTTTGACACTTTTCATTCTCTGCTCAACCCAAGAGTACAGGCCCCAACCATGGAGCTCCGAGCTGACGATCTGGCCAATTACTTCAAAGAAAAAATTGACCAGATCCGACAGGAAATTATCTCCCAATCACCTCATACCATGCACTGTCCTCCCTCCCCCACTGCATCTAACTCTCTCTCTGATTTTATACCAGTCACAGAAGAAGAAGTAAGCAGGCTCCTTGCATCTTCTCGCCCAACCACTTGCACCAGTGACCCATATCCGTCACATCTACTCCAGCCTCTTTCCTCTGCTGTCACCCCTCACATAACTAAAATATTTAACCTCTCTCTCTTCTGGTATCTTTCCCTCCTCATTTAAGCATGCCTTCATACATCCACTACTTAAAAAACCATCCCTCGACCAAAACTGTGCCGCTAACTATAGACCTGTCTCTAATCTTCCCTTCATCTCTAAACTCCTGGAACACCTGGTCTACTCCCGTCTTATCCGCTATCTCTTTGATAATGCTCTTCTCGACCCTCTCCAATCCGGTTTCTGCTCTTTACACTCCACTGAAACTGCCCTCACTAAAGTCTCTAATGATCTACTAACAGCTAAATTAAATGGTCATTACTCCATGCTAATTCTCTTGGATCTCTCTGCAGCATTCGACACTGTGGATCCTCAGCTCCTCCTCACTATGCTCCGTTCCATTGGCCTCAAGGACACCGTTCTCTCCTGGTTCTTCTCCTATCTCTCTGACCGCTCCTTTACTGTATCTTTTGCCGGATCCTCCTCCTCTCACCTTCCCCTTACTGTTGGGGTTCCTCAAGGATCGGTTCGAGGCCCCCTCCTCTTCTCCTTGTACACTGCCCCTATTGGTCAAACAATCAGTAGATTTGGTTTCCAGTACCATCTCTATGCTGATGACACCCAATTGTACGTTTCTCCTGACATCACCCCAGCCTTTCTAGAAAACACCAGCGATTGTCTAAAAGCTGTGTCTAATATCATGTCCTCACTATATCTGAAACTGAACCTGTCAAAGACTGAACTCCTTGTGTTTCCTTCCGCTACTAATGTACCTATACCCGACATTGCCATTTCTGTGTGTGGTTCCACTATTACTCCCCAGCAACATGCCCGCTGTCTTGGGGTCATACTTGACTCCGAGCTTTCCTTTGCCCCCCACATCCGATCACTGGCTCTCTCTTGTTATCTGCACCTGAAAATCATTTCTAGAATTCGACGTTTTCTTACTTTTGACTCCGCAAAAACTCTTACTGTTTCTCTTATTCATTCTCGTCTGGACAATTGTAACGCTCTTCTAATCGGTCTCCCTCATACCAAACTCTCCCCTCTCCAATCTGTCTTGGATGCTGCTGCCAGGATCATTTTCCTCACCAATCGTTACACCGATGCCTCTACCTTGTGCCAGTCATTACACTGGCTACCCATCCACTCCAGAATCCAGTACAAACGTATTACCCTCACCCACAAAGCTCTTCATGGCTCAGCACCACCCTACATCTCCTCCCTTGTTTCAGTATACCACCCTACCCGCGCCCTCCATTCTGCTGATGACCTGAGGTTAGCATCCTCAATAATCAGAACCTCCCACTCCCGTCTCCAAGACTATACATGTGCTGCGCCAATTCTTTGGAATGTACTTCCCAGGTCAATACAATTAGTCCCCAATCCCCACAATTTTAAGCGTGTCCTGAAAACTCGTTTATTCAGACTGGCCTACCGCCTCAACACATTAACCTAATCTATCCCTATGTGGCACAGCCAAAAGTTTTTACCATAACCAGGTTCCCCGCATCATGTTCCCACATGCTTTATGCATCCATTAGCCCTCTGCGTCTGTACTGTTACACTCTTAACATTATGACTGGTCCATATAATCAGGGCAACTGTTACCACCCACCTTTCGTGTCTCCCTTTTTTCCTCATAGATTGTAAGCTTGCGAGCAGGGCCCTCATTCCTCTTGGTATCTGTTATGATCTATGTGATTATTGTTATGCTGCAATGTCTATTGTCTGTACAATTCCCCTCTGAAATGTAAAGTGCTGTGGAATATGTCGGCGCTATAAAAATAAAATTTATTATTATTATTAATAATCGTACTGTGCGCGTAGTATATAATGCTATCTGCAGCACATGCCTTGATTACACAGGGTGAATTGCTGCCGAATTTAAAGATAATTTTTAAGCCTGCTCAAAAATTATCACAAAAGACAAACGAGCATTTTTCCTTTTCACCGGGTGATTACCAGCCTGCTTATACTTGCCACTAGTTGTATGAACATTCGCAAGCTGATTATTAGCTCATGTGTTGTGAATTCTCTCTCTGGCTTCCCTCTGGTGATTACTGAAGATAGTGGAGCTGGTCAGATTGAGAGTTCTCTTTCTGGGCTCCCTCTGGTGGTTACTGGAGGTAGTGGAGCTGATCTGATTGACAGAGGTTTGCCACCTGATAATGAGGAAGACGATTGGAGATCTGGGGTTTCTGATTGGGATTTAAGACAGCTGACTCCCTCTATCCCTGCTGGTGATTTTTTTTCCTGTGCCTCCTGAAGTCTGTTGTCTCCTGCTCTTTCCCTGCATGTTCTGCTAAGTGGTTCATTTGCTAGTCTGTTTGCATTTGATCTGGTTTTGTTTATCTCGGCTTTGTGCGGGTCAGCTAGCTCCGGCTGGGGCTGTGCTGAATCACCGCCCATATGTTACTTCATGTGCCAGTTTGTGTTGTCCCCTTTTATATTGGTCTCTTTTTGCTTTGCTTTCAGAATATACCAGAGTGCTGATATAGTGGGGGGCGAAGTCTAGTTTTTGTGACTTCAGTGTTTTTTGCAGCAGACGTGTTGGACTTTTGCAGGGTTTTTTGCGTGATTGCAGACAGTGTCTTTCCTTTCCTGCCCTGTCTAGTCAGTGTGGGCCCCATCGTTTGCTCAGTCTATTTTCCTACCTGCGTTTGTGTTTTCATCTTGTCTCACCGACAATATATGTTTGAGGACTATCTATTCCTTTGGGGTCTGCGCTGGGGCAGTTTAGATTTCCCCTTTCTTGCTTTAGGCTTATTTAGCTCTCCGGCTGTGTTGAGGCATCTAGGATCATCGTAGGCACGCTCCACGGCTACTGCTAGTTGTGTGGACAGGATCAGGGGTCTGCATCCACTTAGTTACCAACCTCTCTGGTTTTCTGTGGCTTAGTCTGGGCCTGCCATCCTCCTCGGTGACCCATTCATAACACTCATGGCTTTAAGGTTTGCCCTCCTTGCAGAAGTAAATAAGTAAGTTCTGGGGAGCCTATTGAGGATGTGCTGAGAGACAGAGGGAGCCTAGGAGAACTAAGTAATCATCTCCGGTCCATAAGAGGCCGTATGAGAGCCAGTAACTGGCAGTGGAGAATGGTTTGCCCTGGAGGCCTATATTGTGGCCTTTGTTGGGGCCCTGTTGGATCAACAGGGGTCTGCGACACAAATGTATGTGTTCTATTTGTGTTCCAAATAGTAAGTAATCTTGCAGCCAGGCAAACGTCTGACTGAACAGGTGGTATGAAGAAGGGATCGGTAGATAAAGTTCTAGTGAGATCGGGGCTAGGAGTTGCAGTGACTCTACTTGTCTCTGTGTACAGAAAGTTATGTTGGTGTCCAGCTCTCGTTTACACGAGTCCAGTTGAGTGGACAATGTGAAGATAACCCGGTCTAGTGATCTGTGTGAAGTTAGCAATGACTTTGTTTGCGTTGGGTTCAGGAAAGTTCAAGTGTTGCAACCACCAAGCGCATCGTGCCTTTTGAAGTGTAACCATTACATTTGTTGTACCACGGTCAAGTGAAAGAGAGAAGTAACCTGGAAGGTCCGCGATCTGTTCCATCAACCACTCGAATAGTGTGACACAACTGTGATTATTTTATTTCAATACTCAAAAGAGACGTTAGACCATTTTCACCTTCAGATAAGAAAACCGGAATAGATTTAGAAGACCCCAGTAATGACACGAATGTTCTGATCTCTGCTTTCCAGTGGAAGTTAGACCTCTTAGTGTAATCTTGAAGTCAAACATTGAACTTGAGCAAATCCCATTCTTTGAAGCTTATCTGTGACAGTAGTGAAATGTGACTGGCTGCGCTCTCTCGGAGACAGCTCCCTTAATGTAATTGGCGTGTAATCGATGACATGGATTTCTGCCGCTAATATGTTGTAATCTGGTGTGTCTTCATGTCACGCTGATTTAGGAAGTCACTTATCATGTGTCTTGGGATGTGTGTTGTGTATAATACTGTGCGGTGAGGCAACATTGAAGACTCCTTGGTCACCATTGTAATTATTGCCTAGTTATTTGCACCTCTACTCTAATTTTGTGCTGTGTCCTCTGATCATTTTTTCCACCTGGCTGAGCAAGAAACCATAGCTGCCCCTATATGACTAGGGTCTCCATTAATTGTGCTGATTCTGGAGCTCCTGCAATCAAAACCCCATTAAGATGTACCGTACTCCAATCTCTGCCATTTATGACAAATCCAATGGATATGCCATAAATGTCTGATAGAGACTGTTCACACCTCTAGACCAACATTATCTAGAGAGCGGGATCACTCATGTGCCGCTTTAGGCTCTCCCGATTTACTATAGGAGTCCTTAAGCATGGTCGATGTGGGTACAGAGGGAAGTGCATCCACAACCACCTCTCCAATAATGATAGCATAAGAAGAGGACCCTGTTCTTAAGATAGTTGCGGGTCCCAGAGTTGAGATGAACATCTACTAGACATTAATGACATCTGGATATCGGAGATGGGACTGCCTCTTTAGTGATCGGTTATCCATGTATAAGTCCTAAAGAACTCCCATAACCTGTAGAGTGTGCAAAATTTATCTAAAGTACAATTCTCTCAACTAGGCTGTGTTCTGGACTTCAGGCTACAACCATCCCTGTGAGTAGTCTCATCCTTTAAAGGGAACTCTACTTTCGACAAACTTTGCATAGATCAATAGTACATGTGAATCTAAAGAAAATTTGTATAATTTCTGATCAGAAAAGTCAGCTTCTTTCTCCACTTATGAGCCACTTTGCACCCTCCCTCTGAAGAAACAACTTACCTTTGTTTTGCTCAAGACAAGATGGAGAAAAAGCACTATGAGATATCAGGTTGCACCTCGTATTATGCTTTATGGAGAGGAGAAGTAGAAGAGCGAGAATACAAGCGGAGGGAGACACAGAAAGATCGTGCTGAGCTTTTTAACAAGTCTTTTATCTCACACCAGAGCTGGATTCACATGTACACAGCCTAGAACTACTGTATAATGTCCTCCATGCGGTTCATCATTCAGTTCTAATGCTAAGGTATGAACAGCAGGAATACCTCTCACTGTGCTGCATTCTGCCTGATTCACGTCCATCCCCCAGCTCAGAGTCAATTGCAATTTAAGAGATAATGACTGCAAAAGGGAAAACTGGTGAAAATGCAGGATATCATAGAATGTTAGAGTTGATGGGGACCTCAAGGGACATTGTGTCCAACCCCCTGCTCAATGCAGGAGTCACTAAACCATCTCAGACAGATGTCTGTCCAGCCTCTGAAAACTTCCATTGAAGGAGAACTCACCAGCTCTCATGGCAGCCTGTTCCACTCATTGATCTCAGTTCTACAATGGCCAGAAATGGTACACACAGAATAAGTGCAGCTTATTCTGAAAAGTTTCTTGAAAGCATGGTTACCCATTAAAAGGTTATTCCCAAAACAAAATCTATTCATCCACTTTCCCTAGGATAAGGGACAACTTGCTGCTCAATGGGAACCCCAGTGATCACAAGATTTGTGCTTTGCAGCTACATCAAGAATGGAACAAAAGTGGCCATGCATCGGTTTTGGCTTCATTCATTGTTGCAATACTCCGCTTTCTCCAACAGTCCCATGGACATTGAATGGAGTGGAGTACAAGTATGCACACTTTTTAAGCGATTCCCTAGTATATAAGAAAAGGAGAACCTTTATTAAACATAGAGGACATTCTTTTCAACACAGATTTTCCATACAGAGAGCAGTGTTGTTCCCGGACATTGACGTCTAGCATTGGCTCATGCATTTTCAGCATTTCTCAGACCCATCACACGTTTCTGCAGCCAAATTGGTTCAGAGGCGAAAACAGTTGAACATTCCAATAATTTTGTGGTGCTGAAAATTAATATGACTCTTAAATTTGCTGATTGGCTCCAGTTTTCAGGATCCAGAGGTTGATATAATACTTAAGATACCTTTCTTACAGGCTGTTTGAAAAATTCTCTTTATTACTGTATTTTGTCCCCTGCATTCGCTCCCTCGCTGTATGAGGGGCCCCCATACTTTGATTCCCCCACAGTCTCACCACACATTTTAAGTAACATAAAAAACATCCTATACTCGCCTAATCCAGAATCCTGACTAGTCCACACCGCAAAGCATACGCAGACCTACGAGCTGTCATCCCACGCACAGGACGTCAAAGTCCCGGTGCGGCACGATGACGTCACCGCGGCGGGAATCTGAAGTCTCTTGCTTAGACCGAGTCTCTTTGCTGTACCATGGAGGTTTTGCATGCTGATATAGTTAACAGTGACAGTAGCTCCGGGGGGCCCTCCGAACGCGGGGCCCAGGGTGACCGTAACCTCTGCCACCCCCGGTAGCTATGCTACTGGATATATCATACATTTTAGATAGGTATGGGTCCTAAATTTGGGGCCAACATCTGCATCAACCCATCTTGTGGCCTACACTGTGGCCATGGGCCATGTGTCACAGATGTTTAGTCCGAGGTCGGTTCCCAGTGGCTTCTCCCCACCCTAATCCCCATATACAATACAATGTACCAATAAGGGAGGAACCAATCAGTCTAGAGCAGGGTTCCCCAACTCCAGTCCTCAAGGCCCACCAACAGATCATGTTTTCAGGATTTCCTTAGTATTGGTCAGGTGATAATTGCTTCACCTGTGCAATACAAAGGGAATCCTGAAAACATGATCTGTTGGTGGGCCTTGAGGACTGGAGTTGGGGAACCCTGGTCTAGAGGAGTTGGAATAGGAGAAGCTTCCGGGACCTGCCTGGTACTAGTCATCTGCCACACACAGTCCCTGGCCAACTTCTCAAAGTATATGTTCTGTGAAATACTGCAGGGTTTGAGTCAGGCTATGTTCACACGTTGCGTTTTTTTCTGCTGCGAAAATCTTGACAAAAATGTGGAGTTCAAAACGCCCGTTTTTGTGGCGTGTGCATGAGATTCCTGAAATTCATAGCCTTTGCTGGTACTTTTAAAACACAGCTTCTTTTCAGCCACCCACAAAATGCTGCTGCAAAAACGTAATATGTGAACACACCTTAAGCATTTTTGCACAGGTTGAGTATTTGCAGCATATTTTTGTGCCGCAATAACGAGTATTGGCAGGAAAAACGCTGCATGTTTTTGTATGCATTTTTGATGGTTTTACATGCGTTTTTTTTTTTTCTATTCTTTTGAATGAGTAAAAAACATTGAAAGAATTGCTGCAGATTTGATAAAAAGGTTTTGATGGTTCAAGTCCACAAAGAAAAGATAACCATCAAATCCCATTCACTTTGCTGGTACTGTAAAATGCTGCATTTTTTTTTCCTGTAGCAAAAATACATGAAAAATTAGCGGCAAAAACATAGCATGTGAACAAGCCCTAAAACGTACATGGATGCAATAAAGAAGCCACTGTCTGATCATGCTGCTCGAAATTCCAGGATGGGACCCTCATTGTCCCCTTTAATACATAATCTCCTGTATACAAGAAAAACTATTGAGAGCAAAATTATGACTTTTGGGATTAGTTTGAGATTGGCTGCAAAAATTTAATTTTCACAAATTATTTTTTTTTAAAGTTCTAAAATGTAAAAGCTGTGTGTAGATGGATGAGTCGGTGCCGGGACTCGTTCTTTCACCTTTCACTCCGTGAAATCCAACCAATCGCAGGAAATGGATGTGATATATGTCTAAATGTAAAAGAAAAATTCACCTGCTTTGCAAAGTTTCTTGTTCCGGAACACAGATATGATGACCAGAAGGTTCCCAAAGATGTCACCACTGATGGTCACAATGAGGATTGTAGTGAGGGTGCTGACCGCCCAGGTGGGATATTCTCCTTCCTCTTCTTCGGGGTCCGCAGGTGAGTGCTCACTGTGGGTAGGGACCACCTGTTCCATCTCCCTGACAGCAGTGCATGCTATGTCTTCCCCCTACATTGTGGATACGGTCAAGACATCTTGTAGCTGGAACGTCCTTCACTTCAACCTATCAGCGCCAGAAATACGACTCATCAGTCTCCTCTCCCCTGCATCACCGTATGGGTGGGATTTATCGTTTTCTCCATTCAGCTTTTCATAATCCATGGGAACGACTCTTCCTCGAGAGTGACAGCTCTGATAGTACAAATGGATGGATTGATTTTCAGCTCGCGTGCTCTATCATTACTACTGTTATTCCTTCATGGAAAGGGCAGTAAACCACTTCAAGACCGTGCATTAAGGCTGTAGGAGCTGGTGCAGATCGTTAGATTGTCATTTTCTTATTGGCGCCCCCGGTGTATAGTGCTTATAGTGTGCACTGGGGTCTTCACTCTCCACTTCTCACCTTTCCTTTGTGTTCTTTGGAATAGAAAAAATAGGTGAATCTTGATTCTCCGTAGGGAGATTGTAAATGAATGTGTATGCACGTTCGGGGGAAAAAAAGTGCAATAAACAGTACAAAGTTAAATTTATGATCAAGGGCCATTTTTGCATCACGTTTTTGTAGTGCACTGTTTTTCTGATATGGCAATTCGCACCAGTTTTTTTTTTTTTTTTTAACATTTTGCAAGATACTGTAAAGTTCCAGACAATGTGGAGAGACTGAAAAACCCTCTGATGGGCGACGGGTCTCTTTAGATGTCGTTAAAAAATGTAATCTGTACAGGTACAAACTAAAAAAACACATCAAACTATTTTACGCTAAGTGTGAACGTCATAACACACAAATGTCTAACGTCAGAACTGATTATGCTTTTGGCTTAAAAAAAATGTAGATAGAGATATATAGATATCACTACTGTATTTGTATCACAAAATTCCCAAAAAGAACTCATCATGGGAAAAAAAAACCTCATACTACTCCATCATATGTAAAAATACACAAAATGCCTTTAAGAATAAGGGGGGGGGGATAAAATTTTCATAATATCTCTTAGGGGGTTGTCCACTACTAGGACGACCCCTTCTTGAACTAAATGTTTGACCCCGATAAAATAAAAAACCTATACTCCCCGCCCATGCCGGTGCCGTTACAGCGGTGTCTGCGCTCGTGGTCCCGAGGCTTTCCTGCGGTGCTGACACGTGACCCCAGAGCCCAATCAGTGCTGACATCACTCTCTCCACCTTCCAACATATTGAACATGAAGAGGAAGTCAGGGATCGGCTGCAGCCAGGACTTCTTCAGGTTCAATCCGTATGAAGACGGGGACAGTGTCGCCAGTGCTGACTGGGCACTGGGTTTGTGTGTCTTTAATGAATGGAATTGTGCTGTTCAGCGCCGCTCATTACTTACATGCGACTGTCAATGGAGCTAATAACAGTTGGTCAATGGGAGTGCCAATGTTGGATCCTCACCACTTTGATAAAGAATAGCAATACCCGTTAGATTCACATCGGCCGAACCGGCCATTTTCAGTGCGATCACTCAACTGTCCAGGTGTTAAATGGATTATCTAGGAGTCGGACTATTTCATTTTTTTTCCTAAGCAGATGTCTGCCATCCAGAGTGGTCACAGATCGCTACTGCAGGTGATTTAGCAGCTTGCGTTGACATGATGTCGACAGGGCAGCGGCTTCTCTTCCGCGCTGCTCTGTCGGTGGGATCTGGCTGCTGATGTCTTGCTGATTGATAGTTGAACTGCTGGCAGGAGCAGTCGGAGACAGTTCTGAGCCGTCTCTTGGTAGAACAGGTAGTTAGTTGCCTCTGTTAGCAACTACCTGCCTGTTAATTTTTAGGCCCCTTGTAAATAAAAAAATATCAATAGACCTAGACAAACCCTTTAAGTGAAATAGAACTCAGATAGATGGATCACAAGGTTGCCCAGTCATTGTGTTTTCATGGCACGTAAATTCCTGCCAAAGTTGTCTTGCAGTGACTTACTCCCTTTAATCCAAGGAAAAGAAGTTTATGCTCAACTGAGTGTGCATGTATATGAGGAAGCTGGAAAGATCGAAAGTATGAGCATCAGACCCCTCTTACTGTCTGCCAGAACAAAGCACCTTGCATGTTGGATTTCATCATCTGCCATTGTGGGATTGTTAGGAGCTTCTCTAAGGGCAGTTTCACATTGGCGGTTGTGTCCGCAGCGTTTTGTCCGCATCCATCCGCATGCGTCATGTGTACCTATCTTTAACATGGTGTACGCATGGACATGCGTTTGCATGCATTCGTCTGCAGATGCATACGCATGCATCGTTTCCAGGGGTGCGACATGGCGCGGAAAACGCAACATGTTGCAATTTTGGGGGCGTCAAATATCCACGGCCATACACATGCGGACGCTTGCAGACTGAGTGCATCAAAACAACTCTTTACAGTCTATGGGAACGCAGGTGTACGCAAGCACATGCGTAAGCTTTGCATTTGCATACACAAGAATTTGTATAGGCACGCCCATTGGGCGTGGCTTGTGTACATTCAAAAATTCACCTGGAAAATAGCACTTGCCAATCGTCCGCATGCGTTTGCGGACGAAACGCTGCGGATTCAACCGCAAATGTGAAACTAGCCTTACACATTCGATCATTTGCCAGTCTTGATGAAACATGGGTGTGCTGACTACTTTCATGTAATGTTTGGCCATCTTTAGAGCAGATATGGACAGTGATGAGGAAGAGAATTTGGATTTCTCCTGCACATCCCCCTTACTCTGGAACTCTCTACCCCCCAACATATCAGACTCTCACCTACCATGGGAACCTTCAAAAGGAACCTGAAGACCTACCTCTTCCGACAAGCCTACAACCTGCAGTAACCACCGATCCACCAAACTGCTGCACGACCAGCTCTACCCTCACCTACTGTATTCTCCCCCATCCCTTGTAGATTGTGAGCCCTCGTGGGCAGGGTCCTTTCTACTCCTGTACCAGTCGGTCATTTGTAGTGTTTGAGTATTGTGCTTGTTTTTTATTATATATACTTCTCGCATGTAAAGCGCCACATAATAAATTGCTCCATAACAATAAATAATAATCCTTCCAATATTCCTATGGAAAGACTGAACTGTTACAATACAGATAGGTAGTATTGTCAATTCCAGCTTAGAAGCTCCAGTCTTTCGACTTGTAGCATCAATTATGACCCTACACATATGAATATGGTGATTAAAGTGTGCCTTATTATAGTGACATGTTAGAAGGTTTGATCGGAGGAGATCAGGACACTGAGATCCCATCTGATCACTGAGCCGAAGAGGCAGAAGTGCTCCACAGAGTGCTCTGGCTCTTGGCACAGTCGAGAGCTATGTACGTGCACCGCTCTCCGAGAGCTGGAGAAGCACCATTCACAGTTAACCACTTCTGTCTCTTTGCTTCAACGATTGATGGGGTTGTTAGCACCCGGGCCCACGTAGCACAACGTTTTACATGTCATAAGTGTTTTTGATTTGTACACTTTATTGTGTAGTACTGAAACGTTTCTAAAATACTTTTCTTAGTCTTGGGTTGTTGATCAGTCATTGAGCGTTTGGTGTTGGGTAGACTTTGATGACCCTTCAACAGTCTTATCACCACTTCAAGGGTCTTTTTGCATAAAGTCTGTGGATTTACACTTGTAAAGTGCCAGGAATTTTTGTGTAGAACGTGACGATTAACCATCTCTACTATTATACCTCAAGGAGATTGCTGAAACTTGTCCTGTCATTAAGTCATTGTGTCATTGTCCCAACTTGCATCTATTTACATGATGTCATCAAACAAGCAGCCATTGATCGCTCTAATTCCTGGTATTCTACGTCTTGATCACATAAGGCCGTCACTAATTCAAACAGGATTCCACCACTTGAAACTAACGTAGATGACCTGAAATTATAGGTGGTTCCTCATAAAAGGACTGACTGCACCTGCTGACCTTTATGTGGGATTCCTCTCATCAAACAGGTGATGGCTGACATTAATGGGCTGAGATGACAGTAGGTGACTGGGACCTTAAAGCACAGAAACAACTTTGAACATTTATTGTTTTGACTTGAAATTATTATCTTTTTTCGCCATATGATGATCTGCGGTAATCCTGTAATCCAGAATAATTAATTATCCAAAATCCACAACTGCTTCTTCCACCCCACCACCCGTCTAACTAGCAGAAACTGGCCGAGTTATACACATCATCAATATTGATACTGACTGTTATATCATGTACATAATTGGGTGTTGTCCATCTTTTTTAAGCGATTTTCCCCTTGGAGACTCTTTGTGTTTACTAGTTTATGAATTATTTCATGACAACCATTGAGATCAACTTTGTAGGTGGCTACCAAGGATCCATAAGTGCACGAGCCCACTTTTCTCTGCAACTTTCTGCTCTGGTTAATACATAGTGGGTCCTCATCCCGAATGTGTGATTGGACGTACTGTGGTCCCATCTGATGACCGAGCATCTCGACATCTCGCACAATAAACCTTCTGGAAGTCTCGATATAACGCACAATAAACCTTCTGGAAGTCTCGTTATCACGCACAATAAATCTTCTGGAATTCTCGATATCACACAAACTTTCTGGAAGTCTCGATATCACCCACATTAAACCTTCTGGAAGTCTTAATATCACACACAATAAACCTGGAAGTCTCAATATCACGCACAATAAACCTGTAAGTCTTGATATCACGCACAATAAACCTTCTGGAAGTCTCGTTATCACGCACAATAAACCTTCGAGAAGTCTCGATATCACGCACAATACACCTTCTGGAAATCTTGATATCACACAATAAACCTGGAATTCTCGATATCACGCACAATAAACCTTCTGGAATTCTCAATATCACACACAATAAACCTTCTGGAAGTCTTGATAACACGCACATTAAACCTTCTGGAATTCTCGATATCACACAATAAACTTTCTGGAAGTCTCGATATCACGCACATTAAACCTTCTGGAAGTCTTAATATCACACACAATAAACCTGGAAGTCTCAATATCACGCACAATAACCCAGTAAGTCTTGATATCACACACAATAAACCTTCTGGAAGTCTCGATATCACGCGCAATAAACCTGGCAGTCTCGATATCATGCACAATAAACCTGAAAGTCTCAATATCACACACAAACCTTCTGGAAGTCTCGATATCACGCACAATAAACCTTCTGGAAGTTTTAATATCGCACAATAAACCTGTAAGTCTCGATATCACACACAATAAACCTGGAAGTCTCTATATCACGCACAATAAACCTTCTGGAAGTCTCAATATCACACACAATAAACATTCTGGAAGTCTCGATAACATGCACATTAAACCTTCTGGAAGTCTCAATATCACGCACATTAAACCTGGAATTCTCGATATCACACAAACTTTTTGGAAGTCTCGATATAACGCACATTAAACCTTCTGGAAGTCTCAATATCACGCACAATAAACCTGTAAGTCTCGATATCACACACAATAAACCTTCTGGAAGTCTCGATATCACGCACAATAAACCTGGAAGACTTGATATCACGCGCAATAAACCTGGAAGTCTCGATATCATGCACAATAAACCTGAAAGTCTCAATATCACACACAAACCTTCTGGAAGTCTCGATATCACGCACAATAAACCTTCTGGAAGTCTCAATATCGCACAATAAACCTGTAAGTCTTGATATCACACACAATAAACCTGGAAGTCTCTATATCACGCACAATAAACCTTCTGGAAGTCTCAATATCATACACAATAAACCTTCTGGAAGTCTCGATAACATGCACATTAAACCTTCTGGAAGTCTCAATATCACGCACATTAAACCTGGAATTCTCGATATCACACAATAAACTTTCTGGAAGTCTCGATATAACGCACATTAAACCTTCTGGAAGTCTTATTATCACACACAATAAACCTGGAAGTCTCAATATCATGCACAATAAACCTGTAAGTCTCGATATCACACACAATAAACCTTCTGGAAGTCTCGATATCACGCACAATAAACCTGTAAGACTTGATATCATGCACAACAAACCTGGAAGTGTCGATATCACGCACAATAAACCTGGAAGTGTCGATATCACACACAAACCTTCTGGAAGTCTCGATATCATGCACAATAAACCTGGAAGTCTCGATATCACGCACAATAAACCTTCTGGAAGTCTCAATATCACGCACAATAAACCTGTAAGTTTCGATATCACGCACAATAAACCTTCTGGAAATCTTGATATCACACAATAAACCTGGAATTCTCGATATCACGCACAATAAACCTTCTGGAAGTCTCGATATCACATACATTAAACCTTCTGGAATTCTCGATATCACGCACAATAAACCTTCTGGAAATCTCAATATCACACAATAAACCTGTAAGTCTCGATATCACACACGATAAACCTGGAGGTCTCTATATCGCACACAATAAAACCTTCTGGAAGTCTCGATATCACACAATAAACCTGGAATTCTCGATATCACGCACAATAAACCTTCTGGAATTCTTGATATCACACAATAAACCTGGAATTCTCGATATCACGCACAATAAACCTTCTGGAAGTCTCGATATCACGCACAATAAGCCTGTAAGTCTCGAAATCACACACAATAAACCTTCTGGAAGTCTCGATATCACGCACAATAAACCTGGAAGTCTCGATATCACGCACAAACCTTATGGAAGTCTCGATATCGCACACAATAAACCTGGAAGTCTCGATATCACGCACAATAAACCTGGAAGTCTCGATATCACGCACAATAAACCTTCTGGAATTCTCGATACCACGCAAAATAAACCTGGAAGTCTTGATATCACGCACAATAAACCTTCTGGAAGTCTCAATATCACGCACAATAGACCTGTAAGTTTCGATATCACGCACAATAAACCTTCTGGAAGTCTCAATATCACGCACAGTAAACCTGAAAGTCTTGATATCACGCACAATAAACCTGGAAGTCTCAATATCACACAATAACCCTTCTGGAATTCTCTATATCATGTACAATAAACCTTCTGGAAATCTCAATATCACATACAATAAAAAACCTGAATGTCTCGATATCATGCACAATAAACCTTTTGGAAGTCTCGATATCACACAATAAACCTTCTGGAATTCTCTATATCATGCACAATAAACCTTCTGGAAGTTTCAATATCACGTACAATAAACCTTCTGGAAGTCTCTATATCACACACAATAGACTTTCTGGAAGTCTCAATATCATGCACAATAAACCTGGAAGTCTCTATATCGCGCAAAATAAAACCTTCTGGAAGTCTCGATATCACACAATAAACCTGGAATTCTCAATATCATGCACAATAAACCTTCTGGAAATCTTGATATCACACAATAAACCTGGAATTCTCGATATCACGCACAATAAACCTTCTGGAAGTCTCGATATCACGCACAATAAGCCTGTAAGTCTCGAAATCACACACAATAAACCTTCTGGAAGTCTCGATATCACGCACAATAAACCTGGAAGTCTCGATATCACGCACAAACCTTCTGGAAGTCTCGATATCACACACAATAAACCTGGAAGTCTCGATATCGCGCACAATAAACCTGGAAGTCTCGATATCACGCACAATAAACCTTCTGGAATTCTCGATACCACGCAAAATAAATCTGGAAGTCTTGATATCACACACAATAAACCTTCTGGAAGTCTCAATATCACGCACAATAGACCTGTAAGTTTCGATATCACGCACAATAAACCTTCTGGAAGTCTCAATATCACACACAGTAAACCTGAAAGTCTTGATATCACGCACAATAAACCTGGAAGTCTCCATATCACACAATAAACCTTCTGGAATTCTCTATATCATGTACAATAAACCTTCTGGAAATCTCAATATCACATACAATAAAGAACCTGAAAGTCTCGATATCATGCACAATAAACCTTCTGGAAGTCTCGATTTCACACAATAAACCTTCTGGAATTCTCTATATCATGCACAACAAACCTTCTGGAAGTTTCAATATCACGTACAATAAACCTTCTGGAAGTCTCGATATCACACACAATAGACTTTCTGGAAGTCTCAATATCATGCACAATAAACCTGGAAGTCTCGATATCGCACACAATAAACCTTCTGGAAGTCTCAATATCACGCACAATAAACCTGTAAGTTTTGATATTACGCACAATAAACCTTCTGGAAGTCTCGATATCACACAATAAACCTTCTGGAATTCTCTATGTCATGTACAATAAACCTTCTGGAAGTCTCAATATCGTATACATTAAACCTTCTGGAAGTCTCGATATCACGCACAATAAACCTTCTGGAAGTCTCAATATCACACAATAAACCTGTAAGTCTCGATATCACACACAATAGACCTGGAGGTCTCTATATCACGCACAATAAAACCTTCTGGAAGTCTCGATATCACGCACAATAAACCTTCTGGAAATCTTGATATCACACAATAAACCTGGAATTCTCGATATCACGCACAATAAACCTTCTGGAAGTCTCGATATCACGCATAATAAGCCTGTAAGTCTCGATATCACACACAATAAACCTTCTGGAAGTCTCGATATCACGCACAATAAACCTGGAAGTCTCCATATCACACACAAACCTTCTGGAAGTCTCGATATCACACACAATAAACCTGGAAGTCTCGATAACACGCAAAATAAACCTGGAAGTCTCTATATCACGCACAATAAACCTTCTGGAAGTCTCAATATCACGCACAATAGACCTGAAAGTCTGAATATCACACAATAAACCTTCTGGAATTCTCTATATCATGTACAATAAACCTTCTGGAAATCTCAATATCACATACAATAAAAAACCTGAAAGTCTCGATATCATGCACAATAAACCTTCTGGAAGTCTCGATATCACACAATAAACCTTCTGGAATTCTCTATATCATGCACAATAAACCTTCTGGAAGTTTCAATATCACATACAATAAACCTTCTGGAAGTCTCAATATCACACACAATAGACTTTCTGGAAGTCTCAATATCATGCACAATAAACCTGGAAGTCTCGATATTGCACACAATAAACCTTCTGGAAGTCTCGATATCATGCACAATAAACCTTCTGGAAGTCTCGTTATCACACACAATAAACCTGAAAGTCTCGATATCACACAATAAACCTTCTGGGAGTCTCGATATCACGTACAATAAACCTTCTGGAAGTCTTGATATCACACACAATAGACTTTCTGGAAGTCTCAATATCATGCACAATAAACCTGGAAGTCTCGATATCACACAATAAACCTTCTGGAAGTCTCGATATCACACACGATAAACCTTCCGGAAGTCTCGTTGTCACGCACAATAAACCTGGAAGTACTTGTTTTGCCGCTGCTGGGGAAATTTGCCATCTTTCAGGAGGTCTTCCCTTTTTTCCAGAATTCCCTAAATCATGGCTATTATTAGCCTCATACATTATTAATTATCTCTACCATTATGTTCATGTCCATTAGTTCTATGACATCACTGCTTTCTTTATAGATGTTCTGTGACATCACTGTGTGTACCTTTGTTTTAATCAGAATATCATTGAGATAATTCAAATGATCCAGGTCCTGTGATACTAAATTACTGAGACTTCCCCGATTCTTGTGTTCTTCGTTGGTCTGGACACACTTATCAAGCTCGATCACATGAATCCCGATGAACCAAACCAGATTAGAAAAATACGGCACAGCGGTTTTATCTCTAATGTAAACGTATACACAAAAATGTTTTTGCTAAGTTGTAAAACAGCTGTTTGCATGAGACCTCATGTCTTTGTACCAGGTGCATGATCCTTTAGGACAAGATTATATATTTTCATTAAAAGAAGAACGGTATTTATAAAAAAATTAGATTTTAATGTTTTTAAAAATACAGCTATATACACAAAAACATACAATATAACAATATAATACATTTATGGAGGGAATAGAAGTGCCCATTACCCTCAATGGCAGCATACACAATATACATAACTTGCCGTATCACTGTTGTAATATTTGTATACTCCCTGGTGACAGCAGTATATGTCTTAGTCATGAGATTCACTGATTTCCAAAAATTGTTTCTTTTTGCTAAAAAAAAACTTTAAGGTGTGGTCACCTTCAAAGGGCTCACAACCAATTTCCCTGCCAGAGGTAATAATACTGTGTGCCGTGAGGCTTTTTAGTGTCACCAGGACTTAAATGTTTCATGCTCAGCATGTTATAGGAATATTTGAGTTCTGTGCAATCTTATTTGAAGATATTACCCTCTTCCATAGATCCTTTATTCCACAAACTGAATGAAGCATTACATAAGGTCAAGATGCTTAAACATATTCTTTCTGATGATGGCACAGATGAGAACCCCATGGCGGTTCCCAATTTATTTCTGCAGAATGCCTAAATCATCTAGTCTTACGGTAGCAATCTTGTGTATGGCCTCTTTTCTTTGTTTTTCTCTAGGTCTTCTCTTGACCTTCTCCAACTCCATTTTCTTATAACCAATGACTGGTCAGTTTTAAAACATAACTTCTTCACAGCTACCATAGTCACTTTCTGCCAGATCTGGAGCCCGGAAAGTTGAATTGGTCATTGGTGGGACACTACAGTCAGCATAAGAGGGCTGTGCCACGCTCAGTCGTACGTTAAGACGTTGGACTCCATTCTCGGTAGGGTAAGTTAAGCCTTTAGGCTGCATGAGTTGTGAGGGATAATAGCTGATGGCAGTGTATTGGTCATTACAAGTAGATGGTTGTGGAAGAAAGTCATCCAGGTTGCGGTTGCTATAACAGGGAGAAATTGGGGCTCTCCTGTTGCTTGTTTCCAAAGGAAATGGGAACCCACCAAATAAGGGCTCCTGCTCTGGTTGTCTTGGAAGAGGTGGGATAGGAGGTGCGGTTGAGGGTTTTGATTGTGGATATCTCTGTATTTCCACAGGGTTATAGCCGGACTGCCAAAATGATGATTCTCCTGCATACACTGGAACATAAGAAGAAAAACAGTATAAGAAGGGGGATAATGTCCAAGTTGTTTTCTTATATCAACTGAGTAAAAATTATATTTAGTCACTTCTTAGATATATTGTGCAAAAACGAAGTGAAAACCAATATGATCGGAATTATGGTTTTAACGGGTTTTGTCACCCAGCTTTAGAAATGGCAGATTTGCCCAGTTGTGCAGTTTTACATCCTCCATTAACATATCGGGCATATCTGGAAAAGATCGTATGCTATATCAAATAACAGACCTAGTTCTTCTTACTGAATGGGGAAAAAAAAATCGCATTCATTAGACTACTTGTCACAAAGGGTAAAGCTAGAACGTGTGATAATGTCATAGCCTTCCACTCCCAGAGCCGACAAACAAAGGTAGCGAAATTACTCCGGCATTCCTGGAGCTTACAGAGTGTAAGGGCTGTCAATCAAAAACATGTAGGTACACTGCAGGGAATTCCAGGCCTCTGACTGAAGCGAGTGACAGCAAGTAGCATCTTTGCTGCTGTCACTCACACCGGCCACAAGGGGTCAGTAACATCACAAGTCTCCGACTCGCAGTACTGCCTTCTAGCAGAATGGCATTTCTTTAAAGGGACTCTTTATGAAAGTTTAGAAAAAGTGTAATGTCTGGGGAAAACCAGCTTCTATCCAGAGATAAAGGGGTTTTCTAGGATGTAAAAAATGGATTACTAATTTTTAGGATAGTTCATCAATATTAAATTGGTGGGGGTCTGACTTCTGGCACCCCTAAGGATCAGCAGCTTCAATAATGTGTGGTGCTCCTCCAGAGTGTCCATTTATAGCTCCATACTGTTACTAGTGGCTGTGTCTGGTATTACAGCACAGCACTATTCACTGTAATACAAAGTACAGACACAGCTTTGCCTGCTAATCAAGTATAGATAGTCGATTACTGATGGACTCGCACTGATTCAGTATTGTTAAGCCTTTAATATTGTAGTCCATGAAATCCCCTTGATGAGCTAAGTTTGATTCTTTAAAGGGAACCTGTCATCAAATTTTCCTTATAAAAGCCATTGGCACCATGTTTTTCAGCCTTTGAAAATGAATCTGACACTAGGATTTTGCTATCCCATCTAAGAACAGCATGATGAAGGAGCAGAGACCTTGATTCCAGTGATGTGTCACTCATATGGCTGCATACAGTTTTGATTAAAATCACTGTTACAGATCTAGCAGTTCTCAGAATGCTGAGCTCTGTATAACTCCGCCCACACCACTGATTGGCTGCTTTCTGTGTACACTGTACATAGGTGGGGGTGGGTTGTACAGCTCTCATGAATATGGAAGACTACATGGCAGCAGGTTTGCTAATCCTCTGGTGATAATCTCCTGCTGATGACAGTGGTTATATCAAAACTACAGCAAGCAGCCCAGTAAGTGACACATAATTGGAATCAGGGTATCTGTCACTACATTATGATGCTCTCAGAATGTGGCACAAATCTGGTGACAGTGTCCCTTTAACACATCTCTAAAATGCCCACTATATCCCCCAGGTAGCGTCATTTCCCTTTGAAAGTGCTGTATCCTAATGTACACCAAGCGTTCTGACGGGAATTTCAGGACCATGCTTGGTGCCCACTCTTGTAACACTGCTCCTCCATCTATGATTGATGGCTTTGCCGGCTTTGTGGGTGAAGTAGAAGACATCCTCCACGTTATTCATGGGTGGAAGGGTGGCATTAAAAGGCAGAGAAGGCACTGAGCATGGTCAGAAGAGGCCCATTGGACCTCTCGGTGCTCGCTGGACATTTCCAAACTTTTTTTTAAGGTATACGCCGCTGTCTTTGGGTATACTGAGCTTATTAGGAATATATTAAGAGGCTGAAAAACGTGGTGGCAACGGCTTTAATAGGTACAGTATATTCTTGACTAACTTGCATGTCTACGATCTGGGTCTTTGCCCCAAGAAAGCCAATCTACAGCTCTGTCTCATGTATTGGTTCCTTCTAGCTGCAACATTAGACAACATGGATATTATAGACTGGGGTTCCCAATTTAGGACCCCCTTTTTACCCCTTTTTATCCATTCATTATACAGATTACACATTGATGTTCTCGGTGACCCTATCTTTAGGTCAGTGTGAATGGACCTTAGCTTGAGCTACTGCCTACTCTTTTTTCTACTATCTGGTGGAGCTTGGCGTCTGAGAAGATAGAAGAAACACTTACTGCTCTCTTCACAATCCCAGTTGTTCTTGGCAATGGACTCATTGTCGGAACTGGACGGAGGTGCTGGAGGTAGATTAGGTGCCACACTGCAGATGGCCGGACCCCGGGTCCCCGGCGGTTTACAGAAGATAAGTAGCTCTGGAACATTGTTTCTCCTTGACTGACCTTCAGCATCCAACTGATTCCGAGGTACAGAATTGAGAAGGTTAAGCTCCATGGGTGCCCCTTGGGTGCCCACTCCGATGTCTCTGGATATATATTGCTTCATGTCTGGATCTTCTTGTGGAGCAGCTTTATGGCTACTGGCTCGTCTGCAAATACGTTTTCTGAAAATGACGAAAAGCCCAACTAGGAACAGGACTGCAAGGACCCCTCCTAGGATCTCAACGATCTCCTGAGCTCCAGAGATAAGAGATCTTTTATCTTTTCCGGGCATATCCTCCTCGGCACACAGCTGCCCACCATTAACGTCACTGCAGTTGCACATGCTGCTGGGTGTGCAGAGGTCAGCCGGTCCACAGGAACCATCTTGACAGCTTCTCACCGCAACGTGACATCTGCAAGAAGAAAGGATAATTATAATTGCTGAATTCAAAATGGCTAGCAAAGGGAACCACTTCTGGGATTGGTTCCATCACAACCTTAACCACCTAAGACCAGAGTACTTGACATAACGCTTGTTAGCCCTCTACTTTCAAGAATTCTTGAGTTGACATCCACACCCAAAGTGAAAAATCTGGATGAAGCCACCTTTGATAGCCAAACCTTAGTCCCAATTCTCCAGGGCATCACCCTACTGATAAAAGCTACCTAATCTAGTATAAAATAGTGCTGGATACTCACCTCTCACCCTCATATCCCGGAGGACACCTGCAGGTGAAGCCATTGGACATGGGTGTGCACGTTCTACCTTGCATGCAGGTAGATGTGGAACATGGGTCTACATCCACATCGCATTTTGGACCCATAAATGGAGAATGACAAAGGCATGAATATCCTGGAGGAATAAGGGGCATATAAGTATATATATTTGCATACCAAGCCACTGATCAGGCAAGTTTTCGTAGCCGTTCAGTTAAGGACTTACCACCATTGACCAAGTCTACGCACATCCTGCCACTGGCACACGGCTCTTGGCTACAGGCATGGGCTTGTTCACAGCAGGGCATTATGCCTTTCTGATGAAGAGTTGGTCCCAGGCTTGCCGTTGTTTGCCCATTAATGATTATGTCGTCCATACAGCCCTGAAATCCCTGAGAGACGCGGTCTTCTAGAATGAGGCCACCAACGATCAGGTGAGATGTCTGCCCAGTGCATGGTGGTAGCGGTTGCTCCATGTCCACACCATCCACATGCAGTTTGACTTTGGCACTTGTTACCTCTAGCATAATGGTATGAAAAGCCCCATCATTTACTTGTGACTTCAGTGGCAGATTGCGGGTGATAGTTCCTTGGCAGAGATGCTTATAATGTAGATAACCATTATCAAGCTGTGAAAGGGTAAAAGAAAAAAAAAATAGAACCGATTACATAGCAATAGGTCATATACTCATATGTGACAAGACGATACTGCCCAACTGTATTTTCATTATTTAAGACCGAAAAATCCTTCTTTAATGTGAAACACAACCCAATGAAACCATTTTATTGTTTTAGTCTAAATGGATCTAGTTGTACTAATGAGCGTTAAAGGGGCAGTATCATCAGAGATGGGAATGCAGGACACAGCCCCTGGGGTGATCAGCTGATCGCCAGGGGGAGGGTTGCTCTCTTGACATCCCTGGCAAACAGCTCTCCGATCTGACTCAAGGAAGGGCCTCCTAACGGGGGGGACCTTATTATGACTCCCATGTGATCTACTATAGCACTTGGACAGGTGTTTTTTTCATGAGACAACCCCTTTAAAGAGGACCGGCCATTTGCCATACACATGCTATTTTTATACCTGGTGTAAATGCCGCTGTTCTTCTGAATCCGGCGTTGTCTTTCTTTTGCTCCTGCTCCTCTCCATTCCTGAGATACGGCCCTTTCATCATTGTGTATAAATCTGGTCTTGTTAGCCAAGTGGGCTGATCCTCGATTCTTTTCTGGGGGGGAGTCTTCTTGAGGACCACACCCCATTGGCTTAAATTACTAGATTTATACACAGGCTTGAAGGGCCATATCTCAGGAACGGAGAGGCGCAGGAACAAAAGAAAGACATCGTCGGATTCAGGAGAACAGCGGCGTTTACACCAGGTAAAGAAATAACATATTTATGGCAAGTGATAGATCTTCAGTAATTGACAATATTTTGGTTTTCTTGCAGCCACCACTAGGAGGAGCTTACGAGCCTAATGCATACGGCTTCTACAATGAACTCAGCAATAAAACAAGGCGGACATTCACTTTAAAGGGGTATTCTGATTAGGTGGTGGCATATTGCTGGGATCAGTAATGGTCTGAACTCTATCTGGTCTGAACTCGATCCTTATCGACCGTAAGAGTAAAGCGGCAGCAGGATTAATTTTTGCAGTTCGTTTTTTCTGACTATTGACTCTCTTGGCTTTGTTGGGAACTGCAGCGGCTTCATTTTACTTGCATGGGGCTGCGCTGCCCGTACCCTGCACACCAGGTGAAAGACAGTACAGGTCTAAGAAGTCTCATCTCCACCAATCATAAGGTGATGAGATATCCCAGTAATGTGCCATCACATAATGAATCACAGATAATCTTAGGGCAAATGCAGCTCGGAAATAGTAAAAAGAAAAAAAAATCTTGCCAAGACAAAAAACGTGTCTGGCTTTCAGGTCTGAACGCAATGGCAGTGCCGGCGGCATTGGCACCCTGTCATACAGTAAAACAATCTCTTAATTATATTAATTGAAGCTAAGTGTCTACTCATAGCAAATGCCGCTATTTAATTAACGAGCAGTACCCAGAGTGACCAGCAGGGGGCAGTCATAAACCCTTTGCGCCACTTCCAGCGTGGCGATTGGCTTTGATAACTGAAGTGATTGTGTAACTGAATAATGACTTCTTCAAGGACACGCACAGATTCTGGGAGTAAGTGAGCCGTCTTAATTACTACTCAGACCAGGTGCCAAATCTTCAAGCACTTAGCAAGCAGAGACCAGAACAGCGAGTCCGGCGGCGGCGCACACGTTTACGGACAAATTTTGAAACTAATTTTATTTTATCAGTTACAAAATGTCAAAAACACCCAGAACTTGTTTTCTCTTGTAGCGATCAGAGACGATGCCAGCCCCCGCTGCTGCCGCCTGAGGTGCATGAACTCGGGAGTCTCCTACTCGTTGGTTTGGCAGCAGATCAGGGACTGGTTGCAGATGTAATAATGATTGACAGTTCTGATATGGCCGCCACCATCGTACGAGATTCTGCAGGGATAAGTCTCGTCTCCTGCAAAATCATGAAGTCTTCACTTTCCCATGTTTCAAAAAAAAGGACAAGAATTCTAGCTAAGAAGACATCTGGGCAAGTGGAGACGCGTCGGGATCAGGATGCCTCTGGGCAAAGCTGCCTGCTCATCCATACATCCTTCCTGGTCACATTATGTCTTGTGTCGTAACTATAAAAACGTCAACAGCGGGCAGGATGAATTGTAATGCTTGTACCTAAGCCGTAGTATGGTGGATATGTATATTAAATAGGAAAAAAACTAAGAAGGACTTGTGTGTTCTGGTTCCAAGAAAGCTCAGCAGCAGCGCTCAATGTCAAGCAGCAGCGCTCAATGTCAAGCAGCAGCGCTCAATGTCAAGCAGCAGCTGCAAAAGCAAAAAAACATTTTAGGGTATGTAAAAAAAGTTAAATGTATTCTCAATGTAATATGACCCGTTTATAAATCCCTTTCAGGAGCATATCTCGAATATGGAGTCCAATGTTGAGATCTACCTAGTAAAAAAACAGCGTTTGAGAGGGTTCAAAGGCGAGCAACAGGAATGGGGTAGAAGCTATCTCTTAGAGTACGTGAATACAAATAGCCACTTTTCCAAGATGAAGACAGTTCACGAAAATGCTGGGCATTATGTTCATTGTTTCAACATTTTTTTTAGCGCTTTTTTTTAGATGGAATCCACCTGAAAAAGAGGTTGTGTGCACATACCCTTAGTACGTGTTCAGACGGAGGCTTCTTTTTCAGGAGTTTTTGGAGCAGAAACTGTGCGGAAACTCTCCAAATCCTCCTGAGAAACTTGGAAGGTTTCCACTCAGTTTCTGCTCCGAAAACTCAGTAAAAAAGTCTTAGGTGTGCACGTAGCCTTAAGTTTTCTCATGGAAACTCGTTTAAGAAAACCTCCTTTGTGGGGGAGTTTTTGGAGGAGTTTTTTTTATTTGCTGATGCAGTTTTGAAGATTTTTTTAAAGCATTTTGGAAAGACTCAGACATGTTTTTCAAGCACGCCGAAGACACCCGATCAGCATCCGAGCATACTCAGATAACACCTTATCCGAGCCCGTTCACTCATCACTAACTGCAATACCAGACACAACCTGTTAACAAGTGTGGCACTGTTTCTAGAAAAAAAAACACTTTTTTTTTCTATTCCTGGAAAAAACCCCTTTAAAGAAGGTGTAAAAGATTAGTGGGGTTCTGTTTTGGAGAAGCTTCTCTGCAGCTGCACAATGGACGCTGAAAGATTGGTATTGAAAACTTGGCATCCTGTTATAGCAGGAATTTGGCACGTGTAACGTCGGCTACTATAACAGCGGAGGAGGACTGGGCATGAGATTACAGGGGCCTGAAAAACCCCAACTATCCTCTGCCACCTGCGCAAGAGATTAATGACCTGGCCCCGACAGGGCTCACATGTCTATGAATGCCCTAACTGGAGTAAATAAAAGATCTAATAATCTTCCATCATGAAGCTGATGTCTGCTAAGGCTCTGTTCACACATTATTTCCCTTTTTTGGATCCGTTTTGATCATAAAAACAGAAATAAAACCATCCAGTACAGGACACATTTATCTGAAGGGGGACAAAAAAAGTCATATTATTTTTTATATTTGCTTCCTTTCTAGCCGCTATAAAAAAAATCATTATCAGCGCAACTTTTTTTGTTTCTCTGTCCGGTCACAAAAATGGATAGGAACTGGGAAACGGATCATATCCGATGTTCATCCATTGTGTCATCTGTTAACGGATCTGTAGGAAAACCGGATCTGTTAAAAACAGATCGAAAACAGATTTTAAACTTATACATTTTTTTTCAGGGTGCTTACATCCACTTTTTGGGACAATTTTTACTTTTACTTAAAGGCATGTTTTTTGGGCTCAATATAATTTTTTGCAATTGGGTTTCATTGCAAATTTTGCACCATTTGCCTTTTATGGTCTCTGCGTTACACTGTCTATTGCCGGCTGCAGAAAGAGTTTACCCGGGATCCCATCAGTGAGCCTGCTTATGATGGTCTGATGGAGAAATAGTTATCGTTTTATGTGCTGATTTATCACCACATTAATGCTGAATGTGCAGGGGAAACAAAAAACACGTAAAAACCTATTAGCGAATTTTTTTTTTTTTAAGAAACTCAATTTATTATTTATATTATTATTATTATCATTATTATTATTGCCTAAAAGATTTTTAGCCCCAAATACATACGTTTAAGTAAAAAAAAAAAAGCACACCAAAAGATGGACAACCCTAAGGACATACCCATCCAAAAATTTAAACTTTGGTTTCCATTTTGCATTCGTTTTTGCTTCTTTAATAAGGCATCCTTTTTTTAAATATTACAGACAGATGATGACTGGATGTGTGAACGGAGCCTTAACCTGTATATACTACATAATCTTATAGATAGTGATACTAAATGGTTTCACAAATGTCGGTAAAAATGTTATTATATTACATATTAATAGGAGTAAGATAAATACGGTACATACAAGAAAAATACCACCAAAAAACCTCCTATCAACTGGATTTGTATGAACTGGGGATAGAGCATGCCCACTACTTCTCTGTACAACTCTATGGGAGTCATGAAAGAACTTGGATGACAGCTCTTGGTGGACAGGAGGTGAAGAGCATGGTCTACTAGCACTTGTCTCTTGGCTGGTTCCTTAACTATCATGGAGCTGCATGGAGCGGTGATGGGCATGCTTGAGCGCCAATATTTAAGTTACTAAGGAATGGAAAGGTTCCCAGGGGTTAGGTTCTGAAATGTTCTACCATTTCTTTCCTTTCTAGACTTAAACTCAGTTGGATGAAGTCGGGTGGCCTCACTCTAGAGGTCTCCGACATGTCTGATTTCCCATGGACCTGTTGTAAACGTCGAAGATAGAGATAAGTGCTCCATAACTAGTTAACCTTACGATAAAAAAAAGTTTATTTCGTAATACTTTTCGACATACATCCATGAATCTTTTCCACTTTTGTAGCTTACCTCCAGCAGAGAAGAGGCAGAACCATTAATATGCAACACAACAAATTGGGGTTGATGGGTCTTAAGCCGTAGCTTGATCTTCCATTCTCTGGAGATGTCTTGACGATAATGGAAAAAGCTTTGCCCATCAAATCTTGAGGCTGTACCTAATGATAAAAGATTTGGATGATTAGATGTTTAGAACTTTAGATGTTATCAGATAGTCGAACATGTAGGCTGAAGACTTTGACATTTTTCTAGTCCTTCTTGACAAAGAGAAACCAAAATAATTTCATAGGAATGAAGAAAGCCCTCTCACGTAAAGACACACCTACAATAAGGGACTTACTGTTGCACGTGCAGACTTGTTGTAGACTGTGCTGTGGTGTAATAACGCTGAGACGGGCAGTGCTGTAAGAAGATAATACTGACTGGTCCAGTTTTATCACTTCATGGCAGGTACGACTTTTGCATTGAGCTCCATGACAGGGCAGGTAAAATATGTTGTCCATGTGCAGCCCCACAGTCTGGTCCAGCTCACGCCTGGCAGCATTGATTTTCTCAGAAAGAATTTGAGGACTTCTAATTGAGCTGGAACCCGTCCCAGTCACCAATACAAGGTCCAAAGAAGAAGACTCCTCGTTCTTCTGTAGACTGGCCATCTGAATCTGTTGGCGGTCCATAGTTAGAAGGTTCCCAAGAAATCTTTGGAAACTTCTCCAGTGGTCACCTATGAAGTCCTCCGGGGATAGTTTTCTGAAACGTAGAACCAATGCTTGCTGGAGAGCTTCGTCACTAAAGCACCATACGTAGATATGTACCGAAGCTGTGGTTGAAAATGTCCCATCGCTGACTGTGACGTTGAAGAAGTAATGTCCTTGTTGAAGACTTTCAAGCGCTATCACTTTGCCATCTGTTATTCCTACAGAGAAGAGGCCTTTTCTCATTTCCTCTTCGGCCAACCTGTACATCAATGTGTCATGAGGATCCTGGTCTGTGGCATGAAGCTTGCCCAAAACACTGCCATGGAAAGACACCTCACTACTGGTGATGAAGATCTCTAATGGCAGCACCGTTGGCGAGTGTCGGCTCTGGTCAATGACTTGAATACTGATAAATGTGGATGAGGAGAGGTGCGGAGTGCCACTGTCCGTAACCTACAAAATAATAATTAGAAATAAGTGGGGGCTAGCGCTATTTTAGAGAACCCAAGCCGTCGATACATTTTTATTTCCAAGTTGACAGGTAGCAAGATCACATGATTTTATATACCTTTATACCCCTATTGGCATTTCATAGTCAATATAGACCATGAGGGATGGACACATTACTTGTTTTCTATTAGAATGAGATTCAAGAAAAAGAAGTCTTGGGATTTGATTCAGTTGATCCTGGTCACCTACTAAGCCTTAGTTTGGACTCCTAAACCTAAAGTGAATCTTTTACTACAAAATATATTTCAATCTTCTCAGCTCATTTTGCTCTAAAACATGGTGTCTCCAGGTCCTTTTAAGCAATTGGGCACTATGTTTGGATTCCAGGCTTGTATATTTTATTATTGTCTGATACTTCTAGTTTTTCCACTTGAAGGACATTGTGGTTAATCATATTTTCTAATATGAAGCACCCATTCTTACCTGGATCTTTAGCACATACTTTTCCCTCACACTTTTGGTGAGAATAGACGTTGTAGACAGGAGCCCATCTTGGCTAATATGAAATACATTGTCCTCATTTCCTTTAAGGATTCGGAAATTGAAGGGTGGTCCATGCTTAGGAGAATCCTTATCGATGACTATAAGTGTCATAACACTAGTACCGGCTGGAGATCCATTCTGAGGAAATGACGTGAAAAGTCGATTAAGAGAAATATTGAAGCGTTGATGAAGAAGCTCACACATAGAGATGAGCAAATTTGTTCAGATTCGGTTCCAAATACGATCGGAATCGAATATTTTGCAATATTCGTCGAACACAGTCGAACGTCATTAGAGTCAATGGGAGTAGAAATTACCAAATATATTCAGAACCGATCATAAGACATACATTCAGCACGAATAGTGTTCGAATATGGCTTGAATATGTCAAAATCAGATTCGGGGCCAAAATCCAAACAAATTCGCTCATCTCTACTCACACATACTCAATCGTGACCCGTACCTGAAGCACCAGACTATAGTTGGACTGTAAAAACATGGGAGGGTTGTCATTCACATCCAGTACGTGGACATGGACGAGTCCTTCACTGAAGAGAGATGGGACACCGTTGTCTGTGGCTCGCACCGCAAGGGAATATTTGGATTTCTGGTAAAGATGAGGAACATAGAAACATGTGTCATGGAAAGGAACAGATTTACATATTCAGTGGTCTCCCGGAGAAGAAGACATTTAGAGATCATCAAATCTTTCGAGCTTGGTAGTCTTAGTCATTTTTTTTCCTAAAACTAATTACTCCAATTGCCCTGAGAAGACATTTGAACACTTTGAAGACTCCAAATACTGTGTTCAACTCATTTTACTCTCACAAACACAGGGTTAATAATGGCAAAGTGACCCCAAACGTTATGGCTTTGGCTAAAAATGGTAATGGTTTTTCTTTCTTGACTTGTCACTCACAATATCTGTACAGTTTATTTAGAGATTTTTTATTTTTTTCACCCTATCTCTATTGCTAGATGTGCTGTCACTAAAAAGATTCACCCCAAAATTGTTGCAGCGCTTCATTCCCTGCTTTGGTTTTTATATAGAATATGATAGGCTGTGCTATACTATGTAATGGGATAGCTGCCTGGCATTAAAGGGCACCCGATCGCGCCCACGGTCATGTGAGCCTTCTATGGCTAATGCAATCTTGTTAATTGTAGTAGTCAGAATATTTGGCGATTCGCGCAAAATATCAGATTGTTCGAATTTGCCAGGTCTAATTTCCAATAATTCAATATGATGTATGGAAGAGCCATCTCTCAAAAATGAAGCGCAAGGTGCCTTATACTGACACAGATTAGTACGTGGAACAAGATGCTTCAATGTGATAAGACGTACATTATACAGGCAGCATAGCATGTGAAGAGTAAATTAACCAGAACAGGACACACATCAAAGTTAAAACCTCACATAACATTTTGAATCAAACCCTAAAAATAGCCGGAAGAACAGAATCAGACATGTCCTGAATGTTTCGGTGCATTTTACTCAAGATGTGGGACTTTCAAAGTCTGCGAGACAAGCTCAACCACCTTGTACAGAAGATCTCACCTTCTCTCTATCTAGTCGACTTAAAACCCTTAGGTCTCCTCGCTCGGGGTGTATTGAAAAGTGGCCCATAGGGTCCCCTCTCACAATTTGGAAGGTGACCTTATTGTTGCTTGGTCCATCCAAATCGGCAGCCGATACCTATAGGAGGTAAGAAAATTTAACCAATGGGAAAAAAACACATACATAGCATTACTCTTACTGACATGAAAAGAACATGTCAGGTCACTGTCTCCTGCAATATCAACATACCCATCTCGTGCTGTAATCATTCTAGCGATAAGGCCACCACACACAATAGATAAAGGTGGACCAATGAATGACCTCATGTTGGTTAATTGTCAGTGGTGAAAAAAGCATTTCAGGCCTCCTCAACCTTGTTAGATGATGCAGCCAGCTCTGATCTTCAGATGAAAAAAGTCCAACATGCTCGACTAGTTTTTTGAACAATAATGATCACTTGTTGGACAACCATAATCATAAGGTCTCCATGCACATTAGATAAAGGTGGACCGATGATGACGTTTCATCGGTCAGAAGAACGGTTGTTCAATGGTGGTAATAAAAAGTCTCTCAGACCTCGTCAACGGTGTCAGATTTTTTTCAGTCAATGACTCAGTCAGTGCTGATCATCGGCCAAAAAGTGATGTAACCGTAGACATAAGGTCTCCATACACATTAGATAAAGGTGGACCAATGAATTACATTTCATCAGTCAGAAGAATGGTTGTTCGTTGGTGGTAATAAAAAGTCTCTAAGACCTCGTCAACAGTATAAGATCACCGCGTCCTGCCCGATGTTCTCAACCACTGATCACCAATGCCTCATATGGGCCTGTTATATAGGCACACAGACCAAACGCAACAGGGAGCTGGACAGCATACTTTCTAATCCCAGTAAAACAGGAGCCTACATAACGCTCTACTCTTTACCCTTCCACCATAATTTCTAGCAGTAGGACTGATGAAGGCCTTGTTAGGCCGCAACATTTTTGCAGACTGCATAAATAAAACTTCATTTGTTTAAGAACGTTATAAGTTGAGTGGGAAGTTATTTTTATTATACCACAAAATTGTAAGTCCTTGTAAAGAACCATAGCTGAGAACCCAAGAGGAATAACATCTTGACGGCCCGCAGCTATTTAATAGTGCATAGTAAAATTGAAGAATGATCTTATTCACCATCACAATTAGATCGCCCACAACAGCATCCTCTCGGATTTCGGTCTCATACTCCTCCAGGCTGAAGATGGGCTTGTTGTCATTTACATCGGTGATGTTGACCACAAGGACCGTGACGTCACTCAGGGGTGGAGAACTCGCCCTTGTGCCTTCGACTGACAGGTAGAACTGATGCTGAGATTCATAATCCAACTTTTTGTTCAGATATAACTTGCCTGCGATCAAAATCAAAAGTTTTTGAAACCCAACAATAAGTTACACGTATCTGAATGAAACCTGAAGCAAATGGAAAAAGTAAATAATGTCTCCACAAATTGGGATCCAGGATGGATCATCTAGGTCAAGAAGAATTGGGAACGCTAGGTTAGATATTATTAATTTAGCAGTAAAAAAAAGTTTATGAAATCAGATTAAAATCACTGCTTTCTTTTAGAAACTGCGCCACTATTGTAAGTGGGTGGTGTGTGATATTACACCTTACCTCCAGTCCAGTGATTACACTTATAGCTGCATGCACACAGCTCATGAAAACACGTGGTGGTAATAATGGGAAAAAAACAGCCACTAGCCCCTTTAAAGGGAATCTGTCACCAAGTTATATTATGTAATCTTGGCGCAGCACGAAGTAGGGACAGAGACCATGATTAAAGTGATGTATCACTTGCTGGGCTGCTTGCTGCAGTTTTGATAAAATCACTGCTTTCTCTACTACAGATCTAGTTCTCTGAATGCTGAGCTCTATATAACCCCGCCAGCACCACTGATTGCCAGCTTTCTGTCTATGCACAATCAGTGATGGGGGCGGGGTTACATAGCGCAGGAGGACTACATGGCATGACACATCTAGTTCCCTAGTGATAAACTCCTGCTCAAATAGTGATTTTATCGAAACAACAACAAGCAACCCCCAGTAAGTGATACATTGCTGGAATCAGGGTATTGTCCCCTTCATCGTGCTGCTCTCAGATTACATAGCAAAAACCTAAGACAGATTCCCTTTAAGTACAAGTATGTTTTGTCTTCCCTTAGGTTATTATGCACAGAATTGTTTTCTAAGTAGACAAAGAATTCAAAGCTTTTCATGACTGATTGTTCCTAGTTTTACCAGAAATAAGACGAGACTAAAGCATAAACTACTGGTTTTCCTAGTTTGCAACAAGGAAATTATGCCTGTAGGGATTGAAGAATTTTCCAACGTTGGTGCCCGGGGTGCCAAAGCAACTTGTCTTCCCACTAATTTGACCTAATTTTCTGTAGTCATGTAAATCTAAACTTCTAAAAATAGAGACCAGTACCTGTATCATGCAGAAGGAATATCCCATTTTCATTCCCACTCAAGATTTCATAAGTGATCTTTGATTTGCCATCCAAGTCTTGAGTCAACTCTGACAGATTCAAGAGCTCTGATCCTATAACCTCGTTTTCCGGCACCAATATAATTTTTTCAGGGTTTCCGAAAACCGACCGGTAATAACTCAAAGACACTACAGATACTGAAATGGGTTGACATGTTGAAAGTGGACGGGGCAAACCACGGTCTGTGGCACAGATGATCAACTCAATCACTTGGTCTTCCATGTTTTCTAGAGGCTTTTCAAGATGGATCACTCCGGTGTTTTCGTCTACTGCGAATAGTCCATTGGCAGAGTTTTTGAGGGAATATTGAACTTCAGAATTGAAACCTAAAGTACAAAACCAACAGAACAATTTTATTCTCGCTATGAAGAATGCCCAAAGGATGCCCTTCCCATGATGATGCCCTCACACAAAGACAAAGAAAAATTATTCAATCAAATTCCTTTTGGTAAGTCAACCAGTTTTAATTGAATCCCATTTTACTATTCGTCCATCGACATTTTTATTTTGACTGTCAAGTAGAGTGTCATAATTATCTTCTATTACCTTCATCAGGATCTTTTGCAAAAACCACTGCAACAGGAGTCTTCAAAGTAGTGTTATCAAAGACAGTGACGGAGTAGTGGTCCATGGAGAACGCGGGGCTATTATCGTTAACGTCTTCTAAATATAAGACTACGTCTGCTTGACACGATAGTCCTCCCCCATCTGTGGCCTTTGCAATCATGTGGTAAGAAGGTTTCTTCTCTCTGTCCAGTGGAGCCAACGTTGTAAGCTCACCTGGTGGATGTGATGAAACATTAAATGGTTATACCAGTCTAAAAAATGTAAAACAGATATTAAATAGACTATTCCAATAATAGCAAGTGATAACATATTTCTAGGATTTGCGGATCATGGGGTTCGTCTGCGGAGACCCTAACTAATTGTTAGGTAGGACAACAATTGCAAGGACCACGGTTCTCTGGTATGTTTCCAGATAAGCACCACCGCCTTTTCGACACTGAACTGAATGGGATCATCATTGTGAAGACCATCTTCAGTCTCTAAATTTGTAGGGGTATATGCAATGAGACCCAAACATTGAATAGTTTTTGACCATGTCTGCATGTTTTTTGTGTTTCTTTAAATAGGGAGAAAGGAATAACCATGTCCAGACATTGTCCCAACTCCATCAACAACTGTGTATTCGGCTTACTTTTTTTTTAAGTAAATGGCTAGCTCAAAGGTCGACATACACCTTAGATATCTGTTGGCCAAAGCTATCTCCCGCAAACCTTTCAAAACTTGCCTACTGGTTCAGAGTTTTGGTGGTGACTTATCGCTCACGAGACTAAAAGGATTAAACTTGCCGAAATCCAATATGTCTGATCCTTCTTTCTTCCAACATCAGGACTTTAGATGCATAGACAATGGATGCATGCTTCCCAACATTTCTATTGGGGAAATAGGGACAAACCTTGTCCAGTAATGCCCCCTACTTATCCAAGAACGCCCTTATAGATTATAGATGTTCCAAATTTGTGTCTGAAAATTTTGGACATGTAGATAGTTGTCCCGCCAAAACAAAGAATTGGCCATGTTGAAGTCTATCATGGCTGGTCCCTTTTTCCACAACTTCTGTTGTTGGGAAGACTTGGAACACCATATACACATTTAGATTCAACAATCATCTAATATACAGTCATGGCTGAAATTGTTCCAAAAAAATGAATTATTTCTCCCAGAAAATTATTGCAATTACACATGCTATGTTATACATATATTCATTTCCAAAAAAAAAACAGAAAGAAAGGTAAACTGGACATAATTTCACACAACCCCCAAATGCCCAGACAAAATTGGTGTCCGCTTTTGAAAATTGTGGGTAAACAACTTTGGTTCAAGCATGTGATGCTTGTTCAAACTCACCTGTGGCAAGTAACAGGTGTAGGCAATATCACACCTGAAACCAGATAAAAAGGGGAGGAGCTGGCTAAATCTTTGCACTGTGTGTCTGTGTGTGCCATACTAAGCATGGAGAACAGAAAGAGGAGAAGAGAACTGTCTAAGAACTTGAGAACTAAAATTGTTGAAAAATATCAACAATCTCAAGGTTACAAGTGCATCTCCAGAAATCTTGATATTCCTTTGTCACTGTGGCACAACTTAATAGAGAAGTTTACAACCCATGGAACTGCAGCTAATCTGATTGGGCGTGAAAGCAGAGAAAAATTGATGAAAGGTTGCAACGCAGGATAGTCCAGGTGGTTGATATGCAGCCCTAATCAAGTTCCAAAGAAATTCAAGCTGTCCTGCAGGCTCAAGGTACATCAGTATCAGCGTAAACTATCTCTCGACATTTAAATGAAATGAAATGCTAATTCAGGAGACCCCCAGGAGGACTGCTGACTCAGAGACATAAAAAAAAGCTAGTTTGCCAAAATGCACGTGAGTTCGACAAAATCTTTCTGGGAAAGTGTCCTGTAGATATATGAGACAAAGATAGAGCTTTTTGGTAAAGCACATCATTCTACTGTTTATCAAAAGTGGAATGAGGCCTACAAAGCAAAGAACACAGTGGCTACAGTCAAATATGGTGGTGGTTCAAATATGTTTTGGGGTTGTTTTACTGTGTGTCTTAATTGTGTGCAAGGCATCATGAAATCTGAAGATTACCAAAGGATTTTGGGTAGCAATGTAGTGCCCAGTGTCAGAAAGCTGGGTTTGTGTCCTAAGTCATTGGTCTCCCAGTAAGACAATGACTCAAGACATACTTCTAAAAGCACCCAGAAATGCATGGAAACAAAGTGCTGTAGAGTTCTGAAGTGACCAGCAATGAGTCTGGATCTAAATCCCATTGATCACCTGTGGAGAGATCTTAAAATTGCTGTTAGGAGAAGAAGCCTTCACATATGACAGACCTGGAGCAGTTTGCAAAAGAAGAGTGGTCCAAAATTCCAGGTAAGAGGTGTAAGAAGCTTGTGGATGGTTATAGAAAGCGATTGATTGCATTTATTTATTCCAAAGGGTGTGCAACCAAATATTAAGTTGTGGGTGCCAACAATTTTGCACAACCCATTTTTGTGCTTTTTTTGTGAAATTATGTCCAATTTGCCTTTTTTCCTCTGTTTTTTTGTGTTGTTCTAATACCCACACAGGAAATAAAAATGTGTATAGCAAAACGTGTGTAATAGCAATAATTTTCTGTGAGAAATATTTGATTTTCTGGAACAATTTCAAGGGTGCCAATACTTTCGGCCATGACTGTATATATAGCTGCCTTATGTTATGTAAAAGTGCTTAAACTGCAAATAAGAGATTCCATAAATGTGGGAATGTGGGTGCCTATACAGTAAAATCACAGAGCAATGGTTTTCGGTAAAAACCTACCAGTATATTGGTCCAGTCGGAACTGATCATCTCCAAGTCCATAGAGTCCGTATGTGATCATGGCGTTGTTACCTATGTCAGAATCTCTGGCTGATATCTTGAGGATAAATACACCAGGAGGGGCATCTTCAGCTACTTTTGCTGTATAAAGCATCTGATAAAAAGAGAATTATCTTAGCTTTTTTTTTTTTCTTGATTCTCCATGGAAGCAATTCAACCGTTTCAGGAATGTGAAATCCTAAACAAAGCTGAATAAGAGCGTCTGTTCTGTAATGTGCTGTTATTTCTAGCTGAGCAGGGACTAGGTATCTCCTACTTACAGAGGGGAAAAAGAACGATTCAGCCAGGTTCTCCGTGCAATCCAACAAGACATGGATCAAGATGCAGCGGCCTATTATCAGGGTGAACGAGCAACTCACGTTGACAGCCCCTTTCATCTGCAATTTTTGGAATCCGCCAAAACAAAAATGTGCTGGTTCTTCTTATCTTAAGAGTTATGAAAAATGTTGCATCACAGAGACGTGGCAGACTGCTATCTTTCAGAAACCTTCCTCATTTGAATCATGTACACTTCTACGTATAGGCCATAGTCCACTGCACAACTGTCCCCAAAGTCCAGGAACAGATGTGTGAAAAATACATTTTTGGGCCAACACTACATTATGGTGTCATCCATACTGTTGAGGCTTATAGAACTGTAAGAGCAAAATTGATGCACCATATTATGCCAACAGTGTCATGGATTTTCTTTTTAGTGTTCTTCGAATTTTTGTGCGGTGCTATACTAAGGCTCCATCACTACTTGTCAGCTAGTGGGTGGAGAGTAGTTGGTATGATCTTTCCTATATATAGTACAAAGAGACACACGGGGTTCCTGCTCCCCCATTTCTCATTTCTCTATACTATCTTCAGACATGGAATAAAAGACATTATTCAGAAGAGCTAAGCAATGTAGCTGTGAATCCAGCACTGTGCAGAGATACAAAAATTAATAGAAGCAGCAGTGTCTCTGTGTGTATCACTGTCTCTTTCGAACTCTTTTCTTATTCTTCTCTATCCCTTTTCCATAAAATTAAATTGTCTGCATCTCTACTCTCGTCCCTAAGTAAAGGGTTAAATCAGCTTCATTGAACTGATCATCACAAATGGCAAGGAGAGGAGAAGAGGAGTCTGATAAGTGGAGAAAGAGTCATGTCTCTGAAATAAAATAGATTTAAAGCTTCTTTCATTTACTATTGATTTATGGGGAAAAAAATAAACACCAGTCACCCTTTATAGAGAACCTATCGCTTCCCACAAATATATATATTTTTTACCTGGTGTAAATGCCGCTGTTCTCCTGAATCCGGCGTGGGTTTTCTTTTTTTCCTGCTCCTCTCCGTTCCTGAGATATGATCCCTCTCCCCTATATATAAATCTATTATTTTTATCCAACTGGGCGTGGTCTTCAGGAACACATGAATAGAGAAGACTTGAGGACTACGCCCACTTGATTAAAAAAAGGCTAGATATATAAAGAGAAGAAGGGGCCATATCTTAGGAATGGAGAGGAGCAGGAACAAAAGAGAAACAACTCCGGATTCAGGAGAACAGAGGCATTTACACTGGGTAAAGTAAAAAAATTTTTTATAGCAAATGACATGTCCTTATTAATGTAACGTATGGTAAATACAATTTATTTAGCAGTTTTTTTTGTGGCTAATCAATTGCCAAATTGTGGAAAAGGCCTTCTTCACAAAATATCAGCATTATGTTATTCCTGCCTTTAGGCTTCACTCTTCTTTTTGTCTCAAAAAAGCAAAAGTTTATATAAAAATTATAAAACTGAAAGTAAATAAAAAAGAAAAGTCTTATTCAAAATTTACCAAAATTATAGAAATATACAAGTTTTGTATTGCTTTATTAACTTTCACAACACATATTTATTGACCACTTACCTGCTGACAATCCGGAATATTATCATTGAGGTCCAACACAGTGATTTCCACATCAGTAGTCGCCTGGAATTTCCCATCAGAAGCCGTCACTCTCAAAAAATGTCTCTCTGTCTCTTCCCTGTCCAAGGAGCTTTTAGATAAAATCACCCACTGGTTCCCAACTTCATTGATGCTGAAGAGGCCATAGGGGTCTCCATCTGTCAACAGAACATTATATTTTCCATTGATGACTTCTATCTCCACTGATGTCATGTAAAGAAGCTGCATGAGGCTATGAAGCCCACGGATTACAGTCATAATCTTTAGAAGGTCTACACGTTTTTTTTCACTTTTCCTCTTGGCTTAATAGACTCAACATGAGTGACGCGAGATGACCAGATTAAATTACTTTGTTGGCCATTACAGGTGATGTTTCGCTCCACTTGGGCATCTAGAGCCAAGAGGAAAGGTAAGGGAAGACATACCTGTATATTATGGAAATCTAACTTACCTGTAATGTAACATGTGACTTTCCTGTTGCTTTCGGTTATATCAATGTCCCCTGTCTTGATAGTTGAGATGACCTGTCCTGGTTGGCTATTTTCAGCTACAGATCCCCTGTAGACTTGAGAGGTGAACCTTGGAGGGTTATCATTATCATCAGTGACGGTGACCTCTACGAGTGCTTCTGAAGAAAGACGTATTTTTTTGCCTAGATCTGATGCCACCACGTAAAAACGGTAGACCTCTTGATTCTCGCAGTCAAGCTCCTTAAGGGTTGTGATCCAACCATTGTTAGTATCGATGGTAAAGAATGTATGGATCACGCTATTATCTCCTTTCAGACTGTAAACCACTATTCCATCATAGCCAGTGTCCTGGTCATTGGCAGTAACTTGTATTACAGTGGTTCCTGCAGGCAAATTTTCCATTAATGAAGCTCGGTAGACATCTGCTTCAAAAACAGGTTGATTGTCATTAATGTCCTTCACTTGAATGCTGACTGAGACTAAACTCACCAAGTCTTTCCCCAAGTGAGGGCAGTTGGCCTGAACATCTATATGGTACCATTTGGTTGTCTCATGGTCTACACCTTTCTTCATGATCACTGCTCCCGTGTGCTTATCTAAACTAAACACCCCATCTTTGTTACTTTCTGGAGTCGTTCCTTCAACCAGGCTATAGACGATTGGTTCTGCAGCCATTGCTTTCACCAAACCTAATTCAGTACCTGTAGGCAGATCTTCCGATGCTGAAAAACTATACAGTGGTTCTGTAAATTTGGGTAAATTGACCTCTGTTGGCACAACGTGAAGATGAACAGGTACCAATGTACTCCAGTTGGGTGGTGCCCCATCCTTTGCTATAACTGTAAAGCTAATATCTTTATTTTCCAATCCAAAAAGACTTCTCTTGGCTATGATAGTACCATTGTAGGGATTAATCTGAACCAGATCTTCATCATATTTATCTATAGAGTATGTGACATCAGCATTTTGTCCTTCATCAGCGTCATAAGCCACCACCTGAATAATGGGCATTCCATTACTTAGATTAGATTGGACAGATAATACATATTCATTTGCTATGAACACCGGAGCATTGTCATTCTCGTCAGTGAGAATTATTTTTACTGTACAGAATGAAGCCCTTCCACCTCCATCCGTGGCCATGACTTTAATAGCTATGAATCTTTCCGTTGCGTTCTCTCTATCCAATTTTCTTAAAGTTGCAATATGTCCTGTATTATCTATTGAAAACATTTCCAAAGCCAGCTTATTTATTATAGTATAATTCACAGTCCCGTAAAGTCCTTCATCAGAATCGTTTGCTATGACTTCAACCACAGTTGTCCCAATTTCTGCATTTTCGGCAAGTTCTACCTCGTACGAATCTTGTTGGAAGACCGGCGTATGCTTATTTGCATGGGTGATATTGACATATACTGGTACAATATCCCTGTAGACACCATCTGAGGCTGAGACTTGTAAATGGTAAGAGACATTTAAACTGCTCCGACATAGGTTCGAGAGGGATATAACTCCTGATGCCTTGTTTATGGTGAAATGTCGATGGTGATTACCAGAAAGGATCAGATATTCCAGCTTTCCAGCATCAATATTATCCATGTCAAGAGCTTGGACTTTAACAACAATATGTCCACAGTTGGCCATTTCGCTTACTTTGGCCTCATATTTCTCTTGCCTGAATTTTGGAGGGTTGTCGTTCACATCAGTAACATTTATGATAACCAGAGCATCTGAGTACAGAGGAGGAACACCATTATCTGTAGCCCTCACTTTGAGTTGAAACTGACGGGTGGTTTCATAATCCAGCTCTTGGGCGGTAGAGATTTCACCCGTTTTGTGGTTTATGTGGAAGAATTCATGAGATCCATCTGTGTCATTTCCTATAATGTGATATGAGACCTCTTGGTTTTTTCCTGAGTCTTGATCTGAAGCTAGAAGTTGAATTACGGCTTTGTAAGGAGGTAGTTTTTCCATGACATGGCCGGTGTAAACTGACTGTGAGAAGATGGGTGAGTGGTCGTTTATGTCCTCCACATTAACTGAGACCTTTGCTTCTGAAAAGTGACCCAAGGCTGAGTCTGTAGCTCTTACAGTTATCAGATGACTGGCTTTCGTCTCGAAGTCCAACTGCCCAGAAACGCTTAGTGACCCTGTCTTAAAGTCTATGCTAAATAGACTAAGGGCCTCATTCTCAACAATATTGTAAATTACACGAAAGCCTTCGGGACTCCGAGCCTGGATGTGCAGTATGGGAGTGTAAGTTGGTACATTTTCTGGCACGGTAACCCTGTAGTACAGACTTTGAAAAATTGGGTTAGATTTGTTTCTGACAATGATGACTACCTCTTCTTCGGCTTGCAACACAGTTTTACCGTGATCTCTGACAATCACTTTCAGAACATACTGATTTAATGCTTCATAGTCAAAGGGTTGTTTCAGAATGATATCTCCAATCGAAGGATCAATCCGAAAATATTTGAAATCTTCTTTCAACTGGTATGACAGTTCACTATTTCTTCCATAATCTTTATCTTTAGCGGACACTTGGAAAATAACATCTCCAGGTTCTAGGTCATCCTCCACAGCTACGTAATATGGAGTGTTCATGAATACTGGAGCATTGTCATTGATGTCTTCTATATACACCTCAATCTTACTTTGAGATAATCGAGGTGGATTTCTACTGTCTTTTACTTCCACCATCACATCATATTTGTCCTGATACTCTCTGTCAAACCCCAAGCCTTTGGTTTGGAGAAGTCCAGAAGATGCACCTATCTGGAACTGTTCTGTGCAAGTAAGAATGGAGAAATAAACCGGCTCATTTATTTGGCTTCCGACCACATCTACCACCATTAAATCCAAGATGCGAGGATCATTTTCAGTAACATTTACTGTATATAACGGCTTATCAAATTTTAGGTTGGTTGTTTGCATCTCAGTCACGTTAATCTTTACTATTGCGGTATTTTGGAACATCCCATCCCAAGCTTTTACTGAGAGTTCATGGTAAGAGTTCAAGTGGGAAGAATCATTTACAACAAGGAGACCAGTGTTGGGATCAATGGAGAAGGTTTTGTCTGTGTTGCCTTTTAAGATACTGTACTCCACCTTGGAATCTTTATCTTCGGCAGACAAATTCAGGAGCTGCATATGGGTATAAACTGGTGAGCATACATTGAGTTCATACACGTCTTGTTGGAACTGAGGTGGGAAATCGTTGACGTCAGTGACTTGGATGGTAATATTGGTTGGCTGAGAGGCGTACAAAGTTGGATTTCCTGAATCATATACATGTACATAGAAAGTAAACTGTGTAGTCTGTTCGTAATCAAGTTCTGCCGCTGTAAATATCGTTCCCATACTTGGATTGACCCTAAAGTATTTCTGCATTTCAGGGTCTAGGATTTGGTAACTCAACAAAGCATTCAACTCTGTGTCATTATCAGTAGCATGAATGATTAGAGGAGTAAGGTCCAAATGGGTCACCATGGTTCCAACTGGAGCATCTTCACTGACTTGAGCCAAGTAAGAGGTTCGTGAGAAGATCGGGGCGTTGTCATTCTCATCGATGACATATATAAAGACTGTTGTGTCGCTGGAAAATCCAAGGGAGCTATAACTGCGTATCTTGAGCTGGTAAGATGAGGTTGTTTCAAAATCCAATTTTTTTTGAGTAGTGATAATTCCCGAATAGCAATTGATGTAGAACACTTCTTCCTTGTTCCCGTCTTTGATGTCGTAATTGATGGAGGAGCAGCTGGTTGCAGACACCATAGTGACAAAAGATCCAACAGGCACTGATTCACTTATCTCCACCACGTGTTCTGTAGAGATAAATTTGGGTGGTGATGCATCAGAAGCTTTGACTTTTAGGATGACCGAGGCTACGTCCTGAAGTTGTGGTGTGCCCTGATCTACTGCTAGAGTGCTCAAGGAAATTTGGCTTTTTGTAGATTGCTGCAGTGGTTTTGCGAGGGTGATCAGACCTGAAGATTCATCAATATGAAAATATCCTTCATTGTTACCTGTCAAACCAAAACAAAAAAATGTCAAATTTCTACAGTTGGTATGACAAAAAAAAGTTCTTTTTTGATTTCTAGAAACAGCACCACCCTTTTCCATGGCTGTTGAATGTCACCTCCATTCAATTATGGTTCATACATATGGACCTCACAAAAACATATCACACAATCCACAACCTTATTCCTCTCTGCCGCTGCTCTGTTCTTTGTTGACAAGATGCAGTGGTGATATAATTACACCAAATGAGACCACTGCAGCCAATCACTCGGCTATAGTCATGACATCATCACTACAGCTTGTCAATAAAAAAACAATGACAGCTGCAGACAGGCTACAGTAGCACAGCAATCTGTGAAAATAGCAGCTTTTGATATTTTCAACCTTCCCAAGTCAATAGAATAAAATTATTTAACAACGGAAAATCCCTTTAAGTTTTTTGCAATACCAGGCAGAGTGACATCCATATGTTCAGCTTTGGGCTTTTGCAAAAATGAAAACTATCATCTATTATATTGCTTCATTGTTTGGCTTTCCCCCTCCTTCAATCGTTAAAGTGGGGGCCTGTGTCTTACATTTGAATGGAATGGTGATCACATATCAGCATTGCTGCTCCATTCATTGTTTATGGCACTGATGGGGATACAAGAGAATTTCACTCTATTTGATAGCCAGTTTAAGTATGCAGTCCCAGACAAAACCACACTTGTGAATGGTACTGTGCCAGTGTGTTGTGCTGTGCCTGTGTATGGTACTGTTCCCGTGTATAGTGCTATGCCTGTGTATGGTGCTGTGCCCGTGTATGGTTCTGTTCCCGTGCATGATGTTTATCCAGTGTATGGTGCTGTTTCCGTGTATGGTGCTGTTCCCATGAATGGTGCTGTGCCTGTGTATGGTACTATGCCCATGTACGGTGCTGTTCCCATGAATGGTGCTGTGCCTGTGTATGGTACTATGCCCATGTACGGTGCTGTTCCCATGAATGGTGCTGTGCCTGTGTATGGTACTATGCCCATGTACGGTGCTGTATTTATATATTGTGCTATGCCTGTGTATGGTGCTGTGCCTGTATATGGTGCTGTGTCTATGTAAACAATGATGGAGGGCTATGGATATCACTAGTAATACTCTGATCAGCCTCACAGACATGAATGACTGCTGCTTCATTCAAGCAGAGGACACAGCACCCAATTATGGTGATCTGTGGGGTCCTCGTGTAAACAAAAGAGGACCATGACCATTTTATTCTGCTGATGCTAGAGTTCACACAGAACTACATATGTAGCGAGGAATGGCGCAGTTATGGCACAACTGAATACAACTCAGCTGATTACAGGACAGGAATGTCGAGTCAGCAGTCTGCACACCTATCTCCTAAACTGCTCACAGCACATTCTTCTGATAATAAAATCCTTTGTCTCAATCGTGGAAGGCTGTTGTTTATCCGGTTTGACAAACTATTGTTTCGAACCATTCAGTACATTTGCGGAAGGATTCAGATGATATATCTAAGAAGAAGAGTTATTTAGCATTATTATATTGACCCATATTCTAGTCTAAAATTGTAGACTGGATTTGTGTAAAAACAAAGTGCTACATAAATTTTAGCCGAAAAATCACAGCAAATATTTTAATGGAATAATCACCTGACTGTATGGAGTACTGGATTTCCGCATTAAGTCCTTGGTCCTTATCTGTAGCACGGACTTGGAGAACCTCAGCTCCAGCACTCCATGAGTCTGAAACGCTTCCTTCATACGCAGATCTAATGAAGTGAGGTGAATGGTCATTAATGTCTTCTACCTGAATGGTGACTCTTACAAAATCTCGCTTTGTTTGAGCTCCCTGATCTCGCACCTAGAAGAGAAAGAAATGAGCAAATTAGTCCACTTGGAACACATCTGTCGTGGTCAATGATTCTATGGTAAAGTATGTTGGAGATCCGAGCCTCATTCATGGGTTTTACAATTGTCCTTAGTGCTCCACAGCCATATTTGGATTGAGTTATACAATGATCATCATGAGTTTTGAAAATAACCAGTCTATACCCTTCCCTTCTTTGATGGTCTAATAATGTGCCCCATTATCTACTGTCTTTCACTACTTTTTTTATGCTTATCACGTCCAAAGCCACTTTTATAATGGGCCTCGTCAGATTCTGGTCCACTTAGAAGCTTCTACCCTGGTTGTCGTACCCATAGCCTATTTTCCAATGTGTACCAAACTTTTTACACTCATGAAATAATATTTGTGCAATGTTTCGTGGAGGAGAACACACAATCTACAATAAATGACCCAAAGGTCTAGCAGCAGAAGATAACCCTATTTGGAACCAATCACTTGCCAATAGAGTCTACTTTTTGTAGGTTAACATACGAAGAATCGATCAGATCTGTCTTATGATATGTCCTGTGTGTGCAATGCATCTTCTGTATCGATGGAGAATGGGCCCTCAGAATCATCTGGTGGGCAGAGGAACCCCAGTCCAATGCCATTTTTGTAATTCAATCTAGCTGGTTGGTTTATGAACAACTGTAGAACCTACCATAACGGTGAGAATGTGAATTGGCATTGACTCAAAGTCCATTGTCTCTGTGATGTATAAGGCACCGGTTTTGGAGTCCATCCTGAACATTTTGGAACTTCTTGGGTCGGCACTGCCTTGTATAGTGTAAACCAGGCTGGTCCTATGGTCTTCATCGGTTGCGTTTACTCTCAATACTTTGGTTCCCAACTGCACATCCTCCGGAACATGAACTGTGTAGTGATCCTGTACAAACTTTGGACGGTGGTGATTAACCGGGAGAACATTGATGTGAACCTATAAAGGAGGTATAGATAATAAACCAGGGTTCTCCAATCTTATATACAGGAAATCAATAATCCACCTGTCAACTAATGCATTCCCGACTAGTCGTAATATAAATGAGTATGTAATCAATTGCTGATTCACTAACCATAACTGAAGTGATCTGAAGAGTAATAATTATATTAATTACAAGGATAATGACATACTTCATCCATTATTCAATTGTTTAGAAGAAGTCGCCAAGTGCTCATGTAGGGCTTGGCCAAGACCATGCATCAGTGAAGGTGAGAGTATAATGAGAGCATACACCATACAATGCAAAATTGTGAATGATGACTATTGACGAATAGCTTTGGAATTTGCATTGGTCCACTACATTTCCAACTGGGGCTATTATTACAGTCACATCTGCTACAGATATCCAAATGTGTGCCCTCCAATACATGATAATTGCTATGAATGAGTGAATAGACTTCATCCAAGGCAGTAAAGACCGGTCCACAACCATTATTATATGGCTGCTGGTTTTAGGGATTTACACCAGTTCTATAGGGTGTATGGTCCTCAAAAAAGTTGTGCCCTCCAATACATGATAATTGCTATGAATGAGCGAATAGACTTCATCCAAGGCAGTAAAGACCGGTCCACTACCATTATTATATGGCTGCTGGTTTTAGGGATTTACATCAGTTCTATAGGGTGTATGGTCCTCAAAAAAGTTCTGCAACCTCATTGTCAGGCATGCATGAAATTGTGGTTGGAAGATGATCTTAGGTTGGTAGCTGCATATTAAAATGAAATGTGGCAACATAAACCATCTCGACTTTGAAATGTTCAGTAGATGTTAATCCACAGACTGTATCCAAGTAAATAAAAATTACATCTTGAAAAATTACCTGGGTGCTTATTGAATGGGAGCCATCTGTGACCTGTACAGTGAGGTTATAGAATGATTTTCTGCTTGACTGCAAAGGTCGAGCAATGACCAAACCACTTGTGGTCTTGTCGATGTCAAAGTCTAGGTCATCGTTACCACCTTGGGACAAAAATTGGAAATAACGCTGAGTTCCATGTAATCTCAAAAATGTTAGTTGGCTTCATTGCTTCTCGATATATATATTATACAACTACTGTATATAGTAAGGGTAAACTTTACCTGTAATATTAAACCAACACTGACTGTACATTGGCTCTGTACTGATCAGCCCCAACATGTGGTTCACAGGATCGCTCTCCATGACTGTGAAGGCAAATTGCAGGTCATCGAATGCTAGAGATTCATCTGAAGGGCCAGGATTTTTGATCCACTGGATGTGAAGTCTCACAGTGGAAGATCGAGAGGGATTGCCACCATCTGTAGCTTTGACCTAGACAATTGACCAGAAATATTGAAATTTGAAGCTTTGAATCTCTATATTCTAATTCCGGGGAAAATAAAGAGCTCAAATCTAGGAAGTTGGAAAATTATTTAAAATAGAACACGATCTCCATGGTTTCCTAATTCTGGACAACCCTTTTCGCAAAATAGTAAATGCATCAACAGCGGAAAAGTGTTATATCCAGCATTCCCTTTAGGATAGCCATTATAGGATGGCTGTATTTTGGCAAAAATGATACCAAAAATTTATGGTTGACCACCTACTGATGAAAATTCCCTAACTTACCGTTAGTATGTTATACTCTCCAGATGGAAATGAAGCAGTGGAGGAAATGACACCAGTGTTGGGGTCCATAATAAATTTTTCATCGTTTTGTTCCATGATACTATATGTCACTTGGCCATTGTTCCCTTTGTCCCGGTCCATAGCTATAAGTCGGTAGATGGGAGAAGGTCCAGTTGCGGCAACATGTTCTGGAAGTTGAACCGTGAACAGTTTCTGGGAGAATGTAGGAGTATTGTCATTCACGTCTAAGATTTGTATGACAACCCGAGAGACAGACTGAAGAAGAGGCGTCCCGTTATCTGACACTGTGACCTATGGGAAAGGCAACATATAAATTAGAATCCGAGCCTAAAAGATGCCAAAGTCTAAGCAAATCATACTTGAGGTTCTACCTCGAGAATGTGTTCTTCACGATTTTCTCGGTCCAGCTGTTTCTCAGTTGTAGAAATCAAACCTAAAGAGGGAGGGAAACATTGTAAATTTATACTAAACTTTATGCAGTACTTGAAATTGGGTGAAATACTTAAAATATAAAATGCTGTTAATAAAGTCTCGATAAGAGAGTAGCGTTCAACTTGTGTCTCTCCAGTTGTTGTGAAACTACAATTCCACATATTTTTGTACTTTCATTGGAAGAGTGCCATAGGTTGAACATCACAGCACTAAGATATGACACATCCAATTTAAATTTTGCTGGATCTTTAGAAACAGACGACAAGCTGCCACGTTGTAGTCTGTTGCCAAGGAGACAAAGAATTGTGCAAGATTAAAGGGTTTGTCGGGAACTTTAACATTGATGGCTTATCCTTAGGATAATTCATGAATGTCTGATTTAGTGGGTGCAGCAACCGGCACTCCCGCTGTTCAGCAGTTCCCGATGTCGTGGGAGGGTAGAACAGCACAGCTCTGTCAACTGTGTAGTGATCACGGTCGGGTACAACACAACCGCATGCTATTCAAATCAATAATGTGTGAATGTGTGGTACCTACCCGCCACTACTATTCCGTCGACGGAGCAGCACTTCTGGCTGCTGCTGACACCAGGAACAGCTGATTGACAAGGCTGCCAAGAAGCACACCCCCACCAATCAGACATTGATGACCTAGCCTAAGAACAGGCCATCGATGTAAAAGTCCAGGACAACCTCTTTAATAAAAAATCACTGCTATCGTCAAGAAACAGAGCAACATCTGTATATGAGGTGTGCCTGCTATTGATATTTACCTTAATTTAATTGAAGAAGGCCAAGCTGCAATATCAAAAACAACCTGTGGAGAAGTGTGGTGCTGTTTTTGGAAAACAGAGACAGGTTTTTCTAATCATGGACAACTGCTTTACGGAGACTGAAGTTGAAATGGCATGTGGCACTATGAAAAGACTAATATTATCTGAAAATACTCTTTTCAATAATGCCGATCTACTATTTCACAGCCTACACTGTCAGCTGTAATAGGACAAATCAAAAAATACTGCTGCTTTACCTTATCACAAATCAGTTTTCCCTCCCTAAATTCTCTCTGCTACAATTTATCAAAAGCTGCATTTACACTAATGCCTCCACGCTGTGTCAGTCATTACACTGGTTGCCCTTTCACTAGAAAATTGAATTTAAACTTCACACTAAAGCTGACCGACTACTGTAGATGTTTCCTTATAATGGGGTAGAATAAGGAGGCTGCAAATCACCCGATAAGTGAGCAAAACACTTGACCGTTGGGTGAAATGATTTTTAAGCATAATGTGTGCTGCTGAGAACAATGGCAGTTTAGGTGTACGGAATGATCTAATACTGATCTTTCTGTGCGTATGGGAAATGTGGTCCGTTCTAAATAGTCTATTAAATAAGTACCAATTAAAAAACAAGTAGCTGATCAGCGTCAATTAATACTCAGTTCGGTTGTTGAAAGCTCTCCATCCTAACATACACTTATATTTACAACTGTTTCCAGACTCTATGTTCCATCCACAATTTAAGATCCTCCATAATCTGAACATAAGCACTCATCTATAAAAGCACTACTACACTTGGAGTCACCCCATTATTCTCTTGTAATATCTTGCATGCAGGAGTCTCACATCTCTTACATTTTTAAAGGGAATTTGCCATCAATTTTTTGCTACGCCACCTGAAAGCAGCATGACTTAGAGGCAGAGGTCCTGACTCCAACAATGTATCACTAACTGGGCTGCTTGCTTCAATTTTGATAAAATCACAGTTTTATCTGCTTCAGATCTAGCTGAATGCTGAGTTCTGCATAACCCTGCCCACACCACCAATTGGCAACTTTTTGTTTACACTCTGCATAGGCAGAAAGCTGCCAATCAATGGTGAGAATGGAGTGACACAAAGTTTATAAATATGGAGGACTCCCTGACAAAAGATGTACTAGTCCTCTAGTGATAATCTCTTGTCGGTAAAACAGTGATTTTTTAAAAACTACAGCAAGCAGCCAAGTAAGTTATACATTACTGAAATCAAGGTTTCTGTCTCTACATTATGTTGCTTGCAGATTAGGTGGAAAAAAACTGGTGACAGATTCCCTTTAAAGCATACTTGAAAGCTCTTTCAAATTTTTGGCTACAGAAAGGATGAAATTGAATGCCATGCCAAAAACTGGGCGTTCCTGGGTGAGTAAGGGTGTTCCAAGGAGAATCAGGGATGTTCCCAGGTGAGCTGGTGGTGGGACATAAATGATCCTTTACCCCCTCACTAAAATTATTAAATATTCTCCGTCAAAGCCCCAAAAATTAACCATACATGGCACATGGTGCCCTTCTTATGAAGCAACCCCTGCCGACATGACTCTGTTCTTTCTCTAGCTTAGACCTGTACCGATGATGACATTGTTGCTCGCCCATCCAAGGGAGAAGGAAGAGGTAGGGGCACATGTTAGATTTTTTCTAAAGCTCGTCATAGTGGTGTTTGAATACACAATAGCCAATTTTGGAAGTGTTGGTCTGGGAGCAAAAATAGAGGTAGGGTGGCAAGATCATAGAATCATAGAATGTTAAGAGTTGGAAGAGACCTCCAGGGTCATTGTGCCCCACCCCCTGCTCAATGCAGGATCCACTAAACCATCTCAGACAGATGTCTGTCCATCTTCTTTATGAAGACTTCCATTGAAGGAGAACTCGCCACCTCTCGTGGCAGCCTGTTCCACTCATTGATCACCCTCACTGTCAAAAAGTGTTTTCTAATATCTAATCTGTATCTTCTCCCTTCCAGTCTTATTCCATTGTGTCTCCATGTGCAAATGAAACTAAGGATGATCCCTCTATACTGTAGAGATGCCTCAAAAGGAGCCATGTGCCGTGATTAGTGAGACTTTACGTGTAGACTATAGGGTCAATTTCTAAAAAGTTGATGTTGGTTGTGCACCTCAATGTTACGGCTCCTCGATTGGGAAGTACCGGTCGTCTTTAAGTCTTTGCACGCCGTTCTTCGCACATTGCTTAGTCTTGAAAGGACCTAGCTGTGTGGGAGGGAAGCATTGTGCCTACAGCCATAGTGTATAGCTGCTCGGCATTGTTAGCGCGAAGCTCGTGTTGGGACAGGCAGGAGGAGGATCAGCTGGGGTATTGTTATTTGTTAAGCAGAACCTTTCACCAGAGGTTGTTGGGTTGTTTATCTGTGTGAATGAAAGCCAGGAATTTTAGGGTTTAACCTACTTCAGACAGGAGAGGCAACCAATGCCAACGTGAAAAAAAAGTTCCCTATGGTATATTGTTTACTCTTACAAATAAAGAATCTGTATGTGCAGACAAGCAGAAAATAACTTTGCCTAACCCCAAATTTTCTCCTTTACAAAGGAACCATCAAAAATGTTGGCACCGATCCGCCGTAGGTTGTACACTTTATATATTGTGTGAAGCCATTTACTCGGCGCAGCTGGGTATGCTAAGCATGCAACCTCTTGTCTACTTCGGCATCCTTTTAAGAGTCCTGCATTGAGTTGGGTTACAGTAAACATCTGCGTTTAGGATATTGGGATAGTCATGGGTGTAAAGGCATTTATCAGTACATAGCATCTGTTACCCAAGGTTCCCACTAAAAACTATGGAGACCCTAGTGTGGACATTATCTCTCGTCTTCGGATTCATTTTTTTACTGTAATATTGTATTTTTGTTTTTGTACTGTGACATCAAAAATTTGCATTAAACCAGCATAGTAACATTCTTATTTGATTGGGGTCTAGGGGGTAATGTTTCTCCTTATGGCCTATAAGTCTCTTTACACTGGCACATCACTCTCCATAATGAGAAACATTACCCTTTAGAGCCCAGTCAGAAGTCTCTCATCCAGTCGAATCAGATCTCTTGCTTTGCACTGAGGAGGGGCAACACCCTGAAACACGTTTTTACAAATTGAGATTTCGGTTTGGCTTTGATCCAAGGCTCATTAAAATGTCTCCATTTCTAACAGCTTGTAAAGGCATGAGATGGTTGTCAGTTCAAGCAGTGGAACAAGCACATATTGGACATTTATGGCATGTCTTGTTGACTTACACCTTTGTGTAAACTTATGATGTTCTGGACTTGATGTTGAATGTGCTTTCTCACCTCAAACTTGCTTGTGCATGAGAATGTGTCATTGTAAAATTATCTATTGCTTAAATGTAGTTTTTTTAAATTTAAATTTAAAAAATCAATATTTATGCTAAAAGAAAAAGTCTTCCAATTCTCACACTGACCACTAGACCTAATATTAGACCCCTACTCCTGTTGGGCACATGGATTTTAGAAGCAATATGACTGACTCAGACCCCACTGATCTGTAATGAAGTATTTTGTCCCACATTATCTACTGTCTATCGAGGTGATACCTCTCTTTGAAATCCTGTCAGTGATGATAATGAAGCTTCTGAAAAGTCTTTTGTCCAGAACAGAAAGTTTAGTATAAGGCTTAGTGATCAGTGTGAAAATTGCAAGATTTCTGATTTACAGATGGACAATAGAAAAAAAAACACTTGGGGCCTCATTCATGAAAGTGCTTATGCCAGAATTTTGGGTGTAAACACCTTGAAATATTGTAAACTTTTTGCAGATGTGCAAAACTTTATCAACTTTTTCGTCTGTTTTGCCAAAGTGGGCGGAGGTGAGGCAGGACGGGGCGGGGTGAATCCTGCCGGCAAATTCATCAAAACTTACAGTATGTCATAAAAGTATACCAGTTCTTGACTTGTGCAATATTTTTAGCAGAGATGCCAGTTGTAAGATGCGACTAATTCATTAAGTCTTAAGCGCATCTCCCTCCAGCACTCTCTGCATTAGGACTGGTGTGAAAAACGCCCACATTGGTATCATGCAAGGCTCCATATTGACCCAATTTTCAACATAATAGGTGAATATCTGATGAGCTTTGCCACGTGTCACGCTCAGTTCAGCACTCTCAAATAGGGGTTAGCTGCAATACCATACACAGCCAATAGGCAAGAGAGGCGCTGCTGAGCAAAAGGAAGTATATAATCTACATTCTGCACAGCAGGTGCTTATTTATTAGTCTCTCTGTCACTTTTAACTGTGACCTTCCCAATCATCTAAGCTTGTGACTGTCAAGGAGATCTTTACGTTACGCAATGATATGACAACATTATCACTAATAAAGGGACAGATCTTCAGATGGAAGCTTAGCAGGTCACCGATTTAATCCCACGGCAGCTCTGAGGTGTCAATATATAAAGTTCAGCTTTGCAAATGTGATGACGGTGTCATAAGTTTAAACAAATGCAATTTGGCAACACACCGGCCAAAGTCCCCAAAAGGGAATCTTTTGCAGCAATGCACCCTAATTTAGTGACTGCAAGGGTCTTTCCTTAGTCATGAAAGGATGGCTATGATTTGCTATCGCTTTATGATCGATTGAGGTCCGGCCTGTGGGACCCCCACATTATGTAGTCAGTCACATACATGAGCCATTAAATGAGATTTATATCCCATAAAGTGATGGCACATCACCAGATTGCAGTATTTCATCACTTTATGATCGACCGGGATCTAAAATTTGGAACCCCAGATTTTTCTAATTTTCCTTGCCCGGAGCAAGTGGAGCTGACTTCATTTACTTGTACAGGAGGTAGGATCAAAAGTTTGTCATTAGATCCCTGCCTACCTTAAAGTGTTGGCACATGCTAGTAATATGGCATCACTTAATGAGACAAGGAGACCCCTTTTATGGCTCCATACCATTTCGGAGTGGTGGTGAGCCACAATATGATGGTAATGTTACCCTATCTGGGTTTTTTGACCCCCTTGTGATGCTCTACGTATGTTCTGAGATGCTTTTATATGGGCTCCTATGTCATAAAATGGAACGAAATGTGCCATTTTTCATCGGAGTAGCAATATTCTTCTATCGAAGTCAATGTAGAGCGAAAAAAGTATCTATGTATAGGACTCCATGAGAAAATCATTCTGAAACTTTCATACACATTACACTAAAGTCTACCCAACCCACCAATACCGGCAGGATCAGCCCACAGTCTTATGTGTATGGTGGCCTAGGGCCTGATGATGATGTCGGGAGAGAGAAGGATCTACTTGTTGGATTTCCAATGGCTGATCCTTTTGTTCTTACAGACTTAAGCCACCACAGCTGGAGTCTAATGTGGCGCCCGCAGGAGTATGGTCGCCACAATGGCATTGCCTTCCTCCTGAGAGGGTGATGTCATGCTTGGAAGCAATGAAGGGTCTCTCTCGCAGTTAACCTATACATGCAACACAGTTCCACTCCAGGCCAGCACGGGGGACTCTGAACCGGAATTGAGGGGAGGAGTGCTCTCTGAGGGCCAAAAGGACGGAGTGAGGAGTTAGCGTGAGGAGGGTGAAGTGTGCAGACGTGGGGAAGAAGCGCGGGGATCGATCAACGAGGGAAGGCTCATCTCCATTGAGAGCGCATGATCTGGAGCCTGGTCTCCATGGTTGTATGGATACTAATGGTCCAGCAACAGACACCAGAGGAGTAGGAGGCTATAAATGCACTACTCCCATCTAAGACTTGAGGGCACAACAGCAACCTTGATAGCGAGCCGGGACTTAGGAGCAAGGAGTCCCCGACACAGGCTACAGCTGTCTGCCGTACGAGTATAGTTCTTGGGAACATCTGACAGGAGGAACTCCAGTGTAACTTGGTACTGGAGATCCCTCAAGAAAGCGCTAGGAAGAAGACTGCACAGCCCATTTGCTGAGAGAGAATCCCCGAGTTGCTTCCAGGCTAACCTGCTCCGGTACCATCTGTAACCAGGACCCTGGACTGCATTTATCAAGTAAAGGTACAGAAATTGCATACCGCTGTGTCTTGTCTGCTTCCTACCCTGCCGGCACCGCTACATCCCCCGTGCCAACCACCACTACACTGCCCTGGGACTACAGCTCCACCTGTGGGGAGCTTTAACATCTTTGCTGCCCCACACCACCAGTCCCAGAGGATCTGCATGCAGCGTCGGCTTAACATCTCAATTGCCGAACACCACAGGTAGCGTCACGAACTATTCATCTAGATCTATTGTATTTCCACCATTCAATCTCCCCTATTAATTGGGCGCCCAGGGCCATGGACCAGGTCACTGCTGCCATGACACATCCCGCTGATACCGGCCCGGTACCGAGTACCCAACAGCCCTGGGAGGGCGACCCAAGACTTGGCGTCACAAACAGGATTTACGGAGCCCGGTATCCCTGGGTCCTGTGTGTCACAGACTGTGTTTGTGCCTTAGACTGTGTTGGCGCCATTGCCGCCATTGCCGCGCTGCTTGGCGCGTGCGGGAAAACAAAAGAGGTGGGCCTTCGTGGGCAGAGACCCAAAGAGAGCGCGAAGCATTGAGGTCCCGCGTGGGAAGAGGAAATGCGCGCGAGAAGTGGGAGGAGCTGAGGCCTACAGCCCGGAGTCTCCGGCCTGCGAGCGACTGCCGGTAAGCCTGCTCAACCCCCGACCCTGGCTAACATTAACTGGGGGGGGAGAGGATGTCAGAGTCCCGCGCCAATGCAGAGACTGCCGCCAACCGCTCAGAGCAGCAAGATGATGGATCCAATGTGGCTGCGGCTCAGATAGTACCCCCCGCAGCGGTCCCCATAATGCCGCTGTCAACGATCGCTATGACCCGGACGGACGTCCCATCTGTCGCAACTGCCGCAGGACAGGCCACATCGCCAGGTTCTGTCATTTAAGCGAGCAACCCCGGGGGCAGAGGGCCAACCCCCAGGAATAGGATCCCCAGGCCCAAAGAACTTGAGAGCCAAGTATGTTGAAGGGAGACCAATCCTTCCAGTGGTGATTGATGGCATCCCCATGAATGCTTTGCTGGACACTGGCTCCCAGGTGACCACCATGCCGTACATTCTTTACAAAAGGTACTGGGCTGACTCTGAACTTACCCATGGCCCAACTGATGAACTGACAGTAGTTGCCAGTAATGGTCAGTCTTTACCCCAAGTAGGATGTAAAGAAATTACTGTTAAAGTGGGTAGAGTAGAGTTAAAATCTCAAGGTCTGATAGTTGTGGATATTGATCGACGTGAATGTAATCCCATGATGACTCTTGGTACCAATGTAATTGAAAACTGTCTTTCCGAGGTTATTGTCTTGTTGCAACAGGTGGCTGAGACTGCTGGTTCCAGTGAACAACAAGTCCTGCAGAAGGAGATCAAGGCCCTGATGCAAAGACAACAGGTAGAACTCTCTGGTGGAGAAATTGGCAGTGTCAGAGTGAGTGATCCTTTCCCCATTGCAATACCTCCCAGATGTGAAATGCTGATTTGGTGTCGGGCAGCCATGGGCCTCAGAGGTAAAGATTACCAGGCATTGGTAGAGCCAGTATATTCTGACAGCCGGCCCACTGTCCTGATAGCCCGGGGGTAGTTGATGTACGTAAAGGGAGAGTGCCTGTACGCCTTTTGAATTATGGGGAGGAGGAGGCCATCATACCTCGGTATGCCACAGTTGCTAAGCTGCTCACCGTTAATAACAATTTATTGCAGGCAGCAGAACCCTTGGTCTCATCTGACCAGGCGGAGGACAATGGCTCTGTAAAGCAGCTGGAGGAGTGGTGTCAGCAACTGCAGGTAGGAACCGATTCAACCCCTACCTACCAAAAAAATGGAGTTTACAGGGTGACTCAGGAGTATGAGCGGGTATTCAGTAAGCACCCCCTAGATTTTGGGAACGCAAAAGGTGTTCAACATCATATCCCCACTGGAGATCACCCACCCATAAAAGAATGGTACAGACCTATACCCCCGACACAATACCAATGTGCTAAGAGTATGTTGAGAGAGATGAAGGTGGCAGGGGTCATCAGAGACAGTTGTAGCCCCTGGGCAGCTCCAATAGTGTTTGTAAAGAAAAAGGATGGTACCATGAGAATGTGTGTTGATTACAGAAAAATTAACAGCATTACACATAAATATGCCTACCCATTACCCAGAATTGAGGAATCATTAGCTGCACTTAAAACTGCTAACTACTTTTCCACATTGGATCTCACTAGTGGGTATTGGCAGGTTCCCGTGGCAGAGGCAGACAAGGAAAAGACAGCCTTTACCACTCCGATGGGTCTCTGTGAGTTCAACTACATGCCATTCGGGCTCTGCACCGCCCCAGGAACATTTCAACGGCTAATGGAGTGCTGCCTGGGACACATGAACTTTGAGACAGTCCTGTTGTACCTTGATGATGTCATTGTTTTCTCCAAGACATATGAGGACCATCTGGAGCACCTGACTGAGGTGTTTGAGGCTTTGTACAATTTTGGCCTGAAAGTGAAGCCTTCCAAATGCCACCTCCTGAAGCCCAAGGTACAGTACCTCGGTCATGTGGTGAGTGCAGAAGGTGTGGCACTAGATCCGGACAAAGTCACAGTCATCCAGGACTGGCCGAAGCCCAGTAACCTTCATGAAGTCCGCCAGTTCCTTGGACTGGTAGGCTACTACCGAAGATTCATCAAAGGCTTTACTGAAATAGCTACCCCGATGCAAAATCTTCTGGTGGGACAGTCCAAGAAAGCCAAACAGAAAAATTCCACCTTTGAATGGACTGAGGAATTGGAGAGATCCTTCACTTGTCTGAAGATGGCTCTCACAGGTGATGAAGTTCTGGCCTAACCAGATTATGACAAACCCTTTGTGTTATATACGGATGCCAGCAACGTGGGACTAGGAGCAGTACTGTCGCATGGAAAAGAAAGAGTGATCTCCTACGCCAGCAGGAAGCTGCGTCCCACTGAAAGGAACCCTGACAACTAGAAGTTCCTTCAAGCTGGAGTTCCTTGCCATAGTCTGGGCTGTCACTGAAAGATTCAAGCATTACCTAGTGTCAGCCAAGTTTACTATCTTCACAGACAACAACCCGTTGACTCATTTGGAAACTGCCAAGCTACAGTGGGGCAAAAAAGTATTTAGTCAGTCAGCAATAGTGCAAGTTCCACCACTTAAAAAGATGAGAGGCGTCTGTAATTTACATCATAGGTAGACCTCAACTATGGGAGACAAACTGAGAAAAAAAAATCCAGAAAATCACATTGTCTGGTTTTTTTTTCATTTTATTTGCATATTATGGTGGAAAATAAGTATTTGGTCAGAAACAAAATTTCATCTCAATACTTTGTGATATATCCTTTGTTGGCAATGACAGAGGTCAAACGTTTTCTGTAAGTCTTCACAAGGTTGCCACACACTGTTCTTGGTATGTTGGCCCATTCCTCCATGCAGATCTCCTCTAGAGCAGTGATGTTTTTGGCTTTTCGCTTGGCAACACGGACTTTCAACTCCCTCCAAAGGTTTTCTATAGGGTTGAGATCTGGAGACTGGCTAGGCCACTCCAGGACCTTGAAATGCTTCTTACGAAGCCACTCCTTCGTTGCCCTGGCGGTGTGCTTTGGATCATTGTCATGTTGAAAGACCCAGCCACGTTTCATATTCAATGCCCTTGCTGATGGAAGGAGGTTTGCACTCAAAATCTCACGATACATGGCCCCATTCATTCTTTCATGTACCCGGATCAGTCGTCCTGGCCCCTTTGCAGAGAAACAGCCCCAAAGCATGATGTTTCCACCACCATGCTTTACAGTAGGTATGGTGTTTGATGGATGCAACTCAGTATTCTTTTTCCTCCAAACACGACAAGTTGTGTTTCTACCAAACAGTTCCAGTTTGGTTTCATCAGACCATAGGACATTCTCCCAAAACTCCTCTGGATCATCCAAATGCTCTCTAGAAAACTTCAGACAGGTCCGGACATGTACAGGCTTAAGCAGTGGGACACGTCTGGCACTGCAGGATCTGAGTCCATGGTGGCGTAGTGTGTTACTTATGGTAGGCCTTGTTACATTGGTCCCAGCTCTCTGCAGTTCATTCACTAGGTCCCCCCATGTGGTTCTGGGATTTTTGCTCACCGTTCTTGTGATCATTCTGACCCCACGGGGTTGGATTTTGCGTGGAGCACCAGATCGAGGGAGATTATCAGTGGTCTTGTATGTCTTCCATTTTCTAATTATTGCTCCCACAGTTGATTTCTTCACTCCAAGCTGGTTGGCTATTGCAGATTCAGTCTTCCCAGCCTGGTGCAGGGCTACAATTTTGTTTCTGGTGTCCTTTGACAGCTCTTTGGTCTTCACCATAGTGGAGTTTGGAGTCAGACTGTTTGAGGGTGTGCACAGGTGTCTTTTTATACTGATAACAAGTTTAAACAGGTGCCATTACTACAGGTAATGAGTGGAGGAAAGAGGAGACTCTTAAAGAAGAAGTTACAGGTCTGTGAGAGCCAGAAATCTTGATTGCTTGTTTCTGACCAAATACTTATTTTCCACCATAATATGCAAATAAAATGAAAAAAAACAGACAATGTGATTTTCTGGATTTTTTTTTCTCAGTTTGTCTCCCATAGTTGAGGTCTACCTATGATGTAAATTACAGACGCCTCTCATCTTTTTAAGTGGTGGAACTTGCACTATTGCTGACTGACTAAATACTTTTTTGCCCCACTGTAGGTGCACTGGAGCAGCGATGGATGGCTCTGCTGTCTAACTATGAATTTACCATCAAGTACCGAGCAGGGCACAAGAATGCCAATGCTGATGCGCTGTCCAGAATGCCTAATCTGCCAGATGCAGGAGAAGACCCTGAGGCTCTTGAAGAAAGAGAGTTACCTCCCTTCCACCGGCCACTTGCGGCCCAACATGCTCAAGAAGTGAGAAACAGAAGGTCTGGCTTGAAGGAAGTCATCCTAAATCCATTGCCCCATCATGACTGGGCAGAAACGCAGGATAGCGACCCCGTAGTCTGCCTGGTGAAGGAACTACTGTCACAAGCTGATTCAGGCCCAGAGTCGGATGCTCCTGAAGAAACCCAGCAGTTGGGGAAAGAAAGAGGTCGGCTGTTCATCTATGAAGGAAAGCTGTGTCGGAGGAGTATCAATGCCAGCACTCATGAGCTGGTCTGGCAGGTGATAGTCCCAAAGAGAGAGGCATCAATGGTCTTGGAGGCATACCACAATGGAGCGGGATACTTCGGATGGAAGAAGTTGGAAGCATTGCTCCGGGAGAGATTCTACTGGGCTGGTATGAGGAAAGCCATTGAGAAGTGGTGCCGAGAGTGTGGACAATGTAACCTGTGCAGAAAGGATCGAAACAGCCAGAGAGCTCCTCTACAGCCAATAATAACCAAGCAGCCACTCGAGTTGGTCGCCCTGGACCATGTGAAGCTGGTCCCAAGCCGGTCAGGCTACATCTATGCTCTTACCATCGTGGACCACTACTCAAGATTCCTGGTAGTTGTGCCTGTCAAAGATCAAACAGCCAGGACAGCAGCCAGAGCATTCCAACAGCACTTCTGTAGACCACATGGATATCCTGAGCGAGTGCTTACAGATCAAGGTTCCGCCTTTGAGGCAGAAGTGTTCCAGGAATTCTGTAACTTGTATGGTTGTAAGAAGATCCGGACAACACCATACCATCCACAGACCAATGGCATGTGTGAGAAGATGAACCAGGTAGTGATTGATCTCCTGAAGACCTTGCCTTTGGAAGAAAGGAATCTGTGGCCAGAAAAGTTACCAGATCTGGTAGACCTTTACAATCACATTCCTGTGAATTCCACCAACTGTACCCCAGCCTACCTAATGAGAGCAAGACCTGGTAAACTGCCTATTGATTTGGACATGGGAGTCCTGACACCTGAAGTAACGTCACCAGATGCTGACTGGGATACAGAGAGGCAACAACAGTACAGAAGAATACAAGAGTGTGTGGAGAAGAGTCTAGCTCAGGCAAGACAAAAGCAAGAAAGGCACTACAATCAGCATGCACCTGCAGTTCCCTTGTCACCAGGAGAACAAGTCCTCAAGAGGAAAAGAAGGCTGCATAAATTGGATGACCAATGGGAAGCTGAACCCTACACCATTCTACCCTCAAATTTTGACAATACCAAGGTGTGCCTTATTAGTAAAGATGGAGGAGAAACCTCAGCAGCCGTATCAAGGGATTATTTGAAATTATGCCCTGACCAGTTAAAAAAAAGAATGGAAGAACAGAACAACATCCAACCTCTAGAAGAAGAAAAGGTCAGCACCATACTTGGAGAATTCCCTGCAAATTGGACTAAAATAAATGATGCCATAGTGGTGCCAGTGTTGACATTTCCCCAACTGGTAGTACAAGAAGAAGTGAGTCCAGAGAACTCTGAAAATCAGGAAGTTCGAGCAGCAGATGCTACACCAGCAGTGGAGTCAGAGAACCCTCGCCCTGCCAGTAGTGAATCTGTCATGCCCACAGTGACTCTAAGAGCTAGTAGACACATACTACCCAGTTTACACGCAACACCAGTAGCTAGAACGAGACAAACAGTTCAGTCGCAGATCTACCCATACCACACAAGGTATACCACCCATTAGATTCCGCATATAAAGAAATATGACTGTTAAAATGTATGTAAATAAGTAACTGTTTAAGTTTTGTGCCTACAGGTAATCTGTAAGAGTTTCCTTTGAATTTTCCAGTTTTTTTACCTTGTTTCATGGACACTGAACCACAGGACTGTGTGTGGTCAAAAACTTTCCTTGTAAATAGTTCACCATTTGCCCAGGAATGGACCATGGACATTGATGCTGGACTTATCATTACAGAACTATTTGTGGAGCTCTTGGTTTTTGTTAATTTTTCCTTTTACAAATCTTGTACAATTATAATTGTTCATATTGTTTACAAGTTTTATATGCTTTTCCTCAGCCCAGGAGTGCTGACTTGCACTAGGGGGGAATGTGGCGCCCCAGGAGTATGGTCGCCACAATGGCATTGTCTTCCTCCTGGGAGGGTGATGTCATGCTTGGAAGCAATGAAGGGTCTCTCTCGCAGTTAACCTACACATGCAACACAGTTCCACTCCAGGCCAGCAGGGGGGACTCTGAACTGGAATTGAGGGGAGAAGTGCTCTCTGAGGGCCAAGAGGAAGGAGTGAGGAGTTAGCATGAGGAGGATGAAGTGTGCAGACGTGAGGAAGAAGCGTGGAGATCGAGCAACGAGGGAAGGCTCATCTCCATCGAGAGCGCATGATCTGGAGCCTGGTCTCCATGGTTGTATGGATACTAATGGTCCAGCTACAGACACCAGAGGAGTAGGAGGCTGTAAATGCACTACTCCCATCTAAGACTTGAGGGCACAACAGCAACCTTGATAGCGAGCCGGGACTTAGGAGCAAGGAGTCCCCGACGCAGGCTACAGCTGTCTGCCATACGAGTATAGTTCTTGGGAACATCTGACAGGAGGAACTCCAGTGTAACTTGGTACTGGAGATCCCTCAGGTAAGCGCTAGGAAGGAGACTGCACAGCCCATCTGCTGAGAGAGAATCCCCGAGTTGCTTCCAGGCTAACCTGCTCCGGTACCATCTGTAACCAGGACCCTGGACTGCATTTATCAAGTGAAGGTACAGAAATAGCTTACCGCTGTGTCTTGTCTGCTTCCTACCCTGCCGGCACCGCTGCATCCCCCGTGCCAACCACCACTACACTGCCCTGGGACTACAGCTCCACCTGTGGGGAGCTTTAACATCTTTGCTGCACCACACCACCAGTCCCAGAGGATCTGCATGCAGCTTAACATCTCAATTGCCGAACACCACAGGTGGCGTCACGAACTATTCATATAGATCTATTGTATTTCCACCATTCAATCTCCCCTATTAATTGGGCGCCCAGGGCCACGGACCGGGTCACTGCTGCCGTGACACATCCCGCTGATACCGGCCCGGTACCGAGTACCCCGCAGCCCTGGGAGGGCGACCCAAGACTATCAGCATCTCTCATAGAGTACACAGGATCACTTGGCCGAGCTAAATGTTCCTATGGCTGCCTAAGACCCAACCTCCATCTCTACAGAACATGCACCCGACCAGATCCAACTGCTCGTAATCTTTGCAATCATCACTGTCCCCAAAGGATATATCATTGATAAGATGTAGTAGGTCAATGGTGAACCATCCCATAAGAAATAGGTCCTGGTGTCAAGTGATTGGCTTCAAAGTCATCTCCAAATGGGTGTCTTCTACTGGACTTTTGGGTTACCTTGTTGAGCGAAGGCCTAGGACCGATGGAGGAGCCATTGAGGTTCTGGTGGGACAGTCAAACACTTCAGGCACAATATATCTTCTCTCCTTGTAAGGCTCAGTACACGGTGCAGCCTGTGTAGGGCTCCAGAGATTCAGTCTAACCCTTGTACCAAACAAGACCCGACCTGCCGTTAGTCTCTGCATCTTGTACAAAGCCTTCAGGCTTTTGTTTCTAAAACACACATTCTACCTGCCGCCTCCCTCAATTATGTACAAATCCAGAAGTGAGAAGTGAACACAGCAACGTTTGTCATTTTCACTCAAGAGTTTTTTTTTCTCTCCCCAAAATTGAGGTTATCTGTTGTAAAGCCGAGAAGTCAAACAATAGAGCATAGAACATCGCGGCTCATCCCTTACAATAGTCTTTGTGTCTTTCGAGCACAGACATAGATAGAGCCTGATACTTGCTGAGGGATCAGTTATGATTATGACAGAAAAGGTGCAATTAGCACTGCCCTCCGTCCTGCCACTATCATCATTGTGTCACGTTCCTAACAGTAAACTATCACTCTCGAATCTTAGCCGCTGCTCACTTGACAGATTGCAAAGAGATTTTTGAAGCTGTAGCTGAACATGAAGTAAGAGATCACTCACGCATTCCAAATCCTACAAAACTAGTTAATATTTGGAGGCTTAGACAGGTTGGGATTGTATAAACACTATTTCCCAAAATCATGTAATAAGGAAGGACACTGTAATCTTGTTTTTAAAAAAAACTTGGCTAAATTCTGTAATTTTGGCAGAATCTGCCTAATTTTATTTGACCCAAGACTGTCCCCTAAAGGAAGATGTCCGAGGGAAGAAGAATTGGTCATATTGGATTTCAGCATGGCCAATAATTTGTTTCTATGGCAGATAAGCTGCTGTTAGGCGTGTTTGGAATGTGAAAGCCCATCCTAATGTTCTCTTCTTAACCTGCATATTCCCTTCCTGCACCGCCATTCGGTTATGGTCTTCTCCCTGTCTTAGCTCCACTAGCAATAACTTTTCAGCCATCTAAAACCCAAGGATACTTTGCTTTCTGCTGCTGTTAAGGGAATCTTTCAGCGCAAAATGACTCTTCATACCAAGCACAGATGCTCAGTGCACCCTTGGTGTGGCCCGATAGATCAGTTCACCTTCGCACCTACTGGTTTTCCATCTATCTCTACCCTACTCTTCCTTGATTGACAGCTCTGGTTTAAAATGAGCCATGGGAGGGCAGAGATAGATGGGAAATAAGTAGGTAGCAAGGTGCAAGGAACTATTTGAACATGCCAAGGGGGCATCCAGTGCCTATGCTTGGTTTGAACAGTCATGTTGTGCTGAACGAGTCCCTTTAAACAATCATATCTCCCATTTCCATACCCTGCTTCCTCTTCAGTTGTTGACTTTCTGTATGGGTGACCACACTGTCCACAGACGTCAGAGGCAGCAGATGTGGGAGGAACGGCCCCCGTCAAGTGGCCGGGCCGGAACCAGAGGAGCCGTCATCTGGGTTCCGGGGGGGGGGAACTGTTCCCGGGGGACAGGATTCGAGGACGGACCGTTGTGACTGACAGGTGGGCTGGGGGAGGGACCGGTATAAAGGAGGCGGGGAATTCCCCAGACGATGAGTCAGCAGACCGGGACAGAGACAGCAGGAGAGCGTGGGAGTGACTGCCAGCCAGAGCGACTCACCAACGCCAGGGAGCATGCCGACTGAGGACTCCAGAGGGACGGTATCCAGGGAGCCGTCCAAGACTTGTTGCCCCTCTCCTGACCGCGGCCACTGGGCCCCAGCATAGCTGGCGGCCGCTGTCGCCTCCCCTCTGCCCGCGGCTGCGGCCTACCTGCGGTCGCCCGCGGCTGCCTCCCCTGAGCTTGTGACTGCAGCCTGTTCCCTGCCACCTGCGGCTGCCCTGCTTTCACCAGTGGCCGGGGCCAGCACCGCGCCGTCGGCAGCCACGACTGTCCCGCCCCGGTCCGCAGCAGGAGTCGGGCCTCTCTTGATGGCGGACTCCCCGTCGCAGTCGTTAGCTGCGCAGGTAGCCTGTCATTCGCCACTATACATCGCTGCCACCTGCCCAGGTCCGGGCGCTGCGGCCCATCCATCCAAGGACTCCGCCAGGGCCTGTGGGGCTCCAGTGTCCTCAGCGCGCCGGAGAGCGTGAAGACTGCGTCAACACCTCAGCAACTGGGCCCAGCAACTATTTCGCCGAAAGACCACCAGCCCGAAAGGCGAGGGACATCTTGCCGGCTAAGTAGACTCTAGACTTAAGGACCCGTAGTCGGCCAAACCGCGGCCCTATAGTGACCGGCCGTTGCCGGGAGTTGTCGTGTGCTGCGTTACTGTGTTTGCTTGTTTAGAGCCCCTGCGTGGGCAACCTGTGTTACCCCTGTTTCGGTGATCAGGCCGTGACTGAGAAAGTCCCCTCAAGTCCCATAAACGTATTCTTAAAAAGCACCGTAGTTGTCTCGTGACTCGACACTGCATCCTGCGTACCTGCGGGTACTACACAGACACAATACCTGTGGTCATCAGCACATTTTTACCAACATTTGAAAGGCTACTCTAAATGAAGTGGAAATGTTAATTTTTGGATGGGATTTACATGAACCCCATATCTTCTGACAAACGACATGCCCAAATTTTCTATGATTGTTTCCAAATATTTCAGATCATTCTAGAGAAAATGGGACTGTAGGCATTTATGGTTACAGGTGAAATATTACTTGTATGAACTACTTGGCAGATCATGACAGCGCTGCTCCATTAAATCTCCCATACAGTTTGGATTTTTCTTTGATTGAAAGCTGTCCCCAAAACCATTGTGGCCTGGATAATGCCTTTCAATTTTTGGGGTATTCATGACATGGGACGGTTCCTCAGTGAGTTTCAACTAATGGTCTCCAAACACATTAGGCCTGTTCACACTTCCTTTTTTGTCATCAGTCAAAATCCGCCAATTTTATAAAAAAATGGATCCGCCAAAAAAGTGGCGGATCCGGTTTTTTCCTCCCATAGACTTACATTAGTGGCGGATCTTGACTGACGGTCGTCCGTCCCACCCGTTTTTTGACGAATCCGCCAAGATTTTAGCGGCTCCCAGGCGGATGAGACGGACACTGCAACGTTATTTTTCCTTGACGGTCCGCTAATTTTAAGTGCGCATGCCCGGAAGCTTTACTCCGGGAAGCATTTTAACCATGAAATGCCGTGGCGGGACCGCAGAAAAATCTCTCTCTCTCTCGACCGCGGTCGCTTTAAATCTTTCATCTTCGGCGGATCCGTCCATATTAGCGTCCGCTGACATCCGTATGTCACAACGGAGGCGGATCCGTTAATTTTCGTTTTTGGCGGATGCCAACTGTCCGCCAACAACGGAAGTGTGAAACAGGCCTTAGATAAAAGTCATCTGCACCCACCAAATTTGTCAGGATCTGACGACCATCTAATGTACATACGTACATGGAGGCCTCCTGACTCTCCCCTGATGATGTCAGGGAGTAGAAGGATCAGGTGATAAATTTCAATGGATGATCCTTTAGTTCTCTGGGGAGATAAGCTTCTACAAGGGGAACAGAGAAGCCTGGCTCTCTCATAGAGAACACAGGAACACTCGGCTTGGCTGAGCATGGAAGAGTTGAAAAATATAGCTGTTGGCTTCAAGGGTTTGTCCTCTTTTAGAAGTCCACTGGTCCAAGACTGAGTCTCTTCTGCTGCTCTCAGTGTCTGTTTTTGGTTGCAGAGCTGATGTCATATCGAAAGCACTGCAGATCTGCCCACTGAGAAGGAGCGTGTCACAGCTCACTGATTGTCTGCAGCAGTCATGACACACTGACAGCGCGGCTGCCAATTATGGACACCAGAAGCAGCACCAGAGACTCAGTGTTTGACCCAGCGAGGTCAAACAAGTTTGCATTTTTTTATATAATAACCAGATTTTTTGAAAGGGACAACCTCTTAAGTCTTCTGGAGCTTACTCAATGGACAGTGCAGTGACCGTTCGTGTGTCCTTCTGTAGACCACTGGACATGATTAAAGCTGGCCATGGTGGTACCAAATGTTGTACCCACACTGATCTGGCATTGATGTCTTATCCTAAATTGATCGCAACAGCATAATTTGCCGATGATATGACACTGATTGGTCTCATCAGGGGAAATGCTGAAGTCTTGTATCGGAGTGAGGTGGAAAGAATATGTGACTGGTGTAAAACCAATAATCTTGTACTCAACACTAAAAAAACTGCTGAGATGGTTGTGGATTTTAGGAAAGATCAACATGAGATACTTCCAATCTACATCCATGACGCAGTGGTTCTTAGGTTCTTAGGGTCACAGAGACAAAATTCCTTGGTGTGATCATCTCTCATGATCTTAAATGGGGGAAAAATGTGGATGCTGCTATAAGAAAAGCACAACAGAGGATGTTCTTCCTGCGTCAGCTGAAAAGATATGGTTTGTCTAAGAATCTGCTGATCTTATTCTTTAATGCTGTCATCAGATCTGTGATTTGTTCCTCTCTGATAGTCTGGTATGGGGGAGCCACTGCGCATGACAAACTCTGCTTACAAAGGACTTTCAGAACAGCAGAGAGAATTATAGGTTCCCCCCTGCCAAAAATCCAGGATCTTTATGATAAGAGTATTCGATCCCACGCATTGAAAATTTCATCCGATCCCTCTCACCCGGGACACTCCTCATTCCAACTACTCCCTTCAGGACGTCGCTTCAGAGTCCCCAAATGCAGCACCAACCGCCATATGAACAGCTTCTATCCACTCTCTGTTCAACAATTAAATCGTCATGTGTAGACTATATACTGTATCTGTCTTGTTAGATGTTACTTGTTGTATCTGTTGTTACAGTCATATGCAAAAGTTTGGGCACCCCTATTAATGTTAACCTTTTTTCTTTATAACAATTTTGGTTTTTGCAACAGCTATTTCAGTTTCATATATCTAATAACTGATGGACTCAGCTATATTTCTGGATTCAAATGAGGTTTATTGTACTAACAGAAAATGTGCAATCTGCATTTAAACAAAATTTGACCAGTGCAAAAGTATGGGCACCCTTATCATTTTCTTGATTTGAACACTCCTAACTACTTTTTACTGACTTCCTGAAGCACTAAATTGGTTTTGTAACCTCATTGAGCTCTGAACTTCATAGCCAGGTGTATCAAATCATGAGAAAAGGTATTTAAGGTGGCCACTTGCAAGTAGTTCTCCTATTTGATTCTCCTATGAAGAGTGGCATCATGGGCTCCTCAAAACAACTCTCAAATGATCTGAAAACAAAGATTATTCAACATAGCTTTTCAGGGGAAGGATACAAAAAGTGTCTCAGAGTTTTAACCTGTCAGTTTCCACTGTGAGGAACATAGTAAGGAAATGGAAGAACACAGGTACAGTTCTTGTTAAGCCCTGAAGTGGCAGGCCAAGAAAAATATCAGAAAGGCAGAGAAGAAGAATGGTGAGAACAGTCAAGGACAATCCACAGACCACCTCCAAAGACCTGCAGCATCATCTTGTTGCAGATGGTGTCACTGTGCATCAGTCAACAATACAGCGCACTTTGCACAAGGAGAAGCTGTATGGGAGAGTGATGCGAAAGAAGCCGTTTCTGCAAGCACACCACAAATAGAGTCGCCTGAGGTATGCAAAAGCACATTTGGACAAGCCAGTTACATTTTGGAAGAAGGTCCTGTGGACTGATGAAACAAAGATTGAGTTGTTTGGTCATACAAAAAGGCGTTATGCATGGAGGCTAAAAAACACAGCATTCCAAGAAAAACACTTGCTACCCACAGTAAAATTTGGTGGAGGTTCCATCATGCTTTGGGGCTGTGTGGCCAATGCCGGCACTGGGAATCTTGTTAAAGTTGAGGGTCGCATGGATTCAACTCAGTATCAGCAGATTCTTGACAATAATGTGCAAGAATCAGTGACTAAGTTGAAGTTACGCAGGGGATGGATATTTCAGCAAGACAATGATCCAAAACACCGCTCCAAATCTACTCAGGCATTCATGCAGAGGAACAATTACAATGTTCTGGAATGGCCATCCCAGTCCCCAGACCTGAATATCATTGAACATCTGTGGGATGATTTGAAGCGGGCTGTCCATGCTCGGCGACCATCAAACTTAACTGAACTGGAATTGTTTTGTAAACAGGAATGGTCACAAATACCTTCATCCAGGATCCAGGAACTCATTAATAGCTACAGGAAGCGACTAGAGGCTGTTATTTTTGCAAAAGGAGGATCTACGAAATATTAATGTCACTTCTATGTTGAGGTGCCCATACTTTTGCACCGGTCAAATTTTGTTTAAATGCAGATTGCACATTTTCCGTTAAACCTCATTTGAATCCAGAAATATAACTGAGTCCATCAGTTATTAGATATATGAAACTGAAAAAGCTGTTGCAAAAACCAAAATTGTTATAAAGAAAAAAGGTTAACATTAATAGGGGTGCCCAAACTTTAACATATGACTGTATATATTATGTTGCCTCTTTGCCACAAAGAATTACTTGTATATATGTAATATGTACTTGGCGATAATAAATTTGATTTGATTTGATTTGATTTTGATTTTGAAATCTCATAGCAATCATCAATGTCTGAATGCATCAAATCAATTCTTCTCTGGTAACCATCTGTTGTATGTTCATCTTTGAGATCTTTTGACAACAAGCTGGACAACAGCTTTCAATGACTACCACCAGAGTTCTCAATGCATTGTCTAAAAATAGGCTGCAATACTGAGGCGAAACTGGAAGCTTGAGTGCACCAATGAAAAATCTGTAAAGGGCTATAGGTAGTATTTGTGTTCTCCATCAGGCTCATTAAGCATCAGGATTCAGGAACCTAGAAGTGAATGCAACCTATGCAGACCCTCAGAGGTTGACACAGACTCAATGTGGCGCCTCTTTGCAGACCCTCAGGGGTGGACACAGACTAAATCTGGCACCTCTTGAAGACCCTCAGGGGTGGACACAGACTAAATCAGGCGCCTCTTTGAAGATCCTCAGGGGTGGACACAGAATAAATTTGGTGCCTCTTTGAAGACCCTCAAGGGTTAACACAGACTAAGTGTGGCACCTCTTTGAAGACCCTCAGGGGTGGACACAGACTAAATATAGTGCCTCTTTGAAGACTCTCGGGGTGGACACAGACTAAATCTGGCGCTTCTTTGAAGACCCTCAGGGGCGTACACAGAATAAATCTAGCGCCTCTTTGAAGACCCTCAGGGACGGACACAGATTAAACCTAGCGCCTCTTTGAAGATTCTCAGGGGTGGACACAGACTAAATGTGGCTCCTCTTTGAAGACCCTCAGGGGTGAACACAGACAAAATGCAGTGCCTCTTTGAAGACCCTCAGGGGTGGACACAGACTAAATGTAGTGCCTCTTTGAAGACCCACAGGGGCCGACACAGAATAAATCTAGCGCCTCTTTGAAGACCCTCAGGGGTAGACACAGACTAAATCTGGTGCCTCTTTGAAGACCCTCAGGGGTGGACACAGACTAAATGTGGCTCCTCTTTGAAGACCCTCAGGGGTGGACAGACTAAATGTAGTGCCTCTTTGAAGACCCTCAGGAGTGGACAGACTAAATGTAGTGCCTCTTTGAAGACCCTCAGGGGTGGACAGACTAAATGTAGTGCCTCTTTGAAGACCCTCAGGAGTGGACACAGACTAAATGTAGTGCCTCTTTGCAGACCCACAGGGGTGGACACAGATTAAAGTTTGCACCACTTTGAGAACAGGTCTTTTTCAGTCCAGTGACAGAAGCCACTTACTGCTTTGGAGGCAGAGGTGGTCCTCTTACCTCTTGGTCTTCTGTCTGAGTGCGCTAATCGTAAGTCAGCCCATGCACCCCCAATAGCTAAGCTCTTGCTGAAATATGTGTTATATAACCTAAATGCCAGACAAAGCTTACTATGCAGCCCTCTCCTGTTCTCACACGCCTTACAGTAATGCTTCCTAGAAAGAGATAGTTGTAATATGGGAACGTCAAGGCCTGAAATGCATTTTTAAAGAAATCTTTTGTTCTACATTAATGCACTCATGAAAAAAGAGATGGTTTGCAAATGATCAAGCTGTAATTTACAGTGAAAGTGTAAGCATGCAAGACAGACATTTTCAGCAACGTCACTCTTCTAATCTGTTTCATAGTACACAGTGGATCAGAGTGGGGATCAGTGTGCAGTTTCGGGAGTGGCTATGTGGAGGATTGTAAGATTAGCAAGGAGAAGTCAAGGGTGCAGGACAGGTTTGTACCATAATGAGTCTGGTAGTATCCTAATATTTGCCTTTATTAGCCTGAATAAATTGCTGTCCAAAGGGAAATATCTTAAAGGGAATCTGTCACCAGGTTTTAGCTTCCTAATCTGACAGCAGCATAATGTAGGTGCAGTGACCTGGATTCCAGCGACATGTCACTTACTGGTCTGCTTAGTGTAGTTTTTATAAAGTCATTGTTTTATCAGCAGGAGAATATCGCCAGAGGAATAGTAAGCTTGCTGCCAGGTAGTCAAACCACACCCCCACCACTGATTGGTAGCTTTATGCCTATGCAAAATGTACACAGAAAGCCACCAATCGGGGTGGGGGTGGGGTTATATAGAGCTCAGCATTAGAGAACTGCAGCAAATAAAACAGTTTTTAATTAAAACTGCAAGACCCGGTAAAGTAAGTGATGCATCTCTTGAATCAGGGTCTTTGCCCCTACTCTACCATTCTCTCAGATTGAGATTCTTTACAATAATCTATTTATTTTTTGGTGTATTGTATATTTAGGGTGCACTAGGGTCATTGAGGGCAAGCCGACGATGAGTTGGGGTGCCATATTGCAATATTAGGGCGCCAACCTCCGCGGCAAGGTAGGGTAAGTTATAGGCCTGAATAGGGCTAGATTACCTACCTCACCCTCAACATATCCCTAATGTGAGATGCCCCACAGCCATTTTTAATGAAACTGTTGTATATGGTTGTAGTCTTTTTTTTAAACAGTCTTTTCTGTAGCCAAGAAGTCCCCAAGCTCAGATTCTTGGCTCAGGAACTTACGATTTTAGTAGTTTTGGGCTTACAGCTATAATACTGAAACCTTCTAAGTCTAAATTGAGCCAGCTGGCACCTTGGTGACTTCTCCACACATTCCCAACCATTGGTAGGTACACCACAGGGGTCTACATGCCATGACTGTTGGGTGTGCTCACACGGTGCAGCATACTGTATAGGTGGCATTAGCTTTCGAAAGCTGACTTGTGAATGCCCCCCATGCTTATACATGAATGCTCAGTTCAGCTCAATGTTGATGAGTTGTCAACAAGGAGACAGGTCAATTGGCTTATCTACTTTGAAATCAAAGGATTGGGCATGTTGAAAATCAACATGTCCATTCTTTTTCTTCTCATCATCTGTCAAATGAACATTGGTCTAACAGCAAATTGTCAGGTTCAGGTTGAGTCAATTTTAGCCCAATGTATAGGCCACCATACAATGACCATAGTCTTGGAAGTAAGGCTATGTGAAACCCATTTCGGACACATTTGAACACATAACAAAATCTCATAATGGCCAGGTAAAAAATAACAATTCGAAATTCTGAAAAAGGGAAACACTGAACCAAGTAAAACTTACCAGTGCTTGGGTTCAGTGTGAAAAACCCTTGATTATTTCCACTGGAGAAATGGAAGGAAAGTTTGCCAGCTGAAACCAGATCTGCATCGGTAGCATTTAGTTGAAGGATGGAGACATTCGGAGCAGAGTTTTCCAGTACGGAAGCATAGTATACAGCCTTGGATAGCTGAGGAATGTTATCGTTGACATCTGCAACTTCGATGTAGACTTCAGCCACAGCAGACAGAGGAGAGGAACCCAAGTCTGTAGCACAGATGGTCAACCAGTAGCGTGATGCAGACTCCCGGTCTAGAGGAACCACTGACCGAATTAACCCTGAAAGATGCATCAAAGGTTACTGGTTAGTTCACTCATTACAGAAGACAGAATTACAAAGAGATTGACATCAAAGAACTTTAAATAGGGTTTTCTATCCATTAGATGGCAGCTGGGGCTGTAACTATTCTGCCACACCTGAAAATTTTTTTAATTACCTTACTCATATTTATTCTAAAACAGCTGATCTCACTGCAAAGCTGTGCCTAATTAAAACTAACACAATAAAGCAGTGCTGAGCTTTGTCTCATTACAAACACATCTGCAGCTTCAGCACTCTTCTTATAGTGCTGACAGTTGAGCTGTTGTCCCCTCCCTCCACAATGGCTACCTGTGAGAGAAGCTGAAGAAGTGTTACTTGTAATCAGGCACAGCTCTGCAGCGGCGCAAAACAGCACTGGAAAAGGAGAGCTACAAATGCAGATGTGTTTTTAATGAATGAGGCAAAGCTTAGCTCTGCTGTACCTCCCCCCCAAAAGTGGCTGCTTGTGAGATGGAAGCTGAAGAAGTGTTAGTTATAATAACACGCAGGTTTGCAACTATATTGAGAAACAAAGAGACCTTGCCAAGAAAAGTTTACTGCATGGTATGTATTTTTCTACTTTATTTTTCCAATGGTCGATACATGCCACAATGAAATACAATGAAATTACACTTTCATTATAACTCACCTGTCTCTTCATCTATGATGAAAACTGAAAGGTCTGTTCCATCCTTTATGGAATAATGTATGTCACCGTCCTTTCCTTTATCTTCATCCTGAGCCGTGATTGAAAGGACTTGTGTCCCAGGTGGTGAGTTTTCCAACACTGACCCAGTAAAGACGAAAGTTTTAAATACAGGTGGTTGTAGATTTTCATTTACATCCAGCACTTCCACCTCCACATGACATACAGAAGAATGTGAGAATGGGTGTCCGTCATCGGTAGCTCTAACAGTCAAATTGTAGAAGGTTTTAGTCTCAAAGTCAAGTTCTTTCTCTAATATCAAAGCTCCCGTTAACTTTTCCACGTTAAATATCCCTTGCTCATCGTTAATAAGGGAATACAATACATCTCCATTAGGTCCAGAGTCAGAGTCCTGAGCATCGACAAAGTACAAAACAGTTCCTACAGGAATGTCCTCTGCAATTTTCACGTTGGCCGTTAATGGACGGCAATATGGGGCATTGTCATTGACGTCTTCCAATGTTATAATCACGTCAGTGACCGAAAAAAGTTGCCTGTCTTTCTTCGATTGATCTCTCGCCTCCACTTTGAGTCTATATTTTGGAACTATCTCCCTGTCCAACATGCTCTTAACTGTTATGCCACCTGTGACAGTGTCAATGGTGAACTTATCAGTTGGTGTTAGAAGTGAATACCTTACACGGCCATTGTCCTCTTTGTCAACATCATCTGCCTTTACTTTAACAACAACACTACCAATCTTAGAATCCTCTCTTACCATTACGCAGTATCCTGATGAAGGAAACTTTGGTTCATTATCATTTACATCCAACACGTTAATAGCTAGAATTTTCCAAGAAGATTTTTGAGGCGTTCCAAGGTCATAAACTGTAATATTAAGAATATATGAACTTGTGGATTCATGGTCCAAAGGTGATGAGACATAAAGATCTCCAGTCTCCATATTGATGTCAAAGCACCCATCATCACTTCCATCAGATATGGCATAGACTAGTTTGCCATTAAAACCAGTATCCAGGTCAATAGCAGTCAATGAAGCAATGGAAAAATTGACAACTGTATCCTCAGCCACGTCGATAGATCCTGGAAAATTGTCATCAAATTGAGGTACATGATTATTTATCAGATGATTGTTAAAAGATGTATCCTCCTCGAAATCCAGTTTTTCAGATTGAAAGCCGAAGGAATTTTTCATATTTTCCATTATTTTGTCAACCACACCAGTTTCTTCACAATGGACATATTTGGGGGACCCTTCATTTAATATTGTGATATTGATAAATGTGGGCACAGCTTCATTTTCTCCATCGCTAGCAGTGACAACTAAGGAGAGATGATGGTCTGATGATGACAGGTCATACAAGTCCCCCCTGATAGTGATTTCTCCAGATGTGGGGTCTAATCGGAACTTTTTTAGCTCATTGCCAGATAAAATCTGATATTGTACGGTCTGAAGTTCATCTACATCCACCGCCGAGAGTTCTACCACCTTCTCCCCAATAGACATGTCTCTTGTGATGCTTATGTTGCAGTTGACCTTCTCAAAAATTGGGGCATTGTCATTCAGGTTGTTCATGTTAACAGAAACGTAAACTTCAGTTTGTCTACGATAAGGTGAGCCTAAATCGGATGCCCAGACTTTCAGATTATATAGCCTTTGATTCATCTCATAGTCAAGTACCCTACTATTAGAAATGACTCCTGATATTGGGTCAATTACAAAAGGAGAAGATTTTGGACTAAGTAGCTTGTAGTTTATCTTGCCATTGTTCCCCTTGTCTACATCAGTTGCAGAAACTTTTAATATCTTTGTTCCAATGGGAGAATTTTCATTGAAAGTTCCCTCATATTTAGACTGAGTAAATATAGGGGCGTGATTATTACAGTCTATAAGGTCAACAATAACCGTAGTGGAGACTTGGCCGTCAAGTGCCGTAACTTCTAATCGGAACTGGGATTGTTCTTTAATATCCATACGTTTACTGGTAAATATCAAACCACTTTTGCTTATAAGTCGGAAACTATCTGTCGACGTTTTCATATAATATCCACCCAACGGAGCTGCAGGGTTAATTTTAACGGTAGCCACGTGACTACCAGGTGGGGAGCATTCATCAATCTGGACTTTATAGATATCCTGTTCAAATCTTGCAATGGCATATCTCCATGGAGGGATGTAAATTGTTTTGAGGGGGGAATAAACTGGTGGTTTGCTCTTGTCTTTGGCTTTAAGACTTAAATTAAAGCCTTGCGAGTGCTCCAGCCAGTTGATCTGTGCAGTGGACACCACAGTAAATTCATTTTTCCCAACGTAGGACCTTAAAACTTTGAAGTAACCAAAGGAATCTCCATCTACAATCTCAACAGAATCAATACTACACCCTGGATCTAAGTAGTCCATGACCACAGTGGCATAAAGGAGCCTCTCAGATGAATCAGCCAAGGCCGTTGTAACCGATGAGATGAAAGGAGGTTTCCTCAGAGCTGGTTGCACTGATACTTCCAATGAAGCTACATTCCCAAATCCATTACCCTCTGAAATTTTTCTCATACGGTCAACAGCTAAAATTTCCAGTTTGTGATGACTTATTTTGGTTGCATTCAAGTGTCCAATTAGCATGACTATACCACTTGTTGGATGGATACTGAAGAATGTGGACTTGGCGTTGAAAGTATAGTAAAACATAGCATTCTGACCCAAATCGGCATCTGTAGCACTTATCTTACCAAGGATAGTTTTAAGAGGAGCATCTTCATTAATCGTAAATTTGTACAATGTTGTTGAGAAGAGAGGTTTTAGATCATTCATATCTAAAATTTGGATGGTAACTTTAGTCCGAGCTTCATAATTTAAGGATTTCTCAGAGGCGTGAATGATGAGCTGATAATTGTCTTTAACTTCCCTATTTAATAGGGCTGTATTGCCACTCCTTATCCTAATACGTAAAAAGCAGAAATCCCCAACCACTATTTCCTCCGTTTTAAAAAGTCCAGCTGGGTCTTCCGATACAATCCTATACTTTACTGTCCATTGAGGATCCTTCAAGTAAACGCCCATCTTTACATGACTAAGTACATAGGTCTTAGGAGCAGAATTTTCATGGATGGTTGTGTGATACCAACTTTGAGTGAAACTCAAAGAAGAATCTTCATTGCTGGGTCTCTGTTCGCTAGTTGTGTAATGAAGCAGCAATATTACAATAACCAGGACTTCTTGGGTGGTGGCAGTAAAACCAAACATTGTGTGATGTCTCCCTAGAAAAACAACAAAGACAATTTATAAGTCAAAATGTAGTCTCAATATGTTATCAAACGTCAAATATAATATTGCATTGATGAATATAACTCGTCGGTTTCTTTTCTGAGAAGAGGATCAGTCTCGCTTGGCAACCAAGACCGCAAGCTATATTAATTTTGTCTATCCACCTGATGAGAACCATACCAAATCAACCAAGTGGTAAATGTCGGATGCCTAAAATGAATGTATGCACATGGATTCCTCATAATTTCAGTACATACTGTAGTAATCTACTCACAGTTCTTTGTCCAGTTGCAACCTAGATTGCACATGTTGTACATGATAAAACAAAAATAACAGGGTAAGTATCCACAAAGAGTTAAAATATGTAAAATTTTTAATGCCAAAAGCTAAAAATAAAAGAAGAAACAAAACAACGAGAAGGCTCACGTACAGAAAACCTGTGGACTTTTTCAGAATTGGGAAATCAGCCAAGAAACACCCTAATTGTGGTTTTACTTCCACAATGTAAATAGGAGAATGTTTAATAAATCTGTTTTCCTTATAATCCGGCTTCTAGATGTTCCAAACTGTAATTTTAGAAACTATTAAGAAATTTTGTTTTAAACTTTGGGCAAAGATTATAGATGGTGGAATTGATTATGAAGAACAGGTCCAGCAGCTAGGTCAGAAGTTTGTGGCCCCCGGACGGGAGCTCTTTTAACCTCTCGTTCTTTTATATCCATAGGTTTACTGGTAAATAACAACCACTTTTGCGTATAAGTCAAAAATTATCTGTCAAAGTTTTCATATAATATCCACCCAATGGAGATGCAGGGTTAATTGTAACGATAGCCACCTGATGAAAACCTTACCATCTCAGGGATTTTGGCCCACCCCTCCATAAGAAGAATTTCAAGGTCCTGGAGAGGCCTAGCCAGTCTCCAGACCTGAACCCAACAGAAAATCTTTGGAGGGAGCTGAAGCTCAATGTTGCCCAGCGACAGCCCCGAAACCTGAAACATCTGGAGAAGATCTGGATGGAGGAAGGGGCCAATATCCCTGCTGCAGTGTGTGCAAACTTGGTCAAGAACTATCAGAACTATCGAAAATGTCTGACCTCTGTAATTGCAAGCAAAAGGTTTCTGTGCCAAGTATTAAGTTCTGTATTACATTGTATAAAATACTTATTTCATGCACAAAAAATGTAATTTAGTTATGTAAAAATCATACAATGGGATTTTCTGGATTTTATTTTTATATTCTGGCTCTCACAGTTGAAGTGTACCTAAAAAATTACAGACTTCTCTATTCTTTGTAGGTGGGAAAAGTTGCAAATTCGACAGTGTATCAAATACTTATTTTACCCACTGTATATATATATATATATATATATACACAGTTGTGGCCAAAAGTATTGACACCCCTGCAATTTTGTCAGATAATACTCAGTTTCTTCCTGAAAATGAATGCAATCACAAATTCTTTGGTATTATTATCTTCATTTAATTTGTCTTAAATGAAAAAACACAAAGGAGAATGAAGCAAAAAGCAAAACATTGATCATTTCACACAAAACTCCAAAAATGGGCCAGATAAAAGTATTGGCACCCTCAGCCTAATACTTGGTTGCACAACCTTTAGCCAAAATAACTGCGACCAACCGCTTCCGGTAACCATCAATGAGTTTCTTACAATGCTCTGCTGGAATTTTAGACCATTCTTCTTTGGCAAACTGCTCCAGGTCCCTGATATTTGAAGGGTGCCTTCTCCAAACTGCCATTTTTAGATCTCACCACAGGTGTTCTATGGGATTCAGATCTGGACTCATTGCTGGCCACCTTAGAAGTCTCCAGTGCTTTCTCTCAAACCATTTCCTAGTGCTTTTTGAAGTGTGTTTTGGGTCATTGTCCTGCTGGAAGACCCATGACCTCTGAGGGAGACCCAGCTTTCTCACACTGGGCCCTACATTATGCTGCAAAATTTGTTGGTAGTCTTCAGACTCCATAATGCCATGCACACGGTCAAGCAGTCCAGTGCCAGAGGCAGCAAAGCAACCCCAAAACATCAGGGAACCTCCGCCATGTTTGACTGTAGGGACATGTTTTTTTCTTTGAATGCCTCTTTTTTTCTCCTGTAAACTCTATGTTGATGCCTTTGCCCAAAAAGCTCTACTTTTGTCTCATCTGACCAGAGAACATTCTTCCAAAACGTTTTAGGCTTTTTCAGGTAAGTTTTGGCAAACTCCAGCCTGGCTTTTTTATGTCTCGGGGTAAGAAGTGGAGTCTTCCTGGGTCTCCTACCATACAGTCCTTTTTCATTCAGACGCCGACGGATAGTACGGGTTGACACTGTTGCACCCTCGGACTGCAGGGCAGCTTGAACTTGTTTGGATGTTAGTCGAGGTTCTTTATCCAACATCCGCACAATCTTGCGTTGAAATCTCTTGTCAATTTTTCTTTTCCGTCCACATCTAGGGAGGTTAGCCACAGTGCCATGGGCTTTAAACTTCTTGATGACACTGCGCACGGTAGACACAGGAACATTCAGGTCTTTGGAGATGGACTTGTAGCCTTGAGATTGTTCATGCTTCCTCACAATTTGGTTTCTCAAGTCCTCAGACAGTTCTTTGGTCTTCTTTCTTTTCTCCATGCTCAATGTGGTACACACAAGGACACAGGACAGAGGTTGAGTCAACTTTAATCCATGTCAACTGGCTGCAAGTGTGATTTAGTTATTGCCAACACCTGTTAGGTGTCACAGGTAAGTTACAGGTGCTGTTAATTACACAAATTAGAGAAGCATCACATGATTTTTCGAACAGTGCCAATACTTTTGTCCACCCTCTTTTTTATGTTTGGTGTGGAATTATATGAAAATTTGGCTTTAGGACAATTCCTTTTGTGTTTTTTTCATTTAAGGCAAATTAAATGAAGATAATAATAACAAAGAATTTGTGTTTGCAATAATTTTCAGGAATAAACTGAGTATTATCTGACAAAATTGCAGGGGTGTCAATACTTTTGGCCACAAGTGTATATATATATATATATACACACAAACATCTGGATGCATGTTGCACACGTGTATCCAAGACGCAGGTTTGCTGTTATGTTTTTACTTCTCTTATATTTTATTATGCTTCTTTACAGAGAGCCAACATATTCCGTAGCGCTTTTCAGACATTACCTGAAACCAAGTGAGCTTTGCGAAGTATGAAAAGCCTGAATAGTTAAACAATATGTCTATAGGAAGCAAATAGCGGATGTATGCTTTCATCTACTTCATGTGACTAAAACGCATCAAAGCAAAAAATATGACTTCCCTTTCTTAAGCAAACATTCAGCTATTTGCTTTTCCCTGTCCTGCCTATAAGACACCTGTGTATCAGATTTGTGTTAGAATATTCGTGTCAGTAGATACTGTGATGCCACATGGTACATAAAATGAGGCAGAGAAATTGTACACCATTCGTTTAAAAAAATCCAGCTAAAAAAATTTAGTTACAGGAAAATACCTTGTAAAAATCACTGAACTGCCCTAATTCTGCCACTGTTTTCCATTTTGCTTTGCGTCACTTCATTGCATAGATATTAAAATTAGTTTCTTCTGGAGCTCAATATGTGAAATCTCTGCTGGGAGTTCAACTGGGGGTTTCTTCACAGTCTTCTTTGGAGGCTTGCCCTTTTAACTTCACCCATCCAGATGCTGCCAACTAATGCTTGGCAACTGATCTAGCGGTCTATCAGTCTCAGACATTGCTGAGCTGTAATTGGCAGCATTGGGGTGGGGGAGTTAAAAGTACATGCCCCCAGAGAAGACTCTGTGGAAATGCCCAGTTGGAGTGCTGAGCAGAAATTTCACATACTTTGCTCTTAAAGAAACAAATGTGAATAATATATGCAATGGAGGGAAGCAGCTCTGTTGTGAGTTCATTTTCTGGTCCACCAGTTGTGAGTTCTCCTTCCAGGCTCCCTCTGGTGGTAACAGGAGGTAGTGAGGCTGATTTAATCAGTAGAGATCTGCCACCTGATAATGAGGATGACGATTGGACCTCAGGAATCTCAGATTGGATTTAAGACAGCCTACGCCCTACTCTGGTGCTGGTGATTCCTTCTGCTTGTCAGGTCTTGGTTCTCAGCTCTGTTCCAGTCAGCTCAAGCTAAGTTTCTCTGCTAATTTTCACACTTAATTTGTTGTTCTATTCAGTTTTTTGTGTGGTCAGCCAGCCCCGGCTGGGACTGTGCTGAATTTCCACTCTTATTTATCTGTATTTGCCAATTTGCTTTTTGTCCCTTATTAGATTGGCCTCTTTTTGCTCTGTCTGAGAACATTTCAGAGTGCTGATATAGTGGGAGAAGTCTAGTGACTTCAGGGGTTAATTTTGTTTTCAGAAGTGTTGGACATTATTTTGAAGGGTTTTGGACAGATTGCAGACAGTGTCTTTCCTTTCCTCTCCTTTCTAGTTAGTTTGGGCCCCATCATTTGCTCAGCCTATTTTCCTGCCTGTGTTTGTGTTTTCATCTTGTTTCACCATCAATACATGTGTGGGGGCTGTCTATTCCTTTGGGGTGTGCTCTGGGGCAGTTAGTTTTCCCCTTTTCTTGCTTTAGACTTATTTAGTCCTCCGGCCGTGACGAGGCGTCTAGGTTCATCATAGGTACGCTCCACGGCTGCTGCTAGTTGTGTGGTTAGGATCAGGGATCTGCAATCTGCATAGTTACCAACCTCTCTGGTTTTTCTGGGCTTAGCATGTTTAGGTTTTTTCCTCCTCGGTGACCCATTCATAACACAGCTCAATGCGAAAAACAGCAGCAGAGTTAGGGTAGCTCAGGGATTTGTACAAGGTAAACATTTTCGACCAAGTGACAGGTCATCTTTTCTGTCTAAAAGGATAGCAAAATATGTGGTAAGGTTCCATTCTGGGTCACATTTAATGTGGCATTTGGCAGAAACCGTGGACAAGGTATTTATCTGGCACATTACATGAAGGTGGGCGTCCTGGCTGGGTGTGTGGATTTATGATATGAGGGCACTACGTCCCTTGCAGGCCGTATGTTACCAATTACTTGGCTGGATGGCCAGTACCAGATGTTAAACAGTTCAATGAGGGAGACCACCAGTCAAAAATAAACTTTTTTACTGAACGATGACTTGGTTTGGGTTATATACAGTAGGTAGCGGGTACACAACTTTCTGAACGTTTCCTTCACATTATGGAGCATTTTTTAACATGCAGTTCCCATTCCTTCCTCTTTACTCGCTTGTTATCTATCTTCACTGTTCCTCTCTACTTCACCACAGCCCAGTTCAGTACTACCATGAAGTTAACAAGAATCCTATTCCCAACCCACAGTTCTGCATCTTCTTTCCCATCAAGGGAACTTTGCTGTCAATATGACTGGTATTTAACTTCTCTACTGAAGTTATAGAACTCCCACAATTTGGCACTCTCTCTTTTCATCTCGATTCTTCGGTCCCATCATGGGACAGAACGGTAAACTCTGGCTGCAATACTAGGCATCCTTTCTTCGGACCCATCTCCGATTAACCACTCTGTTCTTCCTTCGGTTCTTCTTTTTGCTTCGGTTCATGCTAAACACCATATGGGTCTCCCCTCACTTCAGGATACCCATGTCATGCGGCACTGCTACTGGCTAGACATTAGGTCTACTTCAGATGCACATTAGGCCCTATCTGATGCCTTGACAGGAAACTGTCTCTGTCCCTTCAACTTATTCCTCCCCACTCTGGGCTAGTCCCAAACATTAACTCTAACTCTCCAGAAAACAACACCATTAACACATGTCACAATTCACATTTCACAATACAATGATACACTTGTTCTTCAAGGGGGAACGTGGGCAGTATGTCCATCTCCTTACACACGAGTGCTAGAGAGGTGCCACAATGGGTCGGTTTTTGGCTTTGTTCTTTGGCTGAAAATATGTTGTATTTTAAGAGATTTTAGCGATTTCAGATCCACTCAAGGATCTTGCACCTGGATACAGCAAAACTTTATTGCATGAGCCACCCTTACGAGTATACCGTCATGACATACTAACCCAATGTACTGACATTTTCTGGTTCCCTTTCTGTGTTCTGCTTCCATGCTGATTATTGTAAAATGCTAGGTCTAACCAAAAACTTTTCATTTCTTCTTCCATATAAGCTCATGCCCCTCAAATACGAATCAGTAATAAATACTTGTAATATTGGGATTTGGTTGATATTAATTCTCACGGCTTTGGACGTCACTCATGGATGTCTCAGAATCACCAAAGCAGTCATGAAATTAATTGACTTGTTCAGTCTGTCACTGCCCGTCATTTACAATGACACATGTCAGCTCGTTGTTCACTGGAGTGTGGTGCGTGTTTGTCTTTCCCACTGCCCACAGCATAGACATCCCACGTCGGATCATTATGTGATTGCTACCAGCAGCCGGAGGAATGAAGTTTCCCCAAAACATCCTGTTTGCCATTGAGAGAAGAGCCTGGCTGTGGGTGGCTTGTGCACACAACTGGTGGGATAGAAAGGATAAAGAGCCAGGAAGATGAACAAGACCTTCATTGTGTGAACTGGATTATTAATAGAAACCTACCCTTGGTGGCTGTGGTGAACCCTTGATAACTTTGTCAAACGTTTCTTCATTATAGCACCTTAGATACAAAAAATACACAACAGCCACACCAAGACTGTCTTGTAACAAGTTTTACGCAATTAATCTAGGATTTACTAAGGATAGATTATACATGAATGATCACTGAGGGTGTTACTACTGCAACCTCGCAAATCAATAAAATGGGTGTCCCAAGTACCTAATTGCACAATTCGTCAGTACCGTAGATCTTACATGCAGTATCCATGTTCCACTCAAAACTTTTTCTCACTGTAATCTTGTGGTGAAGCAAAATGTGGACTTAAGATCACTACGCTAATTATTGGTGAAGGTCAAGGGAGTGGGATCCCCAGAAATCATAGATATTTGGTGGGAGTGACTTTACTGATTTTAGTGATGAACTTGATGAAAGTTATATATAATTGTTAGCAGTTGCATAACTTGATAATCAGGTCTTCTTTTATCTTATCATTGTTCGCAGCCCACCTTTGCGCAGGACCCATGCCCAGTTCTGGCAAGTCCAGTTTCCTTCACTAGCACTTCCTGGTCTGGCCTACAAGTTACCTCAGCCTCAAACTTTTTCTTTGCTGTCTCTGTGTTCCCACAAATCCACAATTCACCTTTCTGGGCTCCTGGTCGTATCCATTGCAGCGAGCCCTCTTCTCTAATTGCTCCACTTCCCAGGGTATCAATAATCCAAAAATGACACTTTAGTCCTGTTACAGACTTGCTACTCCTTCCTTTCAGATGTCCAATATGCGATCTTTGCTTCTGCTTCTCAGTCTCATTGCAAAACCAACAAACTACCAACCATCTCTCCTGCCACTGTAGAATTGGCTAATTGCTAACCATTCCCTGCCCAGGTGAATTGCACTAACAAATGTCCTACTATAAAACTGCCTAACAGTCAGTTACATATTGTCATACAATTTAGCACAAGACTGGCAATAACAGGGGAATGTCAGCAATCTTCCACTCCTTTGCAGGTCAAAGAAGGATCAGGCTGTTGGATTTCAACATGCTTGATACTTTTGCTTTGATAATGATGATTAGCCTGTGTCTGGCAGTGGCCTACTCCCCTCTCCTAATTTGTAATACAAACATGTAAGGCTCACCTAATTATGGAATGTCAATGTGACGCTAGTCACTACTCATGGACAGACCGTGAGGTAGAAAACTCATACGTTTCGGGGTCAGTACCAAGAGAGTATGCAGATAACCAAGGGAAAAAGTCAAAGGCGTAAGTTAGGTCATGTCGAAGGGTCAAAATACCAGAAGATAGCGGATCAAGCAAAAGAAAAAGACAAAGGGATAGTCAAAACACAGTCCAAAGGATCAGGCAGTAGAAGACCAAAACTCAGAACAGCAGAATCAGGCAAACACCAGGAAGCACAAACTACGTCTGGCAGGGATCAGGGACAGACAGATCAGTGAAGTAACTTGGACAAGCTCCAGGACACAGAACACCTGGAGAAAGTCCAGCACCTCCCAATCACAGATTGGACAACCAAGCTCAGCACATCCATTGCAAGATTGGACAGCCAAGCTGTCAATCAAAACACTGACAATTCAGCATGACCCAGTTTCCATAGGACAGCAAAACAATCACTCACTGAGCGGAGGCATCGTGACACTCAGGAGCAACAGATGATACTTGGTATGGATAGAGTAATGTTCCCGTCATGGTGAGTGCTAACGATGCTTGTTTCAAAGATTAAGTCATGGAGAAGGTGCAGTGAGACTGTGAATCCCACATTAAATGCCACCAACGTATTTCTTTTTAGGATTCTTTCCAAAGTTTCAATATTCATGATAGAAAAAAGGCTTATGTACACTAATTTGATGGAAGCCTTCGATATTATTCTCTAATTTTACTCCTTATTTCTTTTCGGTCCTCACATATTTACTTTAAACCCTCCATAGCTGTCTGGTACAAGGTTACACTAAGCCAAAAGGTTAGAAAAATGCAGATGGCCTCTGATATACAAGAGATAGAAGCTTATCTTTCCTGAGATCAGATCAGGTGTTGAAATTTAGCATGCCGATCCTTCTCCGCCCCACACTCGTATCATCACATGTCAGGGGAAGGTACAGAGACCCCACAGACACTTTGAAATCAGTGGGTTTGCCATGTGTTTGTGCATATTATCCCATGGTTTCATTATGATTAGTCACCCTTTGCTAAGCCACCTTGCAATTTTAAGGCCACCATCCACATTGGATAGAATCTGCCCATTTTGGAATGATGCACTGACCATTTAATGTATATAAAGACCTCTCAACTCCACCATACACAAGAACATTCAGCATCTTACAGCAGCTTATCTGCCGGCAAAACAAAAGGATCCGGTAAATACATTCAAACCACAAGATCCTTTCTCCCCAAAAACTCCTGTCCGATCTTGTGATTTGAGATTATCCTCTTGTTCTTCAGGCAGATAAGTCGCTGGGAGATGCCAAGTGTTCATGCCTGCGGGAAGAAATGGCTGTCAGTTGAACGAATGATTGGCCAGCAGTTATCTATTTATATGGGCACGTATATTCAGGTGTAGCTAAGGAAGCATGGTTCTTGTGACATAGCTAGGCTGACCGCCATGAAGGGAAGATGGGTACCAACAAGCCACTTTACCTTTGCCAAAATATTTAGATACATATCAGCAAACTGAATCTTTGCCTTAGGGGAAAGCCTACCTATGTTCATCATATTTCACTGAAAGATGAAGTGAAAGTAGAAGTAAGGAACATTTAGCATTTCTAAGAGTGCAACCCACTGGGAATTCGTCATACATTTTAAGTGGCCAATACACATTAGATTAATGTTGGCCGAACCTACTGATTTTGGCTAAACCGGCCAAACATCTAATCTGTATTCAGGCCTCCTGAATTTTGTCTACGGCAGAGGTCGGGGAGAAAAGGGCCCAACTTTCAGATTTCAAAATGTCCGATCCTTTTGTTCTTATTGAAGAAAGGACGCCAATTAGAGGTGTCTAGCAGTGGCTTACTTCTTTGTCACATTGATCCTATATGTATATGGGGGTGTTGGGTGGAATAGCTGTTGGCCGAATGAGAATGAGTTACATGTTGCCTCCATACACTTAAGATAATTGTTGGCTTCAACGATGGTTTGGCCAATTGTTCCGTAGCAGCTACATTGCCGTCTCTCCCATACAAAGAAAGGAGCACTCGTTCTGCCGGCGGCTTAACTGTTAGAGAATTAAAGGATCAGCAGTCCAATAATGGACATGCCAGAACCTTATCATTCTCGAAATAATCTATCAGGGACCCCCGTGCACATTAAATTGTTGGCCAAAGCCGTAAATATTAGCAACGTTAATCTAGTGATTGGGGCCTTAAAGCTTATGATCAGCCTTATGGTGGTCACTTATATGACCTTAGTACGATCTGAGCATCTATGATTCCCAGCTAAATTGTAGGAACCTGCCTAAAACATCGTGATTGGTTACTGTCTTTTTTTACTGTTGTTGCTAAAATGGTATCGTTCTTTACAATCTTGGCCAATATTGTTGTTTGTTTAGGGAAGATTAGTGGCTCAAGGTCTACAGAAGTGTAAGAAGTGTATGAAAAAAAATGGGCACCATTATTTTTTGCTAATTTCATCCATCTATGTGTGTTCAAGACAGAACAAAAAAAAGATAAAAAAAAAGTTTTTAATGCTAAAAAATTTTATATATTTTATTGTATATTTCAAATGTAAAAAGTAGCCATAAGGCAAAAGATATACCAGATGACATAACCAGATCATAAGTGACAATAATAAGGAACACTTAATAGTAGATACAACAATAGTAATCTCTATAGCGTGTACGTTTCACGTGTTCACACTTGCTTCCTCAGGGAATGCAGTAAAGCCAACGACACCACAGTCCCATATAGATCTTCTCCAGATCTTTCAGGTTTCAGGGCTGTTGTTTGGCAACATTGAGTTTCATCTCCCTCCAAAGATTATTTATTGGGTCAGGTCTGGAGACTGGCTAGGCCACTCTAGGACCTTGCTTCTTAAGGAGCCACTCCTTAGTTGCTCTGTATAGTGATCCTGCCATGTGACCCAAGATCAATCAGTGTGGTCTGTTCATAGCGTCGCATGTGCATCCAGCCGTGCACGCCAGTTACCAGACCGAAAGCCATCAAGTCACACCGTGCATCTCTGGAAATAGGGAGACGTCATCACCAGAAGGTTTACGGACATGCGCAGTCAACACCAAGCTGCCGGGTGCTGGAAATGGGCAGGTAGAGGCAGGGACCAATTAAGGCAACAGATTAGGACATAAAAGTAATAAAATGCATTTTTGTGCCTAATGCAAAATATATAAAGTTCATACCAATAATAACAAGCTACATGTACATGACGTAAATATCTAGAAATCTGATGAGATACGGTTGACCCACTGGCAAAATGATTATTTATGTTGATCGTGTTGAGAAACGATTGAGATTCAGAACATGCACAGAGCAGGTAGTTTTCGGCTCTTCATTACGACTAAAACAGCCGGCATTGTGTAATACCAGTTCCGTGCAGATTTCACAGGTTTCTGAATAGCTTGTATGTCCCTGCGTTGTAACTTGCATGAAATTTGTTTTATGTGTCCCATATGCTTGGGAAACGAGGTTCCTCTGAGTTCTCCACTCTACTGTCAGATATTTCTGATCATAGAAGTACATTACTGCATCACTCTTTGTAAAATTCCATGATCTATGATTCAAAGAAACCTCTGGAATTTTTGTATGTTATGGACGATGACATAAAATTCCCTTAGGTACCACAACGCAGAGTCTCGAATTGACATGGGTCAAAAATGGATGTGTCTTCTCCCCAAAAAATGTGTTATCACTTTCCATTTAACGTATAAGCCCTTTCAATGAGATATAAATCCAGGGAAACCGATAGCGAAAAGGACGAGGCCATTGAGATGCCATTAGACCAATACCAATTTTGCCGGGAGGAAATAAGCAATTTAATGAAATATTTTAATTGCCTGTACGATAGAGACTGACAAGCTCCGAGGTCTTAATTGATGCAGTCATGTCATACTAAAGTAAAGTGCCCTGTTCTGTTTCATGACTTGACTGGCGTGATTAGGCTTTCTGCAGGCCGGGGCATGTAGCAGCCATTCACCGTCTTGCTTCATCTTTGACTCTATGACCTCTGCAGAGAAGACTGATGCATAACACGTACGACTGGAAAAGAAGAATGCCGAGACCACTTGAGTCCACAAGCTATTCATGGCAAACATAAAGCTCGATGATAGACACCTGCTATGTTAGCAATGGTGGCTGACCATCGAACCCCCAGAAGGTTTAAATCTGAGGCTAGAGATCAAGTTGCCAAAAAATGTTAAAGTTCAGCTCAGGATTTGGGATTTCTCCTGTTACAATATCTCTTAAGAATACAGGTGCAGAGATTGTGTCATTGGGACAACCTTTCTCCAAATGTCTTATGAGTGTATATGGGAGTCATAGAAGGGTTCCTTTGCTTGGAAATGACTGTTCTTTGCCAAAATGTACAGTTTCCGCAAAAAATATTACCCACTTTGGAGTACTTGGTGCTATTCACTGTAAAGCCATGTTCTCCATGACATATGTTGCGTATATTTGTCCTGAAGAACTCAAGGAAACAGTAGTTGTGTCTGGTTAACAGTCACCCTCTCTCAGTAACATACCAACGCAAGATGTCTAGAGAGGTTTTTATGGTCTTCAACATGGATAGGCTATCCTTCAAATAAGGCCCAACTTCCAACTCGATCAACTGGTTAGAAGTGGCATGGCTCCGCACATTGCATAGTGGCTGTGAACGGTACTGCAAGCTTTCTCCCATTCCTGACATTCATGACGCATGGTGCCTTTAATGAGCTGATTGGTGAAAGTGGCGAGAGTTAAACTCCTACCGATTTAATATTGATGTCCTATCTAATTCCAGAAATACTCTTTGAATTCCATAACTAGGAGCTTGTTTATTCCGACAGTTAGCGTCTATTAAACGACCCATGATCGGCTAGAAGGAAACTGATCGGCAATCGTATAATAGCCTTTTGTGCAGAAAACGATAGGTAATAGATTGTCCTGTGCACATAGACTGTCATTGTTCTCGGCAACATATGTCCTGTTTATACAGGACGGTGTGCTGACGAGAACAATTCTTTGTAAGCAAGCTTAAAAAATCATGTCACCCGATTGAATGAGCGCTTTTCTCATTTGTCCGTTGGATGGAATGCTTGGTCATGATAATTGGCCAATGTAAATGCACCCTAAGTTACTGTGAAACCAGGAAGTGAGAACTGGCTTGCTTCAGTTTATAACTTTGGGGATGGAGCCCTCTCTAAAGACAGCTTTAGATTGGGTTGTCTTCTACTGGACCACAAAGTCCATGTCATTGTTGGGTCTAAATACATGGTCAGAATGTCTCCCGACTCCCCCAAACACATGAGTGTTTGACTGGCAAAAACATTAACCCTTCTCCCTCGGTGGTAGACCATCCTCTTTCTTTTTTTTTAAATGGGATTGGTTCTAGTGGACCTTTACAAACCATTTAGTGACCCTATTAAACTGACTGAACTTGGACTACCACAGATTATACTGATGGGCCAACCCAATCCCAAAGAGGCTATTAGTAGAGTTGAGCGAAACGGTTCGGTCATATTCAAAAGTCGTCGACTTTCGCTGAAGTCGGGTTTCATGAAACGAAACCCGACCATAGCGTGAGGTCGGCCACGAGGTCGGCGACCAGAGCGCCAAAGTCGCGTTTCAAAAGATGCTTCGAGTGCCCTTTTTCAGCCAATGATGGAGGACGCACACTGTGGGCAATGCGATGACATAGGCACATACCTTGCCTGGCTCACACCTTGAATCTGGTGGTGCAATGCTTCCTCGATAATTATCCAGAGTTAATACTCCTGCTCCATAAGGTGCGAAGATTGTGCTCGCACATCCGCTGGTCGCCCGTGCACTCCAGTCGTATGCAGAAGCTGCAGCGATTGCTCCACCTTCCCAAGCCCCGCCTAATTATCGACATTGCAACGAGGTGGAACTCCACCCTGCACATGGTTCAGAGGCTGTGCGAACAGAGGCAAGCTGTAATTCATTTGTGGGAGGATACACGGGCAGGCAGTTTGCAGGCAGACATGGAGTTGTCTGGTGTACAGTGGTCGAAGCTGAAAGACCTCTGTAAAGTCCTTCAGTGTTTTGAGGAATGCACACGGCTGTTAAGCGCAGACGACGCCATCATAAGCATGAGCATCCCACTTATGCGTCTGCTCATGCAAACTTTGACGCACATTAAGGAGCAGGCGTCTGCAGCCGAGGAGGAAGAGGAGGAGGGAAGCCTTGATGACAGTCAGTCATTGTCTGCTCAGGGAAGTCTCGTGGACGAGGTGGAGGAAGAAGAGGAAGAGGAGGAGGAGGAGGATGATGGGGATGATTATTTTGGGGAGGAGGATGCTTCTCAGGGGGCAAGAAAAAATGTTGGCGTGACAAGGTCAGGTACAGGGTTTGTGCGTGACTGGAGGGATGTGGATTTGCCAGAAAGTGCTCCTCCACCCAGCACTCGCAGTGCATCATTGACACCTGGAACATTGGCCCACATGTCTGATTATGCCTTGCAGATCCTAAAAACGGACCCCCGCATTGCCAAAATGATGAACGATGATGACTACTGGTTGGCCAGCATCCTGGATCCACGCTATAAAGGCAAATTCCAAAACATCATGCCACAGGAGAACCTAGAGCTAATATTGGCTAAGAAGCAAGCAACTCTGGTAAACCGTTTGTTTGAGGCATTCCCAACACACAGCGGCGGTGATGTTTTTCCAACGAACCGTAGGGGGCAACATGGAAGAGGTGTTCCTGGTGCACACAGCCGAAGTGGCGTTGGACACAGGGGTTTCATGACCATGTTGTGGACTGATCTTTCAAGTACCGCTCACACGACTGGTAATACTGCATCGATCGAAAGTGACAGGAGACAGCAGTTGTCAACTATGGTAACAAACTACTTCTCCCATATCGATGTTCTTCCTCACCGGTCATTCCACTTTGGGCCAGTAAACTTGACACCTGGCCAGAATTGGCACAATATGCCTTACAGGAGCTCGCTTGCCCTGCTGCTAGTGTGTTATCTGAACGAGTCTTCAGTGCTGCTGGATCAATCCTGACAGAAAAAAGGACCCGTTTGTCGACCCAAAATGTTGATGATCTAACCTTCATTAAAATGAACCATGCATGGGTTTCAAAGGATTTTGCCCCACCTTCCCCTGCTGACACGTAGGCTGCCAGAAAAATGGCTTGCTTTTGTCCTCCTCTTCCGCGGACTTCTCCAATTACTCCATTTGCAGCTGCTGAATGTCCAACATCAACATATGCCAATTTTTCCACTTCCCTAACTGGGCTGCCTCCCCCCACAGGGCCGGGGTCACCACCTGGCGCACGCACCCATGCGAGTGCCGTTGCCCTGGACAGGTGGGTGGGCACACTCTTTGGCAACGGCACTGGCACAAGGTCCCTCATAGTAGAATCAAGTGTCTGTGACAGTGTAGGTGCACACCCTCCGTCAGACACACCGGCGTACAATGAGGGGCCCTGTGTCAGTGCCGTCGCCAACGAGTGGGCCCCCCCTGCTTGCTCAGGATCACAGCACTTGCAAAGTTGAAATACTTACCTCTCCCTGCTCCACCGCCGTGAAGTCTTCCGCGCTTCCTGACAGTGACATTCTGGTCAGAGAGCGCGATGACATCACGTCTGTACGCCCTCTGCCTAAACAGTCCAAGTGCAGTGAGATGGAAGATGGGGACGACGAGGAGTCCAGACTAGTACAGGGATTCCCTAGCGAGGAGACTTATTTAATTGGTTTCAATGTTGGGACAACTATTTTTGGGGAGCACTATACTCTGGAGAATGATATATGGGGCCCACCTTACACTGGAACATTCCAAAGGTGGACATCAGACACTGGAGCAGCATTTACAGGGCCCATTATACACTGGAGCATTAGAAATGGGGCCCATTATATATGGAGCATTATTTGGGCCCAAAACACAGTGGAGCTTCATCCATGGGGACCAACATATACTGTAGCATTATGTGGAGCTCATGATATACTGTTTCAAACATTATATGGGACCAATGATTCTGTATGGAGAAATATATGGGCCTCATTGCTCTGTATAGCGCACTATGCGGTGGCCATAATACTGTATGGAGGAATATACTGTCCGTTTTTGAAGCTATTGGAGAATTTAAAATGGATATCAGTCATGAGATGTAAGAAGTGAAGTATTTTTTATTGTACTATACCTCTATTTCTCTGCCATATCAGAGGATCATGAATTGTGGCATGTGTTAAAGGAGCCCAGTGACACTCTTTGGCCCTGGGCCCACGAAAATCTGGAGCCAGCACTACCCCCCCCACAACTTTTGCCAAATAACCCCCAGTTTTCAATGCCTAACTATTATTATAAAGTAAGTTAAGGTTGACAAGCTTCAGTAATAAGAATTGATGTTTTTGGCATTAAAATGGGCACTGTAGGTGTGTTTCCTGTCCTCCACTCCCTGCCGACCTTGGTTCCCCATTGACTTGCATTGGGTTTCGTGTTTCAGTCGGCCTTCGACTTTTCACGATAATCGGCCGATTTCGTTCAACCCGACTTTTGAGAAAGTCGGGTTTCATGAGACCCGACTTGACCCGAAAAAAGGCAAAGTGGCTCATCTCTAGCTATTAGTATAGATCAGTTTTTCCCAAACTCCAGTCCTCAAGACCCATCAACAGGTCATGTTTTCAGGAATTCCTTAGTATTGTGCAGGTGGAAGTATCATCAAGGCATCAGCAATCCTCTCACCTGGGAATTAATATGGAAATCCTGGAAGGCCGTGAGGACTGAAATTTGGGAAAGACTGGTATAGATGATGCATTTCGATTGCATCTCCTGGATATATAAACCACAGGGAAAAGCAATCATTCTAGTTTTCAAAATTAGATTCACAATGGTTTATTAGAGGAAGAGATAACGACGTGGTTGTTACAGAACCCAACAGATTAATCTCTGGGTGTCTCAAATTCCAGGAGGAGCTAAGTGAGCGTCTAATAGAAATGTAAGGCCGATAAGGAGGTCAGAGAGATAGCATCATGTACTAAGTGAAAGGTGTGTACAAACAAGTACATCAATCTACTCATCACTGGGCGCCTAGCCTTGTTTATAAAGTGGCCACTTTTCGAAAATTCAGACAGTCCTGAGATAATCCCTGCTTTTTTTCTGTTAGTCTCGTTAAAGGAAATATGTTCTTCGGCCTGGGAGGAATATTGCTTGCATAAAATATTGTGGTACATAAGATCATTTTTTAAAATAGTTTTGTAGGACCTGGGGGATTTTGGTAATCAAAGCTTCCTGCCAATTTATAGAATTCTAACCACACCTCCATTTGTAAGCCACACCCCCAATTCTCTGCCCACCTTACATCTGGATTTTGAGCTTTGGAGTCACGGCAATAAATAAGGGTTGATGGAGGTCTGTTTCCAGAGAGAGGCTTCTGCCAAATCATCCCAGAGTCTGGGATGGTCGTCCCTTTTCCGGAAAGCCTGGAAGTTCTAAAAAGTTGGAAAGTAGTCCTGGGGATTGCATCTCATAAAGCTTATTGACAATTAGTAATAGCATAACCATGCCCCCTTTCTGATGAGCCACACCCACCTGACTCCAGGACTTTGAGGTTTGGAGTCATGCCAATAAAAAAAATAGTTGGGGGGAGCTCAGCTTTCAGGGAGGATTCTGCCAATTTTTCAAGGCGTCCCTTCTTGTGGAAGCCTTCCAGAAATTTTATGAGTTGGCAAATATGAACTAAAGTGGGAGTTCCAAAATCAGTAAAACTTGGAAACACAAAATATCTGCCAAATCCCAAACCATGATTTGCAGGACCGGATTATAGAGATGGCACAAAAAACATTTGTATTACTCTTTTTTTATCAGTCTCATTTGGCAGGCATCTATTTCTCGCCTCCTGACCCTCCATATTCATGAATGCTAAGCTCGAGGAGAAGGAAATTAGTGATTGCCTGTTGGGAAGAGGGAAATAAATCATTGCATATTGGGGAGAGGGGAATAAGCTATGGCCTCCTGAGGGAAGCGGACGCTCTCGCTCATCATACAGGTCTTGTTTGGGCACTAAAGTCAAGATCAGCCTGTTTGGGTATATTGGTTTCCTTAACAAGTCCATCCCAAAGAATATTCTCAATGTGTCTGGACACGAGAAGACTGATGTCATGTAGCTCCATAAGGTCAGGACAGAACAAGTGATTCGTGTATTTCATGTACATATCTTGGATAGTAATTATACAGAATTTCCTGTAACGACAGTTGAAGAAAATGAAGGAAATGTTGAGTGATTAGTCACCTGGTTATATATTAAGGTTCGGAGTCACATCTGGGATTAGGGCTATAAACCTATTATACATACTTCATAATATTAAGCAAACACTACAGACTGAATTGGACGTGTATTTTTCCCTCATGATTGCCAGGTGTGTTCCTTCAATGAAACGCCCTCTCCAAAGTGATCTGACCGTGAATTGCTGACACATCTATCTTGCTGACATGCTGTGGAAGTCGTAATTCACACCGAGCATTTATCTTTCCAGCTTTATGACCGTTTATAAAGACAAAAAATATTTTACAAATATCTAATATCTAACACATATCTATCTATTATCTCTCTATCTCTCTATCTATCTATTATCTATCTCTCTATCTATCTATGTATCTATCTATCATCTATCTATTATCTATCTATGTATCTATCTATCATCTATCTATTATCTATCTATGTATCTATCATCTATCTATTATCTATCTATCTGTCTATTATCTTTCTATTATCTATCTCTCTATCTATGTATCTATCGATCTATCATCTATCTGTTATCTATCTATCTATTTATCTGTCTATTATCTATCTATAATCTATCTATCTATTATCTGTCTATTATCTATCTATCATCTACTGTATCTCTCTATCTATCTATGTATCTATCTAACATCTGTTTTTTGCACTAGTTTTCTAGGTGGATGGTTTGGAATTAATATTCTGTGTGATCCTCTCTTTGTGGTCTTTTGAAAAGGTCTAACTCTCGGATAGATTGATAGTTTTGGCATTTTCTAATAATATAAGGGTATTGGTGGGATACTAGAGATGCTCCGGACTCTCCGGTCGTCACAATGACATCACAGTCTCGCTTACAGCGATACTTTCCCATCGTACTAAACAAGCTGCAGAATGAAATATTAGGCCCGAGGTGCTGAAGAATCTGCAATTCTGCAACACGTGGCGTTTTGTGGGAACATAGATTCGATCAAAGCTGACATAAATCATGCTATTATTTATTTCTTCAGGGCTTAGGTGTTTAAGGGAAATTTCTTGCTTAAAGGGTATGTCACCAAGTTTAACCTCAGTAATATCTGTCTTCAATGAAAACAGATATTACTGATTTTACCCCAAAATTGCGAGAGAATGACCAGTCCAGGAGGAGAAAAAAGCACATTTCTGTGATAAGATATATTATAAAGTTGCTTATTTTCACATGTACTATTGATTTATGGAATACAAATTAAAAGGACGGTTACTCTTTAGCATTCAGGGAGTGCTTTATGGCAGGATAAATGATGTATGCACTACAGAAGGTGAGGCATTCTCGAACATGAGGACAGCTTGACCTTGTCTCCTTGCTCCTTTACCCAGCACTATGAAGGTGTCACTCATCCCAAACCACAAGCTTCCCAAAGCTCTCCCGGTAAGACCTGTGAGCACACGCCTTTCGCTTTCAGAGACATGCTGGTAGCGAATTCTCTGGTTACACGGCTTTTTTTTATTGCAGTTATTCTGCCTAGGGTCATGGAGGAATAGGAGGCACAGCCAAATCTTTATTATAAGACATGAGAAGCGGGTTGGGGAGGAGAACTTACGGAAAAACTGCTAACTTTGATGTTCTGGACAGAATGAGCAGGTTCAGTGATGGCACGTGTTGGAATGAGTTACTTCTAGATGTTCGTTGATCATGATTCATGACCCCCTCTAACTATATGGTGTGCTGTAAGGGATAGAGGAGGGTGTCGAACCTGTGTCCTGGGGGCCGCATGCAGCCAAAGATGAGGCTCAGTGTGGCCCCCAGCCATCTCTGCCACCTTTGGGACTCTTGTCTGTGATGGTTGGGCATGGGAGTGCCGAAGACCAGCAGAACACAACGCTTGGCTATCTCTGGTGGTCACATTAAGAAAGCAATGGAGCGGCAGTGATCATGATTCACCATGTCCCCATTCACACAGTGCTCTTCAGAACCTTGGTTCTCAGGATTGCTGAGGGTACCAGCAATCGAACCCCCAAAGATTGGGAAGTTTTTCCCCTTCAATGAGCTACAGTCTTAAAAAGGTTGTTGAGGATTACAAATATAATGGCTAATTTCTTCCAGAAACAGCTCCAATCCTGTCCACAGGATGTGTCTGCTAATGCAAGCGAAGGGAACTGAGTTACAATACCACACTTAAACCTGTTGACAGGAGTGGCGCCCTTTCTGGAAGAAAAGTAGACATGTATTGGCTCCACCAAAGGAGAATCTCTAAATTTTGTTGAGCAGCTAAATATTTTGGAGGGTCCCAAGATGGCGACTCCTGACTCTCTACAATCAATATGCTCTTATAAATCATATGGACGGGGGGTCATGTCATTAGATAACCCCTTAAGGAGTTTCTTGACCATGGCAGGCTCTATAATGTCCGAATGTTGAGTCTGCCCTTGGATCCTGGATCTCTAACGTGTCCATGGATGAGCACGTTCCTTTCCATCATTATTGACTTCACTATGGTCAATGTCTAGGAACTAAGCAACTATCAGAAAGTTATAGCATCTCACTCAGCCTTATTTATTAAAAAACATAATTCCCCTTTAAGAATCACTTTTATAAAGGTGTTTTAGAGGGGCACTAAAGCTGAGAACATCCGGACAAAATATCTCCATGTTTCTTTTAGGTACAGGGATTTATGAGTAAGGTCAACGTGCGTTCAGTCAACTTTTCCGGAGGTTCAACTTTCTATAGATGTTTAGGTTGTCTCTTACACTTCTTTCATGGGAAGGGGATAGAAATGTTTGGAATGGACTAGGACCTATCCAATCACTCTTCATGTGCTCTTGATATGACACATAGATATTCAACATCTGTCAAAGGGCTGAAGGCAATCCTTATCCTTCAAAGGTATGACAAGATGGAATCTGGAAGGGTACTCTATTCCAGCTATAGGCCAGATGGGGGTCTGCAGATAATTTATTGTATTCCTAACAATTCTTAATTGATCTGTTTTCTGTGAATGTTCCTAATGGTTACCTATTCCCCATCTTACATTTAAAAGGGGTGTTCGGGATTAGTAAAAAGAGCAAAAACAGAGCCAATCTTGTCCATTGTCTGTGAAGATGACCTGCAATACAATATATGTAGAATATGTAACACCAGGGTCTTTTCACCTGGTCTGGGGTTCTCCCCTCCTTGCATTCGGTAAGCTTTGCCCCTATTTTTGTGATTATTATAGCTACCCCAAATCGTCTTATTATTATCTTTATGGTGTTACATATTCTGGGGTGCTTATCCTTGTCCATAATATTATTGCACTAGCACTTTGTATATGTATGGAATATGTGCATGTGAGGGGCCCATAACCCTGGTTCTTCTGTTCTATCCTGCTGCTATGTCACGTTACTATCTTTACTACTGAGTTATTGATGAAATTATTCTTATACTATACTAATAAAATTGCATGTTTTACTTATATCCACCGGAGTGCTCTATTTCCTCCTTTTATACACAAAGTCGTCAGGTGTGGTTTTCTTAGAAACCAATCTGTCTCTGACTATGACTCCTCAAGACCTAATGGTATCAGTCTGAGGGTAAAGCTGGCTAAATAAGAGGTAAGGTGCAAGACAAACGCGTTTGCTCAACGGCTACTTTTCCATTCTATTATTCATGACATTTGCCACTGGACAACACACATGAAGTCCCCATATATATGTATATGGATGTTCTGATATACAGTATATATATGTTGCACCTCAGTTGCGTTACATGCCCAGTAGCTAATATGTTGTGTCCTTCCTTTACTGAATATTTTTGGCAGGTGATCATTAACACGCACAGACCTGATTTCAACACAAATTCCGAAAGTTGGAATCTCTTAAAGGGGATCGTTCACTTATTTTTCTTATTTAACCTGAATACCTCCACCAATTGGTGCTACTCCGCTGATTCGGGAACAGTTTTTCTTTTTTTTCTGTGCCAATCGGATCTAAAGTTATTCCCCCCGGTACTAAAGATACAAATATACCCTTCCGTCAACTGGGTGTACGGCACAGAACTTCTCAGTTGGAGTTTATGTTTTCTCTTCCGATGCTGACCTATCAAATCATGGCCACGCCCACTGAGAAATTCTGTGGTACACGCCCAGTTGATTGAAGGGAAAACTTGCATCATTACTTTCGGGGTCATAACTTTGAAACAGAAGAAAAAGGAAAACTGTTCTAGAATCAGTGTTACAGTACCAATTGGAGGAGGATATCAGTTTTTTAAAAAATTCAGTGGACAATCAACCTTGTTTCCATAGAAACTCGAAATCCAAAGATACATTTTTTTATTACAAGGATAGATGACGGGTGTAAGACTGACCAGTGCCAGTGTAGACACGTCAAGCAGGATGCCGACTGGATGATTGACAGATTTTCTTGTATGAGTGCTCATACAGTTAATATTATTATTATTAGTTACTGAGTAGGACCGCCTACTGGACTCCTCAGATTTGAAAGTGCAGGGATTTCAATGAAAAAAATAGAGGAAACATTGAATCTTCTCCCACAAAACCTCTATAACAGACTGCCTTTATATCGTCCAATGTGACAGGTTCCCTTTAATTTTTCCAAAAATGACAATGGAAAATTATATCAAAGACAGTTGACACATAAGTTTCCAGGCTTTCACAGGCAATAATACACTGAATATATCACAACATAACTAGTTTGATTTGCCATTCCAGGACCTGACAACAGTAGGTGACAACCTGTATAAGGTGGACTAAGAAATGGATGAATAGAGCTGTAGAGAAAAAAGATAGAAGAGAACAACTCAAGAGCCTGTGTTCATTGGCCATTCTTTGGATTCTGGTGGAAATACCCTTCACCTTAAGGACAAGTGATGGCAACAAAAACAGTACAGAAATGTGACGCAAGAGAAGAAAAAAATAATAGGAATAGCGGAATAAGAATCGGCAGTAAAGAATCAGATAAATGTATACTGTCATATATGCATTGAGAAGGCTTAAAAAAGAGCTGTGACTTGCCATAAATATGTAATTTTTTTTAACCTGATCCAGATGTCACTTTTCACCTGAATCCGGCGCTGTTTTTCATTTGTTCCAACTCCTCTCCGTTCCTGAGATATAGCCTCTTCTTCCCTGTACATAAATCTAATCTTTTTCGGCAACTGGGTGGGATCTTCAAGAGACCGCCCATGAAGAAAAATGACTACACCCACTTGACTAATAAGACAAGATTTCTATAAAGGGAAGAGGAGGCGATATCTCTGGAACAGAAAGGGTCAGAAACAAACGAAAGACAACGCCGGATTCAGGAGAACAACGACATTTACACCAGGGGGAAAAATTACATGTTTATGGCAAGTGATTGATTTTTTTTAAGACTACGTCAACAGGTTCTGGTCACAATCTGTTTGGCCTAGCTTGGAGGAAAGGTCTTGCTCCCTCTCCCCTATCAATAGTTTATTAGGTAGTTTTGTTTTCTCAGCAGGATATGGTATCTATCAGTAGTAGTTTTATGCCATTTTCCTCAAGAGCAATAACAGTGTGTGCGTAGATATTGATTGTATTATCCGCTGTTGCATTGCAATCTTTCTTCATGATCAAGCAAAGGTCATTAAACAAACTCTGCCGGACCTGGATTTGTTAAATAAGCTCAACCCAGATTCACCTTATCTCCTCCTAGAGGATTTGGTGTTCCCTTCTTGCTTTGATCTCCCACCCTTTGATAATGTTTTCCTAATTTGGGTAGTGTAATTATGACCAGGAGGGGTAGATATGGCTCCAAGCACATGAGCAGTCATCACCTTTATGGCATGCAGAATTAGCTTTGTTTTGAGGGTGGGCATAAAAAGTTCTAATAGGAGATTGGAAACAAGAAGAACTGCCTCATATACCTCAGATAACGATCCCCTATACACATACGCAAGGGAAAAAGCCATTGCTTACACCCCTGTGATAGGCCTGCACATATATTTGCCTTGTGATACAACTTGATATGGGGGATTATAGGGTATTTATATTCATGGATTCACTGTGAATTTTGTCAATCCAGTGAAGAATATGGCAGCTTGAAGAGGTGTCATTTGCAGTGGCGTACAGGCTACCGCCAATGGCAGCAGACAACGCAGCCGTTATGGGGCCCGTGAGTCAGGGGAGCCAGTTGCCAGCATCCTGGATGCCGATAAAGTTGAAAACCATGATAACAGAGGGAGCCATCAGCTTACACTCCCTCTCCCATCATTTCCCCTCTGTGTCTGAGCTCTGACATCTGAGCGCAGAGGGTGCTATTATGTCACTACAGCGCACCCTCTGTGCTCAGCAGTGCAGAGGGTCAGAAGACTGGAGCAGCTGGGGAAAGGGGAGAGGAATATTTGCTTATTAAATTTTTATGTATGGAACACTATATGGGGTCCATTAAAATATATCAAGCACTATATGGGGCCCATTATACTATACAGAGTAATATGTGGGGACCATTATACTATATGGAGTACTATGTGGGGCCCATTATACTGTATGGAGCACTGTATGAGGCCCATTATACTGTATGGAGCACTATGTGGGTCCATTATACTGTTTGGAGCACTATATGGGGCCCATTATACTGTGTGGAGCACTATGTGGGGTCCATTATACTGTATGGAGCACTATGTGGGGCCCATTGTACTGTATGGAGCACTATGTGGGGCCACTATACTGTATGGAGCACTATGTGGGGCCATTATACTGTATAGAGCACTATATGGAGCTCATTTTAATATATCAAGCACTATATGGGGCCTATTATACTATGCATTGCTCCTACTAGCCAGTTTCCTACTCCACACTGATGAGGGGCAATACCCCAAAACAGCTGTCTGTGGATGGATACCATGTTTTGGCATAGGTGGTTTCCTTCATTGGAGACTGCCCTTCCCGTGGTTGTTCCTTCCCGGTGAAAGACCTGGCTAGTCATTGCTTGCGTTGAGAAACATGTGATGGTGTCTCCGCGGCTGTTGATTTACATGCTTTTGCATATTTCCCATAAGGGATGGGGGCATTGCTCTAGAATCACTGCGTTAAGAAACATGTGATGGTGTCTCCGCAGTGTTGGATGTTGATCTCCATGAGGTCACTCATCCTCATTTTCGCAGTCTTTTACTAGGCATTGCTCCTACTAGCCAGTTTCCTACTCCACACTGATGAGGGGCAATACCCCGAAACAGCTGTCTGTGGATGGATACCATGTTTTGGCATAGGTGGTTTCCTTCATTGGAGACTGCCCTTCCCGTGGTTGTTCCTTCCCGGTGAAAGACCTGGCTAGTCATTGCTTGCGTTGAGAAACATGTGATGGTGTCTCCGCGGCTGTTGATTTACATGTTTTTGCATATTTCCCATAAGGGATGGGGGCATTGCTCTAGAATCACTGCGTTGAGAAACATGTGATGGTGTCTCCGCAGTGTTGGATATTGATCTCCATGAGGTCACTCATCCTCATTTTGGCGTTATACTATATGAAGTAATATGTTGGGCCCATTATACTATATGGAGTACTATGTGGGGCCATTATCCTGTATGGAGCACTATATGGGGCACATTATACTGTACGGAGCACTATGTGGGACCCATTATACTGTATGGAGCACTATGTGGGACCCATTATACTGTATGGAGCACTATGTGGGACCCATTATACTGTATGGAGCACTATGTGGGGCCATTATACTGTATGGAGCACTATATGGAGCCCATTATACTGTATGGACCGCTATATGGGGCCCATTATACTGTATGGAACACTATGTGGGACCCATTATACTGTATGGAGCACTATATGGGGCCCATTATACTGTATGAAGCACTATGTGGGACCCATTATACTGCATGGAGCTCTATGTGGGGCCACTATACTGCATGGAGCTCTATGTGGGGCCACTATACTGTATGTAGCACTATATGGAGCCCATTATACTGTGTGGAGCACTATGTGGGGCCATTATACTGTATGGATCACTATATGGGGCCCATTATACTGTATGGAGCACTTTGTGGGCCCATTATACTGTATGTAGCACTATATGGAGCCCATTATACTGTGTGGAGCACTATGTGGGGCCATTATACTGTACTTTATGGAGCACTATATGGGGCCCATTATACATTTTATCCCAGTTTGCGCAGAGCCCCAGTGGACATGCTTCACCACAGTTCCTCTCATTCCCAATGGGGCTCCAGACTTTTGTACTTGACAATTTTCAGTAGCCACATAAATAATGAATGGAGTGACCGTGGGGCTTCTAATTGCCGCTCCTTTTTGTAATGGGGATAGAATTGCCCTATCGGGATAAAAAAATTCTGTTTTGTCAGAGCGGGACCTAGGACTAGGACCAATCAGTAAGTCATCACCAATCATGTGGGGTTTTTTTCTATGTCTCGGACATAGGGGCATCTCTAGAATTTGTGGATCCCACCATCCACATCTCAGCCTCTTGCATCGGTGTTATCTCGATAGTATTTATGCTTTTACGTCTGTACGTAGTCGTTGACCTACAGTAAAGACTGTGGCGTCAGATATTCCCCATTGATGTGGTATATCTGACGACTGCTCTAATTACAAGTAAATCCAAGCATTTTGTCATATTAGATGACAGGACCAGCGAAAAGATACAGATCACAGACTATAAAAACAAATTATACTGTCATTTTAAAGGTGCAGTGATCATGACTCATGGGTCACCTCACATGTAGGAGAATAATTTCGAGAAGAATCAACCTCATGTCAGCTTTGAAATTTTTGAAAGTCATAATATAATCAGACTCGGTTTTCCTTAAGATCAAGCGCTTTACACTTTATGATCACAGCGGGATTGTGCTAATGATCTGTTTACATAGGGAAGGTATTTAGGGCCTATTAGGACCTGATATAAAAATGATGAAGGTTATATTACTGTACAGGTGCAGGAAGATCACTCCGATGCCTGGAAATGTACAATGCTTTCTTTGGGTGGATACCTGCCAATCTGATGATAACACTAAAGTTAGGGTTTGGATGCCAACTCCAATCTTCTGAGCCCAATCTGACTGTATGGAATTGTCAGGACACACTAATGCTGAATTAGATGGGTCCTTAATTGGGGAATGCTCCTAGGAATTCTCATTCCCATCAAGCCATGAAAACACTCATTCGTTGGGTGAGATGATCTCTAACTCGGCTTAAAATACATCACCCAATAAACGGCTTAGTGGGGTTGATCCTACAGACAGATTCCCTTTTAAATAGTTTTTCATGGTTATGCATTGGTTGCATATAATCTAACAAGTATGCCCCTATACTAATAACCAATGCAAAAAATAACCAACAAAAAGTCACTTAGGTTATGTTCACATGTCCAGTAGTGATCCGTTAGAACAAATCCAGCAGTAATCCGTTGGCAAAAAAAAGTTGTGCGGACCCAACTTTTTTAGTCTGTTTTTAAATAACTGATCTCTGCTGGATCAGTTTGTTTTTTTTTAAACTGAAGTCTATGGAAAACAGATCAGTTTTTTTGCTCACTGGATCCAGTAAGCAAAAATGGATCAAAGAAAAATGGATGGCTAGCAGATCAGTTTTCCATAGACTTCAATGTCAAAAGCACGGATCCAGCAGGGATCAGTTATTGAAAAACGGACAAAAAAGTTGGTTCTGCACAACTTTTTTGCCAACGAATTACTGAAGGATCCTTTCTAATGGATCACTACTGGACATGTCAACGTAGCCTAGGTCCTCCTCCATCAGGTATAGAGAAATGTCTTATCTTAAATTAGTTTCTTAAGGTGTCAATTCACCTTAGAAAGAAGTCGGGCATCAGTATTCTCTCCTGACTCCCCCATACATAGGTAGGCTCAGTCTACCAAGCTTACATGTATTTTCAATGGAGAGAGGGGAGTTAGTCACTGTCAGACACCTACGGAGTTGGTTTATCTCCCTGAGAACAAAAGACGTTAAGAAGAAATAGCATGTTAGAGAGTCGGGAGGCCTCCATACAAATTGGTTGAGGAGTTTGTTCTACCAAACTCAGCTGCCAATCTAATGGACAAAGGGGATGTCCACTATTGGGACAACCCCTTCTGGTTCAAAATGTTTGGCCTCCCATAAAATAATAAAAGTGTGACTTTTTAATGGGGGTAATTACTGTGAGCCTTTTTGTTACCTGCAGAGACAGTGTTTTTATGAAGAGCACAGCAGGGGGTTATGTCTTGTCAGTTTACTGCAGTGTTACAAGGACACGCACCATTTCGGCATAGGGGCAGGGTTTTCTTGTTAGGACCCATTCACCTGACCCAACATATGACAAAGATAAACATTTTTAAGATGTCGTTAATCACTGACAGCTCGGAGTTGTTGTAGCAAACTCATCTGTGTAGATGTCACAAGAACTACAGAAATTAGACTTGCAACATATTTTGGCAACCCTCTGAAACTTTTCAACTCTTGACCCCACAGACTGAACTTAAAGGGGTCTTCCAAGGATTGGAAGTGTTGCCCTATCCATAAGGAAAAAATATATTGGCTTACTCCAGCAGTCCTGTAGACAATGAATGGAGTAAAGGTGTGCATGCTAGACGCCCTCTCCATTCAGATGAGGCTTTGCACTGCTCCACTCTCATGATTGATGGGCATCAAACTCTTAGTTATGACTTTCAGTCTTAGGAAAAATATTAATTTTCCTTAAATATAAAATAATTTTTGGGCAGTCATGTTCCAGAAGACTCACTATTGATACACTTCATTGGGTTAGGCTCATTAGATAGCTGCCAGCCAAGAGCTCCTTCAGTGACAGCTAACTCAACCAACCCAGACTTGGAAAAGAGAAAGCTTGGAAGAAGCTTATCTCCAAAAGTAAAAAAGATCAAGAAGTTGAAATCCAAGGACACAATCTGGATCTCCCATTCTCCCATGTCATTTGCCATCGGGGTTTGGTTGGGATGCCCTCATTCATAATACACAGTCCCACCAAAATCCATGAGTATGCCAAAATAAACCTTATGTGTATGGGCACCTTTCTTAAGCTCTGGAAAGACCCCCATACACATTAGTCAAAAGTCTTCAGAACCGACCTATATCGACAGGTTCGGCTGAGCATCAAATTGCATGGAGACCTCCTGACTCTTCCCCGACTAATGATGTTGGGCAAGAAAAGGTTTGCAACGTTGAGTCCTTTTTTTCTCCCTGTTAGTGGGTCAAACACAGAACCCACGTGGCGGTGCATGAGGGACTCGGAATAGATAGTTGTTGACAGAACAATCATTCAGCCGACAACAACCAAATGTGTACAAGGCCTTAAATTAGTTAGCCATTGTTTTATAATTTAGAACATTTCTGAATTGGGATTCATTGGGTCCACCCTTCATCTATTCAAAACATGTGCAGACTTTTATTCATCTGGGGCAAATGCTCATTTTGATGTCTTAGCCCAGTAACTAAATATCCTGGTTGACCGCCCTCTTTAGCTATGCCCCAATTAGTTGTTATCATTGAACACACAGGACATAATATTAATATTAATAAGATTTAATAGGTTATTTGTAAATGATCCCATAAGAAATAGACCTTTGTATGGTCATCTGGACCCTATTATTGTGTCAGGGCTTGGGTGTTCAATTGATGCCAGATCCTCCATAGATTCAACATTGGTAGTCAAGCTCCCAAATCTGTCTGTAATTATCCCTTATCCCCAATCCTGCCCTGAAATAATGATTTATAGGTGGGGGTTGTGTGAACCCTACCCCTTTTCAGCTCTACCCTGTCAAGACTGTTGGTACATTCCCTGCAAATTCAGGACAGTTGTTCTGTATGTAGCTATTGTCCCCCGTTGGTGGTTGTCAATACCCGGCAGACCCCATCGATGCTGACTTGTTGGCCGATCTCATTGAAATCAAGGAAATCTGCCAATAGAAATCAAACGTCTAGACCTCCACTACCACTTCTCTTTTGTGAAAAGTTCTACATATCCACCAGTGTGAAATATTTCCTTACATCTACTCAGAGATATCGAGATTACCTGGGAACACCGAATCATAAAGGGAAATGCAATGTGACACCTCTTATTAGCTGGGCTAATGGAAGAATACACAAGTGAGTACAACACCATGAGCCTCAAGCATCCGGGGAGGAATAACAAAAGGCGTTCATGCTGCCTGTATTTCCATGCTCTTTTGTAGTATTTATTGATGAGAAAGCAATAGCTTGCACCAGCAGCGTGTTCTCGGACTTGTCCCCATGAGATAAGTGCCATGTTCACCAATGAACTGGGAGACAAAACAATTCATAATGAGGAGATTATCTGTAGGGTCGTATTGACACAAGTCAGGGGTAGGAGTTCAGTCCTATCCCAGCACACACATGTGGCGGCCTAGCATTGAGTCCTATACACAACCTTCCCCCAACAAGCTCCACGGCTCAAGGGTTTTTTTCATTCCTTCTTCCCTTACCATTGACCACTTTCACACCCCCAACTACTTATTATCAACATCCTTTTGTGACGGCGGGGGAAGGTTAGCATGTGCAGTAAAATAATGGTATTTTAATGAAATCGCTTAGTAACAGCTAATTGAGGTGAGAGGTTGTCTGGTGCACCTTATACAGTGCTGTTACCCATGCCAATGACCACATCCATGCAGAAGAGCCAATTTTTGTGCTAGAGTTTTCTTTGCCTTTCACAACGGTTAAATCTGGTGACCTAGTTCTGGATCTAAATACCCTGGACAAGGCAACATGACTGTTGACATCCAATCTCCTGGACACATGTTCTACCAGCCCTTGGAACCAAGGGCGTAACTATAGTAGGTGTATACCTTACAATCGCAACCGGTCCCTGAAACCTAAGGGGATCGAAATATCTCTTTGGCCCATATGAAAAAACTATTACCATTAACAACCTGGGATAATTGGAGATTTTGCATTGGGGCCCATGAGTTTCAAGTAGCCCCGCTGCCTGGAACTATATAAAATATTATGGTTCACAGTTACTAATGAGGATGGGCTGGAAATCTGGTGTCGGTGGCACAAATCAATTTCGACAAATGTATTACAAAGAATTTTTGTACCTCAATAGAAAATTTTTCAAAGTGTCTAAAATAAGGGGCAAAGGATTTAGAGAAAGGAACAAGAACCAAAATGTATTATTGGTGTGCGATAGTTTACAGGAACAAAATTTTGGCTGAAAGTAAGCCAACTAAGGCATATTCACATAGCTTACATATCCGGCCGGCTTCCATGACCCAAATATGGACCACGATCTCGAAAGTGGCCTCAGATCTGTTACCCTGAACTTAACAGTATGTTAAGAAGCTGTTGAATTCGGGTCAATAGACCTGCGGTCGGTCAAGATTGTAGATGAGCGAATTTGTTCGGATTTTGTCCCTGAATCTGATTTTGACATATTCGAGCCATATTCGTGCCGAATGTATGTCTTCTGATCAGTGCCGAACATATTTGGTAATTTCTACTCCCACTGACTCTAATGACGTTCGGCTATTGCAAAAACAATATTCGATTCCGATCGTATTTGGAACAGAATCCGAACAAATTCGCTCATCTCTAGTCAAGATATCGCGGTCTGTTGTTGGGAAAATAAAGTCGGATGTGCGAAACTGGTCTAAGAGACAGCGTGCGCCACTGGGATACAATTAGTAAATGTGGGTCACTGTGATACCATCTGTGAAATCAGGTGTGCCAAATTTCGAAATCAGCACAGCTACCTCTGGATTCTCATAGACGGAATGGAAATTTCAGGGATCACAATTTAGTATTTTATACCTTTTTACTAATATGAAATACAATAGATATGTGAATATTTTTGCCATTATAACCAACCATTTTTTAAATTTCGTACATCGCTCGTGATGGACGATGGCAGACTACTTTCTGGCAAAAATGCGCCACCTACTGAAGATCAGGCCCTGGTATAACATTGGTGCAACTTGTGCAGCACACAGGGGTCCATGAGATAACGGGGGACATTTGAAGCAGCAAAGCAGGTGGAGTTGTGTATTTTTATGAGCTACATAGGGCCCCGATACTGATCTTGCACAGGGGCCTCGTCTCTCTGTGTCCACCTGTGCTGAAGATACCAGTGTGTGGCAGGAACGTCCAAAAGCAGATAACCATTCCCCAATGTACAAATCTACTCTGTTGTTGAGCCACCTCTGTGATTCGCTACTTCAGTCTGGATTGATTAATCGATATTTGATTGACGCATTTTGACTGAAACCTATCTTAAAGAGTAACCATTGTTTTAATTTTTATTTCATAAATCAATAGTGCACAGAAAAAAAGAATAAGCTTGTAATGTATCTTATTAGGGAAATCTGCTTCTTTCACCTCCTGGACTGATCATTCACTTTCAATTAATGGGTAAAATCAGGGAAGACAGATTTCCCCATTACGGAGACAGAAGATGAAAGCTGGTGCTTTATGGAGGAGGGAGGAGCTAGAAGAATACACACACATTCTGCTGTAAGTTCTCCTGAAACATTGATTACATTTCTCCATAGAACTTCATGAGCACCAACTGTCATCTCCTATCTCAGTCATTGAAAAGTCTGTATTCACTGACGATGCATTTTACATGTGCACTGAGAATTTTGAGAATGAAAGATCATCCAGGAGGAGAAAGAATAAGATTTGTTTAATAAGATATATTATAAAGTTTCTTATTTTCACGTGTACTATTGATTTATGTAGAAAAAAAATGATGGTTACTCTTCATGGCCAGCTTTGCATCTAGTAGAAATCTTTACAGGTCGTTACACAGACATAGCGTAATATGTATAGAAGATACAGATACATAACAAAGTACACATAGAGAACATTAGACTTAAAGTACAACACATAGAAAGACATCTTCCTTATGCATTAAATAGAAAGCACAGATACCGTGTCCAAAAAAATCCACTCACATCAGTCCCTGCCAGCAGTGAAGCTCACAATACACTTTTCCTATCACTCACTACATATAAATTATATATATAGCACTATAGTCAAAAAGACCTTTATTACCACCGACATGCAAGCATGGCAAGCTATAGACATAGAGCACTCGCTGATTGACACGTCCATTAAAATAGGTCATTGTAAACATCGCCTGCATTCAAAACTGACCCCTCTGTGCATTAACTTTTGCAGACTGACAAAGCGAGAGGACAAAACCTCACATATCAATCAGGAGAAGTATTACTGTGCAAAAATATAGCATGAGAATAGGTAGAACATCACGTGTCATCTTACATATAATGGAAAGTTGCTGATGTCCTATGATATGTTTTATCCCTGCAAATTGGGTCATTATGACCTCGAGAGAAGAGGGTTATACTGTGCATTTCTTCATCTTGTATCTTTACAGCAAATTTATAGTTTGTTTATGAGACACAAGGGCTTTGGTCGCTGATGGAGTCCCAAAGGGTTCATATCATAGACCCGTAGACCCTCCATGTGCCCAAGAGAACAGGTCATCTACAGGATAAGGTACCTAATAGACCATGCCAAAACTTCTGTGTACCTCCAGATAACATAGGAGGTGAAGTACTTGCCCATTGCAGTTGATGAGCATCACCAAATTATGGATGAGTTCATCGCTATAATACGTCCATGTTCATATGCCCTTATGGTGAAGGACAAGAGGCTGGGTTTCAAGATGGCTCATACATATGCTATGTAAACTGAGAAACATATAACGCTCAACAAACTCCCATCTTAGTGTCATAACCAACACAGATTATCTAAAGTCCTAAAGTGTCTACTTCTTCCCTGTTGACCCTAAGATAACAATTTAACAACCTTTGCTCTAAACCAGAAGACTCATACCCTACAACAGTCCTAATAATCCTAAACATTTTGATAACACTCGGCTACTGGACATTTCAACATGTTCTTAGTCCATGTTTTTAAGTGTGGTCAACTAGGGTTAGAAATGAGGAACTATTCTTGAAAGCCTAAGGAACATTTTTATTAGAATTTTCTGTTATCCCGAATTTTGAGATTTAAAGGTTATAAAATAATGAAAAAAAATCTAATTGAGTTACACCTCATCCATGTGTGCTCTACCAATGACGTATAACTAAGACCAACCATATCCATTCATCTGGCAAACGATCATTCTGCCATTATACACATTTTAGTTAAAATTGCTTTGATTATAAGACGAGCAATCTTATCAGCCAAAGAAATCAAACACGACCAACTTCATTCTAGATGAAGGTGTCCCAACGAAAGGCAAAAATGATCATTACTAAATCCCACCCGACAAGAAATGGTTGAAATCGTCCATTTTCATCAACTTACTCAAATGTGTATAGACACCTTATGATTCTAGCCAACAACATTTTTTCCACATACCACAGCCACATCTCATAATTAATTATTATCCAAATTACCCATGGCATTCTTAGACATTCCTACCTTGTTCATCAGCTTCCAGACTTGTACCTCAGCACTAGACACAGTTATCCTACACAGATCCAAAATGCCTCTAGCCGGTTTAGTGAGTTTCTATCTTCCAAATTAATATTTTTTAAGCTTCATAGAAAAACCAACTTTGTTCAAGTGGAAAATTGGAAGTGAGGATTAGTCATGTTTCGCAGCCAGATGATCTTCAATGTGCATCTGTCAAAAGTTACTCCATGCTATCCATGCTAGCCACACCAAACTAAGACCTCAAGCTTCTTCAAAAATCAAACGAGCTACCCCAAACTGGAAGACGTCAAGCTTCTAGCTCAAACTTCTTGCAAAATCCAAGGAGCCACACCAAACTAGTAGAAGACCTCAAGCTTCTAGCTCAAACTTCTTCCAAAATCCAAGGAGCCACACCAAACTAGAAGAAGACCTCAAGCTTCTAGCTCAAACTTCTTCCAAAATCCAAGGAGCCACACCAAACTAGAAGAAGACCTCAAGCTTCTAGCTCAAAACTCTTCCGAAATTCAAGGAGCCACAGCAAACTAGAAGACCTCAATCTTCTAGCAGTAACTTTTTCCAAAATCCAAGGAGGTCTATCGTTGTAGGATGCTCACTGCTTAAGCCTGGAGCTAAGACTTTCCACAAACCTTAAGAATGCCAGTGTTATGTGTATTGAAATCATTAAAGTCTTTACTTAAGTTCCTTTTCAGTGTCTTTGCATTTCAAATACGGGCATCCTTCACCGCCATAGGACTCCCACCGGCACTGATAATGACCAATTTATTTCTCCTTTTTTTCCTGGTCGTCTCTCGCTTATGCCTTCTGGCATCGTTCCATTGTTTGACCTTCTCTTTTGTTATCTCTTTGTTCTGCAATACTCTTTTTACTTTTTGACCTACTGTAAGTTCCTGTTTGAATGCTTTTTTTTCCACGTGCACTACAGCTAACTCTTTCCTATCCCAACGTCAGTAACTTTCTGCAAATATAAAAAAAATCACTTACCGTGAGGGGTTTGACTTTTGTTTTTTTAGGGTTAATTAGGCCTCGGCAGTCATAGACAGGGGGTGTCTGACTCCCCTAAGATGCAGGAAAGTCCACTGCTCCATGTCTTTACTGAATGTAGATACACCTGGTGTAGTGGTAAGAGTGTCCTACAGTGGAAGCTGAACAGGTAGAAGCACAGGGCTAGCAAGCAGGAGAGGTGTGTCCTGAGAGCCCAGCTCCTGTCAGACAGGCTAGGGTAGAGGAGGAGGAGGAGGGAGTGATTCTCTCCCCAAGGTGAGGGATTGTGACAGAGCCAAATCCTAGATCTGTATGCAGATAGTTATATTCACTGCAGCAATTACAGTGGGGGAAGCGTGAGCCATTGTTACAAACCATGCAAAAAAATAAATACTTTTCTAATGAAAATCACATTAATCGATGTAATATACACCATGCACTGGAAGTATTGCAACCTGACGCAACTCACCTGCATAAAGCTGGTTGACATGCTGTATGACTGTGCAGATCTCAATTTGCAGCTCTAATGATTTCTGGTTATACTGCTGGTGGAGTCATTAGGGCCTTCTATTTCTTTGAAGCAGGCCATAGATACACATCATAAATGTCGCCTGATTTTGACCATTTTAGATTTTTGGAAGTTATACCTGAACAGTCGGTTGTGATGCCAAAGTTAGGAATTGTTTAGTCTGGAATAAGATGGTCAATTTGTACATAAAAACGACCTAAAGGATGATTATACCTCCCAACTTTGATAGTCAGGAACATACGGCGACATCCGTTTACTTTACGCTAAGCCGTTTCCAGAACTTCATCCAGTCCTATATATGCAACCACACAGAAATATTACTCCTAGTGAAACTCATTACAGATCCCACACAGTACGATACCCCTTTCATGACCTCCACATTGCCCACCACACACTGTACGATGCCCCTTGAGTCCTTAAGGGACCAACATACAGAATGAAGACTCTAAAGTAAAAGACACAGTATGGTGCTTCTACATTGCCCCCACGCACAGTATCATGTCCCCATAGTGCCCACCAAACATAGCATGATTCCCTCACAGTATGAGGCCCCTACATTGTCCCAACACACAGAATGATGACATCACATTGCCCCGCCACACAATATAATGCACCCCCACACAGTACGATACACCTTTCATGACCTCCACATTGCCCACCACACACTGTACGATGCCCCTTGAGTCCTTAAGGGACCAACATACAGAATGATGACTGAAAGACACACAGTATGGTGCTTCTACATTGCCCCCACGCACAGTATCATGTCCCCATAGTGCCCACCAAACATAGCATGATTCCCTCACAGTATGAGGCCCCTACATTGCTCCAACACACAGTATGATGACATCACATTGCCCCGCCACACAATATAATGCACCCCCACACAGTACGATACACCTTTCATGACCTCCACATTGCCCACCACACACTGTACGATGCCCCTTGAGTCCTTAAGGGACCAACATACAGAATGATGACTGAAAGACACACAGTATGGTGCTTCTACATTGCCCCCACGCACAGTATCATGTCCCCATAGTGCCCACCAAACATAGCATGATTCCCTCACAGTATGAGGCCCCTACATTGTCCCAACACACAGAATGATGACATCACATTGCCCCGCCACACAATATAATGCACCCCCACACAGTATGATGCCTCCACATTGACCCCACTCACAAGTATGATGTTTCCATAGTGCCCACCAAGTGTAGCATGATGCACTCACAGTATGATGCCCCTACATTGCTCCGAACACACAGTATGATGACACCACATTGCCCCGCCACACAATATGATGCCCTCACAGTCCTGCCACACAATATAACGCACCCCCACACAGTATGATGCCTCCACATTGCCCCCACGCACAGTATCATGTCCCCACAGTGCCCACCAAACATAGTATGATGCCCACAGTCGCCTCACATTATGATGCCCCTACATTACCCCAACACACGGTATAATGACACCACATTGCCTCACCACACAATATGGTGCCCCCACAGTTCTGCCACACAATATAATGCACCCCACACAGTATAATGTCCCCACAGTTTCCCCACACACACAGTATGATGCCTCCAGTTATCCCCACAAAGTAGAATGCTCTCACAGTATGAATTTCCCACAGTAGTCCCCACACAAGTGTCCCATTTGCCTGTGTGTCCTGATTTTCTGCTGAGCAGCACTCTGTCTGCCACTCACATGATCTGAAGGTCCTTTCAGGTTCTTCAGTCTCTACCGAGATGGAATGGTAGGGTGGTGATTTGATGGCTCCCTGATGTTTTTGAACTGTCTGTGCCATGCCACAGATACAGTATAGTTGAAGTCAGGACATACCGCCAACCTCCTGAGACAATGGGACAGATACTTAAATTAGGTATGATTGACTGACTATTTCCTAGAAGATCCAGGACTTAGGTGTTATTCAAACAGGGCAGTACCAACCCAAAATGGCCCTTAAGTTTTCAGGTATCTTGGAGCTCCTCTGGAATATCAATCAACATGCAATTAAATAAAGCCTGCTGTCCTCTCTCTATGCAGTCTTTCCTCCTTTTCTTTTGAAATCCTAACTTGTTCATGGGTGTAACGCTATTGCCTGTGCCCCTGCATGGTTCCGCTTCCCCCTCCTAGCAGGGACGCCCGCATACTCACCGCCATGGCCTCGCGGCGTGGTCCTAGGCATGCTCTCTGCTTCCTGGTTTTTGTGCGTGCTGCACCCTGCGCATGCTCCCCTGCTCTTAAAGAGGCAGTGCGCGCATATAGTAAAATGCCCTGAGCCTGTAGTTTGTTTGTGCACCTGCATTATGTCTCCCGGCCAATAGCTGAGAGGCATCTTGTATAAAAGACTCCTGCCTCTTTAAGGAATCAACACGTTTAGTCGTTAGGTCGTGTGGTGTTCTACCAGTGCAGTTATGAGGTGCCCTGTCCTGCTGTGGTCAGTGTCCTGAACCCGAATATCGGTGTTAGTGCGGCCGGTCCTGAACCTGAAGTCCCTGGTCCCAGTGTGGCCAAGGTCCTGAACCCGAATCCCTGGTCCTTGCTGGACAGCTAACATTGGAAAAAATTCAAAGATACACACATGAAAGGTAGACTCACCAAACCCTGACTAATGCACTAGCAGGATGCAACAGACCTCCATTGATAAAGGCTTAGGGCAGCACAGGTGCAACCCACTGATGAAGACAACCAGTAACCCAAGAGGGTCTGGCTGCCTAGTGGGAAAAATGCCCACAAATAGGGCTTGCATAGGACATCAGTCACACAGATCAGTGTGGTGCAAAGTGTCTGAACAGCCTATTGATCACCCCCATAGTATTAGCAGGCGGGCCATACAGCACTATATACATGTGTGGCGCCCCTGAGGATTCAGTCGTCACAGAGGTACTGCACCTCCTCCTGAGGTGTAGTATCCCACTCCTCAGGTAAGATGGGGACACCTGACCAGACTCCAGCACCTGCACCTAGCATGGAAACCTTAGAACAGCAGGGCACCCTCTATGACCCCTGCTTGGTTCATGAAGGGTGCTGGGAGATGGGTGGAGCTTCGTTTGCACTAGAGAGGGGGAAAGCTGACAGGAAGTTAGAGCAGATCCCCAGAGAGGGATGGAGAGAGAGGACGTTTATGCAGCAGCCTCCTATGAGCTGGAGCTGTTGGCAAGGCAAGCGAGAAAGAGAAAGATCAGTTCTTCAGAAGAAAGATAGAAAAGGATGCAATGTGAGGAGGAGAAAGCTGGGGACTAGGGCTAGAGCAGAGCCCTTCCCTAAGTTTAATGCGCCAAAGGCCGGGCGCCGGTATCCGAGGCTGTGTGTGATATTAATGATCCTACAGCAGAAGCCGGAGGAATAGAAGTTGAGACCGCTTTATTCCCACCTAAGACTCGACGACACTGCAGCAACGTGTGTGAGGCGGGACATGATTGTAAGGAGTCCCCAAAGCTGGCTACAGCTGCCTGCCCTGCAAGTGGAATTCTAGGTAACAGTAAGAAAAAGGAACTTGAGTGTAATTCATAACTACAAGTACAAAAGATTAGCGCTAGTAAGGAGACGTTCAGACAAGGCACACGAAAGGGAATGCTGGAAGGGTGTATTCCATCTGCCAGGGAGTTGACTGGGCCCCTCACCTGGAGGACACAGCACTGAAGCAGGCACCTGTGCATGCTAGAAACATGAGTAAAGCATTGGAATTGCATTCAGCTGTGTCATTGCCTTCTTCCTGCATCAACCTACTCAGCACTGCTACATCTCTGTGCCTAACACTACACCATCTACCTCAACATCTATTACCACTGCCCTGGGACTACAGCTCTGCTGCATCCCACCATCTGTCCCAGAGGATCTGAACTGCAGCGCTGGTCCCCTTCTGACCAGATACCACAGGTGGCATCACAAACTTATCCATACATAAACTTTATTCATTTCCACTTATTTTACATTGACACCCAGGGCCACGGACCAGATCACTGCCACCGCGACACATCCCCTTTAAGGCACCAGGCCCGGTACCGTGTAAATGAACCCCACCTGCCCTGGGGGTGCTCCACATGCATCACACAGAAAAAAACAAGCCAACATAAAGAGGCCTGGCTGCATCCTGCAAAAATGATAAAAAGTGCAGAAAGATAACAAGATATGGGGTATTAGTTACTATTTTGGCCAAAGCACATAAGCTCGCAACCCAAAAGTCAAGGGTCCCCAGATTTTGCAAGTCCCTAACACTAAATCTGAACAGCTAACATAGGAAAAATTTTTAAAAAAACACACATAAAAGGTAGACTCACCAAACCCTGACTAATGCACTAGCAGGATGCAGCAGACCTCCAATGATAAATGTTGGGGCAGCACAGGTGCAACCCACTGATGAAAACAGCCAGTAACCCAAGAGGGTCTGGCTGCCTAGTGGAAAAATGCCCACAAATAGGGCTTGCATAGGACATCAGTCACACAGATAAGTGTGGTGCAAAGTATCTGAACAGCCTATTAATGACACCCATAGTATTAGCAGGCGGGCGTTCAGCACTATATACATGCATCACACAGAAAAAAACAAGCCAACAGTATAGTTGTTGCATGAGCATTATCCCTGTACTGTGACATCACTGTGTTTATTATCTCTGTACTGTGACATCACTGTTTTTAACCCTCTACCATGACTACAAAGTGTTTGGAATCCTTGTACAGTAAGTTCACATTTTGATATAATCCCTGTATTGTGACATTGCTATATTTATTATCCCTGTACTGGGACATCACTGTATTTTTAATCCTTGTATTGTGTCTGTATTGTGACATCACTGTGTTGATAATCTCTGTGCTGTGACTTCACTTTATGTATTATACCAGGACTGTCACATCACTGTGCTTATTATCCCTATGCTGTGATATGTTTATTTCCCCTGTAATTTGTGCACATTGAATCTTTTCACTTTAGGTCCCCTCACACATTAGAGAAAAATTGTCCAAGGCTGATGTTTCCAGCAGGTCTAGAGCAGTGTTCCCGAACTCCAGTCCTCCAGGCCCCTCAACAGATCATGTTTTCAGGATTTCCTTAGTGTTGCTCAGGTGATAATTCCATCATCTGTGCAATACAAAGGAAATCCTGAAAACATGATCTGCTGGTGGGCCTTGAGGACTGGAGTTGGGGAACCCTGATCTAGATGATCATCTAATGCAATCTTTCCCAAACTCCAGTCCTCATGGTCCCCAACAGATCGTGTTTTCAGGATTTCCCTTAGTACAGGTGAGAGAACCTGGGGCAATTCCTAATGTCTTGGTAATATTTCCAACACCTGTGCAATCCTAAAGAAATCTTGAAAACGTGATCTGTTGGGGGCCCTGAGGACTGGAGTTTGCGAAACACTAGTCTAGCGTACATGAGGTCCTCTAGACTCTTGAGCAACCTACTTTCCTCCCCCATCAAAAACATGCACATTCAGTCGACATGAGCATGCATCTATACGGAGGTCCTTTAGCTGGGGACCAAATGAGCATTCAGCATCTCCATTCATATGTTGCCTTTGGTCAGGTTCAAACCAAGGACCCGAATGCTTCAGTTAAACAGTACGCCTTCCGAAACCTTGAGGGATTCCAAGGGTTCTCCCATATTAAGGGTGTTTTTAATCTCGACACAAGCGCAAAGGTCATCCTCTTCCTCCCAAAACCTCCTTTTAGTAACTTTATTTCCTATCCATTATCTGCCTACACAAATGACCAACTCAAGTTGTCTGCAAACATGTTTGTGTGCAAAACATCACACACCATGGTATTATTATCATGGAGGTTTAAGGTACCACACCTAACTTCTTAATTTTATGCCAGTGGCAAATAAAACCAAGTAGACAGCAGATGGATGGAAAACTCAAGATTCCTTAATGCCACCAATTGTTTGGCAGCTTCAGATATTAGTGTCCAATTATGGCACCAGGGTTATCATACCATAAGTGAAACGTGGCTCCAGGTTGAGGCCCATATCACTGCCACCAGTGGTGTACTAGAGTCCTATGGGTCCCAAGACAAAGTCTGGGACTTGGCCCCCTGTGTCCCCCACCTGAATGTTGCTTATACTGTATGCATGGGCCCCAGTAGCGTGGATAGAGTCTGTGTTAGATGCCTATTAGTGATGAGTGAACGTGCTTGAATAATGTTATCCGAGCATGCTCTTATATTATGTTCGAGTCCCTGCTGCTGCATGATTTGCGGCTTGTCTCCTCCACAGGCCCGGTCATGGTTGCACCCCCTTTAACTGCGATTATTATGACCCTGACTGCCACTCTGTCCTTGCCTTAGGTTCAGTGATCTGACCAAGCTTCGGAGCACTGCTTGAAATCTCCATAGCAAAGAGTTTGTAAGTGCTGTGCTCCTTGTCAGGGAGACTGGTCTCTTATAACAGATAGGAAATGGTGGCCGGTAACCTTGGCAATGAGGAGTGCACTAGAAAATTAGTAGTAAATTCCTTCTTTGACCGTCTAACAAACACGAGGACTGAATGTTAGTGGAAAAATGTAATGTGATGTATGACGACCTAATAACGAGTGCCTCAAAAATGATGCAGAGCAGATGACAAACTGAAGCACGGTAGATTAAAAATGGAAACTAAGGAAGAAAAATAAACGAAACGGATGTGTGAATGTGCCCTAGGTGTCAATTTGTCTCCATGTTGAGCGTTTGGTGAGTTTTGTACCTCAGTATTTGTAAGCCAAAATCAGGAGTGGTGACGTGTTTCTATGATACTTTTCCTCTGTTTGTTCCACTCCTCGTTTTCGCTAGCAAACACTGATGTGAAATACTGGCCAAATACTGAACGTGTGAACGTGGCCTAAGACTTCTGGAATCAGCTCGCCGTCTCCAACAACGAGGACACTACCCAACTAGACCGACACCAGGTCACTCATCAAACCAACCAGCACACCAGCCATACCGCTTACTGCCAATCTCTTTTTTTGTCATATCCTTGGTCAGGGAATCTGTAACCAGGTCTTTTCTACTGCATCTAAGAGCCCCATGATGTCAGGACAGAGACACTGATTTCAATGATGTGTCACTTATTGGGTTGCTTGCTGCAATTTTCAAAAAAGCACTCTTCTCTGCTGCAAATCTAGCAGTTCTTTGAATGCTGAGCACAGTATAATCCCGCCCACATGACTGATCGACTGCTTTCTGTGTACACTGCACATAGGCAGAAATTAGTGGTTCATATAGTGCTCTTGAGCAGGTACGGACTGTGGCTGAAATTCAGCGCTGGCATTTGGAATCACACAGGCCCATGTTGTCCCCATCCCCAAGCACCGGATGGGATATATTACTAATATTACCCTGGATGGAGGAAAGGAAGATTTACTACAAGACCCATATTTCTCATGATACCTGTGACCTGCTGTGGTAAGTGATGGAGTCAGTAACTTTGTGCTCTGTCACAACTCTTAACAGAACACCAATTCTGTTAACAACGTAGCAGAGAAGGCAGTCCATGACCAGACAGGCCCTTCTGACATTTGCCAGAATTGCCAGATGGCCAGTCCGGCCCTGCTCTTGAGTATGGCGTACCACATAGCAACATGTATACTAGTCCTGTAGTGGTAATGTCCTGCTGATGGAACAGTGATTTTATCAAAACTACAGCAAGCAGCTCAGTAAGTGATACATCGCTGGAATCAGGTTCTGAATCTCTAAATTATCCTGATCTCATATTATGTGGTAGTTCCCTTTAAAGGGCCAGACAATGACTTATAGAGTGGTTATACCAATATATGACTCTAAACAGACCCATTTCTTTCACCTAGTGGGGAGCTAATTAGCATACCCTTTCCCCAGAAACCTTTGCCTGGCCTATAAGACTTCACCAGCTAGTGGTCTCCACAAGTTAAAGCTGTCTTCCACCTCCTAGATCAATTTGCATCTCGACGATTCCCCAACAGGACACGATTTGAGGCTATCCCACTGAAAGAACATCTGCGGCAATTTCTATAGACCATAGCTTTACAAAGCTAAGGCAATTCTTAAAATATAACCTGTTAGACAGGTTTCACATGTGCGACACTCAACGTCCGAGTATGGACCGCGAAGCACGGACTGGCCGCAGGTCTCCTGACCTGAACTCAGCAGTTTCATATATGCCTCTGAGGCTGCTGAGTTCAGATCAGGAGAACCAAAGTCGGTCAGGATGAGAACTTGGATTGTGAATGTTGGATGTGTGAAATCAACAATTAGGAGGATTTAGGGCGGATGCAGATGGCCGTATATTCTCTCATCCGAGCGAATCGGACTGATTATGCTAATCACACTCTGATCAGACTATGATCAGAGTGTGACCCAATTCTCCATCTTATCCATTGTGTCAGTGCGCGGAAATTAGACGGCACTCAGATGTCATCCGAGCACAGTCCAATGTTTTCCACGGATTCATTGACTTTCACTTCCAAGTGCAATCTGAATAATCGAATTAAGCTTGGGCATGCAGCGTTTTTTTCCTCGAAAAAATGGAACGTGTGCACGGCACCATAGACTAACATTGGTCTGAGAGTGATCCACTGTTTTGTCGGATCGCACACGGACAGCAAATACGCTCATCTACACCTGTCCTTAACAACTGGAATCATGGGAATGAATGATCTACATACAATCAATCCTAATCCAAGCAGTCACACCTATTGACCTGCCGTGATCCATTGTAACAAACTATCAAGCCTCGAGAAGTGTTTCTCCATCTCTTGCACGATACAATTCTGGAAAACTCTCAGCTGGGAAAATATTATGCCTGTATAACTTTTTTTTTCATCCACAATATGTTCCCATTTCAGTCAAGCTTTTTCAAGGTAAAGGACTGAAATAGAAAATATTACACAGCTACAGAACTTTTCACTATACTGTATCACTGTCCCTATTTCCCATTGGTTAATCATTATTGACCGCCTTACAAGAAGAACCCGATAAAGGACTGAAATCGAAAATATTACACAGCTACAGAACTTTTCACTATACTGTATCACTGTCCCTATTTCCCATTGGTTAATCATTATTGACCGCCTTACTAGAAGAACCTGATAAAGGACTGAAATCGAAAATATTACACAGCTACAGAACTTTTCACTATACTGTATCACTGTCCCTATTTCCCATTGGTCAATCATTATTGACCGCCTTACTAAAAGAACCCGATAAAGGACTGAAATTGAAAATATTACACAGCTACAGAACTTTTCACTATACTGTATCACTGTCCCTATTTCCCATTGGTTAATCATTATTGACCGCCTTACTAGAAGAACCCAGTAAAGGATTGAAATCGAACATATTACACAGCTACAGAACTTTTCACTATACTGTATCACTGTCCCTATTTCCCATTGGTTAATCATTATTGACCGCCTTACAAGAAGAACCCGATAAAGGACTGAAATCGAAAATATTACACAGCTACAGAACTTTTCACTATACTGTATCACTGTCCCTATTTCCCATTGGTTAATCATTATTGACCGCCTTACTAGAAGAACCTGATAAAGGACTGAAATCGAAAATATTACACAGCTACAGAACTTTTCACTATACTGTATCACTGTCCCTATTTCCCATTGGTCAATCATTATTGACCGCCTTACTAAAAGAACCTGATAAAGGACTGAAATTGAAAATATTACACAGCTACAGAACTTTTCACTATACTGTATCACTGTCCCTATTTCCCATTGGTTAATCATTATTGACCGCCTTACTAGAAGAACCCAGTAAAGGATTGAAATCGAATATATTACACAGCTACAGAACTTTTCACTATACTGTATCACTGTCCCTATTTCCCATTGGTTAATCATTATTGACCGCCTTACTAGAAGAACCCGGTAAAGGATTGAAATCGAAAATATTACACAGCTACAGAACTTTTCACTATACTGTATCACTGTCTTTATTTCCCATTGGTTAATCACTATTGACCGCCTTACTAGAAGAACCCAGTAAAGGATTGAAATCGAAAATATTACACAGCTACAGAACTTTTCACTATACTGTATCACTGTCCCTATTTCCCATTGGTCAATCATTATTGACTGCCTTACTAGAAGAACCCGGTAAAGGATTGAAATCGAAAATATTACACAGTTACAGAACTTTTCACTATACTGTATCACTGTCCCTATTTTCCATTGGTCAATCATTATTGACCGCCTTACTAGAAGAACCCAGTAAAGGATTGAAATCAAACATATAACACAGCTACAGAACTTTTCACTATACTGTATCACTGTTCCTATTTCCCATTGGTCAGTCATTATTGACTGCCTTACTAGAAGAACCCGGTAAAAGATTCAAATCGAAAATATTACACTGCTACAGAACTTTTCACTATACTGTATCACTATCCCTAATTTCCATTGGTCAATCATTATTGACCGCCTTACTATAAGAACCCGGTAAAAGATTCAAATCGAAAATATTACACTGCTACAGAACTTTTCACTATACTGTATCACTATCCCTAATTTCCATTGGTCAATCATTATTGACCGCCTTACTATAAGAACCCGGTATCTCCTCTTCAGACCTGGCGCTGCAGAACACTTTGGCGCTGCAAAGACTTTGTTGGGTGATATCGCCAGCCTTTGTCCTCCTGACTGACTGATGTAAAGTTTAAAGCTATAAAAATTTGAGATAGTAGATTGGCCACAAGATACCAGTGACTGGTGTCTGGATGTCTGTGTTTGTGAATGCGAGCTCCGGGGCTTGGGAAATGAGGAAGCGATATACAGCGCTCAGGGAGCTGGTGGCATGCAGCTTTTCTAAGCCTGGAGGCTAATGTACGTGTCCAGGCACGATTTCCCAGGGTCTACCAGGGACGATAAACACCTTTACCCAAAGGTGTCCGCAAGTCTAGTAATGGTATGTGACATAAAATCTACCCCTTACTAGCCCACATGGAACAGTATCTCTACCCACACTAAAAACCATCTTTGAAGTTGATACACAAAAATGCCGGAAATATGGAATACCTATAGATTAGATATACTTGACTCCCAACCCTGTAGGGATGCTGCTATTGGTCTAAGAACTAGCACCTAAAGCTTTTGGTTAATACAGTGAATAAAAAAAATATATACACATTTTTTGTATTTGTACTATATATCAGTATTTCTCACTGCATGAGATAATTTTTGGACACTGTATGAGGATAATTTTTGGGCACTTTACCGCATTGCTATTTCACCTCTATGGGGCACTTCAACTTGGGCACTGTATAAGGCTAATTTCACACTTGCTTTTTTTTGCAGCGCGTTTTTCCCGCAAAAAAACGCATTGAAAAAACGCATACAACTGCTGCGTTTTTTTCAAGCATTTTTATGAGCATGCATGAAAAAAACGCAGCGTTTTTATGCGTTTGTATGCGTTTTTAGTGCGTTTTTACTGCGTTTGCGTTTTTTCCAAACATTAGGTGGCCCCTCACACTAACCCAAACCATGACTTTACTAACCCTGACCCTGATCCTAACCCTAACCCTGACTCTAACCCTTAACCAAACCATACTTAACCCTAACCCAAACCCTAAACCCTAACTAACCCTAATCCTGACCCTAACCCTAACCCTGACCCTAACCCTTAACCAAACCATACTTAACCCTAACCCAAACCCTAACTAACCCTAACCCTGACCCTAACCCTGACCTTAACCCTTAACCAAACCATACTTAACCCTAACCCAAACCCTAAACCCTAACTAACCCTGACCCTAACCCTATCCCTAACCCTGACCCTAACCCTTAACCAAACCATACTTAACCCTAACCCAAACCCTAACTAACCCTAACCCTGACCCTGACCCTAACCCTAACCCTGACCCTAACCCTGACCCTAACCCTAACCCTAAACCCCCTTAACTAACCCTAACTCTAACCCAAACCCCTAAATTCCATGGTTAACAAAAAAAAACGCATGTGCAAAAAAACGCATACATAAGCATGCCAATGCGCACATATGCGCACCCATAGACTTATAATGGGTGTCTTGCTGTAAAAAAACGCATTGCGCGCGCATGCGTTTTTTTGAGGCAAGTCGGACGCCCAAAAAATGCAACAGGATGCATTTTGTGCGCCCGAGCGCATACCGCAAAAAACTGCATGCGCGGAAAAACGCGTACAAACGCATGTGTATGCGCACATAAGCGCATCCCATGCAAAGTATAGGAAAAAAAAACGCATGCGCTATTTAGCGCTAAAATACCGCGAAAAAAACCGCAAGTGTGAAACCAGCCTGAGACTGTTACATTGTCCCCGCATTGAGCCCTAATCAATGTTTTTTCTATGGGCCCGCAGAGGTTCAAGCAGGCCCAGCAGTCTTGCCATCAGCTCAGGTAATGTAAATAGGATTTGTCATCAGCAAACAATCTATTGTTTTCATCAGGTTTTCATGTTAAATGTATTATTCTTAAATAATACATACATATAATTTTCCATATTACTGTCTATATAAACACGCTGGCCACTAGACGCTCTACTAGACTCACACTTTTTGTTCTGTGCAAAAGACTTTTCAGCAGTCTCATTATCATCACAGACATGATTACAATGACAGATAAAGTCTCTATGTACAGTAGATGACAGTTTATTGCTGCTAATGTTCATGTAGTCAAGGGAGTAGGAGTCTAATGTGAGAAAAAAATAAAAATTGTATGTTTTTTTATTTAGACCATAATCAATTTGAAAAAAATTCTTTCAAATCGAACCAATTTTTTTTAAAAAAATGCGTCTCTCATAAGAATCTGTTTTAAACAATAGATAATTTGAGGATACATATACTTATAAGGTTACAGTCAATATAAAATATGTATATAACATGTATGTAACAGAAAATGCAATGTATGTATTAAAATGCAGCACATTTCTACAAGGGTCTCTAATCTCCTGTTTTGAGGCATTAAAGAAGTCTGTTACTTGGACAACTTCTCATACCCCACACTGGCCCCCAAAAAATAATAAAGCTTATACTCACCTCCAGTGCTGGCGCCGTTCCCGCGCTGTCGGCACTCCATCTCCCAGGGCTCCCGTGCTGTTGTTGTGACATGTGACGCCGGCGTCCAATCAGTGCTGTTGTCACTGTCCCCACTTCCTGTTGAATTGAGCAGTCATTATTTCCCTCTACTCCTCTTTGGTCAGACCTCATCTGGAATATTGTGTCCAGTTTTGGGCACCACATTTTAAAAAAGACATTAACAAACTGGAGCAAGTTCAGAAAAGAGCGACCAGAATGGTGACCGGTCTGCAAACCCTGTCTTATGAGGAAAGGTTGCAGGATTTGGGAATGTTTAGTTTGCAAAAGAGAAGACTGAGAGGAGACTTAATAGCTGTCTACAAATATCTAAAGGGATGTCACATTGTAGAAGGATCAACTTTATTCTCATTTGCACAAGGAAAGACTAGAAGCAATGGGATGAAACTGAATGGGAAGAGACACAGATTAGATATTAGAAAAAACTTTTTGACAGTTAGAGTGATCAATGAATGGAACAAGCTGCCACGAGAAGTGGTGAGTTCTCCTTCAATGGAAGTCTTCAAACAGAGGCTGGACAGACATCTGACTGGGATGATTTAGCGAATCCTGCTTTGAGCAGGGGGTTGGACCAGATGGCCCAGGAGGTCCCTTCCAACTCTGCGATTCTATGATTCTATGAGGAAGAGGAATGTCACATTTATAAAGTGCACAAAATGCACATTGTAAGTGTATATAGTTCATATTCAACTTTATTGGTCCATTGATAGCAAGATAAAAGATTATGCATGGGTCATCATTAGAACTACAATTTTACATCCCTGAAAAGTCTCTGGCAGCCCATTTCCACTCCCTCTTCAACTGCTGACCAAGCTGCTCCACTCCTTCCACCTTGGTTTTATCTCTCATCCTTTGCTTCCTTGTGTCAGTCACATAGAATTGTAGTTCTAAAGATGACTCATGCGGGGAAATTCACCTCCTGTTTTTACATAGCGCGTAGAAGGATTCAGCTCCTCAGTTTTTAACCATGTGATGTCGTAGCCCTAATGAAAAAGAGAAGAATTATCTGGGTAGAATGGCAAAATGAGCAATTGTAAGTACACAGTGCTGTATAATATGATGACTGCAATATATTAAATAAATATTTTGATGGGAGGAGATCTTCTGTTAGATATTTAATTAAAATCTGCAGCATATCCTGTGGATTCGCCATAAATGTCTAATAGATGTGAGCGGAACCAACACATTTCTCCATAACACTCATGGAGAGGCGACATAAGCATGTCATCGGAGAGAACCACACATTGCTGGCCACATCTCCATGCTGCCACCAGGCAGGACAGTAATGAAGCGGGGATGCCAGCTTCAATTTTGAGATCAGTGACAGTCCCAACAGTGAGATCCCCACATTTATCTGACATTGATGGCATATCCACAGCAGTGGCGTCGCAGGGGTTTCCAAGTGTTGGGCCCGCCCGCTAACCCAATAATGAAATCTCCTGAGTGCCCCCTTAAAACAAATAATGCAGCTTTCTAGGGTTCCCTTTAGAAAGTTTCAATACCCAATATCAACTGATGCCCTTTCACTGTCCCCCCGGGTCTACAGACAGGCAGGGAGGTAGGTACCCACCTAGGGCGCTATCACTTGCCTCTCCAAGAGTCATATGGGTGTCAAAACACTATTAACCTCCAGAATAACCCCATATATGTAGGTTAATAGTGCTATTTTACATGACGGGTTCCCTTTAAGGACACACTGGGCATTGTAGGTTCATGAAATACAAATGTATGTGGGCCTGACTTGACATTCTAATTGATAGCTGCACTGAGCTTGGTTATGTAGTCCTGTACTGATGGTGGTTCTGGTGGTGTAGTCATGTACTGATGGTGGTTCTGGTGACATAGTCATGTAGTGCTGATAGTGGTTCTGGTGACGTATACATTTACCAATGATAGTACTGGTATTGTATTTATGACGGTGGTTCTTGTGATGTATTCATGTACTTATTATGGTTCTGGTTATGTATTCATGTACTGATGGAGGCTCTGGTGACACAATAATGTACTAATAGTGGTTCTAAAGATGTATTCATGTACTGAAGGTGGTTCTGGTAATGCATTTTTGTACTGATAGTGGTTCTGGTGCCATATTCATGTACTGATGCTGGTTATGGTAACATATTTACTGTATTACTGATGACGGTTCTGGTGCTGTATTTATGTACTATTGATGGCTCTGGAGTTCTATTTATGTACTTATGATGATTTTGACTTTATATTCATCTATAATAATAAATGCCCTAAGCAGCTTCCGGTTGTAACAACTTCCGTCCAGTTGTAACCGGTGACGTCACCGCACACCTCTTTCCATGTTAACCCTCAACACACCATTCCTCCTCAACACACACACTCCTCTCACCTTTCACCATCTCCACTCACTCTTTCACTCCACATACGACCCTTTCTCTCACTCCGTCTCTCATACTCACGCCGTCATCGCCGCTGATCCACGATCCCCGACATCTTCTTCCGCCGGCGCCATCCTGGATCCAGACGTCCTCCACGCCGGCGACATGTTCTTGCGGCGACGCCATTTTGGATCGGCGAAATCCCGCGATAGTCAAGATGGCGTCGCCGCAAGAACATGTCGCCGGCATGGAGGACGTCGGGATCCAGGATGGCGCCGGCGGAAGAAGATGTCGGGGATCGTGGAGCAGTGGCGATGACGGCGTGAGTATGAGAGACGGAGTGAGAGAAGGGGTCGTATGTGGAGTGAAAGAGTGAGTGGAGATGGTGAAAGGTGAGAGGAGTGTGTGTGTTGAGGGTTAACATGGCAAGAAGTGTGATGCTATCGCATCCTCCCGATGCGATAGCATCGGGCCATAATCTAGTGTCTTTATAATGGTTATGGTGATGAATACAGCACCAGCACCATCATCACTACAGGAATACATCACCAAAACTATCAGTGGTCCATGAATACAGCGCAAGAACAATCATCACTACATAAATACATCACCACAACCACCATCAGTACAGGTAGACTACACAAGAACCACCATCAGTACATGAATACGTCACCAGATCCACTATCCATAAAGGAATATGGCACCAGAACCATCTTCAGTTTTGTGGAAAACTGTTGCTTGACAGACATAAAAACCATCATATGTATCTCTTTATCTATAATAAGGATCCTGTTTACTTTCCATTAGGATATACACCAAATGCTGGACACCTTAATTGAAACCAAGCGGCCCCCATTATCGTTAAGCTATATTAGTAGGTCGCCCTCCCAGGGCTGTGGGGTACTCGGTACCGGGCCGGTGTCAGGGGAATGTGTCACAGCAGCGGTGACCCGGTCCATGGCCCTGGGCGCCCAAGTAATGGGGGAATGTAGTTAATGGAATGGAATAGTTTGTGACGTCACCTGTGGTGCTCGGCAAGGGAGATGTTAAGCCGACGCTGCAGACAGATCCGCTGGGACTGATGGTATGGTGCAGCCAAAATGTAATAGCTCCCCACAGGTGAATCTATAGTCCCAGGGCAGTGTAGATGTGGTTGGCACGGGGATGTAGCAGTGCCAGAAAGGTATGAAACAGACAAGACACAGCGGGATGCAATTTCTGTACCTTTACTTGATAACTGCAGTCCAGGGTCCTGATTACAGATGATAACAGAGCAGGCTAGCCTGGAAGCAATTCAGGGATTCTCTCTCAGCAGACGGGCTGTGCAGTCTCCTTCCCTAGCGCTTATTTGAATGAAGTACTCCAAGTACAGAGTTACACTAAAGTTCCTCCTGTCAGATGTTCCCAAGAACCTTACTTGCACGGCAGACAGCTGTAGCCTCTCTCAGAGACTCCTCTCTCTCTGAGTCCTGGCTGTCTATCCAAGCTGCTGTTGTGCCTCAAGTCTTAGATGGGAGTAGGGCATTTACAGCCTCCTACTCCTCTGGTATCTGTTGTAGGACCGTTAGTATCCGTACAACCGTGGAGACCAGGCTCCAGTTCATGCGCTCACTGTAAGGGAGCTCTCCTTTCCTAGCTCAACCTCCAGCTTTCTCTCTCCACATCTGCACACTTCACTCTCCGCAGACTAACTGACCACTCCTTCCTCTTGGCCCTCAGAGAGCACTCCTCCCCTTAATTCCGGTTCAGAGCTCCCCTGCTGGCCTGAAGTGGAACTGTGTTGCATGTATGGATTGACTGCGAGAGAGACCCATCATTGCCTCCAAGCCTGGCATTACCCTCCCCTGGAGGAAGGCAAAGCCACTGTGGCGACCATACTCCTGGGGACGCCACATTCTCCCCTAGTGAAAACATGAATAACATATAAACAGTTACAATAATAACAATTGTACAAGATTTAAAAATGAAAAAGTTACAAAAACCAAGTGCTTCAAAAATGGTCCTATGATGGCAAGTCCAAGCATCAGTGTGCATGGTCCATTCCTGGGCAAATGGTGGAATATTTACAAGAAAAGTTTTTGACCACACACAAGTCCTGTGGTTCAGTGTCCATAAAACAAATTCCAAAGGAAACTCTTACAGGTTACCTGTAGACACAAAGCTTAAGAACAGTTACATATATACATTCACAATTTCAACATTTACATTTATTTTGCTATATGCGATAAGGGGTGGTATACCTTGTGTGGTGCGGGTAGACCTGCGTAAGACTGGTGTAGTTGGTAATGTACTGGATACACTACTGGGGGTTCTAGGTAACACAGGGATACTAGATTGTCTGTGAACTCTTAGACTCACCAGGGGCACAACAGGTTCACCACTGGCAGGGCGAGGGTTCTCTGGCTCCACTGCTGGTGTGGCATCTGCTACCCGATTTTCCTGAATCTCTTGAGTCACATCTTCCTGTGCTGCCAATTGGGGAAACAGCAACACTGGCACCACTATAGCATCGTTCACTTTAGTCCAATTCGCAGGGAATTCCCCATGCACTGTGCTGACCTTCTCTTCTTCCACTATGGGCTGGATGTTATCTGGTTCTTCTCTTCTTTCTTTTAACTGGTCAGGGTATAACTTCAAATAATCTCTCGATACCGCTGCTGAGGTCTCTCCTCCATCTTTACTAACAAGGCATACCTTAGTATTATCAAAGTTCGAGGGCAGAATGGTATAAGGTTCAGCCTCCCACTGATCATCCAATTTGTGTAATCTTCTCTTTCTTTTCAAGACTTGCTCTCCCGGTGACAAAGGAACAGCAGGTGCATTTTGATTGTAAAGCTTCTCCTGCTTTTGTCTTGCCTGGGCCAAACTCTTCTTCACACATTCTTGAACTCTTCTGTACTGTTGCTGCCTCTCCGTGTCCCAATCAGCATCTGGTGACGCTACTTCAGGTGTCAGGACTCCCATGTCTAAGTCAATAGGCAGCTTACCAGGTCTTGCTCTCATTAAATAGGCCGGGGTGCAGTTGGTAGAGTTCACTGGAATATGGTTGTAGAGGTCTGCCAGATCGGGCAACTTCTCTGGCCACAGATTCCTCTCCTCCAAGGGCAAAGTCTTCAGGAGGTCCATTACTACCTGGTTCATCTTCTCGCACATGCCATTGGTCTGTGGGTGATACGGCGTTGTCCGGATCTTCTTACAACTATACAGGTTACAGAATTCGTGGAACACTTCTGCCTCGAAAGCTGGACCTTGATCCGTAAGCACTCTTTCAGGATACCCATGTGGTCTACAGAAGTGCTGTTGGAATGCTCTGGCTTCTGTCCTGGGTGTCTGATCTTTGACAGGCACAACTACCAGGAATCTTGAGTAGTGGTCCACAATGGTAAGAGCATAGATGTAGCCTGACATGTAGCCAGCTTCACATGGTCCAGGGCTACCAACTCAAGGGGCTGTCTGGTGATGATTGGCTGTAGAGGAGCTCTCTGGCTGTCCTGATCCTTTCTGTGCATGTTACATTGTCCACACTCCCGGCACCACCTCTCAATGGCTTTCCTCATACCAGCCCAGTAAAACCACTCTCGGAGCAATACTTCCAACTTCTTCAATCCGAAGTGTCCGGTTCCATTGTGGTATGCTTCCAGGACCATTGATGCCTATCTCTTTGGGACTATCACCTGCCAGACCAGCTCATGAGTGTGGGTGTTGATACTCCTCCGACACAACTTCCCTTCATAAATGAACAGCCGGCCTCTCTCCTTCCACAACTGCTGAGTTTCTTCAGGAGCATCCAACTCTAGACGTGAGTCAGCTCAGGTCAGCAGCCCCTTCACCAGACGGACTGCAGGGTCACTAGCCTGCGTTTCTGCCCAATCATGATGGGGCAATGGGTTCAGGGTGACCTCCTTCAAGCCAGACCGTCTGTTTCTCACTCCTTGAGCACGCTGGGCCGCAAGTGGCCGGTGGAAGGGAGGTAGCTCTATCTCTTCAAGAGCCTCAGGGTCTTCTCCTGCATCTGGTAGGTTAGGCATTCTGGACAGCGGATCAGCATTGGCATTCTTGTGCCCTGCCCGGTACTTGATGGTAAACTCATAGTTCGATAGCCGAGCCATCCATTGCTGTTCCAGTGCACCTAGTTTTGCAGTATCCAAATGCGTCAACGGGTTGTTGTCCGTGAAGATAGTGAACTTGGCAGAGGCTAGGTAATGTTTGAACCTTTCGGTGACAGCCCAGACTATGGCAAGGAACTCCAGCTTGAAAGAACTTGAAAGAACTTCAGCTTGAAAGAACCTTTCGGTGACAGTCCAGACTATGGCAAGGAACTCCAGCTTGAAAGAACTGTAATTATCAGGGTTCCTTTCGGTGGGGCGCAGCTTCCTGCTGGCATAGGAGATCACTCTTTCTTTCCCATTCTGTACCTGCAACAGTACTGCTCCTAGTCCCACGTTGCTGGCATCTGTGTACAGCACAAAGGGTTTGTCATAATCTGGGTAGGCAAGAACTTCGTCTCCTGTGAGAGCCATCTTCAATCTGGTGAAGGACCTTTCCAACTCTTCAGTCCATTCAAAGGTGGAATTTTTCTGTTTGGTCTTCTTGGACTGCCCCACCATGAGATTTTGCATAGGGGTGGCTATTTCGGTAAAGCCTTTGATGAATCTTCGGTAGTAGCCTACTAGTCCAAGGAATTGGCGTACTTCATGAAGGTTGCTAGGCTTCGGCCAGTCCCGGATGACTGTGACCTTATCAGGATCTGGTGCCACACCTTCTGCACTGACCACATGACCGAGGTACTGCACCTTGGGCTTCAGGAGGTGGCATTTGGAGGGCTTCACCTTCAGGCCAAAATTGGACAAAGCTTCAAACACTTCAGCCAGGTGTTCCAGATGATCTTCATAGGTTTTGTAGAAAACAATGACATCATCCAGATACAACAGGACCGTCTCAAAGTTCATGTGTCCCAGGCAGCACTCCATCAGCCGTTGAAATGTTCCTGGAGCAGTGCAGAGCCCAAAAGGCATATAATTGAACTCACAGAGACCCACTGGAGTGGTAAATGCTGTTTTCTCCTTGTCTGCCTCTGCCACGGGAACCTGCCAATGCCCACTGGTGAGATCCAAGGTGGAAAAGTAATTAGCAGTTTTAAGTGCAGCTAAGGACTCTTCAATTCTAGGTAATGGGTAGGCATCTTTATGTGTAATGCTGTTAATTTTCCTGTAATTAACACACATTCTCATGGTACCATCCTTTTTCTTTACAAACACTATTGGAGCTGCCCAGGGGCTACAACTGTCTCTGATGACCCCTGCCTCCTTCATCTCCTTCAACATACTCTTAGCACACTGGTATTGTGTTGGGGGTATAGGTCTGTACCTCTCCTTGATGGGTGGATGTTCTCCCGTGGGGATATGATGTTGAACCCCTTTTGCCTGCCCAAAATTTAGTGGGTGTTTGCTGAATACCCGCTCATACTCTTGTGTCACTCTGTAAAACCCATTTTTCTGGTATGAAGGTGTAGAGTCAGTTCCCACCTGCAGTTGCTGACACCACTCCTCTGGCTGCTTCACAGAGCCATTGTCCTCCACTGGATCGGATGAGACCAAGGGTTCTGCTGCCTGCAATGAGTTGTTATTAACGGTGAGCAGCTTGGCAACTGTGGCGTACCGAGGTATTGTGGCTTCCTCTTCCCCACAATTCAAAAGGCGTACAGGTACTCTCCCCTTTCGTACGTCAACCACCCCTCTGGCTGTCAGGACAGTGGGCCTGCTCGCGGAGTATACTGGTTCTACCAACGCCTGGTAATCTCTCCCTCTAAGACCTATAGCTGCCCGTCACCAAACCAACATTTCACATCTGGGGGGTATTGCAATGGGGAAGGGATCACTCACTCTGATGCTGCCAATCTCTCCGCCAGAGAGTTCTACCTGTTGCCTTTGCATCAGGGCTCGGATCTCCTTCTGCAGGACTCGTTGTTCTCCGGAACCAGCAGTCTCAGCCACCTGTTGCAACAAGACAATAACCTCGGACAGACAGTTTTCAATTACATTTGTACCAAGAGTCATCATGGGATTACATTCACGTCGATCAATATAAACAACTATTAGACCTTGAGACTTTAGCTCTACCCGCCCCACTTTGATAGTAATTTCTTTACATCCTATCTGCGGTAAAGACTGACCATTACTAGCAACTACTGTCAGTTCATCAGTGGGGCCACGGGTAAGTTCTGAATCAGCCCAATACCTCTTGTACAGAATGTCGGCATAGTGGTCACCTGGGAGCCAGTGTCCAGCAAAGCGTTCATGGGGATGCCGTCAATAACCACAGGAAGGATTGGTCTCCCTCCCACATACTTGGCTCTCCAGTTCCTTGGGCCTGGGGATCCTATTCCTGGGGGTTGGCCCTCTGTCCCAGGGGTTTCTCGTATAAAGGACAATATCTTGCAAGATGACCTGCCTTGTAGCAGCGACGACAGATGGCACGCCCGTCCTGGTCATAGCGATCGTTGTTCCTCCCTCGAAATGGCGGGGCTCTCCTCCTCCAGAGCCATGGGACATCCTCTGGACTGGAAACAAGCTGGATCTTTTCTTTGGATGACACCTGCAGGGACTGCACGGTTTTAGTAAGTGCAGCCATTCCTTTGGTCAACTACTGGACCTGAAGACGCAGCTCCTCAGTTGGATCTTTATCCAGAGTCTGTGCATCAGCCTCCACAGGGATGGAAGGGAAAGATATTGCTTCCTGATGGTAGGTGATCGCTGGGCGCCTAGGGGGCGCTGGACGGCTGTCAGTGGACTCCTGCAGTACCCGAATAGCCCTGTCCTTAAAATCAGCAAAGTCCAGATCAGGTTTTTGCAGGGTTATAATACGCAACTGTCCTCTGTTGGTACTGGATAGGAGTCCTTCAATGAACTGCTCCTTTATCAGTTTATCTTCCTCCTTCACACTGTCAGGATCAACTTGCTTAACTGCTCGCAGCGCCTCCTGCAGGTTGAGAGCATAATCCCTGATACTGTCCTGCGCCTTCTGTTTACAGGCAAAGAACCTCATCTTGATTTCAGCTGCAGTGCAGGTGTCAAAGGTGCTTCTGAGCTTGGCCAGGATCTTTGCAACAGTCTCTTTATCAGTGTCCTGCCAGGCTTTCACCTCTCTCTGTGCTGCACCCGTTAGCTGTCCAATCAGGATATTCACTTTCTGGCTTTCAGACAGAGGGTATACTTTAAACAAACTGCACAGTCTCTCTTTAAATTCACTCAGGGTATGCGACTCACCCGAGTACTGCGGTAGCCAGACCGCTTCCGGTATGTAGGGCATAAACAGCGGCAATATGGAGACCGCTGCGGCAGGCGCTCCTCCTGGAGGTGCTGCGGGGTTGGCAACGGTGCCTGCCGCTGCATCGCCGTTTGGCACAGACATCCTCTCCCCCCTAGTTAACGTTAGCCAGGGCCGGGGGTTATGTGAGCTCACCGGCGGCCGCTTCACAGGCCCGATGCTCCGGGCTGTAGGCCTCAGCTCCTCCTTCTCTTGCGCGCTGTCCTCTCTTCCCGCGCGGCACTTCGCTTCCTCGCGCTCTGTGGCATGCTCCGCCCACGAAGGCCTGCCTCTTTCTTCCCGCGCGCGCCAAGCAGCGCGGTAATGGCGGCTATCGGCGCCAATTATACACACAGTCTTTTTGCACAAACACAGTCTATGGCACACAGGACCCGGGGGGTACCGGGCTCTGTGATCCTATTCGTGACGCCAAATTGGGTCGCCTTCCCAGGGCTGTGGGGTACTCGGTACCGGGCCGGTGTCAGGGGACTGTTTCACAGCAGCAGTGACCCGATCCGTGGCCCTGGGCGCCCAAGTAATGGGGGAATGTAGTTAATGGAATGGAATAGTTCGTGACTCCACCTGTGGTGCTCGGCAAGGGAGATGTTAAGCCGACGCTGCAGACAGATCCGCTGAGACTGATGGTATGGTGCAGCCAAGATGTAATAGCTCCCCACAGGTGAAGCTATAGTCCCAGGGCAGTGTAGATGTGGTTGGCACAGGGAAGTAGCAGTGCCGGAAAGGTAGGAAACAGACAAGACACAGCAGGATGCAATTTCTGTACCTTTACTTGATAACTGCAGTCCAGGGTCCTGATTACAGATGGTAACGGAGCAGGCTAGCCTGGAAGCAATTCAGGGATTCTCTCTCAGCAAACGGGCTGTGCAGTCTCCTTCCCTAGCGCTTATTTGAATGAAGTACTCCAGGTACAGAGTTACACTGAAGTTCCTCCTGTCAGATGTTCCCAAAAACCTTACTTGCACGGCAGACAGCTGTAGCCTCTCTCGGGGACTCCTCTCTCTTTGAGTCCTGGCTCTCTATCCAAGCTGCTGTTGTGTCCTCAAGTCTTAGATGGGAGTAGGGCATTTACAGCCTCCTACTCCTCTGGTATCTGTTGTAGGACCGTTAGTATCCGTACAACCGTGGAGACCATGCTCCAGTTCATGCGCTCACTGTGAGGGAGCTCTCCTTTCCTAGCTCAACCTCCAGCTTCTCTCTCCACGTCTGCACACTTCACCCTCCGCAGACTAACTGACCACTCCTTCCTCTTGGCCCTCAGAGAGCACTCCTCCCCTTAATTCCGGTTCAGAGCTCACCCTGCTGGCCTGAAGTGGAACTGTGTTGCATGTATGGATTGACTGCGAGAGAGACCCATCATTGCCTCCAAGCCTGGCATTACCCTCCCTTGGAGGAAGGCAAAGCCGCTGTGGCGACCATACTCCTGGGGGCGCCACATTAGTCTCCATGACTGTCCATGTCTCTGACATTTAAAACAGAAAGCAAAAAACACAAATATCCTGAACTAAAAGTAAAAAATATACTGCAAATAATGCATAAAGGTAATAATAATAATAAGGGTATTTAGTAAACATAATTTTGATCAAAATAATGTACAAGCCATCCCGCCACGTCACGGCAACCCTTGTGGGACAGTCCCTACTCTAGTATTTAAAACCTTATCACTTGCCAAGTGGCGTGAATGTGAATAAGGGTCGAGCGGCTGAACCACTAGTAACAGCTTAGGCCAGACTGGTTAATGGTCATGTGTTAAAATGCACTTACATTGTGCATACACATTAACTTACTTGTCTCAGTTCAGATTTGTTTTTTATTCATTTCATTGTGCATTCAGTGCATTTATGGGTGTGACCGCCCTTTTTCTGAGCTGGGAAAGCCATCCAGTCTGGCCTAAGCTGTTACTAGTGGTTCAGCCGCTCGACCCTTATTCACATTCACGCCACTTGGCAAGTGATAAGGTTTTAAATACTAGAGAAGGGACTGTCCCACAAGGGTTGCCGTGACGTGGCGGGATGGCTTGTACATTATTTTGATCAAAATTATGTTTACTAAATACTCTTATTACTATTATTATTACCTTTATGCATTATTTGCAGTATATTTTTTACTTTTAGTTCAGGATATTTGTGTTTTTTGCTTTCTGTTTTCTCTGGTTAATGGTCATGTGTTAAAATGCACTTACATTGTGCATACACATTAACTTACTTTTCTCAGTTCAGATTTGTTTTTTATTTTTTATTTTTTTTTTTTACTCTGACATTTAAAGCATAGGATTTCAGGGAGGAATATCGCTTTTTGTCCCTCGTATTGTGTAAATGGTCCACAAACAATGATTAATCATATCTAACTGTGAAAACGCACTCCCTGTTGAGCCTCACCCTCTAATGTACACCACTTTCCTTTTACTTTGGCTGGTATTTTTTGGTGAAAAGGGAAACATTTTCAGTGGAAGTAGTTGTCAGAGCTTGTTACCTCACCCATCGTCGGAGCAATAGGGGTCCTATTACTTTAGTCTCTGACCCATTCCTTTATTTGGGGGCTGAGGGTTCATTGGGGGTAGTCACCATCAACTTCATCTGCCTAGGGCACCAAAATGCATTTTCCTGGCCCTGCTTAAGAATATTAAGCCCCCAGCCACTGCCCTTGGGCTTCCATTTATTCTATGCCACTGATCCACAGAATATAACCCTATAGTGTAGGTAAATGTGATTTGTATAATATACAGTATCTACAACCCATTTAATTAAAAGAAGAAATTGCTGAAAGTGTTGCATGTACTTGATCCGATGCAGAATTAAATAGTTTTTTTTTTTTACTAACAATCGGAATCTTCTTCTCCTTGCTCTGTGTCATATATTAGCTCATCCAGGTACAGATCGTTCATGTTTTTCTCCTTTATCTACATTCCGTCATCGTCTGGCAGAGAGGGACCGGAGCAGATGGACAGATGGGCTCACTGTGCCGACATGTGGCGCTGTACTGGAAACATATCACATTTGGACTAGCCCTGTCGGGCTGCAGAGGTGATCTCATCATACATATGGCAGCTCTGCTGGGATCACACAACTTAACCTCACATAGTCTATTGGAAAGCTCAAGTTCTTTCTAATGAAAAGGAGCTCTCGGCTTTCTCCAAATAAAACATAATCATTGTAGAATGAAAGCCCATACAACTCACGTTTTTCAAAACCTCTGCTTGCTTTGAATCACAGTTCTGATAACTGTACGCTGTATCATGGACACTCCCGTAAAGAAGGAAAGGTGGTCCACTGCACATGCATGGACTGCTCCTCTTTAGCACCTCTAAAGCCATGGCTGTCAATCAAGGAAACAGAGGGTGGAGATGGATGGAAATCAAGAGAAAAGGAAGCCGTACTTACCTGGAGAATCCATCCACCGCACCATCAATCTTCTCCGGACCAGTAGAGATAACATCACAACCACAAGGGACCTGACTGCTGAGGCCATGGATTGGCTGTGTAAGGGTGTGACAGAGACTGTCATGTACCTGTCCCTGAAGATAACAATTGTAATTTGTGCATTGTGACAAGTGGTTTCATTGCGGCTTATGGTGCAATGTAAAATGTGAAATACATAGAATGCTATAAGCACTGATGCTGCTGCGTGGGTAAGGTATTGGTAATGCCTAAGGTAGCTCTGGACACTCAGCTCAGGCTTAGGGAAAGAATAGGATATAAGTTAGTATTTTAGGTAGTGATAGGTAGGATCTTTATGACCCAGAGTAGTTCCAGATAGATTAAGATAGGCAGTGGTTAGCTTATGTGTTAGTATACGTATTGTTAGTATAATGTTAATGCAGGAAAGTAATGCAAGCTGTGTGCTGGAATATAGGTGAAAGGTTATATTGTCCCAGCAACAGACTTCAGGAATAGATACCATTAAATGCTTGGAACCAGCCCAGCATGGGAGCTCGCAAGGTGAAACAAGAATGAGAATCATTTCCTGGTTTAGTCTATTTGAGTTAGTGAGAGGTTAGGGTGAAGTTCTGGTTCAGTGTGGAGTGGGCTGGAGGCCTGTGGAGTACATATCGCTCTAACAGCATGAGGTTGTACCCATTTTCCAGTGGACCTTCCCATAATGTTTGGGACCTACAGCCCGAACTAGGGGCTGAGGAGTGTGCCTTAATCCCTTCCATATACAGGAAGCCAGACGGGGAACCATGTGAGGGAAACGTAGTTGATCTCGGGAGTGCTGTGGGGCCGGATGGGAAATTCCTGGGTCTAACAGGAAGATCAAGCGTAGGGATAATCCGAGCTGAACGTAAGCCGAGGCTTGAAATATACTGCGTTGATGAAACTGAAACAGAAGGGTGCTGTGCCTGATACGTGTTAAAGACTGATGTATTGGAACTGCTCTGTCAAGTTGGACTTGTTATAACGAACTGGGTGTCCCCTGATGTGTGTGCTACTGATCCAGGAGTCAAAGACGTCGATGCAGCAGAGCCTCCTGCCTGAAAATGAGTACACTGCATTGTACATAGCACCACCTTGATGAACTGGGACACTGTTTATTTATGGGGTGCCAGGGTGTGGAGAAGCAGCAGCTCGCCCACGGCTACTGCCCTGGTCATCTTACAGCTGCAGGGTTTGGTAACCGTGGGATTGTTGGCACTGGAGGGGAAGGCAGATTTTGGGGTTAAACCTAAGAAGCAAGCAAGAGACTTAGCAGAGCTGTGTGTATGTAAATATGCATATGTAGCAGAGCTGTGCGTGTACTGTCGATGCAGAAGAGTTGTGTATATGTGTGTCCTGCAGAGTGAACATTAATGAATTTGTTGTGAAGCTATGTGTGATTAAACACATGGTGCAGAGACACACTAACGTTAGATCTATTTCTTCTCTATTCTACCCTAATGCACTAAAATAAGTGTTATTTACCGTACTACTTTACACCACCATAGAAGTTTTAATTAGAAGATGAAATGTTTTTCCTATTTTCTGCTATATAAACCTTCTGTACATTTTATGGTAAGGTGTGTCTTAACCTATGTTCCCACAATCAGCTTTTGGTGAGTTTTTGATGTTGCAGATTTTTTGCACCAAATAGGTTACTTGCATTTTTTTTTTTTTTTTAAATACGCAGTATAAAAAAACTCATTAAAAGCTGATCATGGGAACATAGCTGTCATGATCCCAGTGCGGGTTTTGACCTGCACGTCAGGGGTTAATGTCTTGAGCTCAGTGCAGGCTTTGACCTGCACACCTGGGGTTAATTATTGTGGCCTCTCTTTGGTTCAGGCAGAGTTTTTTATTGCCCTGAGATACTCCCATCCCCCGTCAGTTATACTTTCGCCCTTGGCATTGTGTGGTGACCCCTGAGTGTGTTTGTGCTGTGTTCTGGTTGCTTGATTCCCTGTGTATGACTCGGTCTGTTCTCTGGATATCGCTTTGGATTCTGCTTGGTACCTTCTATGTCTGTTTGGTTTTGACTTCTGCTTGGCCCTGACTATCCGTTCTGTCTCATCCTTGGTACTTTACTGCTATCTCTGTGTATGACCTCCGTTTTGCCTGACTCTGAGTATTTCTGTATAGTGTCCTGCCATCTCTGAAAGCAGGACGCTAAGTTCCGCCCCCTTGCAGTCACATGACCGTAGGTCCTGTGACTGCTTGCTAAACTTCAGCGTCCACAGGTCCTGTGTCTCTGTACTTTCTGGCTGTACCTGACCCCGGGCCCCCCTCCAGTGCGGGTGAGTCCCTGCTCAGCGGAGGCTGCATGCCGGCGCTGACAGGATCATGACAATAGCCTTATAGTCTGATAAATAAAGTAAGTGGTGCTATCTGGCAAAGGGGTCCATTCCATTGCTCCCCTGGAGATGCAATCATTGGGTACCTATGTATCTACTGAAGGCCCTCATGGCCGGTGTCTTTGGCTTGTGTCTGGTTTTCATACTAGTACATTGCAGTCAAGGGTGTACATAAAAATTATGGGGTCCCATGGCCTAAAGTTCCAAAGTCCTATTTGCCTCCCCATCTATCACCCCTCAAAAAAAATATATTCAGGGAGTCAAGGCATATAGGCACAGTCACAGAAGGGCATACCTTACAACTTTTAAAGACAGAGAGGACATGTATTGTGAGTGACTGTGTTCCTATTAAAGCCCCTCGGTGTTCTCACACACTGATGTCCCCTTCATGGTCCCTATAGTGTATGACGGCCTTTAAAATGCCCCCCGAAACAAGATGATACTCGCACACTGAATTTTCCCACAGTATCCTCCACACGCAGAGTATGATGGCGCCAAAGCGAAATCCAGCACAGTATAATGTCACCACAAGGCCTCAACACAAAGAATACTACCATGTTTCCCCGAAAATAAGACACCGTCTTATATTAATTTTTGCTCCGAAAGTTGCACCATGTCTTATTTTCGGGGGGGGGGGGGGGGTGTCTTATTTTCATGAGAAACATTCCAGCGCGCTCTATCCTTACATAAGGAACGTTCTGTAGCGTAAAACCAGTAGTCAGACATATAGACCGTTCAGCAGAAAAGCAGACAACAAATCAAACTAACACACTACGGTACGGTACTGTAATTGCCTGACTCCCACACAGGGCCACAAAACATAGGGGCTCTAAAATGGCTCCCCCACACTTTCTGGACACTGTACCGCTACCATAACAATCACCCACAGCAGTTCCTTTACCGTAGCAGCCCCATCATCATTTTGCAGCCCCAAATATTCCCATCATTCCTTTGCAGTCCTCATCATCCCTTTACAGTCCCCAATACAGCACCCCATCATTCCATTACAGCCACCATCATTCTAAAGTACAGTATTGCAGCCTCCCATCATCCCACTGCTGCCTCCCATTATCACAGTATCCCACTGCAGCCTCCCATGTGTGTACCGTACACACACACAGACACCCATACACAGACACACACACACCCATACACAGACACACACACCCTTACACAGATACACACACACTCATACACAGACACACACACCCATACACACACACACACACCCATACACACACACACACACACACACACACCCTTACACAGACACACACACACCCATACACACACACACACACACATACCCATGCACAGACACACACACACCCTTACACAGAAACACACACACACCCTTACACAGACACACACACATCCATACACAGACACACACACACATCCATACACAGACACACACACACACCCTTACACAGACACACACACACACCCTTACACAGACACAGACACACCCTTACACAGACACAGACACACACCCTTACACAGACACACACACACACCCTTACACAGACACACACACACCCACACACACACACACATACCCATGCACAGACACACACACACCCTTACACAGAAACACACACACCCTTACACAGACACACACACATCCATACACAGACACACACACACATCCATACACAGACACACACACACACCCTTACACAGAAACACACACACACCCTTACACACACACACACATCCATACACAGACACACACACACACCCTTACACAGACACACACACCCTTACAGAGACACACACACACCCTTACACAGACACAGACACACACCCATACACACACACACACACCCATACACAGACACACACACACCCATACACAGACACACACACACACACACCCATACACAGACACACACACACACCCTTACACAGACACACACACACACACCCTTACAGAGACACACACACACACCCTTACAGAGACACACACACACCCTTACACAGACACAGACACACATCCATACACAGACACACACACACACACCCATACACAGACACACACACACACACACACACCCATACACACACACACACCCTTACACAGACACACACACACACACCCTTACACAGAGACACACACACACCCTTACACAGACACACACACACATCCAGACACACACACACACCCTTACACAGAGACACACACACACCCATACACAGACACACACCCTTACACAGACACACACACACACACCCTTACACAGAGACACACACACACCCTTACACAGACACACACACACATCCATACACAGACACACACACACACCCTTACACAGACACACACACACATCCATACACAGACACACACACACACCCTTACACAGAGACACACACACACACCCATACACAGACACACACACACATCCATACACAGACACACACACCCATACACAGACACACACACACACCCATACACAGACACACACACACACCCTTACACAGACACACACACACACACCCTTACACAGACACACACACATCCATACACAGACACACACACACACCCTTACACAGAGACACACACACACCCATACACAGACACACACACATCCATACACAGACACACACACACACCCTTACACAGACACACACACACATCCATACACAGACACACACACACACCCTTACACAGAGACACACACACACCCATACACAGACACACACACACATCCATACACAGACACACACACCCATACACAGACACACACACACACCCATACACAGACACACACACACCCATACACAGACACACACACACACCCTTACACAGACACACACACACACACCCTTACACAGAGACACACACACACACACCCTTACAGAGACACACACACACACCCTTACACAGAGACACACACACACCCTTACACAGAGACACACACACACCCTTACAGAGACACACACACACCCTTACACAGACACACACACACATCCATACACAGACACACACACACACCCTTACACAGAGACACACACACACACCCATACACAGACACACACACATCCATACACAGACACACACACACCCATACACAGACACACACACACATCCATACACAGACACACACACACCCATACACAGACACACACACATCCATACACAGAGACACACACACACCCTTACACAGACACACACACACACCCTTACACAGAGACACACACACACCCTTACACAGAGACACACACACACCCTTACACAGAGACACACACACACCCATACACAGACACACACACATCCATACACAGACACACACACACCCTTACACAGACACACACACACACCCTTACACAGAGACACACACACACCCTTACACAGACACACACACACACCCTTACACAGAGACACACACACACCCATACACAGACACACACTTTCACTTTCTTACTGGTTTCCTCCGCGGTGCTGCTTTCAGTGCTTTGGTGGTGCAGGAGCCCTGGGCCAATCAGAGCGCAGGAGCCCTGGGCCAATCAGAGCGCAGGAGCCCTGGGCCAATCAGAGAGCAGGAGCCCTGGGCCAATCACAGCCCAGGAACATTTAGAGGCTATGGATGACGTCAGCTGGCCCATGGTTCCTGGGCTGTGATTGGCGCAGGGCTCATCGGCGGAGATCGGCACACAGCTCCGAGGCTGTGATTAACTCCTGCGAACAGCGCGGCTGCAGTGGCGGGCACCGGACAGCGGGAGAGAGACACAACTGCATGCCCTATGCACAGAACAAGGAATGCCTTATTTTCGGGGGGGGGGGTGCCTTATATTAGCAGGCACAGTGCTCCCCCTAGCATACCTTACCTTCAGGGGGTGCCCTAGTTTCGGGAAAACAGGGTGCCCCCACAGTAATCCCCAACACAGTATAATTCCCCTACAGCCTCCCAAACACAGTATAACATTCTCCACAGCTCCCAACAAAGTATCATACCCTAAAGTGCCCCCCATACAATATGATGTATCCATAGTTCTTCCACATATAGTATGAGACCTCATAGCGCCTCACACAGTATGATTGTCCCCACTGTCACCTTCCACACAGTATGATGACCCCACAGATGCAACATCCAGTGCTGTGACTCTTACAGCTCCCACACACAGTGTCATGACCCCTAAAGTCCCCCAACAAATACTAGCAAGATAAGATGGGACTCATAGCGGCCGCGTGGTCAATTTAATTGGTCCCCTTTTTCTCAATACAAAAATGTAAGAAAAAGAAAGATCTACCGTAAATGTCTTATATACCACAAAATGGAATCAATAGTAATAGGAATGTCAGTTTGGAGCACAAAATATAATAGTCCCTCATACAGATCTATCAATGGAAAAATAAAAAAAGGTACGGGTTTCATAAAATGGTGACAACAAACATTATATTGACTTGAAGAATCATGCTACCCAATCATTTTACCGCATACAGAACATCATGAAAACAATGGTTTTTTTCACCATTACAGCACTCTATTTTTTTCCCATTTTTCAGTATTCTTTACGGCAAAGTGAATGTTATTGTTCAAAACTACAACTCACCCTGCAAAAAACAAGACCTCATATGGTTATGGCAACAGAAAAAAGTTATAAATAAAATTAAAGTTAATGTACCATCAGAAAATTGATTATTTTAAATATCAGGCTTTTGTGTTAAATGTATTTTTATTCATTTTTTTGCCATTTTTTTACATATAAAGAAATAAAAATCTTTCTAATTCCTCACTAGCCACTGGGATTATTTTTATACTGTAACTTCCTCCTGTTTTAGGAAATGCACATGCACATCCACATAAACAGCAATGAACAGACTAATGAGTGTTATGTGATTCCTGGGGTTCCCTAACCAAAGACTAGACGATGGCAACTTGGACCTGAAAGGCTGTCCAGCGCTTCACGTTCCTAATAAAGAACTGGAGGGCAGAGCAGAGTGCAAACTACCTACAGAAAGGAAAGTGTGCTGAAATAGAAAGAGATCCCAGAGTGAGTAAAACAAACCACCTAATACAAAATAAAGGTTTAAGTGCGTAGTGTTAGATAATATGCCGACTACTTCCTAAAATGAAACAGGAGATGGGTGCAGGGTAAAGAACATAAAGAGAGATAAACCCTATCTGGTCTTTCACTGTCTGGTTTAAACTACAGCAGTATGGCTGGACATATAATAAATAAAGGGTACTTCACACATAGAGAGATCATTAGCGAGATCACTGAAATGTCACAGGTTTTGTGACGCAACAGCGACCTCGCCAGTGTTCTTGCTACGTGTGAAACAGAGTGGCGACTGGCCCCCCACTGCGATATCGCTGATCGTGCTCGAATATCCTAGGCCATTTTTTAATCATTGGTGTCCCGCTGGCCAGCATGCATCGCTGTGTTTGATGCCATAACAATGATGAGTGACCTCTTTGGCGACTCAGAACTCAGGGACGCAGGCGTGATTCATCAGAATAGCTGCTGTGTGACAAGGTCCCAACGACCGCCGAGGTCGTTATACGGATCGCCGTATCGTTGCTGTGTCGTTGAGTAGATCTGCCTGTTTGACAGCTTACTAGCGACCATGTAGCGACACACCAGCGATCCTTACCAGGTCGTATCGTTGTCGGGATCGCTGGAGCATCGCTATGTGTAATGGGACCCTAAGATTATCACTAGCAGGAAATACCAGAAGGGGGAAAGTATATAAAGCCGCACCCGAAAGGTGATAGGGCAGACAAATGAATAAATAAAAACACCTGTTATCCTGAAAAGACGGAAGTAAGGATAATAGAAACTAAATACCCTGAAAAAGGTGTATCTGCTGGGGCTCGGTGGACAGAGAAACCGACCACAAAGCACAGGCTCAAGGTTTCGAACCCAGATGCTTGTCAATGAGCTTGTGAAAAGGTTATTGTAAAGGAAGGGAGGTGGAGCAAGGTCAACTGTAACATTGTGATTGATGGATGCTGTGCTACCTACCTCGTATCATTGTAATACTGTCTATGATGGTAAGGAGGTTGCTGAAAACTCTTCCTGAAAGTATGAGACTAAAATAGCCGCAGTGACAAATGCAAGATTACTAATTTTTTATTTACTTTTTATAAAAATCATGATATGAAACATTTTGTTTTATAATATACACCTAACACAAAAACCTGATTTAAACAATAGATAATTTTCTTTTCCATCAGGAAGAGGTTGTATGAGATGCCAAAGAAGAGTTTGAGCTTTATCTTCCATAAAGCGCCACTCTAATCTACAGGCTGTGTCTGGTATTACAGTTCAGGCCCCCCCCAATCCTGTAATGCCACACATAACTTGTATTTACCGAGAATTTTTCTTTTCATAATTTAGGCGGAAATGCTCTATAATTACTCAAGTTTCTGGGAATTGTATGTGGTTTTCTCCCGATTCCTAAGACGCACAGAAAACTTTAATCCTGAAATGATCCGAGGTCTGTACGCTCAAGGAGAAAAACAAAATCTCTTAATTGCGTCAGCAAATCGGTGTTTCATTTTTCCATTGTGATCATTTTGTTCTCTTTCAACATCGCAACTGATTTATAATTAAGCTGTAACCACTTTATCCCCGATCAGCCGACATTCCTTCTATTGTGTTCCCTACATCCCCACCAAAGACAGTCATGGACTCCGAGGCCTAAAAAAAAGCCAAAATGCAGCAATTAGATGTACCACTCACAATGGAACCATTGAGCGCTTGTTCACAAGAGCTTACGCTCTAATTTACAAGACGCAATATATTACACTGCTTTGTGACTATGAAGACGGTGACCTCCACCATGTAAAGCTCTGTGCGGCTCTGTGGTAGGGAAGACGTTACCGTTGTGCATTGGCAAACTACGCGGGAAATGTTGGCAGGACAGTGGTATGAAATCACCTCTAGCCAATCAGAGTGCTGACGTCCTACCGGGAGGTGGCAGCGAAAGGATGGACCGTGACAGTAGATGTGATGTGGTCAGGGATGGCGGAATGCCCCATGGGCACATTATTGCTCAGTCTCCTGGCGTCCGCCTCCAGAACATATGAAACGAGATTAATGACGACGTCTGTCGGGATTGTACACAATTTACTTGTTTTTCCTTGTATACGGTTCAATTTAGTCAGCCGACCGTGAAGACACTAAAAAGTTCTATTATTTAGGGAAGATAAGGACATGGCCAAAGAGGTAGTTTGTCTTTATATTCTTCACCATTAGTTCCACTCAGTCATGGTCAGGAACCCGCGTCTCCAGTAAAAACACTACTGTGTGTTCATTAAAACGGAACTTTAATTAAAAATAAATTAGTTTGTTCTATATATATATTTTAGAGGGGGTATGTATACTTTTGCAAACACCGACTGTTAGTGCAATGAATATAAAATATACAAATTGAAGCAATTTTAGAAATTGTGTGAATTTAAAATATAATACCGTTTATTGTACACAGCTCCCATGTAGAACAATGTGCAGGGAAGTGCCACAGATTTCTGGATATACAGGAGCAACATGATAGTGAGGTATGTAAATCTTCAGGGTATTTCGGTTGGAAGAAGCTATCACCTATAAATAAATAGGCGATAACTTTTAGATCATCGGGGATCTGACAGTGGCTTAATTAGAGTCCAATGGGCCCCGATGCAAAAGTTGGATCTGGACTCCTCCTTGCATGTGGGTCATATGTATGGGCCTAATTAGTATTCTAAAGCCTAAAAGGATGTATGTGTTACTTAACCCCCAATTATGTAGTAATGCCCCTGTGGCGCCCCTGAGGCTCAGTCGCCACAGAGGTACTGCACCTCCTCCTGAGGTGTGGTGCCCCACCATCCAGGTAAGTTGGAGGCTCCTGACCACACTCCAACACTCGCACCCCACACAACAGGGTAGTTCAGCAAAGCCACTTTGCGGCTCCCTGCTTGGAGAGTAGCAGAGCACCTTTGGTGGCTCCCTGCTTGGAACACGAAACGCGCTGGGAGGCAGGTGGAGTTGAGAATATATAAAAGAGCGGGGAGGTTTAGGATTACAGGTCAGTCTGGGAGAGGAAGCCACTCAGAGAGGAGTAAGGAAAGAAGATCCCTGAGAGAGGGATGGAGGAAGGAGGTGCTGCAGCAGATCTCAGTGACCTGGGTCTGCTGGCATGGGAAAGGAAAGAAGGAGAAAGACATTGAACTGAAACCTGATCTTCCATAAGAGAGAGAGATTAGTACGGAACAAAGGAGTAAAAGGGAACAGAGGACGTGGGTTAGGAGAGAACCCTGCCTAGAAGTTCTAAGTGTAAGGCCGAGGCCCGGTCCCCGAGGTTGTATGGACACTAATGGTCCTGCAGCAGACACCGGTGGAGTGGTGAGCTGTAAATGCACTACTCCCATCTAAGACTTGGGGGCACAACAGCAGCTTGGATAGTGAGCTGGGACTCAGGAGTCCCCGAAGCAGGCTACAGCTGTCTGCCGTATAAGCAGTATTCTTGGGAACATCAGTCAGGAGGCACTCCAGTGTAACTCAGTACTAGGAGATCTTCACACTTAAAGGCGCTATAAGAGGAGACGTTCAGAAAGGTACACCCCCCCATCCTGTACTAATGTCTCCCATCATGAGCCCCTTTCAAGTATATATGTCTCCAATCCTGGTATATATGTCCCCCATCCTGGGCTCCTTCCTTTCATATATGTGCCTCATCCTGGCAAACATATCCCCTATCATTGGTTCCTTCCTTTTATTTATGTTCCCCTTCCTGGGACCTTTCCTGGAATACATGTCTCTCATCCCAGGCCCTTTACTTTTATATAGGTTACTCATTCTGGCATACATATTTCCTATAATTGGTTCCTTCCTTTTCTATATGTCTCCCATCCTGGTACCTTTCCTGGTATATATGTCCTCTATCCTTGTATATATATCACTTCCCTGGTACCTTTCCTGGTATACAGTCATATGTTAAAGTTTGGGCACCCCTATTAATGTTAACCTTTTTTCTTTATAACAATTTTGGTTTTTGCAGCAGCTATTTCAGTTTCATATATCTAATAACTGATGGACTCAATTATATTTCTGGATTCAAATGAGGTTTATTGTACTAACAGAAAATGTGCAATCTGCATTTAAACAAAATTTGACCGGTGCAAAAGTATGGGCACCTCAACATAAAAGTGACATTAATATTTCGTAGATCCTCCTTTTGCAAAAATAACAGCCTCTAGTCGCTTCCTGTAGCTATTAATGAGTTCCTGGATCCTGGATGAAGGTATTTGTGACCATTCCTGTTTACAAAACAATTGCAGTTCAGTTAAGTTTGATGGTCGCCGAGCATGGACAGCCCGCTTCAAATCATCCCACAGATGTTCAATGATATTCAGGTCTGGGGACTGGGATGGCCATTCCAGAACATTGTAATTGTTCCTCTGCATGAATGCCTGAGTAGATTTGGAGCGGTGTTTTGGATCATTGCCTTGCTGAAATATCCATCCCCTGCGTAACTTCAACTTCGTCATTGATTCTTGCACATTATTGTCAAGAATCTGCTGATACTGAGTTGAATCCATGCGACCCTCAACTTTAACAAGATTCCCGGTGCCAACATTGGCCACACAGCCCCAAAGCATGATGGAACCTCCACCAAATTTTAATGTGGGTAGCAAGTGTTTTTCTTGGAATGCTGTGTTTTTTTGCCTCCATGCATAACGCCTTTTTGTATGACCAAACAACTCAATCTTTGTTTTATCAGTCCACAGGACCTTCTTCCAAAATGTAACTGGCTTGTCCAAATGTGCTTTTGCATACCTCAGGCGACTCGGTTTGTGGCGTGCTTGCAGAAACGGCTTCTTTCGCATCACTCTCCCATACAGCTTCTCCTTGTGCAAAGTGGCTGTATTGTTGACCGATGCACAGTGACACCATCTGCAGCAAGATGATGCTGCAGGTCTTTGGAGGTGGTCTGTGGATTGTCCTTGACTGTTCTCACCATTCTTCTCTGCCTTTCTGATATTTTTCTTGGCCTGCCACTTCTGGGCTTAACAAGAACTGTACCTGTGTTCTTCCATTTCCTTACTATGTTCCTCACAGTGGAAACTGACAGGTTACATCTCTGAGACAACTTTTTGTATCCTTCCCCTGAAAAGCTATGTTGAATAATCTTTGTTTTCAGATCATTTGAGAGTTGTTTTGAGGAGCCCATGATGCCACTCTTCATAGGAGAATCAAATAGGAGAACTACTTGCAAGTGGCCACCTTAAATACCTTTTCTCATGATTTGATACACCTGGCTATGAAGTTCAAAGCTCAATGAGGTTACAAAACCAATTTAGTGCTTCAGGAAGTCAGTAAAAAGTAGTTAGGAGTGTTCAAATCAAGAAAATGATAAGGGTGCCCATACTTTTGCACCGGTCAAATTTTGTTTAAATGCAGATTGCACATTTTATGTTAGTACAATAAACCTCATTTGAATCCAGAAATATAACTGAGTCCATCAGTTATTAGATATATGAAACTGAAATAGCTGTTGCAAAAATCAAAATTGTTATAAAGAAAAAATGTTAACATTAATAGGGGCGCCCAAACTTTAACATATGACTGTATATGTCCTCCATCCATGTATATATGCCCCCATCCTGGGCTCCTTTTGGTATATATATGTCCACCATCCTGGTACCTTTCCTGGTATATATATCCTCCATCCTTTTATATATGTCACCTGTCCTGGTATATATGCCGACATCCTGGGTTCCTTCTTGGAATATATACCCCCATCCTGGGTTCCTTCTTGGTATATACCCCCATCCTGGATTCCTTCTTGGTATATACAGTGGGGAAAAAAAGTATTTAGTCAGTCAGCAATAGTGCAAGTTCCACCACTTAAAAAGATGAGAGGCGTCTGTAATTTACATCATAGGTAGACCTCAACTATGGGAGACAAACTGAGAAAAAAAATCCAGAAAATCACATTGTCTGTTTTTTTTTCATTTTATTTGCATATTATGGTGGAAAATAAGTATTTGGTCAGAAACAAAATTTCATCTCAATACTTTGTGATATATCCTTTGTTGGCAATGACAGAGGTCAAACGTTTTCTGTAAGTCTTCACAAGGTTGCCACACACTGTTGTTGGTATGTTGGCCCATTCCTCCATGCAGATCTCCTCTAGAGCAGTGATGTTTTTGGCTTTTCGCTTGGCAACACGGACTTTCAACTCCCTCCAAAGGTTTTCTATAGGGTTGAGATCTGGAGACTGGCTAGGCCACTCCAGGACCTTGAAATGCTTCTTACGAAGCCACTCCTTCGTTGCCCTGGCGGTGTGCTTTGGATCATTGTCATGTTGAAAGACCCAGCCACGTTTCATCTTCAATGCCCTTGCTGATGGAAGGAGGTTTGCACTCAAAATCTCATGATACATGGCCCCATTCATTCTTTCATGTACCCGGATCAGTCGTCCTGGCCCCTTTGCAGAGAAACAGCCCCAAAGCATGATGTTTCCACCACCATGCTTTACAGTAGGTATGGTGTTTGATGGATGCAACTCAGTATTCTTTTTCCTCCAAACACGACAAGTTGTGTTTCTACCAAACAGTTCCAGTTTGGTTTCATCAGACCATAGGACATTCTCCCAAAACTCCTCTGGATCATCCAAATGCTCTCTAGCAAACTTCAGACGGGCCCGGACATGTACAGGCTTAAGCAGTGGGACACGTCTGGCACTGCAGGATCTGAGTCCATGGTGGCGTAGTGTGTTACTTATGGTAGGCCTTGTTACATTGGTCCCAGCTCTCTGCAGTTCATTCACTAGGTCCCCCCGCGTGGTTCTGGGATTTTTGCTCACCGTTCTTGTGATCATTCTGACCCCACGGGGTGGGATTTTGCGTGGAGCACCAGATCGAGGGAGATTATCAGTGGTCTTGTATGTCTTCCATTTTCTAATTATTGCTCCCACAGTTGATTTCTTCACTCCAAGCTGGTTGGCTATTGCAGATTCAGTCTTCCCAGCCTGGTGCAGGGCTACAATTTTGTTTCTGGTGTCCTTTGACAGCTCTTTGGTCTTCACTATAGTGGAGTTTGGAGTCAGACTGTTTGAGGGTGTGCACAGGTGTCTTTTTATACTGATAACAAGTTTAAACAGGTGCCATTACTACAGGTAATGAGTGGAGGAAAGAGGAGACTCTTAAAGAAGAAGTTACAGGTCTGTGAGAGCCAGAAATCTTGATTGCTTGTTTCTGACCAAATACTTATTTTCCACCATAATATGCAAATAAAATGAAAAAAAAACAGACAATGTGATTTTCTGTATTTTTTTTTCTCAGTTTGTCTCCCATAGTTGAGGTCTACCTATGATGTAAATTACAGACGCCTCTCATCTTTTTAAGTGGTGGAACTTGCACTATTGCTGACTGACTAAATACTTTTTTTCCCCACTGTATACCCCCATCCTGGGTTCCTTCTTGGTATATATGCCCCCCATCCTGGGTTCCTTCTTGGTATATATACCCCCATCCTGGCTTCCTTCTTGGTATATATACCCCATCCTGGGTTCCTTCTTGGTATATATACCCCCATCCTGGGCTCCTTTTGGTATATATGTCCCCCATCCTGGTACCTTTCCTGGTTTATATATCCTCCATCCTTTTATATATGTCACCTGTCCTGGTATATATGCCCCCATCCTGGGTTCCTTCTTGGTATATATAACCCCATCCTGGGATCCTTCTTGGTATATATACCCCATCCTGGGTTACTTCTTGGTATATATAACCCCATCCTGGGCTCCTTTTGGTATATATGTCCCCCATCCTGGTACCTTTCCTGGTTTATATATCCTCCATCCTTTTATATATGTCACCTGTCCTGGTATATATGCCCCCATCCTGGGTTCCTTCTTGGTATATATACCCCATACTGGGATCCTTCTTGGTATATATACCCCATCCTGGGTTACTTCTTGGTATATATAACCCCATCCTGGGCTCCTTTTGGTATATATGTCCCCCATCCTGGTACCTTTCCTGGTTTATATATCCTCCATCCTTTTATATATGTCACCTGTCCTGGTATATATGCCCCCATCCTGGGTTCCTTCTTGGTATATATAACCCCATCCTGGGCTCCTTTTGGTATATATGTCCCCCATCCTGGTACCTTTCCTGGTATATATATCCTCCATCCTTTTATATACTGTATGTCCCCTATCCTGATATATATGCCCCCATCATGGGTTCCTTCTTGGTATATATGCCCCTATCCTGGATTCCTTCTTGGTATTTATGTCCCACATTCTGTCGCTATTCTCTATTGCATAAGAAATATCCATTCTCACCGTCCCCCAGTCCTCTTCTATTGCTGGTGCAGAGGACAGCAGCTGGCATCGGCATGTGTGCAATGAGCGACATATAACGTCACTGCCATGCGCCACCTGCCGATGTCAGCTGCTGGCCTCTGAATGGCCGACGGCGTGCATTGCTGTGCAGGGTCTCTTCATTTTGTACAGATAGCTGATGCTCCCTCTTTCATCATTGCTTTCAAATGTATCAGCATCCAGAATTCCGATACAGTTGAACTTGCGATGACGGTGGGGGGCTGGTGCAGGTGCTACCGTCACTGCTTCCATGGTAGATCCATTGCAGCTGTGGGGCTCACACTATGGTATTTGATTGTATTCGCATCAGCCCTTAGAAGAATTCTGAGAGCAGCATGATGTAGACCCTGATTTCAGCGATGTATCACATATTGGGTTGCTTGCTGTCATTTTGATAAAATCCCTGTTTTATCTGCTGCCGTTCTAACAGTGGTCTGAATGCTGAGCCGTGTATAACTCCGCCTCCACCTCTGATTGGCTGTGTATGCTGAACATTGACCAAAATCTGCCAATCAGTGGTGAGGGGCGGGGTTACACAGAGAAGTTGACTATGAGGCACGAGACACCTAGTCCTGTTGTAGTAATTTCCTGATAAAACACTTATTTTATTGAAACAGCGACACGCAGACATAGTCTCCCTTATATGGCAAACTCGATGGAAAAATAAAACAGTTATGACTTATTGAAGAAGGATGAGGGAAAAAAATGAAAGCGCAAAAACGTAAAATTCCTGAGTCGCTAGGGTTAAAAAATAAATAAATCAGACATTACACTATTTCAATAATGATGCACTGCTATGAATAGAACAAGTCATCAGATGATCGCAGCTTCAAGTCCACTAAGGGGACTACTAAATACAGAAAAGAGTAAAAAAAAATAGTTTTAAAAAATATGAAAAAATATAAAAAAACACATGTTCAATTGCCCCCCTTTTGCCCCATTAAAAATAAAACAAAAACAAATAAAAATACACATATTTGGTATCACTGTGTTCCTAAAAGTCCAATCTATCAAAATAAATAAAAAAAACTATGCATGTTTGCTATCTTCGTAATCATACCAACCTGGGGAATCATATTACCTGGTCAGTTTTACCATATAGTGAACATGGTAAATAAAAAACTCAATAAACACTTGTAAAATTGCACTTTTTTTTGCAAATTCAACGCACTTAGAATTTATTTCCCGCTTTCCAGTACATCACATGATAAAATGAATGGTGTTAGTCAAAACTATAACCTACCCGCCAAAAACAAGCCCTCATAAGGCTATAGGGATGAAAAATACAAAAGTTATCGCCATGTGTGTACATAGAAATCATGGGGCCCCATAGCAGAAATTCTAAATAGGCCCTCCCAACAACAAAAAATAATCACCGCAATATTCGGCTGGGTCACAGAAGAGCATATTGCGCAAATTTTTGGCCTTTACAAAGTAATTTTCCTCCTTAGTTTCCTCTGTCTTTGCCCCCATAAAGAATGATGCCAACAAAAGTGCTCCCCAAACACAGTATGACACTCCCATGGCGAATTCCTGTACAGTACTCTCCACACGAACAGTATGATGACCCTACTGTACCCCACCTTAACTCCCCCCAGCAAAGTATGGTGACCCCAACACAGTATGATATCTCTACTGTGACCCCCACACAGCCCTCTATGCAGTATAATAGGCCTACATACAGTATAATGGCTCTACACCTCACCACACTGTATAATGGCCCCCACCAGCCCTCCACACAGTGTAATGGCGCCAACACAGCCTTCCACACAGTATGATGGACCCCACACAAACCTTCACTCTGTATAACTGCTTGCATACAGTATAATGGCTCTCACATAGCCCTCCATAAACGTATAAAGGCTCCCACATAGCCCTCCAAATATTATAATAGCCACTATATAGCACAATGGACCCCATAGTCCTCCATATTGTATACTGCATCCCATAATCTTCCATATAGTACACACTGCACGCCATAGTCCTCCATATAGTATAATGCACTACCCATAGTCCCTCCATCAGGGCCGGCTCCAGGTTTTTGAGGGCCCCGGATGAAAGAGTCTCAGTGGCCCCCCCCTTTAACACATATCACGAATCATGCCGTGTGACATCAGTGGATCACACGGACACGCATGTGATCCACACGGACACTCGCTCTGTGGCAAAACACGTTCATGTGAAGGAGGCTATTGATTAGTAGTGTAGGCATGAAAGAAAGAAGAGAGAGAGAAAGAAAGAATAGAGAGAGAGAACAGAAAGAGAGAAAAAAGAACAGAGGAAAGAAAGAAAGAGGGGAAATAAAGAACAGAGAGAAAGAAAGGAAGAACAGAGAGAGAAAGAAACAGAGAGAGAAAGAGAAAGAAAAGAACAGAGAGAAAGAGAAAGAAAGAGGGTAAAGAAAGAAAGAACAAAGAGAGAAAGAAAGAGGGGAAAGAAAGAAAGAACAAAGAGAGAAAGAAAGAGGGGAAAGAAAGAACAGAGAGAAAAAAGAAAGAAAAAGAACAGAGAAAGAAAGAGTCGACAGAAAAAAAGAACAGAGAGAGAAAGAAAGAGGGGAAAAAAGGACAGAGAGGGAGAGAGAAAGAAAGAGGGGAAAAAAAGAATGGAGAAAGAAAGAACAGAGATAGAAAAAGAGTGGACAGAAAAAAGAACAGGGAGAGAGAGTGAAAAAGAAGGAGGGGAAAGAAAGAAAGAAAGAAAGAAAGAAAGAAAGAACAGAGAGGTAGAGAGAAAAATAAAGAGGGGAAAGAACAGAGAGAAATAAAGAGGAGAAAGAAAGAAAGAAAGAAAGAAAGAGGGGAAAGAAAGAAAGAACAGAGAGAGAGAAAGAAAGAGAGGAAAGAGAAAATAGACAGAGAGAGAGAGAAAGAACAGAAAGAAAGAAAGAAAGAAAGAAAGAGAACAGAGAGAGGGAAATAAAGAACAGAGAGAGAGAAAAAAAGATTAGAGAGAAAGAACAGAGAGAGAGAGAAAGAAACAAAGAAAGAAATATTCTATAAGATACCATGGCAGCCCGGCTCCCATTGTAGTGCCCACCTGCGCCTCCTGGTGCAGGATATATCATGATCCGCTCACATGGCCAATATCCCCGATTCCAAGGCGATCCCGCTGTCCGCTCTGTCAGAGGAGGACACGGTGATGGATCTGAAGCATTCCCTGAAGTGCCTCCATGGTTCCATCACAATATCCTCCCGAAATTACTTCATTTCTGGTCAGATTCCAGCACGTCACTTCTGGTAGAATGTTACGTGTGAGTTTTAAAGTGCTCCTTGGAGCTCCGCTGTGTACTCCTATGTCCGCGGGAAAAGTAAGCTCCCGGCTGGGGCAGTCTCTCTCTCAAAATCGGGACTGTCTCGCTGGATCCGGCATGGTTGGGACTCGGGAGGTATAAATGCTCCCCACCATACACCTTGTACACGCACGGCTCCGCTTTGTATGCCTCGTACACACACGTCTCCATTCCGTACACCTTGTACACCCCCGGCTCTGCTCCTCTCCATAAACACACAGCTCAGCTCCGTAAACACAGGGCTCTGTTCCGCACACCTCATACACGGCTCCGCTCCGTACACCACGTACACATGCGGCTCCGCACACCTCATACACACATGGCTCCGCTCTGTACACTTCGTACACACATGGCTCCACTCCGTACACCTCGTACACATGCGGCTCCGCACCGTACACCTCGAACACACATGGCTCCGCTCTGTACACTTCGTATACACATGGGTCCGCTCCGTACATTTCGTACACACATGGCTCTGCTCCGTACACCTCGTACACACACGGCTTTGCTCTATATACCTCGTACACACATGATTCTGCTCCGGTACACCTCGTACACACACGGCTCTGCTCCGGTACACCTCGTACATACATGGCTCCGCTTCGTACACCACGTACACACATGTCTCTGCTCCGGTACACCTCGTACACACGCGGCTCTGCTCCTTACACCTCGCACACATGGCTCCGCTCCGTAAACCTCATACACACATGGCTCCGCTCAGTACACCTTGTACACACATGGCTCCGCTCCGTACACCTCGTACACACACGGCTCTGCTCCGTACACCTTGTACATACATGGCTCCGCTCTGTACACCTCGTACACACACGGCTCTGCTCCGGTACACCTCGTACATACATGGCTCCGCTTCGTACACCACGTACACACATGTCTCTGCTCCGGTACACCTCGTACACACGCGGCTCTGCTCCTTACACCTCGCACACATGGCTCCGCTCCGTAAACCTCATACACACATGGCTCCGCTCAGTACACCTTGTACACACACAGCTCCGCTCCGTACACCTCGTACACACACGGCTCTGCTCCGTACACCTTGTACATACATGGCTCCGCTCTGTACACCTCGTACACACACGGCTCTGCTCCGTACACCTCGTACACACACGGCTCTGCTACATCCACCTTGTAAATCCCTCCTGACCCCACACAGAAACTTTGCCTCATCCAGACCAGCACCATAATGACGCGACGAGCACAGCAGAGTCCAGCAGCCACCCTGATCATGTGACCCCTAACTCCTCCTCTCCTGTGACCTCATCACAGGTCCTGTGCCGCACACAAGATTACAGCCGAAGCGATGATCATTGCTGACTGTAAGGGGCTGCGTGGGTCCCTCGGGGAGGGCGCAGGATGGGGTCGGTACATGGGGGCGTGGTGGTGCTGGCGGGTATCCCAGACAGCGTGAGTGGGCCCCTCCGCCTCGCCAGGGCCCCGTCACTTGCCCGGGTGCGCCGGGTGCTGCCGCCGGCCCTGCCCCCCATACAGTGTAATTCACTCCCCATAGTACTCCATATAGCATAATGCCCTCCTCATAGTCCTCCATACAGTATAATGCACTCCCCATACTCCTTCATACAGAATAATGCACTCCCCATAGTCCTCCATACAGTAGAATGCACTCCCCATAGTCCTCCATACAGTATAATGCACTCCCCATAGTCCTACATACAGTATAATGCACTCCCCATAGTCCTTACAGTATAATGTACTCCTAGTAGTCCTTCATACAGTGTAATGCACACCCTATAGTGCTACATACAGTGTAATGCACTCTCCTTAGTCCTACATACAGTATAATGCACTCCCCATAGTCCTTACAGTATAATACACTCCCCATAGTCCTCCATACAGTATAATTCACTCCTGATAGTCCTCCTTACAGTATAATACACTCCCCATAGTCCTCCATACAGTATAATGCACTCTCCATAGTCCTCATACAGTATAATACACTCACCATAGTCCTTACAGTATAATATACTCCCCATAGTCCTCCATACAGTATAATGCACTCCCCATAGCCACATAAAATCATTGTGCCCTCTATGCTGAGAAATCAGATGCTGACGAAGAATGATGGGGAGGGAGAGTCAGGTGATGCTTCCTCTTTCATCATTGCTTTGAACTGTGCTGTTGAACTTGTGATGACGAGCGTGGGGTGGGGGGGCAACCCCGGCTCACGGTCCACATAATAGCCCTGTGGCCTGCCAGTATTGACGGTACGCCACTGATTATGGCTCTAGGAGGAAAGGGATGAAAAAACAAAAATGGTAAAAAAAAGCAGAAAATTGCCCCGTGGGTGGAAGAGTTAGAGTAAGAGTTGGGGTGTAATTAAATTTCTATTTAGACACCAAAGTGTTTGTTACGCCATAGTTTATAAATCAGTGTATAGAGACAAAAGGTAAAATGTAAATGTGTTGATTGCTGCTTTGTAGGAGCTTTCACTAAAGGCTTGAGAGGAAAATGTCTTGTGTGCAGGGATAAAGGGTGCTGAAAACGGCATCAGGATTCAGTAACACAGAGCTGGTATGAGCTGTCACCGACACATCCTGCAGCGCGGCCCATGATGACTGAAGAGCTGCCGTTTAAAGGGACATTGCCAAACAAAGGCGATTCACGTCCTGTGAATGACTGTCTACACACAGCGGCCTGGCTGACAATACAGTATAAAATACAAGAAAAATATCCTATTGTGCCAAACATATATAATACATATAATATACAACAACAAAATAAATGACATTCGTGCAGCAGAGGTTGTCCTTACCCGTGGATCAGACGGCAGGACTGGAGAATCAATCGAACAAAGTTGACCCAATTGTCAAGTAAACTCTATTAACTCTATGTCTTCTGCCACTAGAAATGGGCGAAACAGAAGCTCGGGCACATAAAGAAACCAATCACGTTATATATGGTGTCTAATCAGGAAGCAGCATGTTATAGCATAGCATTTTGATATAAAACTTTGCAGTATTTCTTGCTTTTATAGTCTTTTGTTTATGTAAAGGAGTCCAGTGGGCGGTCCTAATCAGTAATCTTCTGTCAATCATTAAGTAGGACCACCCACTGGACTCCTGAGAATGAGAAGGGTATAGAAAAAAAGAAAGGTCCCAAAATATCTGAAATACTATGTATCTATCTGCTTATCTCCTCCTCCTGATGTACAGTATACAATGCTGCCAACAGATAGCACAGCATGATCGACAT